>NW_026947497.1:54668106-55385606 GCF_034190915.1 Cavia porcellus
ACAAGCGGAAAAATCCACTTCGTCTCTCCTTTGACAGATCTCAGTGAAAACAGTATACAATGAAAGCATGTCTTAAAGCACCTTTAGGCTATATGAAAAAATGTGTAAGAAACACAAAGCAATTTTGATTTTATCTTGGGCCTCTTCCTCATGATAGCACATGTGTATGCATATATTCCAAAATCCTAAATAAATAAACATTTCTGTTCTCAATTATTTCAAATAATATATTCAATTCTATAATGATCTTTAACTTCTGAAATTATCAAATCTAAAATTACCTTTCAATTTCTTAGATATGCTGTAGATTTCCACTGTGCCTTTACTCTCATTTCTGAACCCTTCTTTCTGCCCCAATTAGATGTTTTGATAATACTTTATGTGAAATCCTGTCCTGCTGGTACTTAACTAGATTTCTTTTCAAAGAACAAGACTGAACTAGTTGGTATGTACTGAGGAAAACAGGAGACAAAACTCAAACAAGATCAATTTAAAAATTATTACTTCTCTATACTTCATTTTTTGCCTTTAATGTCTTTCAGTGTAAAACAGCACTTTACATTCCTTCTATAGAGCTGTGAAAGCTTTTTCATGTTTAACACAGATCTTCTCAGACACAGATATCAGGGCTTTTTGTAGAAGAAACATAATCAGCAGTGCGTGTGTCCTGTCTGTGTTTGTGTACCTGAATGTGTACATTTGCTTGTAAAGACAGTAACTTTAAGGAACTGAGCATTTATTTCTATAATGCCAGAGATTTATGAGTATAAAATATAGAAGGCATGTGGCAGATTGGACATGCAGACATTTCTATGCTACAGTATGAGGTAGTATTCTTTTTCCTTCCTGTAATTTCTAATTTTATCTGTAAGATGCCATCAGAGTAGTTAAAGCATGCTTCTCATGTAACCTGGGATCCAAAGCCTCACCACACTGACACACAGATTTTGCTCTCAAATATGTTTAGTGATATTTCTAGAGGGACAGAAATCAGCACTTCAGAAAACCTCCAGAAATTTGAAAAAAACACAAAACACATAAACTGTTAGATACATTTTCATATATAAAATTATAACTATGTAATATTGTCTATGTTATGGAAACTAATAAAAAAGCCAACAATCCATTAATAAAGATGAGAAAAACAAATTATGATACATTTACAACACATCACTATGACTGTTTTGAACAATACAGAAAAAGATTAAAAACTAGAACACAAATTATCTTAAAAGATCAATTTTAATCCTTGATTATCAAAAGAGATTTTAAAAATTAGAATATCACATTTGGAAAAATAAAGCATTTGTTAGATAATAAGTAATTAAATATTCTGGCACAGGAAAAGAGGAATTTATCCTTAACTCATGACAGAGTGTGATTCAAAATTATACTCCACACTGTAGATTACAATGTAAGGGTAAAATAATCCAATTTCTAGATAGCTGCTCCAAATAATAATACATTTGAGTTTCTGGTCAGGAAAGAACTTATCCTAGAGGGAGAGCGTAACAGTTTAAGCCACGTTGGTATTAAATATTTGTTTATCAGAAGCCTCAGTGGGCACACAGCAGGATGTAAGAACATGATTGCAACATACTGAAAATGAGACTCTTCTTTACTTACATGCACACACATGCACACGCGCACACATGCACACGCTCACACACACACACACACACACACACACACACACACACACACAACGGAAGAGCAAACCTGACATATAACAGAGCAAGAACTTCACAAGACGTGGGCCCTATGGCCCAAGGCATGAAAATATGTTCCAACTCATTAGTCACAAGGGAAAAACAAGTGAGAAATAAAGTGAAAGAGTTCACAGAAGTGCTCGAGTTGCTTTAATGAAAAGCACTAAAAGTATTCATTATTAGCGAGGAGTGGGAATGATGACTTTGATAATCTCATGGAGATTAATTAATGCAAATAGTATGAAAACAGCATGGAAAAGTATGAAAAGAAAGACTGGGATATATGAAATCTTTGAAAATGTTAAGTTTTAAAACCTTAAATCACTAGAAAACTTAAACATATCTTTTTTGTATAACCTCATGCTTCAATAAAAGTTACTCTAGCTATATATTAAAAATAATGCATATTTCCGCATTAGGTGATAAGGAGGACTGTTTTATCAAGAAGAGGTTCTAATGTAAAGCAGGTCAGGGATGGCGCCCCCCGGCCTAGCATCCTAGTGCTCGGGAGCTGAGGTGAGATCACCTGGGTGAGAAGCTCTACACAGGTGTTACAGCACAGAGAGACCTGGTATCAAAAAATACTGTAGGTGCCACATGCTCCTATGTATGCATGAACATAAAGTTATCAGCTTTTTCTGAATGGAAGTACGTAGAATTTTATACTAGAAAGGTGGGCAGGACTTTGATGATGTAAATTCTGCTTGAAGATTTTATCAATGTATGTTAATGACTTTTATAACAAAGCATATAATGAGAATTGAGAGAGGCACATACTGGTAACAGTAATTTAAAATTTTCATATATAAATAAATTCTGAAGTAATAAAAATGGATTCTAAAAATAGAAAATTAAAAATGAGGTGAGTTTAACTGCTGGAAAGAAAGCACTGTAGTAAAAATTCTCAATTCTTGTTTAGTTGTTTACAATTTAAATGATTCTGAAATATTTTATTTATTTAGCTTAATATATGTTACCCTAATTATTTATTTTATATCAAAAGCATATTTTCATTACAAACAATCTTGAGTTTTAATAAATTCTGAGGAAAAGCAAAGGTCACAATATTCAGGGCTAATTCACACAGTCATCACTTCCATGAAGTATGATATTATTTAACATTTGACTTTGTCAACATGAAATGTTGTATTTCCTTGGTGTGGATTTTTAAGCTTCTCTTACTTATCTTTTTAATATCTCAATACACATTATTTTAGATCTGTCAGAAATTCATATGCAATTAAATGCAACCACTCATTTTTGTGCTTTTCTGTGCCCTGCTTTCAATCTTTAAAGTACATGAGTTCAAGCAATGTGCTGCACAATCGTAAAATAATTGCTGCAGACACTGTCTAGTAAAATGTGTAAAATATAAACAGCGTCACATAAACTGGTATTGCAGTGAATAAATGTAACCTTTTCTCTGTGTTATTTAGCATCCACTTGCCTCCCTGTATTAGCGGGGCTGCATGGCACAGAATTAGATTTTTCAAGAAGTTCTTCCTCTCATGTTTTAGATGCAGCCCTCAAATTTTCAGTGCAATCAGATTAAAGAATCAGACAACAGTAGCAGAAGCTGCAGACTTGCACAAAATTCTTCCCAGGGCTATCTGGGAAAATGAACTGCAGGCAGCCTCATTCCAAAGATGACAGGACTCTGACCCTGAGAAAGAGAAGGTACAGAGAAGAAGGCCAAGAGGAAACAAAAAAAACAAAACAAAACAAAACAAAACAAAACAAAACAAAAAAAAACAAGAAAAAGAGAGGGTCAGAGGAAGAGAAGGCCAGAGGAAGAGAGGTGAGAGGAAGAGAAGGCCAGAGAAACAGAAGGCCAGAAGAAGAGAAGGCCAAGGAAGAGAAGATAAGAGGAAGAGAAGACAAGAGGAAAAAGGCCAGAAGAGGAAATTGCCTAAGGGAGAGAAGGCCAAGAAGAAGGGAAGTTCAGAGGAGAAGGAGGCCAGGAGGAGAGGAGACCAAGAGAAGGAGACAGCCAAGGAAGAGAAGGTCAGAGGTAGAGAAGGCCAGAGAAGAGAAGGCCAGAAGAGTAGAAGGCCAGAGGAAAAGGTGGTCAAGAGGAGAAGAAGGTCATATGATTACAGTTGCTCTGATTCATTATGACATTGAATGTGGTAAAACTGACTTAAAAACTGAATCATCTGTGCTACCTTTTGAGGTTGACATTGTTCTGTGTCTGTCTGGGCATTTTCATCTGGTTTTGGTGGATTTTATCATGGAGGAGTGTTCCTAGTAAAGAAAATATAAAGTGTGTTGGCTGAAGACTGCACAGCCTTCCTGGACACCTTTACCCCTGATGTCCTCCTGTGTCAGCCTTAAACACTGCTCCACTGATCTAATTCTTTTGTGACTCACCCCTGAACCAGGAGATAGACTTATCTGCATCTCAGTGATGCTGGCTCTCCCTACTCACTTTGTGCTGTGGGTCAAACACGCCCTCTCCACATCTGAGGACCCTGTATAGATTTTACCACCTTCCCCACCATTCTCAACAATGCCCTCAGTCCTCACTTTTTCTTTCATTATCAAACTTCAAAATTGTACCATTTTCAGGAAGATACATGGATCTGGAGGTGATAATGTTAAGTGAAATAAGTCGGACATATAAATGCAAATATCCCATTGTTTCTCTTATATAAGAAACTCAAAAATGAGTTAATTGAAGGGTAACATAAAAGAGAGATTGTAAGAAATAGGATGAGGCAGTTTTGCAAAAAAGAAGGGATTGAGGTAAGTGGTAAGGGAGGATGTCAGGGGGTAAAGGTTTGCAGAATGATAAAAATTATATATATATATATATATATATATATATATATATATATAAAGTAATACAGTAATGCACATTACAATAAAATAATATAATATTATAAAATCATATGTATGTCACCAAAACAGATGTAAACATTTTGTGTCACAGACATGAATTAATGAAAAACTTAAATTCAAATGCATGAAGATAATGGATGTCCACTGCGCACTTTTCTTTGTCCCTTTGCTATTTCCCCCACATTCAGTTGGATTCATCTGTCACATGCAGGGCAGCAGGGGTCCATTTGTTTGCTCCCTGCATCCAAGCACTCAGAGCACCTGGACTGGGATTTGTGCAGTGATGGCTGTGAAGAGGAGCAGTGACAGATGGGCGTTAGTGAAGGATGATCACTGTGACACCCAGCAGCTCCTTCCTCCAAAGAAGGTTCATGAGGCCCTTAGCAAACAGACATGCCTTAACATGGCGTTAAGACATAAGACCTTAGGGGGTCTCATCGCAGTGAATTACAGTGAAAGTGTGGTGTCCTTGACATCCAAGGTTAATAATTTAAAACATAAAATGCTTTTCTAGGTAACACTTCAATATATTATTCTGTTTTCATTTATTAAAATTGGCAATTTACATTTTTATGCATTCTGCATCTCTTACTGCTTTCTAAATTTTCTTTCTAAACAAGTTTAGTCCTTTAATAATTTTATCATTTTAGTGACCCTGCTGTTTCTTTAGCCTGTGCACCTTTGCATGCTGGAAAATCTAGATTCCCATGTTCACTCCATTTCATGTGTCTTAGTTATTTTTTTATTTCCTGATGTGTTTGTTTTTAGCCATTTGTTTTCTTAAATCCTTCTTATAAATATTTGTGGTTAATTTATGATACTTTGAGTTTGATTATCTCTTATGTATTGCAATTTTCTAACAATTATACTTAAACTTTTTAAATTTCAGGAACTTTTAATCTAGAATTTTCTTTAGTTTCCTAGAATGTTAATTTTCTGACATGTATTTGCTCTATGATTTGTAATACAACAGGGACCAAACAATTGCACTTCTGAGATGCTAATTGAGGATACATTCTCAGAGCTATAAGCAGCTCGTCAGCCAAGCTTGGAATCCTCCATAGAGGAGGCTGAGACAGGAGGACCATGAGCCGGAGGCCAGCCTGGGGTACACAGTGAGTTCAAAGCACCCTAGGCTGTGCACTATACATAGAGAAAGACATTACCCCTCAGAAGAGCAGGCCTCTGTGGGTTAGATGCTGGATCAGTGTACCTGTGCTGAGACACAGCTGCTGAAGCAGGTGGTAGCCAAGCAATGCCCACACTGAGGGTAACATGAGGCCCACACTGTTAAGGAGCTGAGCTTTTCCTTGGTCCCTGGTGATTTCAGTACTATTCATGCTATCTGAAGTGACCTAGAACACCGAGCATCCTTTATTTTGGCATCTTATCTTAACTTGGACATTGCCCATCGCTCAGGCAGCCATGAACCCTCAGCTCGCATAGGGCAAGCAGCTGACTTGGAAGGGGACACATGTGACTCAAATTGAAGTTAAGTTTAAGTAAAATTAGGGATATAGGCTTGGTGCATTAATGCTTGTGTATCACTTTATTCTATTTACTTTTGTTCTTTTTCCTCCACTTTAAATCACTGCCATGAACTCTTTTCTTTTCTTTTTTTCCTGCTGATCAGTGTAGCAGGGAGACAGAGGACAGGATAGGCCCAGAGCACTCACATGGCTCCCCCCCCCTCCCATGGTGCAGGTCTCCATTTCCTGCTGTGAAAAAGAGCCCAGATGTTGGCTATCCGGCAGCATCAACACATCTACTAATAAGAAACAGCACACCTGGAGTGTGGCTTGAAAAATTCTAGGGAAATATCTCCTACATTTCAACTTTTCAAGTGCCAAGGCCTTGTTATTCCAAAGTAACCTTGCCAGGATTTTTCAAGGAATAATTGCTTTCTGCAGATAAATCTAATTATACTCACCAATGTGAGCAAGATTTATTGACTTACAGTGACAACTGAAAATTTAATTCTATTAATTACTCTTGCAATATTTTGTGTCAATCATTTCTGTTTTATTAAAGTTGGATTATTTCCTAAATTTATCTTTTATTAATTTAAAGAAATTTAGAATAAGAAGCATACAAAACTGATTCCATTATTTATGAGAGATTTACATCACAAAGATTAAAAAGGATATGAATCAAATTAATCACTCTTTTTATAAATGCACTAAAAATAATTTCTGATACTCATGGGTAATGATGTTTTCCTAAATAGAGAGAAAACAGTATTCAATATTAAGATTTATATCTGTAATTAATCTGAACATTTGACATAATTCTGATTATTTAAAATATTTTTTCTCTACTTCTTTAAAAAGGTGTTTTAAATATGAATTTAACATGGGTAGAATGCAGATGCTAAATTTGAGCAAAGGAATAATGAAAAAAGTTAAATAAGACAAAATCACCTGCATCTTTTCCAAATAATTTCTTATTTTTTAAAATATACTGAGTATTTTGGATAAAACACTATTTTATTACCTTCTGTATTTTTTCTTTTAGATTTCAAAGGCATCTACTTTATAAATATGTGGTCTTTTTAGGCAACTAAAGTAAAATACAATAAAATTGTAAAATACTAATAATTATGGCCGACATCTCTAAGACCAAAGTCTAAATCTGTGTTTGCTTTCAATGCTGTTTATACTAACACAGTAATTTTTTCACTGTAATAAAACATAGGAAACAGTGATGCATCCTGTCTCAAACTATGCCTGACCTTGCGCCTTACATTCCAGTGTGCTCTCCTACTCCTGCCGGCACCCACCTCCATGGAGAAGCATCTGTTCCTAACTTTACAGACCTCCACCTGTACAAACTAACTGGAAACAAATGTCAACACACACCCTTAGTGAGATTTATTCCTTCAGAAGTTACCTTTCTCCCGAGTGAATGTTCTGGTTCATACCTAGCTCTCCCCCAAGCTTGGCATGCTCATAGGCAGGGCTTTGGGGAGATGATTGAATTCAGGGCGTGGTACCCATCCGTCATGAGTCCACTGCTGCCTCTGTCACTGAACTGGGGGTGAAGCCTTGTAGAAGGAGGAGGTCACTCGAGCCATGACCTGGAAGAGTCTGCCTCTGTCCTTCTCCATGATTTCTGTCTCCTCGGCTGTCCTGCGTGGACTGTTTCTCTTCTGTCACGCAACCCTGCCTCAGAGTCAAGTGACTGCGGACTCTGCAATCTGTGAGCCCAATAAACCTCTCCTCCTTTACCTCATGAATGTCAGGTTTTATGAGAAAGTACCAAAGACAATGACTCTTTAGTCTGCTACTCTAACACCAATCCTTTAGATACTTAGCCCAATTATTTAACTATAGGGAGACCAAAAGCTGTGTAGTTTTTGTTAATTTTTGTAACATAATAGGAAATAGAAAAACAATCTTATCAAATGTATTCAAAATTTTTTCAGCATATGGTAGATTTTAAAACACTCGATAAAAATGCAATATTACAGTCTAGACAGCTGAGTCCAGTCTCTTTCTGAAGTCCCTTTGAAAGAATTCTAATTTTAGTGTGCTTACAGCTTTCATTTACAAATAATTTAGTACACTAGCTCCAGAAATAAATAAATAAAACCTGAACTGACACCAAAAAGAAGGCATCACAACAAGTACCTGGGTGCTCTGGGGTTTCAGGACACAGAGAAGGGTGAGTCCCAGTGATGTACAGACTTGGGTGTGGAGCAAACAGGAGAGGGAAGCTCTCCTGCCTCTGTGAAACCAGGCACAAGGGCTTTCTGGTCTTTTCCTTCAGATCCCAGGTGCTGCTCACTGCAGACAGCACCAAGCAGACACCCAGCTCCTGGAAACAAAAATATCTGAACTTTCATAAGATGTGCTCTTCTTTGACTAAGAGATTCTGAGACAAAATAATGCAAATTTGATACATTAATGAATTTGTACTTAAAGTGTCAAGAATCTTGTCTGAGACATATAACTACAATGAATATTTAAGAAAGGAATTCTAATTTCTCTATTATAATATGCATCATAGAGTATATTACCTATCAATTGAGGAGACTGCATTATATGATTTGAAAACTTAGCTGTTATGATTGTGTGTCCAGACAACATGAAATGCCAAATTAATGTTTTATTGGAAATAGGCTGTTAAGAAAAGTTTTTCATAAAGTAATACCTATTTTTCAAGGTAATGTGCATTCCAAGTATAACATTAAAAGTTTTATTCCCATGCATCCTCTATCCTTGTCTCTCTTTGGAAATTAAGTCTCAGGGCTGGTCTTGGAATGGTGATGAGCATAAAAGCACATCATCAATCTGCCTTGGGTTCATTTTCATTTTAAGTTATCTATTAGATATTATGCTTTCAGAATAGAGACGGAGATAAGTCATAACATGGCCATATTTCTCAAAAGGTTTTAAACCCTTCTGTTGTTTTACTGACAACATTCACAGATTCAATGATTCACAGCACAGATGAGTTTTAAATTCCTGTCATGTGCCAGGAACTCCTCTGAGGGCTGGGAATCAGCAGTGACCAAAGCACATAGAGCTCCTCTTCCTGTGGAGCTTTGCTCTTCACTGGGAAAGGCGAGGAGCATAATAAATAAGCAATGACCTCCTCCATGTAAAATTCCAGTGAGATTGTCAGTACAGCAATGAACTAATTTAAAGGACAGGCTATCATGTAAGTAGGGTAGGATGACAAGAGATGCCAGGCAGACACAGTCAAATAGTTCAGATCATCCCAAGAAGTGATGGTGAATATTTTAGAGACTGAGTGCCCAAGTGCAAGCCAAAACCTACATAATTATCACAGAGTGCACACACCACAGTCAAAACTGAACACTAAGGTCTGAGTTTACAAAAACCAATGAATACATTCACATCTTACATCTTAAGAGAGAAAGGACACAAGTGCTCTGGGTTTGCCACCACTAATGGGGAGACAGGAGTAGCTCAATGGTGAGGATGTGTTCAAGCATGCAAGAGATGTGGTGTTTAATAAGCAATAAAATGGATAAAAAGAGGGAAAAAAAGAAGAAAGATAAGGAGGGAGAGAAAGGGAAGAGAGAGAGGAAGTAAGGGTAAATCATCTAGAGAGATTATACCATCTGGAAAACAAAACTAACAAACAAAGCCAGAGAGTACAGAGGCTCAACAGAAGTGCATGGGACACAGCTTTAGCTCAGTTTCAGTGTGCAAAGGGTCAAGAAGAAGGTGCCTCAGTGGGCAGGAGATGACAGGAGCAGCAGGGTGGAAAAGGGAGCGGTGGAGCTGCAAAAGCCTTCAAGCAAGTTGTACTTCTATGAGAAAGGGGGATTCACGGATACATCTGGAAACATGATTTAGACCCTTCAGAAAGTAAAGTTAGCATGTTCTTTAGTGCCACTTAATTTTCTTACACACTTGTGTAAATTACTTTAGGCAGTGCGGAGGACTGAACCCTGGGCTCATTTGCATCTTCTCGATGAATATTCTACACAAAAACGGATAGGAAGCCTGAAAGGAAAAGTCTCAGGTACCCCTCTACACAGGCCAGTACTTGGGATATGTGCTTACACCCAGAAAGACAGCTGTCCAGGACCCACTCACACTGTCTGTGACTGTCAGCCCCCATCACAAAACAACAGCTTCCTTCCTTCTTGGAAATGAGAGGTGTCTTCTGAATCTAGGCACCTGGTTTTGGGCTAACTGCAAAGCTCTTCTGTGAGGCTGTCAAAGGCCCTGTGTATGTGCTCTGGGAAGGGACAGATGGGACTGAAAATCTTTTTGTCAGCTAAAACATGCCTTCACTCAGGCTCCAACACCAGGAACACCTGATTTAAGAAAACCCTTTTCCTAGTCATATCGGAAGAGAGAAGAATTTCTTTGCATCTTTTGAACCAAAAGCTAGGACAGGAGTCATACTCAGTTGTATAGTTTTTGGAGTAGCTGATAGATGATTGCTGTCTTAGTTACTTTTCACTGCTGAAACAAAAAACCCATTACCCACAAGTCAAAGGTGGAAAGTTTTACTTTCCCTTGCACTTTGTAGAGGTTTCAGTCCATAGTTCATTGACTCCAAGGTAAGGTAGAATAACAGATGGGCTCTACAGAAGCAAAATACTCAATGGTATGCCAGAAAACCCAAAAATAAATACTTTTTTTAAAAAATAAATGAGCAAAACAAAAACAAACAGCAGAGATCCTCCCTCTCCCTTATGCACTATCCAGACTTCGAGTGTTGCAACCAAAACACAAGGTGGGGCTTCCCATTACTTTTACCCAGAACTATGGGTTTTGGATAATCAGTGGACTAACTGATAATCATGCATCGTCAATCCCAGCATCACATACTCTAGATCCAGCCATCTCTGCAAAGTCCCACCTACGACCATATGAGGCTTTGGAGGGACATCTAAAAACAGTCCATAACCGCCACCTAGCCTGAGGTTTATAACAGCTATAGTTTTGCTAACGGAAGCCACACAATTAATTTTGGGACAAAAGCTAGAAGTCTTCATTCCCTCTCAAGTCAGAGTTATTCTTGTAACAAAAGTTTACTTGTGGTTGACAGGGGAATAGCTTACCAATATCAGGCCTCACTTAAATACACCTTCAGGTTATCCTAAAGGCCTGATCTAATCTTACTTTTGCACAGTGATGTCTACAGGTCCAGATTAGCCATCCTGTGAACAGGGAATTTCTTAGACATACGCAAGCAGGAAGGGCATTAGTGATCTGTCCCTCTGAGACCTGAGTTGCTGTAGTTCACTGCTGGAAGTTGCCTTGTCCAAGAAGGCCCTCAAAAGGCAGAATATGTAGCTTTTGTCCAAAATAGGTCACTGCAGTTAAACCCCTTCCCCAGAGTCCTGGGCCTAAATAGGAAACTCATAAACCTTTCCCAGGCACTGATATTAAGAAAAGGCAGAGGTTAAAAATTATACAGATTGCATCTAATGCTACACTCAACAACATGGAAATAAATGGCTCGCTAACAAACAATCACTGATAAATCACAAGCAAGAAATCCCTCAGCTACTAGAGTTGGTCTATCTCTCCATACAGGACACTATCCACATTGAAGGAACACCAATGAGACCTTCCTAGAGTCTGCTGGGAAATGGAAAGACTGATAAAAGGCATAAGGAGCAGCCTTCCAGTCCTGCAGGTCCCTAACCTTCTTCCTAGTTCTTAAGGAACTATTAGAATCATTCTACAGGGCCACAGAAGGTAAATGGACACCTTGTCAAAGGACAAGAAGACATTAGAAGGGCCTTTAGAGCTGTTTGGAAAAAAAACTAGTCATTCCTCAGGGGACACAATGGAAATGCACACAACTTCATGACTCTGTCCATATGGTAATCTTTCAAAAGCATTTTAATCTGATCCTTCTCTGTCTCTTCAACTTAATAATAAAATGTGCTGCCAGGCCAAGCGAATTTTTGGTAGGAAAACTATTCCTATGCCTTATTCTCATTAAGGAGAATCCAATCCAGGAATTTGAGGTGCAGTGGACCCCTTGCTTTACCCAGGGCCACTGTGACTCTGTTTATCAGCACCCTAGAGTTGACCTCTCTCCAGTCTACAATAAATCTATGTCCCTGGCACTTTCACTGAGTGTCATGTCCATTTCCTTGTTCAAGACACCCAGAACCTGGAAAGAATTTCCCAAGGACTCACTCAAGGATATCTACCTTACAATCTCTTGAGATAGTACAGGAATTTATTATAGTCCTTATTCTTCAGGCTAATGTTAACAGAAGGGGGCAGAAAATAATACTCATGTGTTCATACATGTGAATTGCTCCTAATGGGTACTGATGACTCCTGTACCTATCTTGTATGAGAATAGAACACAAACATGTTTAAGACATAGTCCTTACCCCGGTAGCCTTTAATAGATTAAGTGGATTGTGCAACAGCTCTCATTTTCCATGTGCTAACACTGCACTAGGAACTAGAAAACCAAGGGGGCTGAGGTAGAGGCATAGTCGGAGGAATTCACTGTTTTCTGACTCTGTTTAAAACAACTGAATCATGTATACTATAGTACAATAGGCAACATTTTAGCTAGTCGTGGTTGGAAACATCTCTAGGGCATTTCCAAAGAAAAAACTTGAATGAAATAATTTTATTTCTTCTGCTTAACCACATTAATTCTGCATCAGATAACATACTTTTACACACAGGAGACTCCATAGCATTAAGTTGATATTTTATGCTCTTACACCAAAAACAACATTTAACAATTATTGACATTAATTAGACTTCTTGTTTTACTACAAAAATATAAATAGCTTATAAGTCATCATTACCATTCCCAAATAGAAAAAAATAAATAAATAAAAATAAAAACCTAACTGGACAGAAACTTTTCTTAGATTCATCCTAGTTGAGATTAGAATTTAAACTACTTCACTGAAGACAGGAAAGACAAAGACAGAGACAGGACCCAGACCAGATCAGTGAGAGCAAAGATCTGAAACTCAAGCCAGAGGGGATACTTGCAGATGAAGATGAACTGCTGGAAGAGCAGAAGCCTTAGCTTGAGAGTTAAACACTGCAGTGGGCACAGGCTTGGCTCCCTGACAATTGCCCTGCAATTTTTGGCCCTACACCTCGCCAGGCTCTCAGAGTGGAGACAGAAGAAAAATGCCCCTTTGCCTCTGAGTAAGTGGAGGGTAATATCACTTGTTAGTTATGCTCAGGTTAAGCTAACTGTTGTGACAAATGTCCAGAGAATTTCTGCTAACAGCAATGGACCTCTAAAGGAACTCTCAGCCTTCTCTGGTCTGGTTCTGGGAAGGGCAGTAGGGTAAGGCTAGCACCCACAGCCTCTGACTTGCTAAGTAGAGAAATCACTAAAAAGACTAAGAAATACTTCTAAAGGTCACAGCCTAAAGGAGTAAGGCCAAATAATATAAACTGAGGTTTGGTCAGAGGTTACAGAAAGGTTTCCTTTTACAAACCCTTACCCCAGGGTGAGAAAAGCTCCCTTGTAATGGCAGTGTATTACAACTTAAAGGGCTGTAAAACAGATTTTCAAAGAAGATCTTAGGAAAGCCAGAGACAAAGGGAAGAGAAGTAACAATAAAGAGACTATAGGAATTTAAAACTCTGGAGTCAAACTGACCAGACTCTATAAACACTGTCCATGTCTCATACAGATTAATATGAAATGTCATGTAAAAGCCTGATTATTTGAGTTCCTACTACCAGATACATCATTTCTAGCTATCAATAAAAATCATGCTAAAATGCAGGCAAAAGCCAGTTGGAAGGGATAAAGTGAGGAACAGAACAAACATTTAGAGGAATAAAGAAACTGAAATAACTGTGAGTAGTACTATGGTAGGGGCTGTAACCAACAAACCAGATGACATGAAGAGCTCTGGCCAACACAAATGCAGAGGGGACTGTGGAATAATCAAGAGGAGAGGGGAGAAACCAAACACACGGAGCCAAAGATCAGGAACAGCTTGGAAGTCTCCTCAATAGACTGGGCACAGCTGGGCAAAGTCCAAGCTTAGAGACGAGTCAGTGCAACTTCTAATGAAATGCAGAGTCAGAGACTGGTGAAGCTGAAAAAATTAACCCCCGTGCATTATCAGTTACACTGAACACCTAAATTAATAAATGAGCTTCAATCAGTCATCTATGGAATGTGCCACACAATGAAAGAAAAGTAAAATATACACTTTTTCCAGCCAATGCAGAACAGCCACCAGAAACATTTATGTTTTGGGTTATAAAACAAACATTACCAAATTACAAAGAATAATAAATTGGTGTACCAACTCCACACAAGAGTGTAAATGTCATACACCGCAGATGTGTACAGAGAAGAAAGGGATCAAGACATGGGTGGAGGGAGGAGGGAAGGAAGAGGAAGGGGATAAAAGTTGAATGAAGATGTGTTACATAAATATACTGACTCCACATGGGGAGGTAAAAATTACACATTACAAAGGCAGATCAATAAAGAAAATAATCTATAAAATAAAAACAAGAAATTTAAAAGAATAGAAATAATTCAAATTGTACATGCAGAGCACAGTGAAATTAAACTGAAAACGATTAACAGGAGGACAACTGGAAAGTCTCAATATTTGTGAAATTAAAAAACATGCTTACACATACCACATGAGGAATATGTCTCAGGAGAAATCCAAATGTATTTTGAGCTACATGAAAATCAATGCTTCAAAACTTTGTGGTGCACTAATAGAATATTGAGTGGAAAATTGATAGCATTCATGCATACAATTAAAATCAGAAAGATATAAAGTTTATAATCTGCATTTCCAAACAGAGAAAGATGAAAAATTGGATTAAAATAAACAGATAATAATAAGCACTAGCAATAAGAGCAGACATAAATAAAATTGTAAACAGGGAAAAATACAGAATGTCAATGTGACCAAATGACTGTGATCTTAAAAGATCAATAAGATGAAATCATAATCAGACATCATTAGGCTTTTCTGGAGAAATAGAACCAGTAGAAGACTCTTTATGAATATATATATATATACATATATATATATATATATAGTCTTCTCTTTTTCTCATATATATATATATATATATATATACATATATATATGAGAAACTATTTACATTCAGTATATGTGATTTATCTATATCATATATAATTTATTATAAACTGCTGGGGGCCCCTGCAATTCCTTTGTTTACAGATGCTGAGGAAACCACCAGTCATCATCTGCAAGTTAGACATCCAGGAAAGCTGCTGGTGAACTTCAAATGACTAAGAACCAGGGAATTGCTGGTGTAGACCAGTCAAATTCTGAAGGCCTGAGCACATGGAGCTCCAGCCCTCAGACCTTGAGAAGTTCAGTGTTGTTTAAGCTTTCACAAAAAAAGACAACTCAATTTTTCTCTCCTTAAAAAAATTATTTTTCTAGGCCTTTAACACATTGGATAATGCCAATCTACTTTAGGAAGATATACCTGCTTGCTGAATTATTAAGCCCTCCAAATCAGATGTTAATCTTTATTATGGCTTCTGTTATGGTTTGAGAACTGGTGGGCAACTTAACGCCAGCTGGATTACATCAGCATGCATTGAGAGAAGATGCTCCACCTGAGGAGGGTTGCCTGATAAATAGGTGGAGAAGAAGAGAGGTGTTGAGAGGGATTGAGGCATTAAGGAGGCATTGTGAGTTCTCCTACGAGTTGTTGTCTGAGCTTCTGGTTCTCCTGGAGAAGCTTTGGTCCTCACATTGAGCATTGCTTCCTGGTTCTGGAGGGGAAGACATGTGCTGCTTGGTCTCAAGGATGAACTCGTTACGCTGTTTCCTAGCACATACCCGACTGTGCTTGTCATCGGAGGAGCTCAGGGCCTTGGTGTTGCTGAGGACAGCTTGGTGCCTTTCAGGACAGCCCCGCTCCTTGTTGTGAGTGTGACTTCTTGGCTCCAGTGTAGAACCCTCATCCCACTAGCACAGCTCCTTCATCCTGCTGGCATAGACTTTCTGCTTCCACTGCTGATCCTTGGGTCTTCCTGAAGGAATCCCGGCATGGAGACTGGCATGAGTCCTTCTTGTGGGCTCTGGACTTCCAGTTGGAATCCTGGAGGCATTGTCCTGAGCTCTGGGTTTTTATCTGGACTCATGTGGGACATTGCCTTTGGGTTTAGGCTCTTGACTAATCTATGTCTTTGGTGTTGCGGATAGATCTCCTGTATTTTCCCTTGTTAACTTCCAGTGATCATTATAAAAATATTATAAACTCCATGTCCTACTCCTAGTTGTTCTCCGTGTACAATCCTTGACTACAACAGCTTCTATCTGGGTGTGCCCCCAAAGACTCCTTACTCATAGTTGGAGCTTTGAGAAGTGTGAAGATCAGGGTATGTGAATGTACATTAAATGCACTTGGTAAAAAATTGTTTAGCATGAGTTTGTGTATAGATAACAGAAAGCTCAGCTTAGCTGTGGGTGGTACTGATCAGTTCTGTTGTAGCCCAGGCGGAGTTTATAAGAAGACAGAAAGAAGACAGAATCCCAGCTTGCTGCCTCTTCCCTGCTCTGCCATGTAACTGTTTCTTCTCTGTGAAGCCTTTGTCAAACCACCATGCCATGAGGCCACCTTCCCATGGACTGAAACCTCTACAAACTGTGACCACAAATACTCACTTTTCTCTAGCCTATGGATATCAGGCATTAGTCTCATCAAAAAAATAGTCCTTAAGACAGATTTTGGTAGCAGATGTGCTGTCATTGCAGTGATACTACTTAGTCATGTGGTTCAGAGACTCTAGATTGGCTTGTGGGAATTTTCTTCAAATTGGAAAGGTTTGGAGATGTTGCTTGGAGAAACAACCCTGGAATGCTTTTAGAAGACCTTCATGAGAGATCCTGGTAAGAGCACAGAATACAAACAGAAATGTATTTGGTAGAAGGAATCGACACAATTGAGTCTAAGAAAACAATACAAATTCATGAATTGAAGTGTTGCTTTTTTTCTAAGAGAATAGAAAGAAACAGTGAGAACAATATTTGACTTCAAAAACAATACAGAAGGAACTCCCCCATAATTGCTAAACTGCATTTTGTTATCCTCTAAAGAGATGCTCAAATTACCAGCCCCCCTCAAATTACCAGCAAAGTCAGTCAATCAATACAAGCATTAAGTTGATTTTGTACCACAGTTGCTACCAACCCAGCCTGTGTGCCTCTCAATTAGGTGGTTATCTATGGTTTTCTGTGTGTGTGTGTGTGAGGGTCTTGTTGTCCAGCTTGAATTTAGGCTGGCTCGCACAAAGTGTGGGTTGGTTTTCCTCCCATTCTGCATGGATACTGCTGCCTCATTAGAAGGGCAGGTTGACTTCCTGGTTCTCTTCCTGGCCCACATGGCTGTTTCTGGCTCATAGGAACAGCAAATTGACTTCTTGGTTTTCTTCCTCCCACAACTGATGCTGGCTCACAGATAGAGTGGGTTGACTTCTTGGATCTCTTCCTACCCTACATGGATACCACTGGCTAACAGGAAGTAAGGGTTCACTTTCAAGAGTTGCTTCTTCAAAAGAATAAAAAGATTAATAAACCCTTAGCCAATCTTATTCAAAATAAAATGAAAGAAAAGACTCAAATTTATGAAATGAGGTAAGAAAAATGTGAAATCAGTACAGATCCTATGGAAATTCAGAAGATCATCAATATCTACCTTGAAAATCTTTACTAATATATGATAGAAAACATAGAAGAAATGGATAGATTTCTAGATACAAATGAATTACCACAGCTACATCAAGAACATATAAAACTTTTGAGCAATACAATGAAATTGAAAATGTAATTAAAACTCACCAACAAAAAAATTCCAGTTCCTAATGGACTAACTGCTGAATTCTACAAGAAACTTTGAAGAAGAACTAATAACAATAGGTTTCAAAATCTGTAATGAAATCAAAATGGAAGCAATACTCTCTAACTCACTCCTGGGGGCAAGTATTAACCTAATACCAAAACCAGAGAAAAACTTAACCAGGAAAAGAAAACTCCAAGCCAATCTCCCTAGTGAACATAGAAGCAAAAATTCTCAATAAAGTACTAGAAAAGAGAATGTAGCAAATCATCAAGGACATCATACACGGTGACCAAATAGAATTCATCCCAGGAATGCAAGGGTAGTTCACATATGCAAATCAGTAAATGAAATACGCCATATCAACGGAGTCATATGACCATCAAAAGTCACATAACCATCTCAAGAGAAGTACTAGGAGCTCTGATAAACTCCAAAATGTATTCATGATAAAAATTCTGCTGAAAACTGGAAGAGATACCCTTTATCTCAATCTGATAAAAGTCACCTATGACAAATCAGCAGCCAACATCATACTAAATGAAAAAAAAATTGAAAGCTTTCACTCTAAAACCAGGAACAAAACAAGGTTGATTGATATCACCACTTATTCATTGTAGTTCTGGAAAAAAACTAGTTAGAGGAATTAGACAAGAGAGAGAAATAAAAGGAATAAGCATAGGAAAGGAAGAATTTAAATTATCATAATAAACAGATGACATGATGCTTTACATATAAGACCCCCAAAACTCCATCAAAATACTTCTAGATTTAAAAACCAACTTCAGTAACATGGCTGAATACAAATTCAACATTCAAAAGTCAGTATTTCTGTACACAAACAAACCCATTGAGGGATAAATTAGGAAAACCCTCCTTCCACAATAGCTTCCAAAAAATGAAATACTTAGGAATCAACCTAACACAGGAAGTAAAGGAACTATAAACTGAAAATTACAGTACTGTGTAAAAGAAGATCAAAAATGATATCAGAAAATGGAAAGATGTCCCTTGCTCATAGATGGGAAGAACCAACCTTGTGAAACTGGTCATACTTCCAAAATTGTTATACAGATTTAATGCAATCCTAATAAAAAATACCATTAGCATGCCTCTCAAGACCAGAGAAAACATTCCTAAATTTCATCTGGAACCATAAGAGAACTAGAATAGCAAAGGCAATCCTGGGCAACAAGGACAAGGCAAGAGACATCACAATCCAGGACTTGAAATTATACTACAAAGCTACTGTGATAAAAACAGCATGGTACCAGCAAAAACCCCTAGAAAAATAGATACAGGTCTGGGGGATTAATTCAGTGGAACAGTACCTCTTGGCAAGCATAAAGTTCTGAGTTCAATTACTGGTACAAAAATAAAATACATATATCAAGATCAGTGGAGCAGATTAGAAGATGCAAACTCAGCTACAAAGACACTCAGCCACCTGATCTTTGACAAAGAGGCCAAGCATGTTCACTGGAAGAAAGAAAGCCTCTTTAATAAATAGTCTGGAAAAATTTATTTTCCATATGCCAAAGACTAAAGCTAGAACCATATCTATCAGTATGCATTAAACTAAAGTCACAATGAATGAAAGGTCTCAGTACTAAAAGAGAAATACCAAATCTACTGGAAGATAAATTATGGAGGAATCTTGAAGACTTAGGGTAGTTAGAGAGTTGATGACTGCATGGGAAGTACATCTAAGTATCAACAACTGGTATATCATCTTTTGAAAAGCTTTGGCACAGCAAAATAAGTCACCAACAGAGTGAAAAGACAATCCACAGGGTGGGAAAAATTTAGCCAATTTTCCCTCAGACAAAGGATTTATGCTTAGAACATACAAAGAATTTAATTCAAAATGGGCATTGGAAATGAATACACACTTCTCAGAAGAAGAAATAAAAATGACAAATAAACATATGGAAAAAAGTGTTCAACATCACTGATCATCCAACAGATGCAAGTTAAAACACTGAGATTCCAATTTACTTCAGAAAGAATGGCTATCATCAAGAAATCAACCAATAACAAGTGCTGGAGGGGATGTGGGGAAAAATAAATTCTAATATTGGTAGGAGTGTAGATTGATAACACCCACTGTGGAAATCAGTGTAGAGATTCCTCAATAACTAGGGCTAGAAGTCCCATTCCATTCAGCTATTATCCTTCTTAGTATCTTCCCAGAAGAATTAAAGTCATCATGCTACAGCAGTATATGTGTACCCATGTTTATAACAGCACAATTTGTAATATCTGAAACTTGGAAACAACCCAAATGCCCATAAACTGAGTAATTGATAAAAAAGATGTAGATTTTTTATACAATGAAATACTACTAAATAATAAAGAACAACAATCTTATGACTCTTATAGGTAAATAGATACAACTTGAGACCATATGCATAAGTGAAATAAATCAGATTCACACGTGTAAACATTGCATTGTCTCCCTGGTCTGAGAAACTGAAAGAGTAAATAAAATCTAAAATGTGCAATAGATACTGTGAGGAGGGAGGAAATTGTTCACAAAGGAAAAGGATGTTGAATGTATGAAAGGGGAAAAGACAGTACAGAAAAGGAAAAAATGCAAGTCTATTATCCTGTTAGTTTGGCTTAGTCTTTTAAAAAGAAAGGTTTGTGCTAAATCAATTCTAGAAATTTTTATGCCCGTGTCTTTTATCCTGAGCAACTAACTTAAAGATAACAAAGTGTAAATTATTAACTTATTAATAGTTATTCTTAATTATTCTCTTATTCTCCTATTATTTGGTATGGAATTTTGTATTACCCCTTTTCCATAAAATAAAAAAAAAATGCATCTGGTAAAGACCAAACCCAGTGGGTTCCATTTGGAAACAAGAATTACATTAGCTGTTGTCTTTGGCATGTGTGTTGTGCTTTGACAAAATATTTGTCTGTATTTTGCTCTTGTCCAGAGAATTTGCATGAGACTGAGTTGCAGTGCAGGACACTAATCTGATGATAGAAATTGCAAGGCTGTTGAATATTGGAGCAATAGCATGGTTACCGTTGGAGGTTATTAGCCAGATCTATATTGAAAATCACGAGCAAAATGTCTAGCAGAGTGATTTTTAAAGTTTTGAATTTTGTCAGGAATAAAGTTCCAGTGAAGTTGAGGCCTGCAAAATGGAACAGAGGATAACTTGGCTGCTGAAAAGATTAACAATAAAATGCTTTTGAGGAGGACAATGGAAAAGAAGGCCAGAGGATATCACAAGACCCACCAGGCCTGCTTCCTTTGCAGCCTCAAAATTGCAAGTTGAAAAACTTCACTTTCCAAAGAGAGCTGCAGAGAACATGTTCCAGCATGATGGTAGCCTATGGAATTTGGTCCATAGAACTGGGTTCTGAATGCTCAGCAATCCACAGACTTGAGGCCCACAGCCATGAGAGAAGGAAGCCTGGCTACTGCTCCAGCTGGTGGCAGATCATGGAATCATCTACATGATGCTGGTTTTAAGTGCATGCAAAGTGCAGGAGTTGTGGGATCTGGAAAGCCTCCCCCAGAAATCACAAAAGGGTTGAGATGTAAGGCAGTGTGTGACTGAAAGGGCAATATATGAAGATTTTAGAGTGAAACTAGAGGTACAAAAGAGACCCCAGAAGCCAGAAACATGGATATCTGAAGGAAGTTTCAAAGAGTGAGTACAGTTGGGCCAAGTGGGGGGGGGGTGAGGGATACAAACGCCAGCAGGGCTACAGGTACAAAGTGACCTAAGCCCTTTGTAATTCACATCTTCCTCCAAATTTTCACAGACAATTTGATTCAAAGGTTTTTCCTGCTGGATTTTGGTCTTGATTTATTCTCATTCCTTTCTATCTCTCTATTGTATATTTTGGGAATAGAAATTTTTATCTTGTACCATTGTATGCTGGAAAGGATTAATTTTCTTTTCATTTGTACAGGGGCTCACAGTTCACCTTAAATTTCAGATGATACTTTAGACATGTGCTTTTTAGCAATACTGAAACTGTTAGGAATTTGGCACCTCTTAGAGATGAAATAAACACCCTTTCCATAAAGGGATTTGCATGAGTCTTTTTGGGCCCAAGGGCAGAACATTACACCTTCTGTCTAGATGTCTTCAAAGACTTATGTGCTTACAGGTGGTGCTTTACAGAGGTGGCTGGATTTAAGGTGTGAAAATAGAGATGAATGATGTGTGATAACTAAATCAGTTTATCACAGTTCTGGGTGTGGCAATGGGAGCCTCCACCAGGGTGTGGCTGGCAACAATCAATAGGCTGATAGCCTGAAGAAGCATAAAGAAGAGAGGGGAGGCAGGCTTGCTGCTCTGTGGCCCCTCTCTGCTTTGGCATGGACACTTTCTCCTCTGTGATGCCCTTCTACCATGCTACTCTGTCTTCGAGACAGTTGAGTATGGGCTGGAAGTTCTACAAACGGTAAGTCTCTAAGCACTGAGATTTTCACAGTCCTAGCAAGTAGAAAAAACAAAATTTCCAAGCCCATTGATTGTAGATTACATTAGCAAACAAAGACATGGTAGAAACAGAAAACTACAGACCCTTTGGTACAGATCATAACCATATATGAAAAAACGAACATAATATTCCTGAATCATAGCAAAATGTGTCAAAATAATTATTATTCTTAATAAATTATTTCAAGTATACAAATCTTTCAATATATACAAATAAATGCATTTGATTATATCACATAAGAAAAAACAATTATGTCAGCAAATATTCAAGAATCATAAATTTCAGCAATCCCTCATGATAAAAACTCTCAGGAAATTAAGAATGAAAAGAAACTTCCTCAATGTGGTAAAGAACATACACAAAAACAATCACTTACATAGTTAAAAATTAAATATTACATGATTTTATATTATGATATAGAACAAAGAAAGAATGTCTTATTTTTCTAAATTAGAATTTTACTGAAAGTCCTAATAAAATATAATGAAGAAATTAAATAAAATTTGTACATATTGATAAGGAGGAAAGTAAAGTATCAGAGGTGACAGGTGACATAATTGTCTATGTGGAAAATCCCAAAACATCAACAAAAATCTCCTGTAACAAATAAGCAATGATAGAAATATTACAATATACCACGTTAATATTCAAAACTCAATTATTTTCTTATGTCAGCAACAGTGTAAGATTTCAAATTATAACTCGTAATCACACACACATTAGTTCATCCATCAAAAAGATAAGATAGAGTTCTGCCCACCTCCTCTCCACCCGAGGAGCCCAACACAGCTGTTCACCGAAGGAGGGAGCTGGGCCAAGCCGCTGGAACCTGCTCTGGCCTTGCCTGTGACCTTCTTTTGAACTGGAGAGCACCAGCACTACTGCCACTGCCTGGAGGAGGGAGCAGCCCTGCTGAGGAGGTTTGAGGCCTACCTAGGCCATAGGGGGACGCTCTATCAGCCTGGGGAGCTTTGCCATCCAAGGAGCTGGATGACTACACAACATCCAATCCCTGAGAGAGTATAAGATACTTGCTTTAGGGAGTTGGGGGTCCGCTGGGCTTACAGCCACACTAGATTGGACTTAGCAGGATTTGGGATTGCCTGGAACACACCGGTGGCCTTCTTTCCCTCAGGGGAGCTTTGCTACCAAGGGGGAAACTGTGCAGCTTGAGGAGACTTTAGGTCTACCTGAGAGGATCCTGGCAAACCCTCTTTTAATCCAAGGGCTCCACTGCCCAAGGAGGGAGCTACACTACCAAAGGAGTCTCAGGAGCCCAGGACATAAGAGAAAATTTCCAACATGCCCAGGGGAACTCTGGAACACCACTTGAAACATGAAAATATAGGAAAATGACAAAATGAAAGACCAAAATGCAATCTCAAATATCCAGCCCATACTGAGAAAGCCTAGGAGCCATGTGCATAGAAGAAAATACATACTATATACCTGAAATACCTGAAACAATAGTAACTGAAATAAAGAAGCAACTTGGGGAAGCTTTAAAGGAATTCAAACTAGAAATAATCTCTCAGGAAAAAGAAATGATAAAAGAAATGAAGGGGATGCTGAGCACATCTAAAGAAGACACAGTTAAAAAACTAGAGGAACTAAACAAAAAGATAGAATCCCTGGATAAACAATATAAGAAACAAACAGAATATATAAAACAGATGCAAAGAGATATGTAGGAAATCAAAAATTGCATGGAAAGTTGTAAAAACCACCTCAATGAATGTGAAGATAAAAATTCAGACTTCAAAGACAAGTTTGCAGCCAGTGAACAGGAAAGGAAAGATCTTTTAAAAATAACAAGAAATCAAGAAATAACAATTCAACACCTGCAAGATGACACAAAGAAAAAACAACATAAGATTGACAGAGATAAATGAAAAAGAAGGAGACAACATAAAGGATGTCAAGAGGATATTTAGAGAAATAATAGCTAACAATTTCCCAAACATGAAATTGGAAACTGATATCAGGATCAATGGAGCATATAGAACTCCAAATAGCCATAACCAAAATAAAACTACACAGAGACATATAATAATAATCATCCCAGAAATTGAAGAAAAGAATAAAATATTAAAAGCTGTCAGAGAGAAAAGACAGATCACCTATAAAGGAAAACCTATCAGAATCATAGCAGACTTCTCAGAACAAAAAATAAAGTCAAGAAGAGCATGGAGTGAAATATTTCAGATCCTAAAGGAAAATGATTTCCAACTTAGACTGATATACCCTGAAAAACTGTCCTTCAAAATCGATGCAGAAATAAGATACTTCATGACAAAGAACAGCTGAAGAACTTCATGATCCCCAAGGCAATCCTGCAAAGAATACTGAAAGACAGTTTAGATACAATTAGGAAAAAAACCACTAAACAAAGCAGACCAACAGAACAGAAACATAAAGATGCAACAGCAGAAATATAACATATCAAAAATAAGCCAATATATAACAGTTGTAACCATTAATGTAAATGGTCTCAATGCACCAATTAAAAGAAAGGGCTGGCAGAATTGATCAAGAAACAAAATCCAACCATATGCTCTCTACAAGAAACCCATCTACCCCAAAAAGGATACTCACAGACTGAAAATCAAAGGATGGAAAACAATACTTCATGCAATAGGAACCCCCCCCCCAAAAAAAAAGCAGGGGTAGTTATTCTGTTTGCAGACAATGTGAACTTCAAACCAGTAATGATCAGAAGAGATAAAGAAGGTCACTACATACTGCTTAGGGGAAAACTCCAAAAGGAAAAGATAACTATCATACATATATAATGCACCAAATTCCAGAGCACCCAGTTATATAAAACAAGTAATATCAGAAATGAAAAACAAAACTATCAGTAATACAATTATAACAGGAGATTTTCACACACTAATTGACACCGATGGACAGATCAACTGGACAGAAATCAGCAAAGAAATAAAAGAACTGAATCACACCTGTGAACAAACGGACTTGATAGACATATACAGAGTATTCCACACAACAACAACAGAATACACATTCTTCTGAATAGTACATCGGGCATTCTCTAAAATAGACCATATATTAACTCACAGAACATATTTAAATAAATGCAAAAGAGTTGAAATTATCCCTTGCATGTTATTGGATCATAGCGCCACGAAATTAGAAATTAATGATAAAAGGTACTGCAAAAATCCCACAAAAACATGGAAACTGAATAACACACTCTTGAGTAATCAGTGGGTCATAGAGGAAATTAAAGAAGAAATTAAACAATACCTACAAACAAATGAAAACAAAAATACAACTTACCAGAATCTGTGGAATGCAATGAAAGCTGTCCTCAGAGGAAAATTTATTGCACTGAGTTCCTACATCAGGAAAACAGAACAAATACAAATAAATAACTTGATGTTACACCTCACACATCTTGAAAAAGAAGAGTAAGTCCAGCCTAAAGCCAAAAGAAGAGAGGAAATAATAAAAATCAGAGCAGAAATCAATGCAATGCAGAATAAGGAAACAACCCAAATATCAATGAATCAAAGAGTTGGTTTTTTGAAAGAATAAATAAAATTGATAAGCCCCTAACCAACCTTATTTAAAAGGGAAGAAAAAGCTCAAATTCATGCAATAAGGAATGAAAAAGGCAAAATCACTACAGACCCAACAGAAATATAGAAGATCATCAACACCTATTTCAAAAAGCTCTATTCTCAAACGTTTGATAACACAGAAAAAATAGACAGATTCCTAGAAGCATATGAAGTACCAAAGCTAGGTCAAGAAGATGTAAAACTGCTGAATAACCAAATTTCTATTAATGAAATTGGAAAAGTAATTAA
The DNA here is from genome assembly GCF_034190915.1 of Cavia porcellus. Lineage (NCBI taxonomy): Eukaryota > Metazoa > Chordata > Mammalia > Rodentia > Caviidae > Cavia > Cavia porcellus. The sequence continues at coordinate 54,694,255 of NW_026947497.1, forward strand.
GCCCTTACCTACAAAGAAGAGCCCAGGCCCAGACGGATTCACTGCAGAATTCTAAAAAAAAAAAAAAAATACAAAGAAGACCTAATGACAACACTCCTCAAGCTCTTCAATGAAATTGAAAGGGAAGCAATCCTTCCTAAGTCATTCCTGGAAGCAAATATTCCTTTAGTACCAAAACCTGAGAGAGACCCAACTGAAAAAGAGAACTACTCACCAATATCCCTAACGAACACAGATGCAAAAATCTTCATTAAATATTGGCAAATAGGATGCAGCAAATCATCAAGAAGATTATACACCATGTCAAAGTGGGATTCATCCCAGGTATGCAAGGATGGTTCAACATACATAAATCAATAAATGTAATCCACCATATCGATATAATCAAAAATAAGAATCACATGATCATTTCTATAGATGCAGAAAAAGCTTTTGATAAGTTTCTGCATTCATTTATAAGAACCTTGCAAAAATTGGAGTAGATGGTTTTTACTTCAACATAAGCAAGGGCATTTATGACAAACCAACAGCCAGTATCATACTAAATGGTCAAAAATTGAAGGCCGTTACTTTAAAATCAGGCACAAGACAAGGATGTTCCTTATCACCACTCCTATTTAATATAATACTGGAAATACTAGCCAGAGCTATTAGACAAGAGAGAGAAATAAAAGGCATAAAGACAGGAAAAGAAGAAGTTAAATTATCATTATTTGCAGATGATATGATACTCTACATAGAAGACCTCCAAAACTCCATTGAAAGACTCCTAGATATAATAAATAAATTCATCAATGTGGCTGGATACAAAATCAACACTCAAAAATCAATAGCATTCCAATACACTAACAACAAATTCACAGAATGGGAAATAAGAGAAGCCATAACCTTCACACTAGCAACCCAAAAAATGAAATATTTAGGAATTATTCTCATGAAAAAAGTGAAAGACCTATACAGGGAAAATTATAATACACTGAAAAATGAAATTGAAAATGATCTCAGAAAATTGGAAAAACATCCCTTGCTCATGGATAGGAATAAATATTGTGAAAATGGCCATTCTCCCAAAACTGTTATACAGATTCAATGCAATCCCAATAAAAAATACCATCAACATATCTCATAGATCTCAAGAAATCACTCCTAAAATTCATCTGGATCCAGAAGAGACCTAGAATAGCAGACAGTTCTAAGCAGCAAAGGCAAGGTAGAAGGCATCACAATCCCTGACTGGAAGTTATATTACAAAGCAACTGTAGTAAAATCAAAATGGTACTGGAATCAAAACAGAGCCGAAGATCAGTGGAACAGATTAGAAGATACTACCACAACTACAAACGCACTCAAGCAACTTATCCTTGATAAAGGAGCCAAACATGTTCACTGGAAGAACGACAGTCTCTTTAATAAATGGTGTTGGAAAAACTGGCTCTCCATATGCTGAAAACTAAAATTAGACCCATGCCTATCAACATATACTAAAATAAAATCTAAATGGATCAAAGGTCTAAATATTAAAACAGAAACACTAAGTCTATTGGAAGAAAAATTGAGTAAAAACCTTGAAGACATAGAGGTAGGTAGAGAATTCATGAACAAGACTTAAACCACATGGGAAATACATCCCAGAGTCAATAACTGGGATCACCTCTTATTAAAAAGTTTTTAATCTCTCTTGCATTGTTGGTTGGAGTGTAGACTAGTGCAACCATTGTGGAGGTCAGTCTGGATATTTCCCAGGAAACTTGGACTGGAAGCCCCATTTGACCCAGCTATTCCACTTCTAGGCATATTCCCAGAAGAACTGAAAAGCATTATATCACAGTGATATATGTGAACCCATGTTTATAGCAGCACAATTCGTAATAGCCAGATCTTGGAAACAAGCTAAGTGTTTGTATGTTTCCATTGGTTTTAACATGTTGCATCTTATTATATTTTTATATATGCAATAGTATAAACAAACATTTTATAGGCAAAGAGATCATACAGAAATCGTTGTTTGGTTTCTGTTAGCTGGTTCTAAATACCCTGCAATGCTTTCATTCTCTTGAGTGGTTTCACACTGTCTTGATAAGTTTGATGCTATAGTATATGAAGTTATACTCAAATATTTCAAGGAAAAAGACACTATGATAACTACTATTAATGCCAGGCTATCTGGTGGTGAAACACAATGATGCTTAAATTGTTCGATTCTGACCTGTGTTGTTCTATTGATATGTCATCTTTTATCTCAATCTCCCCCTTTTTTCTTTTTTTTAAAAATTAATTTCTTATAACTTTTTAATTAACGGAAAACTAAATTTAAAATAGTGGGATATATTATAGTAACGTTTTTTTTTTTCCTATTAACCTGATTTAAACCCCTGTATTGTTCTCCACATATTGTTCTGAATGATTTTATTATATTCTGTTTTGTTTAATAGTATCAAGTTTGAGGGTATAGGCAACCAATTTGAAGGCAACAAGATATTCTATGATGCCCATTATGGTTTGACTATTATCTTCTTTGGAAGTCCTGTAGGGTCTCCAAAGTGAGTTTTATTGATCTTGTTCTGTACTGTTTTGTTCAATTCAATACCAGATGATACAGGCAACTCTTTTTAAGATAGCAAGAGGCTAATGGTAACCATTGTTGATCACCTGGTAATCTCTTTTTGCATTATATACTATGTCCATCCTCCTGTTCTAACTGAGTCTGTTTTGATTTGTCACACTGCGTTTTTTGTTGTTGCTGTTCTGTTTGGTTTTCTTTTGTTTTCCTCTTCAAAGAAAAAGTTATAAGAACTGTGGGAGTAATAAAACCCAAAATGAGTAATTGTTATCGTAAAAATGAGAGGAAAGAAAGTGAACTAAAGGATATAACTGCATTTATGTTTAAGTGTATAGGATGGAAAACTGTATTACTGAGTTTTTGTTGGGTCATTGAGCAGAACTGTCTGCAATCTCACTGTATTAATGTCCACTTTGTATGCTTTAATTTTGTAATCTGGACAACTGTTTCTGAGATGACAATATGTAATCTATTAACTAGTAATTGCTGACTGTATATTTTTTCTCTTGAAATTCTGTATTACTTGTACCCTTTTACTGTTTTGTTTTGTTTTTCTCTTTAAATAAAAAAGATAAGATAAATATCTATAGCAGCACAATTTGTAATAGTTAAATATTGGTAACAAACCAAATGCCCATTGACCACTCAATGGACAAAAACGAATTTTATATAATGTGAGTATTACTTAGCCTTAAAGAAGGGTAAATATAAGTCTTTTATAGGTGAATACAGGCAACTTGAAACCATATTCATAATTGAAATAAATCAAACTCACTTGTGTAAACATTGTATTGTCTCCATACTATAAAAAGACAAACTGAAAGAGTAATAAGATGCAAAATGTACAATACATATTGTGATAATGAAAAGGAAAGAAAGTGCTAAAAGGGAAAGAACAACTGGGATAGGGGAGAGGAGGGAAGGAAGAAGGGAAAAGATTAGGTATAAATATGTGTACATACATAAATGTGTTTGTGTGTGTGTATATATATATATATATATATATATATATATGAATGAGAGATAATTATACTACTAATTCCTGTTAATTAATAAAAAAGAGGCTTGTGTTTTCAATGTTTGATTATTTGATCATTTTAATCCCTATATCTTATAAACTGAGCAATTCTAAGGTAACAGTATTAATATATTAACTAGTGTTATTTTCCTTTTTTTGAAATTCTATATAATTTCTATCCTTTTTATTTTGCTTTTCAAAATAAAATTTGCAAAGTCAATATTTAGGAATAAATCTAACAAAATCTCCGTAGAGTCCAATATGAGGGAAATTACAAAACTATTATAGAAGCATAGCTATAAATACACAGAAAGATGTTGCATGTCCACTCACAGTAATGCTCAACATCACCAGGGTACCAGTTTTTTTTTTTTTTTTTTTTTTTTTTCCAACACGATGTCTGGATGCCGTGCTAATGTGCTGAATGACCAGCATTCTGCCAAGACCCCAGCAGCATATTTTGCATATTAAAACGCTGATCCTAGCATTGATTTGCAAAGCCAAAAGGACCTGGAAAATCAACATAATCTTACAGCAGATTTGAATTGGAGGACTGCACTAAATGACTTTTCAATACCAGCTCTAGTGTTACAGAGCTTGTGGTGGATTAACTGAGGACCAACAGCTGAACAGCATAGGCGTGTGGGTGTGGAAGGCTCCCTGAGGATCACTGCCAACAGCATAAAGGAGACCTGGAGGGGAAGATGGTACCGTTGATCCTCCTGGAGAAGTTTGTCCCAAGAAGTTTTTCTGACAGAAGCTCAGCTGCTCTCCTTCAGAGAAGGTCTTGCTCCCTGCTGTCACAGGTAGGGCTGCTCTCTATGGGGAGCACTGGTCTTTCCTTTGAGCATTGTTAGCTCCAGTGCAGATGCCTCAGCTGCTAGAACGGGTACTTCACGCATGCAATGCAGACTTTCTAGTTTCCACCACAGGCCTTGGGCCTTCCCAGTGCTGGTCCTTGGTATAGACATGCAGAGGACATTGCTGTGGGCTCTAGGCCTCCCGCTAAACTGTGGAGGATGTTCTCACAGACTTTAAACCTTCAGCTGGACTTGTGTGGGGCACCACAGTGGATCTATGGCCTTAGCTGAACTCTTCAGGTCTCTGTCATGCACACAGATCCCTGGCACTCTTTACATTTGAGTTTTTGATTGAATATTATAAAATAATCCCATAAATTATGTGTCCTGTATTAAATGTATTCCTTTGAAATTCTGAATACAACAGACCTCAAGATAACTTGGTATTGATAAACAAACTTACATATCATTGGAAGAGAATGGTCAAGAAATAGGCATAAATATCACCAGGTATCCACTTACAGAGGAGCACAGCAAGAGGTTTGCATGCCCTGCAATGAGGGGAGGCTCTTCCTGTTCAGTCTGCACTGTTTCCTTCTTTCTCTAGCTCCAGATGTCAAATCTGCTCCACAGTCCTAGACCACCCCAGTTCCTCAGCTTCCTCCGTGATGCAGCTCACACATATTTCTCCAGAGCATCCCTAGTGCTTCTTGCAGGTCAAGATTGGATGCCAATGCATGGAATTATGATGTTGTGTAAGTAACAGATTACTCAGGATTTGCTAAATGAACAAGTAATTTGTTGATTTCATAAAACCAATAGAGAGCATGTTAGATATGCAAACATAGAAATCAAAGAGCTTGAATTGTTAAGGAGAGCAGAAGAGGAAAGTCAAATAAATCTAAATTTAATTCTTCAGTTTGATAGTATAAATTGGACACACAATTACAGTGGGTAGTTTTGAAGATTTATTGCTCTTGGTACTCAGATTTGAATCTTCCTATTTTGATACATTATTTAAAAAAAACACAGCATTTTTATGTTCAGTCAGTTGTTCACCAAGCATTCAGTGAATATACCTTGAGACTTGAGGACAGCAGCTACAGGTTACTATAGGAGCCTGTCTTGGTGGTACTCACTGCATGAATAATGAAAATCTACTGGAAGAAATGATTTTTGTACATATATGATGGTGTTGCTGCTGTTGCTGATTCTAACTATGCATGGCTGACACTGTGTGTGGTTAGTACATGAAGCTATCAGAAAGAAGTGAATAATGACTTTCTCCATCATCTGGGAGAATGATGGAGCCTCGAGAAGAATAGAGGTTGAGAGTGGAGGCTTGGGTTAGGCTAAAAATGTCACCTTGCTTCCTCATTTGAAAACAATCATAAGAAGCCCTGTGGGTGTTAACTTTCCCTTGCCACACTCTGGCAGCCTAAGATTCAGGCAAATAGGTACTCTGTAGGAGACACAGGTTAGGGCTCCGACCCTGAGAGGTTTGAGTGCCCTCACCTTGGATAGTAAATGCTCACAGAACTGAGTGCAGGAGTACAGTATGAAGTCCAAGCACCCAGAAGGCTGAAGTAGAAGCATGGCAAAGTCAATGCCAGGGCAGGCTACTTAGCAACAGTAGGAGACCCTGACTTAAAATAAAGAAATAGAAATGGCTGTGGCTGTAACTCAGTGCAAAGGTCCTGAGTTTAATTATCAGCATCACAATATACATAAATATGCACATACACAGCTGTAACACAAGTCATTTTGATTATTTCCAGCATGATCTCCCTTATACTCTAGGATACTGAAGAAAGGTTTTTGATCATACTTTTCCCCCACCATATATGGGGCCCATAGAGTGAGAGGAAATAACCAGATGGTTTGATGCTAAATAGCCGAGGATCTGTAATCAACTTATCTAATTTCAAATCCTTACAACTACTTTCTGTATTTGCACACTTGGGCAAAGATTTACCTGCAAAATTAAAATAAGGACGGCACCAGCAGTGACAATGAACTTCCATGTTTAATTTTTTTTTTTTTAATTTAAGAGGAAAAAGAGAAAAACACAAAACAAAACAAAGCAGTGTAAGGTTACATATAATACAGAACTACAAAAAAAAGCATAACAGTAAGAAATCACCTGTTAATAGATTACATATTATCATCTTGGAAATAGTTGCTCAAATCACAGTATCAAAGAATACAAAGTAGACATTCAAACAGAGAGACTACAAACAGCTGTGTTCAATGATCCAAAAACATTAATATAGTCAGCTATTCAACATCCCTATACACACTTGCTGTTATATCCGTTAGAGCTCTTTTTTCCCCTTCCTCTCTTTTTACAACAAAATTTACACATTTTAGATTTTATTACTCCTTAGTTCTTATTACTTTTTTGGGGGGGGAGAATAAAGTCAAATATGGCAGAACAAAGCTGTCAGTGAAAACCAAGGATAGACTTAGCACATGATGTAGAACAGAGTATACGGTTATTAACAATAGTTATCAACGTTGTCTCTTGTTTCCTTAAAAAGATTTGTCTATCTCATTAGATATTATAAAGTTGGACAAAACAGTAGAGAACAAGACCAATAAAACTTAGACATTGTAAACATTACAGGACTTCCAAAGGAGACAATAGTCAAACCAGAATGGGCATCTTAGTGAATCTTACTGCCTTCAAAGTAGTTGCCTATACCCTCGGACCTGATACTATCCCACAGAATGGAACAGAGTCTAATCAGTCAAAACAAGATCATGGGAGCATTACAGGACTTCAAAACAAGTTAATAGGAAATCGAAAAGAGTTACTATTATATATCCTAATTTTTTTAAATTTTTCCCTTAATTAAAATAAACATAAGAAATAACTAAATAATTTTTTTAAAGAATAATAGTTACCATAGTGTCTGTCTTTTTCCTTGAGATATTTGGATAAAACTTCATATACTATAGCTTCAAATATTTCCATATCAAGAAGCCCGGAATAAAGCCTTTCTAATTAATAAGTGAAAATTTTATAAGGCTTCAAGGCCACATAATGGGGAATCATGATTGCCACATATTTTCATATATTTGAATCATTACTTACATTAGGGAAACTATTCGGTATTCATACATGCGAGATTGATTTATTTCACTTATGAGTATGGTCTCAAGCTGCGCCCATTTATTGATAAATATCTCAATGTGATCCTTCTTTATAGCTGAATAATATTCCATTGTATAGAAATACCACAACTTTTTTATCCATTCCTCAGTTGATGGACACTTGGGTTGTTTCCAAGATCTGGCGATTACAAATTGTGCTGCTATAAACATAGGTGCACATAAATCACTGTGGTATGATGCTTTCAGTTCTTCTGGGAATATGCCTAGAAGTGGAATAGCTGGAGTAAATGGGATTTCCAATCCCAACTTTTTGAGAAACCTCCAGACAGACCTCCACAAAGGCTGTACCAGTCTACACTCCCACCAACAGTGCAGGAGAGTTCCTTTTTCCCCACATCCTCTCCAGCATTTGTTGTTGTTGGTTTTCTTGATCCTGGCCATTCTTTCAGGAGTGAGATGGAATCTCAGTGTGGTTTTAATTTGCATTTCCCTGATGACCAATGATGATGAGCATGTTTTCATATATTTATTTGCCATTTGCATTTCTTCATCTGAGAATTGCGTATTCATCTCAGATGCCCATTTTTGGATTGGATCTTTGAATTTTGGAGGTCTGAGTTTTTTTAATTCTTTATATGTTTTAGACAAGAGTCCCTTGTCTGAGAGAGAGTTCACTAAAATCTTTTCCCAGTTTGTGGGTTTTCTTTTCACTATGCTGGAGATTTCTTTTGACATGCAGAAACTTTTTAATAAGATGTGGTCCCAATTATTGATTCTGGGAAGTGTTTCCCGTGCGGTTTGAGTCCTGTTCATGAATTCTCTACCTACTCCTATGTCTCCAAGGTTTCTACCCACTTTGTCTTCCAATAGGTTTAGTGTTTCTGTTTTAATATTCAGATCTTTGACCCATTTAGATTTTAATTTAGTACATGGTGATAGACATGGGTCTAGCTTTAGTTTTCGGCAAATGGAGAGCCAGTTTTTCCAGCACCATTTATTAAAGAGACTGTCGTTCTTCCAGTGAACCTGCTTGGCTCCTTTATCAAAGATAAGGTGGTTGAGTGTGTTTGTAGTTGTGGTTGTATCTTCTAATCTATTCCATTGATCTTCGCCTCTGTTTTGATTCCAATACCATGTTGATTTTACTACTGTTGCTTTGTAGTATAATTTCAAGTCAGGGATTGTGATGCCTCCTGTTTTGCCTTTGCTGCTTAGAATTGCCTTTGCGATTCTAGGTCTCTTCTGGTTCCAGATGAAATTTAGGAGTGATTTCTCTAGATCTATAAGGTATGTTGATGGTATTTCTATTGGGATTGCATTGAATCTGTATAAGAGTTTTGGGAGAATGGCCATCTTCACAATGTTTGTTCTTCCTATCCATGAGCAAGGGATGTCTTTCCATTTTCTGAGATCATCTTCAATTTCCTTTTTCAGTGTATTATAGTTTTCACTGTATAAGTCTTTCACTTCTTTCGTAAGAGTAATTCCTAAATATTTCATTTTTTTGCTTGCTAATGTGAATAGTCCAGTTTCTCTTATTTCCCTCTCTGTAATTTTGTTGTTCGTGTATAGGAATGCTATTGATTTCTGAGTATTGATTTTGTATCCAGCCACGTTACTGAATTTATTTATTGTATCTAAGAGTATTTCAATGGAGTTTAGGGGGTCTTCTATGTAGAGTATCATGTCATCTGCAAACAATGATAACTTAACTTCTTCTTTTCCTATCTTTACCCCTTTTATTTCTCTTTCTTGCCTAATTGCTCTGGCTAGTACTTCCAGTACTATATTAAATAGGAGTGGTGATAAAGGACATCCTTGTCTTGTGCCTGATTTTAAAGTAAAGGCTTTCAATTTTTGGCCATTTAGAATGATGCTGGCTGTTGGTTTGTCATAAATGGCCTTTATTATATTGAGGTAAAGACCATCTATTCCAATTTTCTGTAGAGTTTTTATCATGAATAAATGTTGGACCTTATCGAAGGCCTTTTCTGCATCTATAGAAATGATCATGTGATTCTTATTTTTGGCTTTATTGATATGGTGGATTACATTTATTGATTTGCGTATGTTGAACCATCCTTGCATTCCTGGGATGAATCCCACTTGGTCATGGTGTATAATCTTCTTGATGATTTGCTGGATCCTATTTGCCAATATTTTATTGAGGATTTTTGCATCTGTGTTCATTAGGGAGATCGGTCTATAGTTCTCTTTTTTAGTTGGGTCTTTCTCAGGTTTTGGTACTAGAGTAATATTTGCTTCCAGGAACGACTTAGGAAGGATTGCTTCCCTTTCAATTTCATTGAACAGTTTGAGGAGTGTCGGCATTAGGTCTTCTTTGTATTTCTTGTAGAATTCTGCAGTGAATCCATCTGGGCCTGGGCTCTTCTTGGTGGGTAAGGACTTAATTACATTTTCAATTTCAGTAACAGAGATTGGGTTATTCAACAGTTTTACATCCTCTTGATCTAGCTTTGGCACTTCATATGCTTCTAAGAATCTGTCTATTTCTTCTGTGTTATCAAACTTTTGAGAGTAGAGGTTTTCGAAGTAGGTGTTGGTGTTCTTCTGTATTTCTATTGGGTCTGTAGTGATTTCTCCTTTTTCATTTCTTATTGCATGAATTTGAGTTTTTTCTTCCCTTTTTTTAATAAGGTTGGCTAGGGGCTTATCGATTTTATTTATTCTTTCAAAGAACCAACTCTTTGATTTGTTGATTCTTTGGATTGTTTTCTTAGTCTCTATTGCATTGATTTCTGCTCTGATTTTTATAATTTCCTCTCTTCTTTTGGCTTTGGGCTTGACTTGCTCTTCTTTTTCTAGCTGTTTGAGGTGTAGCATCAAGTTATTTATTTGTATTCATTCTGTTTTCCTGATGTGGGAACTCAGTGCAATAAATTTTCCTCTCAGGACGGCTTTCATTGCATCCCACAGGTTCCGGTAAGTTGTATCTGTATTTTCATTTTCTTTTAGGTATTGTTTGATTTCTTCTTTAATTTCTTCTGTGACCCACTGATTACTCAAGAGTGTGTTATTCAGTTTCCATGTGTTTGTGGGATTTTTGCAGTATCTTTTATCATTAATTTCTAATTTCAGAGCGCTATGATCCGATAACATGCAAGGGATGATTTCAGCTCTTTTGCACTTGTTTAAATATGTTCTGTGAGCTAATATATGGTCTATTTTAGAAAATGATCCATGTACTGCTGAGAAGAATGTGTATTCTGATGTTGTTGGGTGGAACATCCTGTATATGTCTATCAAACCCATTTGTTCACAGGTATGATTCAGTTCTGTTATTTCTTTGCTCATTTTCTGTCTGGTTGATCTGTCCCTTGGTGTCAATGGCGTATTAAGGTCTCCTGTTACAATTGTGTTACTGATAATTTGAGTTTTCATTTCTGTTAATAATTGTTTTATATAACTTGGTGCTCTGGAGTTTGGTGCGTATATATTTAAGATAGTTATCTCTTCCTCTTGGAGTTTTCCCCTTACAAGTATGTAGTGACCTTCTTTGTCCTTTATGGTCATTGTTGGTTTAAAGTTCATGTTGTCTGCAAACAGAATGGCTACTCCTGCCTTTTTCTGGATTCCTGCTGCATGAAGAATTGTTTTCCATCCTTTGACTTTCAGTCTGTGAGTATCCTTCTGGGTTAGATGGGTTTCCTGTAAACAGCATATGGTTGGATTTTGTTTCTTGATCCATTCTGCTAGTCTGTTTCTTTTGATTGGTGCATTGAGACCATTTACATTAATGGTTATTACTGTTAAATGCTGGTTAATTGTAGGAATGTTATCTCTCTGCTGTTGCATCTTTATCTTTCTGTTCTGTTTAATTATTTGCTTTGCTTAGTGGTTTTTTCCTTTGTGTATCTAAACTGTCTTTCAATATTTTTTGCAGGGTCGGTTTGGTGTTCATGAAGTTCTTCAGCTGTTCTTTGTCATGGAAGTATCGTATTGCACCATCTATTTTGAATGATAGTTTTGCAGGATATATCAGTCTTGGTTGGAAATCATTTTGCTTTAGGATCTGGAATATTTCACTCCATGCTCTTCTTGACTTTATCGTTTGTGCTGAGAAGTCTGCTGTGATTCTGATAGGTTTTCCTTTATAAGTGATCTGTCTTTTCTCTCTGACAGCTTTTAGTAATCTATTCTTGTGTTGGATTTCTGAGATGGTGATTATTATATGTCTGGGTGTAGTTTTATTTTGGTTATGAGTGTTTGGAGTTCTATATGCTTCACTGATCTTGATGTCAGTTTCTGATCTCATGCTTGGGAAATTTTCAGCTATTACTTCTCTAAATATCCGCTTGACATCCTTTTTGTTGTCTCCCTCTCTTTCATTAATCCCTATCATTCTTATGTTATTCTTCTTTGCATCGTCTTGCAGTTGTTGAATTGTTGTTTCCTGATTCCTTGTTATTTTCAAAAGATCTTTCCTTTCCTGTTCACTAGCTGCAATCATGTCTTCAAGGTCTGAAATTCTATCTTCACTTTCTTTAAGGCGGTTTTTACAACTTTCAGTGGAGTTTTTTATTTCCTGTATATCTCTGTGCATCTGCATTATGTATTCTGTTTGTTTCTTATATTGCTCTTCTAGGGATTCTATCTTTTTGTTTAGTTCCTCCAATTTTTTATCTGTGTTTTCTTTAGATATATTTAGAATCTCTTTCATTTCTTTTATCATTTCTTCTTTTATCTGGGAGATTATTTCGAGTTTGAATTTCTTTAAAGCTTCCTGGAGTTGTTTGTCAACTTCAGTAGCTATTATGTCCGATATATGAGGTGGATGGGATATATTTTCTTCTATATACATTGCTCCTAGGGTTTCCTGAGATGGGCTGGAGGTTTGAGGTTGTAATTTGGTCTTTCGTTTTGTCATTTTGTATATTTCTGTGTTTCAAGTGTTATTTGAAAGCTTCCTCAGGATCTGTTGAAAATCCCCTTCTATGCTTGGAGCTACTGAGCCTCTGACACCGCACTACCCCAAGCCATTGGGCCTGCAGAACCAGTGTCCCTCCTCTGCCTGCTCAGAACTCCGCAGTTCCAGACAAGCTGGGCCTCAGGGACACTGTGCGCCCACCTGCCCCTTGGAAGATCCACAGCTCTTCAATTGCAGCCGGGTTAGGGTGCTCTCCACAGGCCACAGTGCCTCAGGAGCCTGTGATCCCTCCCTGCTTGCAGAGATATCCACAGTCCTCTAGGCAAAGGAAGGGACTTCTGCAGGCACTCCAGATCCGCCCAGCTCCTCCTCTGCAGACAGATGGCTAGGCGTGGCTGGGCTCGGGGGTTAGTGTAGGCCCGCCCATCCGTCAGGAGCTCAGCAGACTTCCAAGTGTAGCGGGGGTGGGGGGATGGGGAGGCAGCTGTAGTGGCCTCTAACCCACTGCTCCACTTCACTGCACCCAGAAGCCTGGGGGGTCCGGAACAGTCTGAGATTTGGGCAGACTGTGCTGGGCACTCACCACAGGCTGAGGTGCCTCAGGAAGCTGCGATGCCTCCCTGCTTGTAGAAGTATTCAGTCCTTCAGACAAAGGAACGGGCTTCTCTGAACTTCCATGTTTGAACTAATCAGCACCATTTGTTCAAGCAGGTCAGAGGGCTTCAGTACAACACAGGCTTATATTCCTAACTCAACTTAAAAGAGAAATGATTTTTATAGCTGATTATGAGCATGGAAAAATATGATTCTAAAAGCACAAAGTTGCCTTTCAGACAGAAAGGGATTCAGTGATGGGAAAGAAAGCTCAACACCATAACGGACATTGAGCCAAACAAAGCCAGTCCATCCTAAATGCTCCACAAAATAATCTACTGTATTTAAGAAAATTTGGGTTAGTGTTATCCATTTTCAAGTAAAAATTCTTAGCTTTCAAAGGTAATTAATAAAAAGAAAGTGGTGAGTCAGATGAAAAAAGCTGACCCAAGCACAGTATTAAACAAGGATGCTAAATAAACTGATAGAAAATCAAGTATGGATCATAAATAACTATGCTGAAGTTAAATACAAAAGGATACTCTCTTCTAGAAGTGTCTGCAAATCCTTTGTGCATTGTGGCTTACACAGAAAATAATATTCTGAGTAAAACTGGGGTAAAAAGACTTCTTACACACAGCTGGGGCAGAGCAGCCCCAGTTCCTCCTGAGAAGATCCCTTGACACCTTTGCCTTGGTGGATGAAGTTGGTGGTATCTTATTCAGTCTTTACTCAGGGAGTTTGGAGAATTCCACTGTAGAACACTAAAACATAAAAGTCAGGCACCAAAAGAGAGGTGAGACATGTAGCAAGTTTCTGTCTCATGTATGAGAACAGGTTTCACACCTCTGTACAAAAACTACTACTCATCTTCCGAGATAAAATTTTTATTTCAGTACCTAGTAAAGATGTTAACTGTAATTTCCATCTTCCAGGGCACTGAGACTGCCTGCTTGTGCCCCTCACATCTTCTTGTGCTGAGAGCTTGGTTCCTGAAGTTAGAGACCACATCTCTGAGATGAGGTCTCATGGAGGATGATTAGCATCAGCATTAGAGGAGACTGACATGATTCTCACAAGACACTGTGAGTTTTCAATACAGGGCTTGTTAGAGAGCCAGGCTGCCCCTGGGCCAGCCTCTTCTACACACAGCTATTTTCTTTTCTACTTTTCTGTCCTGAGATCCAGCCAGTGTGACCCTCTCCACAAGCTGAAACTGCTGTTTAGACTTGCCAGCCACCACAGTGGTGAGAAAAACCTCATTTTATATAGTACGCAATGTCATGTGTTGTGTTACAGTAGCATCAAGTAGACAGAGACACTAAAACACTAGTTGTTATGGGAAGGGGGAAAAATAAACGCAGTTTAACTCAAAGAAGAAAAGGAATGAAGTACAGTGAAAAATAGAGCAAAAATAAAATGGAAGGAAGGTTAAACAATAATTAAAATGTATCAGTAGTTACATAAGTGCTAATAATGATAATTAAGCCTCTCCCTTTTCTTTCCCACCATTATTTTATTGCTTTCTTTTTTTCTAATCACTCTGGCTAAAGTTTCCAGAACTATACTGAATAAGAGTGGTGAGAGTGGACACCCATATCTCGTGCCTGACCTCAGAGTGAAACTTCCAATTACTGCGCATTTAACATGATGTCAGCTGTGGGTTCATCCCAGAGGGCTTTTATCAGATTGAGATAAAGACCATCTTTTTCAACTTTTGGCAGGCTTTTTTATCATGAGTGGATACTGGACTTGTCAAATGCTTTTTCTACATCAATTGAGATAATCTGTGGTTTTTGTCCTTGACTCTCTTAATACGGTGTATTACATTTATTGATCTACACATGTTGAACTGTTCCTCCATCCCTGGAATGAATCCTGCTTGGTTACAGTGTATAATCTTCCTGATGATTTTCTGCATTCTGTTTGCCAGTATCTTATTGAGGATTTATGCATCTATGTTCATTAGGGAGACTGGCTTGTACTTCTCTGTCTTAACTGTGCTCTATTCTTGCTTTGGTATGAGGTTAATGCTCAATTTAAGGAATGACTTAGGGAGTATTGCTCCCCTTTCAATTTCATCAAAGATTTTAAGACATAGTATTGTTAGGTCTTCTCTTAATGTCTTATAGAATTCAGCAGTGAGTCCCTCTGGAAGTGGATTTTTATTTGTCAGTAGGTTTTTAACTACATCTTAAATTTATTTCAAAAATATTATTATATTTAAAAATTTTATATCTTCTTGACTTAGCTTTGGTAGTCCACGTGTATTTAGGAATCTTTCTTTCTTCTTGTTTTCCATTTTATTACAGTATGGACTCTTGAACTAAGTACTGATGATCTTCTGGACGTTTTTAGGATCTGTTGTGCTTTCAGTTTTTTGTCTTTTATTTCATTTTCTGGCTAAAGTTTTATCAATTTTGTTTAATCTTTCAAAAAGCCCTTCAATTCATTGCATTGTTTTCTTAATCTGTCTTGCGTTAATTTCTGCTCTGCTCTTTAAAATTTTCCCTTGTACAAATTTTGGATTTGACTTTCTCTTGATACTTCACATAGAAAACCCCCAAAACTCCAACAAAGCCATTTAAGTTTAATAACCATGGATAGATACAAAGTCAGTACTCAGATATCAATGGTATACCTGTACACAAATAGCAAACTCACTGAGAGAAAAATTAGGGAAACCATACCTTTCGTGATTGGTATCCAAAAACTTGTTACTTAGGAATCAATCTAACAAGGGAAGTAAAAGAACTTTACAGTGAAAACTATGGTACTCTGGAAAAGAAGATTGGAGAGGATATCAGAAAGTGGAAAGATACCCCTTGTCTTCGTGTAGGAAGAACCAATATAGTGAAAATGGTCATACTTTCAAAATTATTATACAGATTTAATGGAACCCTGATCAAAATATCAGTAACATGCTTCCCAGCACTATAGAAAACAATCCTAAAGTCCATTTGGAACCTGAAAAGACCTAGAACTGCAAAGGAAATTCTGGGCAACAAAGGCAAGGCAGGGTGCATAACAATCCCTGTATCAAAAGTATACTACATAGTTATTGTGATAAAAACAGTAAGGTACTGGCAAAAAGCAGATCCAAGGATCAGAATAACAGACAAGCAGATACAGGAACATCTCCAAACATTTTTAGCCTATTTATCTTCAACAAAAGAGTCAAACACTTTCAGTGGAAGAAAGATAGCCTCTTTAATAAATGATGCTGAAAAAAACTTTCCACATATCAAAGACAAAATCTAGACCCATGTGAATCACCATGCAATCAACTAACATTGAAATGGATCAAAGATCTAAAAGTTAAAATGGAAACATTAAATATGGCGGAAAACAGAATAAGTAGAACTCTTGAAGACACTGCAATAGGGAAAGACTTTATGAACAAAACCTCAGTTGCACAGGAACTATCAGAAGGAATCAACAGTTGGGATCTGAATGTCTATTTTCAAGATATCAACCAATAACAAGCACTAGTGAGGCTTTGGGGATAAAAGAACTTTTCTCCACAGTTGGTAGGAGTGAAGACTGGTGCAACCAATGTGGAAATCGTGATGCAGGTTCCTCACAAAACTAAAACCAGTTTCCATTTGACTCAGCTATTCCCCTTCTTGGTGTTTTTCTGAAGCAAAAGCATCATACCACAGTGATATATGCACACTCATGTTTATAGTGACACAGTTTATAATAGTTAAATCATGGATAAAACACAAATGTCCATCAATCAATGAATGGTTAAAGATGTAGAAAAATTTTTTATATAACTATGTACTACTCAGCCAGTAAGAAGGATAAATTTGTACCAGGGATCAAACTCATGACCTCACACTTGCCAGGCAGACACTTATGCCACTGAGCTAAATCCCTGGCTACATCTCAAAATTCATACATTAACAGATATATTATTGACTATGAATAATTTGTAGCTTCTATCAATAAAAAGAAATGAGTGAACTACCATTCAAATCAAGAAGCTGGAAAAATCTATATTCATACATTCAGTAAGCTAAGAAAGAGAAATATCTGCCTGCAAACATAAAAAGAACAAAGATGTAGCCCTTTGAATATTAGAATTGCAAGAGAAATCATCATATTAACCAAAGCCAAAGTAAAATGTAACAAGCAAATAAAAAATCCACCCAATATATGGTCTATTGAATCTGCATGTACATTTGGGACATAAAAGTCATGGGAAAATTTCAAAATATTCCAATAACCAAACATTGTAAAAATAAGTAAAATGGATATACTTTAGATAAATATGTGACTAAATTAATTCAACATGTTAAAAATATGGACCAATATGCAGTTATATATAAACAAACTTGTGTACACAAGCACAACCTAATTTCACTAAAGCATCAAAGAATAAACAAGTCTTAGTTCTTATATTCAATTTTGGCTGTGAATAAGAGACAGGATATCTAACAGATTCATTTATGTAATTTATATACTGCTTATACTAAAACTGGAGCACTCTATAGAAAAAAAGAATAATACACATGCCAATCTCACTTTATTAATATAAATTCAATTTCACCTTATTAATATAAATGCAAATCACTTTCATAACCTTGCATATTAAACCCAGAATCTGATTCAAAATAAACCAGGATCACTGGGGTTTATCTTAGAATTTCAGAATGACTTAGGTAGATACCTGATGATGCAGTTACCATGTTAATAAATCAAGGGGAAAATAAACATGATTGTCTCTGAGGCAGAAGGAAAGTGTCTCCTCTAAAGTCACGGATTTCAGGGACAGTGTTACCAGGGTGTGGTTTTAAATTCAGAATTGTTCATCATTGTTTCTACCACACCATGGGAAGTAGACAAACACACCCAGATCCTTCCTTTTTATGACTCTCCATGCTCTGTACCTTTGGCCTTTTTAGACCTCTTGACCTTCATTCCTCTCCCTCTGCTGTGAAAGGTAATCTGATTTACTCTGAGCTCTACACACCATATGTGACCCACCAGGCTGCCTCAGCTTCTCTACGCTGACTCATTACCAATATTTCAAAGCTACTGGAGAGTTAATCTCAAAATCATACCCCAAAGCACAAAATATTTCAAAAGTTAATGACTTACTGAAATACTCATCCAAAACAGACTAAAACTAATGAACAACGGAGTATAATATAAATTGCACACATTATAAATAGTCAAATCCTTCTCCAGCCCAGCCAAATTGAATGGCTATTTGATTACCACACAAGATTTGATAGGATTTAAAATTTCGTGCAGCTGCTTCTAATTTCTTTGAAAATATCTAATTTAGATTAGGCTGGGAATTTAGAATTCAGAATTAATAGTCACTACTTCATTATAAAATTCAAAACAACTTTTGGAAACAAACAAACCAACATTAGCAGCAGGATATATTACCCCATTTTTCTCACTGATTTCCCACTATGAAAATTACCCAGAATCAAGAAACACGATGTCTTGTAGCAGAATGTGCGTGGAAAGGTACAGCAGTGCCTGAGGCCATCATTTGTAATAGCACACTAAAAAATTATTCATCTGCCACAGATGGAGCTCAAATTATCTGCACAAAACTGGAAATACCTGGAACATAGAGGTCACTTCAAACATAATAAAAGCAGTTGGCAGATCTGCCCCAAATGTCCCCTCTGAAGTTCCCGTGGACTCTCTTCAAAGGTCACGTCTTCCTGTGCCGAAGCTGGCATGCTGACCTCCGGAAAAGCCAGCCTTCCGGTGACTTTCCCTGTAATGAGGGCAGTTCAGAAACCATCGCTCATCTCCCCGACAATGCAGGTTGGCTTAAACCACCATTAATAACCCGGTGCACAGCCCCCACCACCCACGAGGGTTAAAAGCAAAAAAATTGCCTGCAAAATAAAACTACTTTTGCAAATTTTTATACTTATTTGCTTTGGGGGAACTCATTTTTTGGAAAATGTATTAAAATCAATTTACTGTTTCAGACTAAAAAATAAGAGACCTTCTAAATTATGTTTTAAAATACTCAAAATTCTTGAATTATCCTTCACAAAATGAATTGTAAAAGTCACAAGTAGCATTCTACAAAATAAAGCTCTAGCCAAAGAGACAAAAAATTCATTAGGAGGTGATTCTTATTTTTCCTGCCATTTCATAATTATAAAATGATGAGATCTGTGCCTTGATCCCCAACTGCCCAAAAAATGGTGCCCCGCAAAGGCCTAAAGGGATGAGACACGTGACATGATCTTTATGGTTTAAGGAGGACTAAAACCCTCTGCGGAGTTTGTAACTCTGCTGGCCAGCCAGCCGACTGTCCCTGGACAGCCCATATTTAATCAGAACAAGCAAGGAGATGAATGGATAATGGAGGAAACCTGAGCAGGCTCTTGGGCGGGCTTCAAGGACCCCTCAGAGCAACAGATGATGCTAATTAAGGAAAACTACCCAGAAAATCTCCAGGGAGCCTCAGCCTGAGGCATATCCTTGTCCTCAGTTCAGCCATACCAGGGCCCACCACAGTCCTGCATGTGTATTAAAGTTCAAGGGCTCCAACAATCAAATATGGGTTATTTTCTCTCGAATGCTTTAGGGGAAATTGTGAAGGCAGATTAACATTACTGTATGAATGAGGAGGTGAGTCAATTAACAAATCCAAAAGACAGGAATACTCCCAGAGAAGGAGAGCACCGGGGGGGCGGGGCAGGGGGGAAACAGAGGGCAGCCCAGCAAGGCTCAGCTGTCTGGAGACCATGGGTCCCCACGTGAGACTGCGGGTCTCCAGTGTGAGCACCACCTCAGAGGTCCTAGGAAAAGGGAGGCCAGGATCCTCTCCGAGCTTGCTGAATGGAAACTCCAGGTGCAGCCCCATAGTCCGTGTGAATCCTTCTGCAGAGCAGTGGGATGAGAACCCAGGCCCTCAGGGTGCCACCCTCCCACCCTTTGCCTCCTCCACACCCTGGCAGCTGTGAACATCCCTCACTAAACACACCCATGAGTAGACTCCATGCCCCCTAGTCATCTCATCTTTCCTTTCAGCAAAATATTAATTATGATAAAATTCACCTTGCTGCACAGCTGAAGATGAATTTCTTAAAACTCCAAAACGTGGAGACAAATCTCACTTTAAATCTGCTCACTGATTCCACGTGGCCTCATGAGCTGTGGGGTGACCCCACTTTATCTACAGGCCGTTTCACTCTCTGGTCCTCACTGTACACATCCCCACCTCTCCTTGCTTGCCTTCCTCTTAGTGGGAGACTGTGCCTTGCACTCTACTGAGAAATAGAAATGGTCAGGTAGGATTTCCAGGGAAGACACCAGCAGCTCTGATGGCCTGGGGCATCTGCCTGCCCACCCCACCCCACTGTGCTGCTTCAAGGGCAGGGCTTACCTGCCACCAGTGTGTGTCTCATCTCCTCTCACCTGCCACTGACCAGCTGCACAGCTACCCTTGTCCTCAGGACACCACGATGTTTTCCTTTCCACTGGAATATTTGGATCCTTGTGTAAGCATCCTAGAACCTATCTCTCAAACCCACTTCCTAGTGCTGCCTCACTGGGTTAGGATTCAAGGACAAGGTCTGCAATCATTGGTTTCCTAAGAGGACTTAAGTCTTCTTTCAATTCAGTGATTCACTGTTCTGTTGATTCATTGGGAGAAAAAGTCCAAATGGGCTGTCTGGGGATCTCAATCTCCAGTTTAATGGAAGCACAGCTGAACTTCCTGCATTTACAAGTAGGACATGAGCTTCTTCTGAGACCACTGTGAAGCAAAAGGAAAGAATAATGTGTGCTATTCGATCATTTAGAGTAATAATTCAGGAATCTGCTCTCCTTCAGTTCTTTTCAATCATTGGCCTGTCAATACCAGTTAAGAGATAAATAGTGCCATACACTGGCTGTTAAATATAATATATTCTAATTTAATATGTGTTGCATTGCATCATTCTGGCTCTGCAAGATGTTCCCACCAGATTTCACTGTATAAATTTATAAACACATTCAAGATCCTTTTCTGTCCAGGCTCACTGAGGTAAAATTCACACATGGGATTGCAGAAATTCAAGTAGAATAATGTGATGATCTGAAATATGTATTGTGAATTGATTGCACCATGAATTTAACTGAAATTTGTATCACATCACCGTGCAACAGGAAAAGTTAACACCCATATTAAAATGGGTGAAAGGTTTGAAAAGAAATTTTAGGGAGACATGCAACAGCCAATAGGTAGCTGTAAAACTTCTCAACATTCTGACCAACGTGGGAATTTTTATCAAAATGATTAGATATCATTTCACACTTGCTAGGATGAGAACTGTCTGAAGACAAAAGATGACAATATTCTAGAGGGTGAGGAAAACAGGACATCTTTTGTACACTATTTGTGGGAATGTAAATTGGTGAAACTACCGCAGGGAAGAGCAGGGGATATCTGTAAAAAGAAAACTTAAAACCAAAACTACCATTTAACCCAGCTGTCCCTCTTCTTGGTGTATGTTCAGAGTAAATTCAGTTAATAATTCAAAGAGATAGCAGCATTCTCCTGTCCCCTGCAGCCCTTCTCACAAAGCCAATACCCAAAGCAGGCTGCAGGTGGAAGATCAAAGTGATGGTTATGTGATAGTTTCTGGGTAGACTGAGTATGGGAGGTCCTTGTGCAGGTTATGTCCACTGTCAATTAACTGGATTAAGAAATTTCTGGAGAGGAGCAGAGTGGATTAACCCACTCCTGAGGGGAGCAGGCTGCTACTGATGGGTCCTAGCTGCAGAAGTGGCTCCTAGGCGTGAGCTCTGAGGACCGTGGCTGGTCCCTGGCTCCATCATTTCAGGCTCCCTGCCATGCTCTGAGTCCTGCCCACACTGCTTTCCTGCCAAGCCCTCCTTCCATTCCTGCCTTGCAGACAGCAGCAGATGTTCTGAAGCTTCTGGAAGCCTGGGCCTGTGGTGCACGTGTGGATACGCTGACCCTGTGAAAGGAAAGAAGAGCAACGCAGTCTTCAGTTTACAGTGCTTCACCTTAAGAGTTTTCAGCTTCACAACAGTGTGGCAATGACACACCCTCAGTGCGAACTGTGCTTGGAATTGTGAATTGTGATCTCTTCTTTGGCTGTGGGGTATGTATTGTCACATACTTGTGATGCCAGACCGGGTGAGCATTCACACCTCCCATTCAGCAGCCCTCACATGCGTTATGGTGGAATAAACACTGCACATGAAGTTGCTACACTGCAATGTCCAGCAAGGTGTGTTTATTAAACTCGTTTTGACTTAAAATAATATTTTCGACTTTTTATAGGTTTATTGAGCTGTAACCCCATAGTAAGTCAAGGACAATCTGTGTAATAGGTTGGCCATGAAAAAGAAGGAAATTGACATTTATCTGAACAGGAATGAAGCTTAAGTGCATTACGGTAAGTGAAGGAAGTCATACAGAGAAAGGAAGTAGGGTCCAATTTTAATTACTTGTGTAATAAAAAGTCAAAGATATAGAAAAGAATAGAACCTTAGAACCTTAGAACCTGCTAAGTTTGAGAAGTGGAAGAAGTAAAGAGAGGTTGGTCAAAGGTACTGAATTTTAGTAACAAGACAAACAAGATCTCTGAATCTAACGCGTAGCTGTACGCTAAACATAACTCCAGGGAAATTCACTATGTGCTGAATCAGTGGTCTCACACAAGGCTAGATATGGTTGGACCAGTCAATTCCATTAGCAAACATTCACAGTTAAACCTCATCTTACCTAAAATGAGTTAATTTTTTCAGAAACTATACAGTGTACCACACTGTGATGATGAGTTGAACCTTCCACAACTACCACACGGTGGTCTTGGTGGAACTGTTGTAGGTGAGAAAGATCGGTGCAAACACAGGGTAAGTGAAAACGCCCTCTTGTATGACAAGATTGCTAAGAGTAGGCAAATTGCCACAGATAACTCATGCCAATGTGTACCATTTGAAGTCAGACTCCACAGTATATACTGTTCTGTGATCCAAGGATAGTTTAGTCCTATAGTCCAATCACTGTGTTCATCAAACTTTTAAAAGCAGGTTCTCTAGGGAAAAGAATGAATTATGTACACAGAGCAGAGCATTGCAGTCACTAAGATCCTGCTCTAGGGCATTTGCTCCTATATTAATGTTGGCACATGTGTCTTGCCATGCCATGCCTACTTGAAGAAGTGTATCTGTACATTCATGGAGAGTTATGCTTTGCGTCTGAATGTTGAGTGCTTGGACAGGAAAGCCTGCTGCTACTCCTTGACATCATCCATGTGTCACAGGTTTTAGGTGCATGCAGTATGCAAGATTTGTGGGGTTAAGAAGGCTTTTGCCTTGACTGCAGAGAGCCTTGAAGGCCAGGCAGGGTGCCCCTGAGTGGGCAGTGTGTGAAGCTGTGAGTTTGAAACTGAAGGTGTAGTGGAGACCCCAGAAGTTTGGCAAACCAGGAACATGGATCATCCAAGGTAATCAGCAGGTAGGGAGCATAGTGGGCCTAATATAACTCCCAAAAGTGCCACAGTGGCAGAGTAACCCAAGCCCTTTGATGCTCACAACCAGCCACAGATGGCTTCAGGTGCTGCATGTGAAACAACAGGACCTAATATTTACCCTGCTGGATTTTGGACTTGCTTTGGTCCAAGTCCTTTGCATCCCTATTTTTAACTTGTGGAATGGGAATGTTTATTTCATGCCATTGAAGATTAGAAGTGTTTAACTTTCTTTTCATTTGTACAGGACTTGCAGTTAAGAGTTTGTCTTACAACTCAGAGCAGACTTGGGACTTGGACTTTTCAGTAATGCTGAAACTGTCAGGGCTTTGGGAACTCTCAGAGATGAACTAAATGCCTTTTTCACAAAAGGATGTGCATGGATCTTTAGGATGCCAGAGGCAGAATACTATGGTTTGTGTCTAGATATGCCGCCAATGCCTCATGTGGTCATGGAGGAGCAGGGTTTTCAGAGGAGGCCAAATCTAGTTTGTGATGTGTCACTGTCTAGTGCTAGGATTAGGGGGTATGGATGGCACACCCAACCTAGGGCGGGTAGTCTACATATAATATAAGGGAGAAAACAGGTTTGCTTTTCCCCTTGTGCTGTTGTTACTTTTGATATCTCCTGCATTCACGAATGTTTGCTCCTCAGCCATGCCACCCTGCTTTGGAGCCAGCTGATTATGGACTGAAACCTCCATAAACTGTGAGTTAAACAAACCTTTCCTTCTTTTGTCTAAGCAATGAGAGAAAAGTAACTAAGACACTGTGCAAGAATTTTTGTCTCAAACTTCTAAGTTTTGTCCTTTCAAAGTCATCTATCACCCTAGGGATCTCCCTTCAATTCACACATAAATACAGATCTGCATATTTATCAGTTTATCCTTCTCAAAAAGTGAATTACTCAGCACCCTGGTCAGAGTCTTACCCACTAGGAAAATTTTTATCCAATTTGCCATTCATCAGCACCCTGTGTGGGAAGGTAGAGTGATAGAATATCTCCAAAAGCCACATACAACACATTTGTCATGGTAGCCTTTCCCTCATTTAGAGTGATATTTATTTCTTCTCCTCTAAGATATGTTACTTATTAAAATTTTCATTATAATTTCTACTGTCTGTTAGCATGGACATTAAAAAATAATAATTTTTTAAGAACAGAATGTATTTATTGAGAGAAAGAAATATTTTGTCCAAGAGAGAGTCAAAAGTGGTCCCAAGATGGTTGCCAAGGACCTGATTGGGTTGCCGAGCACCCTGTCTTTTCTAGGAATTTTTATAGAGCAAAACCATGAAGTGAGGCGGGTCCACAGTCTGGGAAAATGGGAACTTGTAACACAGGTGAGCATGAAAGTGGGACAGAACTATCAACCAATAAGATTAAGAGCATAATTGCTCAGGGCAAATTGATTAAATCAGGATCAAATGGGGGAAACAAATTATGTAGCAAGTAGATATGAATACAGAATAGGGTTTTTTTCCTGTAGGAGGTTGGGTTGGTGCCTACTTCTGGCTTTCTCAAGGTGATCAATTCCTATTTAGACTATCAATCCCTGGTGTTTATCCTTAGGGTGTGGGTGTAATCATTCCATCTTTATTCCTGAGGTCTGGCCTATAGCAGGAAGTATCAGTCTCCCCCACAGTTGCAAGGTTTCTGGTCTTCTGCACTGACTCCTTTGAAGGCCTAGCCCTGTCTGATTGCCTAGAGTATCCTATTTAAATTTGCCTGTAACATTCCCCTTTCTGAAGCAGTACCTGAACTGCAATGAGGGAATAATGGGCGATGACTGATCTGGCTTCTTCAGGATGAAGGGGGTCATAGTTGTAGTTCAGCAGTCAGAGATACTCTACAGAGTGTCTAGTAAAGGCCTTCAATAGACACAAAGTGTTTTTACCTTGGGTAGGCATCCAGCTTTCAGTCTGGAAGAGACAAAGCCAAAGAAACAATTAAGTATGCATGGGCCAATAATAGAACCAACAGGATAATTATGAGTACACTTAAAAAAGATCTCCACCAAGAGGAGCTAGTAATGGATTCCCATAAGGAGGATAAGGATAAGGTTTAGGGAACTTTAGAGTCTTACAGGGGATTGATTTGTCACCTAATATCCTGAACAGCTATTGAGATATTAGCAGGATGATTGTGGATATAAACACAACATTCAGCTTTTAGAATTGTACAAGTACCCCCTGTGCTGCTTTGGGGATGTATAGTGCCATCTGATTTTGGAGGACTGGATTTCTCATTCATTTTACTTCTTCATTTAGGAGAGAGACCAGCAGCAGTGTCACTTAAGACCTGCCGAGTATAGTTAGTTAAGGTCTCAATTTGTTTCATGACATCTTTTAACCTTTGGTAAGGGATAAAGGTAGAAGCCAAGAGATCATACCAGTGGAACACACTTCTAGACCACCGATGTTATAGATGATGTAAATTTGCAGGTTTGCCAGTATTTTTGATGCTCCTGCCTTGTAGCCAAGCAAATCCCAATATGTATCTTCTTATCAATCCAAGGGGCAACCAGGCCACAGACTGGTCCCAAAAGACCAATGAGTGCCATAAGGGCCTCTCCATCGAATTGCAGGGTGATTGAAACAGCCACTTGTCTGTAAATTATTGTGTGTATACACTCTTGGAGGAGGGGTCCTTTCCAAGTTTTTAGTGGAGTTAGGCCAATGAGAATAGTAGTGGTTCTTTTGTTCCCAACAGAAGGGGGCTTTTCTACAGAAATATTCAATAATGGGGATTAACCATAGATATTTATCCCATATTTGGAAATAGTCAACTTTATGCTATGATTATTGGCCCTCAGAATAGAACCCTCACATTTGTTTAATAGGGGCATCACAGTGCCTGTGGAGAGGCTTCAATGGCATTGTTGGAAAGAATTCAATTATGCCCAGGATCATTAAGAGTATTGTTCATAGGTCACTCCATTACTTTGTCATGATGGGCTAATGTATGATTTTGGGGGGGGGGGAATCAAAAGTGTCCCAAAAGTGGAGAGTGCTGTGGACAAGTGTGAGTTGTAGGCTCATTGCAGTTCTGCAATTAAACAAGAGCACACTAGACCAGTTCATGTGAAGTTAACTTCTTCCGATGGTCTTCACTAACAGAGAAGGAAAACTGGATCAGCTGTACACTAGATGCTAAAAGATGTATTAATTAACTTTCATTACAAAGCCAAATCTGGGAAGCTTCTGAAGTCATGGGCCCCATTTGATCAAATTTATGAAATTACACTCCCATTCTGCATGATCCATCTGGCTTTAGCATCAGCCAAGCAGATGAATTAAAAGGGGATGCATTAGGAATCAGCATTCCTAGTGGAGTGGTTACCTCTATGATTCTTCCATAAATGCAGCAGTGAAGAGACAGTTCATGTCTTGTGCTGGCCTTTTAAATGCTCTACACAGTGTGCAATGAAGCAGAGGTTGAGGTGATTCTAGCAGCCGAGCTGTCTCCTCCACACCATGAGTCGGGGGAGAAGCATTTACAGCTTATCCTCCCAGTGAGCCTCAGCCAGCCCTCAGCTTACCAGCTGTCTTCCAAACTCCTCTGCTCTTGCACTGGCCCAACAGCACTTGGGGTTTCTAGAAACTAGTGTCACCTGAGTCCTGGGTCTGGTTTTCCCCTCCCTGTCAGATAGTACTCCTCTGCACAGTGTTCCATCACCTGGTAAATGGCTGTTTATACCTGTGGAAAAAGCTTAGATGTCACAGTATAAACATTTCACAGTGTGATAGGAGGTGCTTCCTGAACAACCCGCAAGACAAGAGCAACGTTGCAGGGCGGTCAGACGATTACTATTGCTGCTTCTACTTCACCACCTGTGATGATAACTCTGCTCATTCTGTCTCTGACAATTAAGTACCACAACTTGCTCACCTATACCAGAATGCATCATCCATTTCCAGCAAGCCAGTGAGCTGGAACAGACCTCATGCTCTTTCTTCCTACAGCACAGCCTCCTACAGGCCTCCAGCCAGACAGTTGCCTGGAGATCACACTGCTCCTGGCCTCAGGAAGGGAACATCCCTGGTGCTCTCACAGCATGACTTAGGGCATGAGGGAACAGCTTCCAGGTGACAAATTTGTTCCAGCAGTGTCCCAACCTACCTGCCTCCTTTTGTTGCAAGGATGTTCTTTGTCTCCATTCTGTGCAGCACAGGTTTTCTTTGAATCCAGGATTCAAAGCAACCACAACCCCGTAGGTCCTTCTGAGGTTCCGAGGATAAAGCAGTGGTGTGATTTGCACCTCAAATCTTCCCAGGGAACCTCCTGGAAGGTAACCAGGTCACTGAGGGTGCTTATCCGCGGATTCAGCCCTTACCTGCAGCTAGGCCTCCAGGCCTGGCTGGAGTCTGGGCCTCAGCCTGGAAGGCACTTTCCTGGCCCATTCTCCCTTCTCTGCCCCTGATGTGCCCTGCTGTGCCCACCTCTGCACCATCTGGGCTGAGCCCGCCCATGACCGCATCCTCTGAAAACTGCGCTCCTTTCAACCTCCCCTCTCAGTCACGGGGCAGATGTTTCCTCCCAGCCTCGGGAAGGGTCTAAGACTGGTACTGACAGAGAAGATAGAGTCCGGGATACAACTTGACTCTCCTTTATTTAGTCTCATTATTTTGTCCTTGGAAAGCAATGACATAAATTGGGGAAATCTTCAATTCCTCACCCATCGCAGGTTGCAATGTGTAACTTACTGCCTGTGTTTTCAAGATTGAGTCTGGCTGAGCTCTGGAAGCAGAGAGCTGTCCCTTCCTGATGATTTTTTCTTCACTCAGTGACGTGACATTTCCACGGGAAGAAGGCGATTCTCTTGACAGAGGAACACAGCAAAACTTAGCAAACCAGATCACCAGTTTTATAAATATTCACACCTACATTTCCATCCCACTTTTCAGGTTTGCACTCCTATATTATTCCATATGTATTTATTATTGTTATTATTATTATTATGTTCTGATACAGGGTCTCATCATTATTATTACTGATACAGGGTCTTATCATTATTATTATTGATACAGGGGCTCATTCTGTAGCCGGGGCTGGCCTTGAACTCATTATGCAGCAACTTGTGGCAGTGCTCCTGCCTCAGCCTTCTGAATGCTGGGGTTACAGTCAGATGCCACCACGACTCACTCAATGCCGTAATTTTAGTGTCTGAGAGGTCACAGGACTGTGAATTATATTTCCTCGGTAATTCAATCACCCACAGGATGGAAGCCTCAGTTTGGTTTTCATATTCTTGGCTCTGTGTCCATAAGAAATGTTTATTTTTAAATCATCACAAAGTTTATGATCATTTTCCTAAACCTTTAGTTGTGAATTAAAAAAAACTCTGAACTCTGTTTGTTTGTTTTGCTTTTGTCTGCTCCCCTCTGAAAAGTGCCCTCGGCCCAGGGAAGGAGGGGCAAAAGCACCTGCCTGGCAAGTGCAAGGTCCTGAGTTCAGTTGCCAGTACCAATAGGTAAATAAATAAAATTTATTCATGGAAAATGCAAGCCAATGTGCACATACTTTACTACATAGCACATCTTTAAACCTTAGACAGTATCTACTTTATTAGTTTATATATAGCACACAGCCCAGCGATTAAAATACAGTAGAGTCTAGGTAAATATACACTATGTGGGATATTATATCAAATTCCTTAAAAAGTGAAAAGTACCAGAGCAGATTGTGACAGAAAATATAATTTTAGAGCTGGCAAATTACTGAATAAAGTTTGGTAACAATAGGAAGGTGTAGGACACAGTTTGGAACCAGTGAGTTTATCAGTTCACTGAAGCAAGTTAAATATAAAGAAAAACAGAAAAGTGATTCTGGAAATGCAGGGAAAAAACATGTTGTAGAATACTTTTAATGGCAAACAATGAATTGTTTACCCTGTTGTACCTCCCACTTCGATTAAATTGTAATTTCTTCAAAGACAGTTTGATTTCAATGTTCTTAGACTCCTATAGCCAATGCGTCTTCTTAAACAAAGACATTGGCTGTTGCATTATCCAGTATTACTTAAGCCTTTGAGAGGTTTTATGTGTTGTTTAAATGGCAACATGACATTTAAGTTTCCCATATGTGCTCTGGGCTTTTGCTAATGCACTCATAAGAGCTGTACAATCTTTCCTCATTTTGTTTCAGCCCTCTGTGGCTAGGTGGGAATTTATTGTCATGCTGTAAATGTGAATTAGCAACCACATTTTACCTGGGAAGTCCTCCGTGCTTGTGTCTAATGAAAGTTAAGCATTACCCTGCTTCCTCAGGTTCCCCACTCCCTGGCTTCCCTACAGGTTTGCTCCAGGGAAGACAGTGGGGGAAGGTGTGACAGAAAGGCAGTGGCACAGTCATCAGGGTGTTTCTTCTGGTCCTTCGCTGCCTCCAGTGAAGGTCCAGCCACTTGGCGTCTTCACCTCTGTGCCATCCTGTGACCTTCTCCGCCCTCACTGCAATGAGGGAGGTACAGCTGCGGGTGAAGCGAAGGCAGCTCCTCCTGAAGGTGTTGGGCCTCCTGTCCTCTCCCTCTCGCCTTGGGACACTGATCTGGTGTCATCTTCTGCTGTCACTTCAGGTTTACTGCCTGTGCCACATCTTCAGCACTTTAGCCATCAAGTTAACCTGTTTCTGGGATGAATTCATGTGCTTGCCCTGTGGAGTCTCTGTCTCTAAGTAGACCTTCCCTGATGTATCTTTACTGAAAAAAACTCAGAGTAAATTACTGATTTTTCTCAACTGAGAACAGTTCCTTTTATACTGAAAGGAAACTGAGAACAGTTTCCTTTTTTTATATAAATGAGAACATTTATATTCAGGCTCTGCACTGCGTAGAAACCATTATTTGTGCACTGCACAAGCAATAGAGGAGAAACTGGTACCATATAAAAGGCACAATTAGAGTCCAAGTCCATATGTGCACAATAACTATTTGCTAATGAGCGTCATGATTTTGAGAAGTGCAGTTTTCATTACTAAGCAGAATGCTAATGCATGTTTTTGTGTTGCCTTGTGCAGCTCTTCCGAAAAGTAAGTGATTCACATATACAAGCTCACGTATTCACTAAAGATTTTTCTACTTCAGATCTACCTGTAAAATAAAATTACTCTTAAAACCAAATTTTATTCCTGTCCCCAAAGGAAGAAAGTATGATAATTTGGGTCATTGCCATTTTTGTCCTGTCCCTTAAGCAAACCAACAAAACAAAAATATCAGATCACATACATAATTTTGGGCCAGATGACAAAATCCATAAATACACATATATAAAGATTCAGAGGCATGTGTAGCTATCTGGACAGCTTCTCCCTTTATAAGAGCAATTTCAAAGATTTTAAGACCACTTTATACCCTAGGCGACTAAGATCCACGGAAATGTGCAAGTGTTTGTCACTGCGCAAAGAACAAACTTACTTTACAGCAGTGGATGCAGCTGCTCTCCTTCTGCTGCGGACCTGCCAAGTGTGCGCGCTGCCTTGGAGGCTCCCTGTGCTCCCTGGCTCCTCCTGCCTTCACTTTCCCAGGCTACATGCGTGCTGCCCGGCCGACCATCCTCATCCCTCTGCCACACTCCTTGAGCAGCTCCTCCAAAATTGTTAGCAGTGGTGTAAGTGAAAAACAAAAGCAAACGAAGCAAACAAAACACCCCAGAAAAATGACAGACCCCTCTTTATTATTTTTGCAAGCGAGCATAATGCTGCCTCCTCTTCATCCACTTGCTCTCAGCACTTTGTCAAGTCACAGTTCTTCTTTCAGGAAGAAGCTAACATGTTAATTTATGTGCGAGGAGCCACTTACAAGGGCTGATGCTTGTTGAGCTTTGCTTATCACCCTAGTAACAGGCTACCCTGGAGCACTGCCCACTTTGTTATACATTAACTGAAGCATCACTATACTGTTCTGTATTTATCATCACCTTAGTAACCTGTTTGCTGTGTCAACTTTTGTTCCCTTTGTGAGAAACTAATGTTCCTGGAATTAGCAGATCAAGGGCTGTAAATTAAGGAAAGAACGGGATAACCACCAACTGCAAAATGTCTCTGACTTCAAGCAAAGGGGAACAAAGGCCTTCCCCACTCCTGCCAGCTTATGTATTTTGCAGTTTATGTGGTTAATGGGCAATAAAAATCTGTCAAAACTCTAACCCAGTTACACAGCTTTGCAAACTCCATCTGCACTGTGTCTCTGGTGCTAGCTTAAATAAAAGTGCCCTTTTTCTTTTTAAAAAGACGTCTTGCCCCTTTTTGAACAACATCTTGGGGCCTTGTTTTTGGTGTACAGTAATGCTACCGGGCTGACTGGACTTAGATGTCATTGTCAGAGACAAACATAAGGAAGGAAGGAAGCAATATTATTTCAAAATATAATGAGTGTAATCCAAACTTTGGCTGCTTTTGTACAGGAGAGCAGAAGCCAGGATGCAGAGGGCAGCTGAGATGAGTGGAGTCTGGAGAGACTTCTGCAAAGTGGTGGAGCAGGAGCCCAAGACTTCAGCCCCTACAAGCACAGATTTAACCCAGCTCTTCAGACAGGACTCCTACGGAGACCCAGCACCCAGGGACATCTAGACTGCCAGAGCACAATGCAGGTGCACCAGGCTGACGTGAATCACAAGACTGGGAGCAAAGGAGGGCTCTGGAGACAAGAGGGCTCAGAGCATGAAAGGGCCGAGAGTCACTGTGGATGCCTCTAAGGGGGTGGAGGGAAGCAGCAGCAGGGGAGGAGAGAGAGCCAGGGGGTGGCAGCCCAGCACCTAAAGGAATGTTGTGGGCAAAATGTAGGCTGCAGGCTGCATCAGACTGTGCCCTTCAGGCCAGAGACATGTCTGGGTGGTTTCTAAGTGTGGTGGGCAGTTTTTGGGAGATTCTGAGCATAGCAGTGATGTCACCTAATACAGGTGGGAGGTAAAACACAGATTATAATTGCTTCTTGGCCTTTTGGCTAAGATTAAGTGTGATATCTCTTTTCATCAGTTTAATATCTGATACGTCCTATATATCAGGACAATATATTACATGGGTTTTTGGAGCTGGAAGATGGTATAGGAGCTTGCTCCATCCACTCTGAGGAAACAAAACAAAACCATACACAAAATACAGAATTTGTGGTAAGATATGTTTATGTTGTACTACAATGTAGGCAATGAAAGGGAGAGAAATATGGAGTGAGAATTATTTGTGGGATGAAACTAGTGGGTCTTTTTCATGGGGTGGAAAGAGCTGAGAACTAAGTAGTAACAGACAAGCCCTGGAACGTTGTATTATGATTCAATCCAGTTCTTGCTCCATCTCTAATGAGCTCTGTGGCTTTACACATTTTCTCTCAGCATCTGTGGTAAGCAGCCTATTCCACTAACTTCTGAACTGTACAATGTACTCATGAATATATTTGTCCATAAGCTGACTATATATGTTTGATATCATGGGTTACTTTTTCATTATAATACTTCCCCTGATATAAGAAAAACTTGTTTGAGACAAAGATCCATATGCTAAAAAGGAAAAGCCTAATCACAGCACTAAGTAACTATCATACTATGCATCCCCAGGGTTACGGTGCTGAGCAGAGTACACTGTCTTTTACGATTTTACAGTCCTCCCCATTCGTATCTTAGTTTACAAAACCAGTGGATGACATATGAAGAAAATAATAGATTAAAAACTTGGGAAGACAAAATGAAGGCTAATAGTTAATGGATTGGGGCATTTTATAATTTCAAAATAATTTACTAGAAAATAAAATTAATGGAGTCTATGAGAATGATCTCTAACTCTTACAGCTTGACTAATATTTAATTAACAACACCAGGAAGATTACCAGGTAATTCCAAGGGAGATGGTAGCTCTGGAATAATGAGGAAAACCCCTCATTAAATGTATCTGTGCTTGGTGTCACAGCCACACTGAGCTCTTAGATGTGGTCCAAGAGTGAGCTCAGTGACACAAGCATGCGTTAAATTCACACCAAATACAAGGAAAACTTCAAAACAGAAACTCAAAACACTATGACGTTATGCAACACTAAATCTAAGGGTCAAAAGCGACAAAAGATAGAATTTTTTAGAAAATGTGAATGTTTCAAAATGAAGTGTTTTTATCAGTTTTTATTGGCATAGTTCAGACACACATACTGATCATCTTCTTTGTACCAGGCTTGTGCCCTACAGGATACACCCTGAGTTTCACTTTTTCCCCATTCCCTTCCCTCTCTTCTGCCTCTCCTTCCTTCCTTACTTAAAAATGTTTTGTTTCATTTTTTTCCTTCTTGTCTTCTTTCTTTCCCCTTCCTCCTCTCTTGTTACCATTTTCATTTGAATCTTTCCTTCCTATTTTCCAATGTGTAGTATAACTTTTGGTGCTTATTTACACTTTCTGTTTCATACAGCAGACAACAATGTGATGCTGACATGTGTGTATGATTTATTTCCCTTAAAGGTGTGGTCTGGAGGTACATCCATTTACCTATGAATGTCCTAAGTTCATCCTTCTTTGTGATTGTGTAGTATTTTAACACACACACACACACACACACACACACACACACACACACACCAGCTTGCTTTGGCTGTACTTCACTGCAAGTTTTAATTCTCAGAGGCTGAGTTATATAACAAGAACTTCTGGATCTCACATTATCTGATTCAGTGGTTTATGAACTGCTCCACCTAAGGTCAGCATTAGAGTAAGATGTAGAAACTCAATATTCTTTCAATTTTATTTAATCACATTTTGCTGTGCATAAGATTGTATTTTTCTCTATCCTGCAATAGCCTTAGTTAAAAGAATGCTGTATACATATATATTGACATCTGTATTGATTACATGTATGCTATTCATGAGTCATTTCTCCTCCATCTTTGTTTTATCTTCTGTGAGGCATAAATGAAATTTCCTGCACAGTTTTAAAGTAAGAATTATTACAATTTCTATGTAAGAACATTTGGGAAAACTTAATACAAAAGCAAGAAACACCTCTGCTGCAACCACACAGTGCAGTGATGTCCAGTTCTCTAGTTTGCTGCTGCGCTGTGGTCAGCGTAAAATGTGAAGGTCTGAAATATCCCCTGTGATTTGGGAAGCTTAACATTTTCTGCACAGACAAGGGCATCACATGTTGTATATCTATGCCTTAGTGCATAGTCTCGTCTGGTGGAGCAAAAATCACTTGAAGAATTCACAGATAAGTTTCTTTTAGAAGAGATAATGTCTCCATAAGAAGAGAATAAATACAGGTAGTTAAGACGTCTTTCAGCCATGCACAGTGCAAGTGAGATCATTTGGTTGGAAGATAAAAGGGCCAAACACGGTATCCATTCTTCCCCAAATCACAACTTTTTCACAGTTAATTTTCTGATGTGAGAAAATTTACCCTCCTTGGTCTGATTTATTACCCATAAATTATGCCTATGTTGTACACTTTACTCTTTAAATTAAGTCAAAGCCCCCAATGCACAATGCCAAACAGTTCCCATTAACTCTCCTTGGGAAGTAAGGCGTCTTCCATTTCACTAAGACCTGAGAGCTGCAAGAACTGCACAGAGATTAATTAGTAAATGTCTGGCAAATACTAGACATCATCCTAGGAGAGAAATAGATTCCTCAAATACGAGCACTAACAACATATTTATTCAATTTTCTAAGAACAATAGCCCCATTGCATCGTTCTTCAGAGGAGTTCAGTTAGTGAAGCACATTCATACACAGGAGTCCCTAGCCTTAGAGCACGATTC
The DNA here is from genome assembly GCF_034190915.1 of Cavia porcellus. NCBI lineage: Eukaryota > Metazoa > Chordata > Mammalia > Rodentia > Caviidae > Cavia > Cavia porcellus. The sequence continues at coordinate 54,729,434 of NW_026947497.1, forward strand.
CCATCTATGAATTAAATAAGCTACTAAGGAAATAATGAAGAACACAGAAAAAAGGAACATTTGAAGTTAAAAAATAAATTTATTTATACAGTGCTGTGGTGAACATAAATGTGCCCCTGAAGAACGAATGTGGACCCCTCAGCCCCACCCTGTGTGGTACCTGAAAACAAAGCCTCTAAGGATACAGTGAAAGTTACAGCAGCGCAGAGGGTGGGTCACTGACCGAACATGACTGCTGCCTTCACAGGAAAGGAGGAGATTCAGGGTGAGAGCTCACGGGGAACAGGCCGCAAGAAGTTGCAGAGAAGGTGCTGCATGCAAGCCCAGGACAGAGGCCTCTGGGGAGCCGAGCCTGCTGGCACCTCCATCTATGATTTCCAGCCTACAGAAATGTGAGAAACAGCACCCTCTTAATTCATCCTGGCCAAGTGTTTTCAGAAGGAGCCTCCACAGACTACTGTAAACAGCAAAAATAAAATATCAATAGAAAAATTAGAAAACAAAGATGAGGAAAGTAAAGCAAAAAGAAAAGAAATAGGGGACTACATATAAGAGAAGCCCACAGAGCCTTAAAAAGTCATTCCAGTGTGAACTCAAAACTTCAAATTTAGAATGTATCTCAGTCAAATACTGGGAAGACTCCAGACTGGATCCATCCTGGGATAAATTTTCTTCAGCCATAAGCCTGTGAAATCAAACGTGCTTTCTATTTTGAAACACAGCAATGCAAAAACATAGGACAGATATTTGTATTTCCAAACAGCAAAACACCCAGGAGGAAATGCATGCTGACTGACAGCATTGAATCAGATACCTCCAGAATAGAGGATCCTTGAGCTTACTTCTCGGCACCCTGGAGTGGGACCAACGCCAAGGCCTGGGCACCCCCTCCTTTCTTGTTCACTTCTACACCTTTTGAGGCCACAGTCAGAGCTGTTTCTGAGTCCTTTAAGCCTCAGCAGGGCTCCTTTCTGAATTCTGTATATGAATTTGGAGAAAAGCAACTTGAGGGGGTCCTGAGAAATGAACTCACTGACCTGTGTTCTCCCCAGCCTTGGCCCTGGGATGTGGGCGGAGCGGCAGCAGGGGTCTGTAGGGCTCCTTGATCTCAAGTTACCATGTCTTATGCTCTCCAGTAAGGGTGAGAGGGAATAAGGCATATGAGGACCCATGGTTTATTATGTACATAAACAAGGACACAACCTCAGCCAAATGAGAAAGGAATTCTCACAACCACAATCCTGGTTCCTCTAACGGTCACCTAACTGTTCTAAGGGTGTCATGACTCCTATACACACCTATTTGGAGTTCTTTGTGCCCTCACAATCACCCTAGCTGGTCATGGCTCTTTGCCTAGCAGGGTGCCACAAACTTTTGCTCCTGGCCCAACTGCTGTCCTGTGTGGAATGAGTTGGTGCAGTTTCCCATGGACCCAGGCATGGGGTGCAGTAATGCTAAGATTGACCTCACTGACCTGGGGCCTCGGCTGCCCTCCAGCCACCTCCTTCCCACCTCCTCCGTAAAGCAGGAGTCCTATGTCACCTTGGAAGTCAGCCTGCATGGCACGTCCATCCATGGCCTGTGGACCCCAAGCCATGAGAAGCACAGTGGCCAGGCGAGGTCTTAACTTCCTGCTTAGTAGAAGTGTTCCTGGTTCTGGAACTGAGACTTCTGGGCCCACAGAACTAAAAGTCATGTAAATGAGATAGAAAAATATGCTAGTGCACCTGGCTTCCTAGACCTATGAGTCCCGGTTATAGGAGAAAAAGCACTGTGAGCTGGATGTTGATTCAGAGGATACACAGATTTCCAGAGAACTTTGCCTGGCACTGCACAGTATCAATTCCCAGGTGTTGTAATTGGTGCCTTCGACACGAGTGCACCATTTTCAGGCTAGCTCATTTGGGATCAACAAGGAAAGGCCATGGAGTTCTGTGAGTGTGAGCACAGGGGAATGGGGGTGTCCCTCAGCTGGAAGCCTGGGGGCAGGAAATGCCACAAGGGAAGGGACACCCACAGGTGGCAAAGGCCTGTGTTCCTCAAAGTTCACTGGTGCAAATCTGACATCATCTTAAAAATGCATTCACACCAACAGCATTTGTTCAGTTGTCTTGGAACCATGACTTAACAAAACTGACACATATGTGTTTTATGGAAATGAATCTTTAATTTAAAAAATAATAAGTTTAATACACTGTGGAAAAATTTCTCTTCACGAAGCAGCCTGTGTGAGAACCCCAGTGAACTAGACATCCCACCTCTGTGAAGCAGTCCTCCCTAATTCACAAGCCCGGCTGTTGACTTATTACTGTGGGTAGCTGATGGCATCATCCGAATGTATCCTTGAAAAATTAAGACTGAATAAATTCTGAAATTTTAAATCCACTTCTGGGCATCTTTAAAGCTCTGTGTAGTAGTCCAGGGCCTCACAGCACAGGCCGTCAGAATAAATAACCATTAGTCCCAGAGCTCACTCACAACATAGTGATTAACAAAGTCTGAGTACTGTGCCACTTTTATTAGGTTATTTATTTGTGTCACTTGGTTGCAGGCACTCTGTATTCTGGAAACTAGCACATCAAATAAGAGATTTTTAGATGCTTTCTACTATCCTGAGCCACTTTTTCATCTGTAGACATTTCCTTTAAAAAGTAAAGTAAAATAAGTGGTATAACAAGCATGCAGAATGCTCATTATTATTAACAAGAGAAACATAAAGCACGACAACTGCAAGCCACCACCTCAGATCCACCGAATTCTGCCAGTTAGCAATAAAATAAAAGTGACAGAAATGGAAAATAATGAGCTTTGGTGTACCATGGAAGTATCTGAACACTTTACATTTCTGGTGGGAATGTACTGTGATTTATCCACAATGAAAAATTTCTGACAGTTTCTCAAAAACTACAGAATTACTATGTAACTCAGAAACTCCATTTCCGGGTATGTACCTAAAACAACCAGAACCAGGAATTTAAACAACACCTTGTCGGAGAATGTTCATGGCAGTAGCATTCCTGCTGCCCTGAAGGTGGAAATAACTCAGATGCCCATCACTGGTAAATGTGTAAATTGAGTATTGATCTCATGTACAGTGGGGCACTGCTCTGCCACAGAAAGGGATGGAGTAACAGCACATGCTCTGGTGAGCACGAGCCTTGGAAATGTCCCACAAAGTAAATTAGCCAGGGCGAATGGTCTGAGATTTATTATTACATTCTATGAAATTTATAAACTGGATAAATCTTTAGAAACAGGAAACAGATTTTTCACAGTCATGGAATGAGGAGTAACTGGTTAATGTAGTTGAGGTTTCCCTGGGTAATGATGAAAATGTCTTCAGGTTTACACAGAGGTAATTAACATTGTGAGTGTACTAATGCCAACAATTACATGTTTAAGTTGGTTAACAGTTGATTTCATGCTATGTGAATTTTACCAGGATAACAAAGAAAAGTAATTCAAATGCCTAATGTAAGGCTGAATAAAATAAACAGTAGAATAGGAGGGAAAACAAAGATTTATGATTCCACTGAGAATTTGACAAAACCACTAAAAAGATAAGAAAAGCATCATCATGGAGAAGGATTTGAGATGGGACTTCAAAGGGAAATAGGCTGTTAGTGACAGAGGTTTCTATAGCTTCTGTCTTACGTGGTCAACAGAAGCAAGACACAGAACCTGATAAACACAACAGCACAGGCATATGCCAAGCTTGATGCAGAGTCTGAAGGATCAGAGCACAGAGCAGGACACCATGAACAGACAGGGTGACCCTCAAGTGGACAGGCTGGACAGCAAAGGCAAGTGAGTGCATGCATGGTATTTGTCCTTTTTGTATACATAACAGTGAATTACTGAGAGAATCTGAAGATAATCACACATAGGTTTATCTGTAGTGTTTGGTGACTCTGCTGGTTAATCCAAAAGAAGAGACAATGCATGGATTTAAATATTTAAAATCTCTCAGGAACAACATTATAAAACACTGACTTGAAAAAAGAACCCAGAAAGCAAAGCCAGAAAAAGATTGCTAAGGGTTGCAGGAACTAAATTTGGTCCTTTAGTGCATGTGCTGGTTCTGGAATAAGAAAGAAGTAAACTGAATTGTTTTTGTGGAATTCTAGCTTTATTTTCTGAATGAAAGGTGACATGACTGAGAATAGGGCTGAAGAAGAGGAAAAAATGTAGATAAAACACTAATTTTGATCACTTAGTAAAGTGTCATATGTTAGGAATGCACTATTTTAAATGCAAACGTCACCAGCTTTTACGACTCAGGGAGAAAGTGCAAAGATACAGTGCTTAACCAGCATGAAATTCAAGCATTCAAAGTTCTGTCCTCCAACTCATATTTCCTGAATCAGCTTTTCATGCACATCACAAAATATGTATCATCTTCCAAAAACCCACTGCAAGCTTTCGTTTTCAGTTCCACACACTACTGTTCATAATCCACAGCCACGAAGCTCCATTTTACCGTGAGAATATGGCACACACTCAGGACACACTCAGCTGATTCACAGACAGGAGATGGAGCCTCTGCTCTCTCCCACTGCAGAGGACTTTGTCAGCTTAGAGCCCAAACACTACAGTTCGTATCAGCACAAAGTCACTCTGTCTTCTCCCTTCAGTGCTCCACAAGCAGCTCTGTGCTGACTCCTGGGCAGCTTCGCACTGCAGCAGCAAATATCTGAAATAATCAAACTAGAATGAGATAAAGATTATTTTGGCTCTCAGTCTTAGAGGTCGGAGCCAGTGTCAGGAGGCTGCTCCTTCTGGTCCTGTGGCAAAGCAGCTCACCCTGGTGGGGAGCTCATGGGAGAGGAAACCCTCACAGCCAGAAGGAGGGAGAGGAAGAGACCTGGTCCCATGATCCCGCACCAAGACCAAGGCTTCTCACCAGGCTCTGCCTATTGTACCTTCTCTTCATGGCCCCTCTCTGAAGGACAAACTCTCAGCCCTAGTTCTCTGGGTGCATCCAAGGATAAAGCTACAGCCCATTCCAGTGTTTCAGGGTAAGAGAGTTAGGGGTGTTTCATTATTTCTGTCACCAAGTTTGATCTCTCTTTTGTCTTAAAGCAAAGCAAAAGTCTCCTTGTGTACTAAATACTCAACACACGATTTCCTGGACTTTAGCACTTGATGGCTCAGTAAGAAAGCAAAACAGTCGGTGTGTTTCGAAACACTGTGCTATATAACTCCAGCACTCTGGGAGGCTGAGGGAGAAGGATCATAAGTTCCAGCCCATCCTGGGCAATTTGGCAAGATCTTAACTCAACACAAAAAATACAAAAAAAAAAAAAAAAAAAAAAAAAAAGAGTGGGAATTTAGTTCAATGAAAAGGCTTTAGATTCAAACCCAAGTACTGAAAAAAAAAAAAAAGAAAAAATTAAAGCAAAGCATTAACTCGATACTATACAATGAAAAATATTTTACTCTGTATAATTCATTCCATACAAATACCACTATATTTTTAAGGCTTAAAGTGTACAATCTTAGATTAGGAACCTTAAGTGAGATAAAAATGCTGAGAACATAGCTGTTTAGTGCAACGTGCCATGTGTGAGGTCTGGGATGAATGCCAATACTAAAAACATAAAGGAGTAAGTAAAATAATGACATGCATGTAGAAAGCAAGAGCCTGACAGTATGCAGTTGAAACATAATGTGATAATTAAGAGTGAAATTGCATAACATATACAGTTAATTCTATCATGCCTTGGAGAAAAAAAACTCAGAGTTTTGGAAACTTTGTCACAGTACCTTTTTTCCTCTACACGAGATATCTGTTAATAACTTTCAACACTTTATATTAAATTAAAACTAAATATTTTCCTCCTGCTCACCAAACATTTGTTGATGAAAGTAAACACAATACTTCTCAATGTTAATAAATCTAATTTTGTATGTGAACCTTCACTCTTGCCAGTGTTTCTTGTGTAGCTCATCATTAGAAAATGTAAATTGTAATTGTGTCTATATAATATAATGCCAGACACACTGATAGTCACAGTTAATTATTTATTCTCTCATTAGTAAAGTCACGGCTTAAGGCTAAAAGACCTCCAATGATATGTAAAACAATTATTTTTAATATTTTACATTTTTTCAAAATGGAAAAACATGTGTTTCAATTATGCAATGAGATAAGGCCACTAAGACCCATCCTTTACAGGAATGAGGCCTAAAACCTCTAACTGAGATAACCAAACAACAGCAGTGAAAAATCCACTACTGCTCGTAAGCGTCAGAGTGGACAACAGCGGGCTCCTTGTGGAGGGAACTTCAAACTGAGAAATGAGTCTGAGTGGTCTGCTTCCGAGACACCCGGGGCAGGAGCTCCTACAGAAGTTAAGCAAGGAGGAGGAGGTAAAACCACAGTGCAAACCATTCTGCTTCCCAGCAGCCTGACCCTCCAGGGTCTAGGAGTAAATGTTGATCCCAGAAAGTCTGGAGACCCCTGGTTCTGTGTGAGAAGCCGCCCATGTGTCAGCCTAACACCTGTGCCCACAGAGCACAAGAGAGCTCCTGGGCCCACTGCAGATTTGGACACCTGACTTGACCAGCCCTAGAAAAATGCCAAACAAACAGAAAAGTTTCAGAGCAGAAGAAGGCAGACATGGTACTAAGAAAAAGAGAAAGTGAACATGAAACCACTAAAACCAAAGAACCAAGTTGGAAATGCACGCCCTCTGTGGCTGGATCACTGAAAAGACAGCATTTCCTCTCCTGCTAGTGAGAGGAGAGAACACAGGACTCTCTGGGGGCTTGTTGGACTTGAGCAGGAAACAAAAGGCTGATAATAAATTAACAGATTACATAGCACCTACAAAAACCTGCAACACATTTAATATGCTCAGTTGGGGTTTCGGAAACACAAACCCTGTGTCTGTATTTATTTTATAATCATAACCCCATATGTATGTGTAAAGACTCTCATGCATGCATGTAGGAAATAATTGCTGAAATTAGAAATGTGGTAAAAGACACTGACAGATTCCAGACGCTTGAGCTTCCAAAGAGGCTCATGGAAGGAAGCTGTGTCCACTTACAGCATAACCAAATAGTTTAAAAGCAAAGAGTATGGAAAACAGTTATTTAAAGCATCTAATAATAATGATAAATTGCAATTATGTGAATGTCTATCAGAAGGCACTTTGTCTGGAAGACAATGGGACAACGTCAGAAAGCATGTAAGTAAACAAGCCCTCAGTCTGGAACTTTATACTCAGTGAAAATGACCTCTAGGTGTAAGGTGGAAAAAAAAAGATATTCTCTAATGAGAGGATTTATTTCTAAAAGACTTACTCTTTGACAATGCTAATAGCAGCACATCAAGGTAAATTTAAATTATGTCAGAAGGAATGAGGAGAGAACAGAGGAGTACACAGCTAGTTAAACATAAAGCTGCTCAATGCATGTAGATTTACCATAACCATAACATAAAAGTTACTGGGAAAATACAAATACCTAATTACAATATTACCACTTAAACTGTGGAAGTTTATGTACACATATTATAACTTCTAAATTGAGCCAAACAATTGGAAAGTAATTACAATGCTATATTCTCCTAAATAATGATACATTTACATACAAAGGATCTCACAAACAAAGAACTCAAAAAATAAGAAATGAAAATAGAAGTCTACAAAACAGGAGAGATGATAAAATTGTAGGTAGTACTAAGTTAACTAAGTTAACTTACCAATATTTATCTTAAACGTTACTATTCCGAAATCTCCACCTCAGTGTCATACATAAGGTATATAACATGTTGCATAAAAATGAATTTATATTAAAAACGAAGATAAATTGAAAGATGAAATATAATTGTTTCTTAGCAGTAGCTTCCTAGAGATGTGTGTAGATACAGGTCTATATGGTTTTGTTAGGATTTTAGTGATGATGACTAACTTTCAGACAGCCTCCCCTTGCCTTGGAGATTATAAACTGCCCACATGCGGCAATGTGGAGCTCACACCAAAGCGGGGATGAAGTTTCCCACAGCCACGGGAGGCGTGGAGAAGCAGGCTGTGCCCACCTCCTCCGCCTTCCCGACCCCCACCCCCACGGCGGGAGACACTGCTTCACCTGTTTCACTATTTCAATATATTTTTATTGTGTGCATTCTGAGTGTACATGAGTTTTTTTTTTCAGAGTAGTGAAACACGTCTCTTCTAATTTCAGCTTACCCGACTGCTCCGATGTCCTGTGCACTCATTCAGCGCTTTCTCCTTCAATAGTGACACTGCACAGGTCAGGTTCTCCTGATTTCGTGCTCAGTAGCTAAGGCTTGTACCTGTCAAGGTCTGTACAGACTCCAGCTCACAAGCATACTGCTGCCCTCACCCCATAGGGCACCGAGGACAATTTACATTAACTGAGGTTAATTCTGAAATATGTTTCCCAGTGCAGAAAGTGGCAGCATTGCTCCACTTAGGATCATTAACCACCAGGCAGGCAGCCTGGCTCAAAACCATCAAATGCACCTGTGAGATGATTCCAAATGCGAATTTACTGCGGATAAACAAAATCAACCACAAAACCCCAAGAAAACACACAGAATAATTAACTATGACTATGATGTCACTTCTCTTGGGATCTTAATGTGAAGAAAAATCACCAAAACTGTTTTGCAGATGATAGGAGATATCTGCTTTCCACCAGAAATAAAATGAAATGTCTGATGAAATAAACCATGAAATCTACTTTAAGTTTCCTTCAAGATGGGACTTGATCTCATGTGGCAAATTCAGACTTATACAATTGATAAAAATGTATTAAAGCCATAGGTTACAGTCACAGACAAATATATTTCAGGCTGACAAAAGGCATCCAGGCTTGAAATTAATTGTAATTAATTGTTATGGATTGACAGAACCAAATGATGTGTTATAAATTTTTAAAATCATATCAAAATAGAATTAAATGACAAAATAAAATTAAACTGGTAATTTTTTTTTAAAGTTGGGTAATTAAATTGGATAAAGGGATAAGAGTTCCTAGATATTCTATGGTCATTTTCTGCCATGTTTACAAAGATAATAACTAAATTATTTTATTTGAAAATTAGCTTTCGCAAATAAATCAGTGAGAAAATTTCCAAAAAAAAAAAACATGAGGTTTGTGCTTGGTTCTTATTCTTTACGTGGTTTTGTTCAAGAAAAGAAAAAACATGCAGATGTGCCCCAAATTTAAAGCCAATGTGTCTTTGGAAGGGAATGAAGTCTGGGTTGGCAAAAACAGTTTTAAGTAGGTAGATGCATTTATTAATCTAGCGGTCTTGGCCTGTGATAGCAAATTTGAAGTATAGGGAAAGCACTGAAAAGAAAGCAAAAAGACAAATTGCATACGTTCAATCCAAAGTATAACAAATATAAACCATTACGGGAAAAATGAATGTGATAGGCTCTCTCCCCAAAAATCTCCATGGAAACCTGGAAGAAATATCAGTCACACAAGACTTTAGAAATTTAAAAAGAACAAAAGTCTTTCTCAACAAAACTGCTAAATCTCAGAGAAAAGAGCATCTGAGCTAGAATCCTTGTGCGTGAGATTTGAGGAGTATAGGAGAGTTTGTCATTTACAGTATTAGGAGTTTCATGAATGTGAAAAACAAATGTTTTGTATATAAATAATATATGAAGATACATAAACCAGATTGGCCAAGTGGGTAAAGTATCCCCACACATATTATATTCTGTAAATAAAGCCAAGTTCTGTTGACATTTTGCTCTACAAGAACATAGCAAAGCATGAAAATAAATATGCTGGATATTTTAGGGTGGAATTTCTGCCAGAATGCAGTCTGAGCAGCTGTGCCTTCTTTCTCCAGAGCGACCTCTGCAACTCCGTATCCCAGGGCCTCTCTGAATCACAGCCCTTGGCTTTCACCATTTCAGTGGAATAACTCTGGTCCTTGGTTGTGAGATCCAAGCCTCACAAAAGGAACTCCTTCTAAATAGTTAGAATGATACCCTGGTAAGTCTCTCCTGTAACCTTTCTTTAGCCATTTCGTAGAGTTTGAGAGATTGACCATTTTTAAGGCTCATGTGAAATACCCTCATCACCAATTCTGGATATGATACACAGTTTAAAGTTGAGGAAAACTGACATCCAGGGTTGATTTTCTAGTACTGGCTCTTGTCCAGTGTGAAATATGAGTAATCCATTAACTCTGGGCCCCAGCTCCTTGCCTATGAAATGGATTTGATGTACTGATCTCTACTCAACTTCTTGAAATAAGATTCAAGGAGCTTATCACTTGATCATAGCTTTTCATGGTAAATTTGATGTGCAAAACTAATTTATTGGAGACATTGCTAAATGTAAAGTTGAGCTTTTACATCCATATTTCCAAGAAGATTTAATTTAAGCTTCTAGGTTCTGTAGCCCACCAATATTTCCTCTGAAATTTCCCACTCTAGTCAGTGTTTTAATATATTTTATCTCTAACTCCCATTTCGGAGGGGTGACAGATCATCGTAATTAGCATGCAAGTCTAGAAGATTGTAGTCTTTTTATTAGTTTTGTTTATGGCTTAGCTTTGAAATACTGACATCTTTTATATATGCTTTCTTATTTTCACTCATTACATACTTCCTACATGAGCAAAAACCTTATAAGGACTTATTTTTCATGCTAATGGGCAATGCTGAGTGAATCAGGGTAAGGAATGTTGCCAATTTAACATTTAATTCAGTGATTCTAAATTTTCTTTTATTGAGCAACATCAAAAATTTTGTTGCCTTTGAAGAATCTCTGATGAATCCTTTTTACTGCACCTGTCACTTCCTTTGAATCCTTGTTTTGAGAGGAATATTTGAATACCAGGTGATCTCTTGTTGTAGGTTATTCAATTTATATGAAACACATGAATGCTTGACAGTCAGCATGGTCATCACAGCTGAGTAAGACAGGCAGGTAGTAAATTATTTCTCAAGTTTTCAATTGAGAATTAAAGTATTTTCTTTCCTTTGCTCTCTCCTTTTATTAATATTCCCTCAATAGCATATGAAAGTGAAGCTTTTCATGTTTACATGCACTTTTAATAATATGTACATCTATAAGACTTGTAATTGTAGACTTAGGAAGAATCAATCAATTTTCAGTCAGAAATATGTGTTTCTAAAGAGAACATCAACCCAAATGTATTTAGGAATTCTTCCTCTTTTAAGCCTAGAGATTAATTATTAAAGGCAAATTTAAAAATTCAACACCAGCTTATCACACTGAAAAATGAAAGCTTGGCATATGCCAGAGAATGCAATTTATGCTTTGGAGCTGTTTTTTGACTTTGATGTACATTTAAACTGCATTTTTGGACTACAAAATAGGCAGGAAAAGTATTATCATTTCAAGAAGGGAAACAGAATAGTGGCGATTAACTTCCAGACATAAAGAATTAGATAATCTTGCATCACAGGGAACATCATTCACGGGGAAAGAATATGACACACAGTAGGGTGTGGTGATAGGTTTTCAATGTTTGTCATCAGTTTCAGCCTCTAACTCTTCATTCTTTTAGTGGTTTTGATCACTTACATTCCCACATCTTTCTTTTTTGTTACTAAGTGATACCATGAATAAATCCAACTTTATAACTGATAGATAAGGAGTAAAATCAACTAACCCAAAAAGGCCATGAGATGGGCAGAGTAAGTCATATGACCAGGTGAAGCCTAAGGTAATGCTTTGGCAAACTTCTCTTTCGGGGAGACACCGGTTGGTTTACTGACCCTTGTGCTGCCCTGGCCTACAGCCAGCCAGGCTCCACAGAGCAGGTCAGAGGCACAGTGGAGCCCTTCTCTTTATATATAAACACATTTCTTTCCTCATGGGAAGCCCGTCTAAAAATCTTAAACAATTTGACCATTATTTAGATAATTCAATAAAATAAACCATTGGTTTAGTGTTTTCTTTGTAGTAGAGGCAAATTTTAGAATCTTTAAGAACTTGTTCCTCAAGTGTTTGCCCCCTGTAAACTGAGTCATGAGCAATTTATTTAGAATGAGGTACTGCGACACTCCATGGTGTGTCTACCTGTTACTCTAAAGGATCATTCTTTCAGATGAAAATAACCTTAGTGGTTAAATTGATAGGTTCGATTCTGTTGGTTATGAAAATATATTTTTTCCCGTAACTAAATTCTTAAACCAACAAAAGAAAATCAAGCCCCAAAAGTTGTAAAGTAAAATCCTAGTGTTTTTTCCTTGTCTGTTTTGGAGGTGATTTTCCTGGAAAAAGCTGTGTAGGGACACAGCCTGGGGAAGCAATGGCAGAGTCACATCTGACTCACAGACTGAAAGGTTTTCTCCGAAGGAACCCTTTTCCTGCGGAGTTTAATGCCCCTCAGGAACAAGCCTAGGGAGATGTTCCATAAAATGATGGGACCATGCTTTCCAAGGAACTCATTTTCCTTGTGGAGGACTTAAATGGGTACCAGAAAGAACCAAAAGTGTCCAAGCACGCTTTATTTATAGACCTCCCTCCTCTTAAAAGTAGTCTTGAGAAATGAAAACTAAGTGTTTATGAAAAAACCCCAGTTTTTCTTCTCCTTTTTTTTTTTCATTGTACCAACTATGAAGATCATGATTGGGATGTTGATCAGTCTATGTAGACAGACAAGGCAAAGACCTAAAATAAAGGGCTGCCCTTTACTATTATTCATTTTTATCACTGAAATAAAAATAGTTCAGGTGGGCCACTCAATAAATACATAGGACATATTTTGTCTCATGGCTTTGAAGGCTGAATGTCTAGAGAGCATGCATGGTGCAGGCTCTGGAGAGAACCCAGAGACACCTCGCAAGATAGCAGAAATATCTACATCCTATGGCTTCTCTTGTTAGAAAACCACCAGGACCAGTCATGAGGCCTCCTCTCACTGAATGACCTTACTACTAATCATTTTCCAGAGCCCATGTTGTAGTCAGGGATTATGAGGATGACAATTAGAATCAGGATACAGATTTTATTATTTTATTATGGTTACCCAGACTTCAACACAAGAAAGTGCATGAAATCTGTCCACAACAACAAAGACACAGAATATTAAGAATGAGTCCAGATAAAGACCCCAGAGTGCATGACAATGCTTCCCACAAGTCCAACTGAATGACTACAGCCCACAAGAACAACTCACACCAATCTGTTTTAGGGATCTGTGCTGGGAAGGCCCAAGGTCAGCAGTGGAAGCTAAAAGTCTATGCCAACAGGGTTAAGGAGCTGTGCTGATAGCTTGAGGGTTCTATGCTGAAGCCAAGAAGTCATGCTCAAAATAAGAACCAGGGCTGCCCTGAAGAGTGCTACAGCCATCTTCAGTGACATGGAGGCCCCAAGCTCCTCCCATGATAAGAACAGCCAAGTACATGCTGGAAACTCAGCATGATGAGTTTGTCCTGGAGATTAAACAGCACACATCTTCCCCTCTGGAGCCAGGAAGTGATGCTGGCTGTAAGGACCAGAGTTCCCCCAAAGTGACTCACAGCCACTCTCACCAACAAGATCTGAAGCTCCACTGTTGATAATGGCCAAATTCATTGGGAAAGCTAGTCATCAGCAGTTCCTCCAGAAGAACCAAAGGCTCACAATAGCAGCACTTAGGAGACCCATGACACTATCTCTTCTATTCCACATCACTATGCTGGCAGCATTCCTCAGGTGGAACATGTATGCTCAGCACCATGCTATTCAGCTGGTGTTAAGTTGATCATCAGTTTTTAATTCATAACAGTCCTGCTGCTAAACCCCAAAGTTGGATTAAATTTCCACATGTGCAATAACATTTAACTTCTACATGATTTGGGGAGGTAACTCGCAGTGGAAACATAGCATTTATAAATGTTTTAGGAAAACACAAAGGCTTGGAAGATGTTACAAGACTACGGTACTTAAATAAGCTGCAGGGTCATGATATTCTCAATGCTGACCTCCATCTCTTCTTCCTCTTCTTACTCCAGGTCCTCTTGGCTGAATTGGTCAGTAGAGTCTGTCAGCAGCCCTTCTGTGAGACCAGATATCTCCACAAAGTTACTACAGTGCCACGCATCAATGAATAATCTATACCGCATTCGAATCAGTCCCTTCTATGACAAAAATCACATGGCCAAATAAAATTATCCTAAGAATTACAACCTAAATGGACTGAATTCTAAGATAAAATTCTCTTTCCATCGTGATTCCATGTTTTAAAAAATGTCCAATAAGCACCGAATTAATAACACTTTCTAAATTATCCAGCAAGCTGCCCATGTTTGAGTATTTTCCATTCTTCACCTGTAGCTGCTGCCTAAGCTCTCACTAATGAGTGTGAATGTGCATTACCAGCAGGTGTTTGGTGATAACAGCTTTCTGAATAAAGGAATGAACACAGACAAGTCTGCTTTTGGTCTTGCTAGCATGCTGGCCAAACTCTTTTGCATCATCCACATTCCTGATCTCAGTGTGAGTATGAGGGTCAGTGAGGTTTGCATGCTGTCCCAACTTTTGTTAAAATCTGGGGCCTTTATGAGGCCTTTATGAGAAGGCACTCCCACACCCTGTTGTAATGTAAATGTACTTTGTATTCCTTTGTGTGCATTCACAGTTCATTATCTGGGTTCCCAGTTGAGCCTGTGCTTCTGGCACAAAAATTATACTCCAAAATTTGTTTTAGCTTATGAATGATCCTCAGAGGTTTACTGAACTAAATCTTCTGTTTTGATGTCTCTGAAGTTTAAGCCACAGTGTGTTAAGGGAATCAACAACACCGCCATTGCTCCTCCAAACTGTTTAACTTGGGCCTTGAAACTACATAGCCTTGGTGATAGATTATATAATTAAGCAATACAAAGGCCAGTTAATCACAGACCACATCATGAGGGGTGAATATGGATCTTGCATAAGAGCACAGGAGACCAAAATTATCTTGCACAATATCTGCTTTTGTTTCTGAATGAAAACCAAAGTGTATGGGAACCCATCTAACACTGTCCTGCTCCACCTGTGGCTCTCAGTCTGCACCTGTGCCTCAGCCAGCTCCTTAATGCTGGTAACCCTGCCCCACACGGATGAATGAGCACCAGGAGCAACCAGCTCTCTACTTTGGTTTTGATTTGCATTTTTCACCAGCATTTGTAAGGAACTTCTTTGCCACATTAAACGTCCTTTTCTACAAGCTTCTCCGGGCTGTGCTTAGCCTGAGATCACACTGGAGCAGCCTTTCCTGAGGCCCAAAGCCTGTTTTCTGATACTCTTCTTCTCACACACTCTCTTAATGGAGCCCTCTCTTTAGAAAAGTGAACACTGGTTACACAAAAAGAGATGAAAGTGTGGGCTGGTGCACTTTGATCTATAGAATTCATGTCTAAAGTTCAGGGTCACAGCAAGTAGCAGCTGGCCGTGCCACTGAACAAACATCCAACTACTGTCTGCCATGGCAAACCTCCCAGCAAAGCAGCATGGTGAGTGTGGCGGCCACAACAGCACAGTCATGTTGGGTGACACTTTCTCAGCCCAGTTACACTGATGTGTAAAGTTGTCTCCTTGACACCACGGCAGCCTTGTCATGACAAAGTACTTTGATCCAGGTAATTCTCTCCTAAGTTTTAAAGTTTCTCGGCCAATGCTGAGTTATGAATACTTTATCTCTGATTTTAAAATCCCTTCCTCCAACAGCAGGACTTCCTTGCTTAGGATCTTTCCAAAAAATCCTAATGTACTAACACATGTAACAAAAATGATACCAAAAAAGCACCCTTAGTACTGGCTGCATACAGGACAGCGGTGGGCTTCTCATAGTGAGTTGAAGCACTAAGCACACCTTCCACCTGGAAGTGATGCACTGCAGTCGCTCGACTCCTCCCGGTAATACACAGCCCCCACACCATGTGCGAGGCTCTTTCAGCTGGCAGCAAATCACAGGATCTGCTCTCTGAAGGGAGGCAGCTGCACAGCAATGAGTGCCCAAGAGCCTGCTTCTCTGTGCCAAACTCAGAAACCCAGTAAATCCCCCAATGAGGAATGAAGGGCAGAAAGAAGGGAAGTCCTTTTACAGCAAGCACGGTATCAGGATTTGAGGTGAGTGTTCCCTCTGATAATACTAACAGAGCTACATCCCAGGTCAAACTGCATTGTCTGCAACAGAAGAGCTCATTCTGTGCAGGAGGCTCTCCCTGGACTTAATCTCACTGAAACAAGAGTGCATTGAGTTACAGTAGAGACCCAGGTAAATTCTCACATTCCCTTATTGGCTCCGTGGGCAGTGTCAGTAACTGGTGACTTAAATGAGTAACAAATGGACTTTGGTCTCTAAGAGCTAATGTCAAGCTAAATGATGAAAAGAATCTACATGTTTTGGTTATGGGATTACACAAAAAATATTTGAAAATTTTCCTTTAAATTGTATTATAAACAATAAATAAAAATACAACATGAAAATAATGAGGGATTAAATTATCCAATGCTCTAAACTGGGATAGACCTTAGAATTTAGAAACATTTATATCTGTGAATATAAATGAATTCTTGTGAATTTATGAAAATTCTGAGATGCACACTGATTATGAAGAAAAAATAAGTGAAGTAAAAATCGAGCATGTGCTGAGGTATGTAACAAAAATGTCTGGAGGTTAACATGTGTACTGCTGTAAGAGCTCAGGTGTGCGGGAAAGTAGTTCATTTGTTTGCAACAGGAAAGCCCATAATTTTTAGAAATAATGGAATAATAAAATAAGAGTATTGAATCACAGGAAAGCCTGAAGGTTTTTTTGGTATTATATATTTAATACATAAGTTACTTGATGCTATAATACATATCCAAGTATTTTCACCCCAGCAGAGGTTTTGTAAGCATTCCCAGTGACACGGAGTGCTACAGGGTTTCCATGTTCTCCACTCACTGACTGTGTGAATGGGATGTTGGCCTAATTCTGTAGTTCAGCTATAAAGGACTATTACAGCTTTAAACCAAGTCCTTCTACGAAGGCAGTCATAAGATATTTTAAAAGAGCTAGTAGAGCCCTACATTAACAAAGTAATAAAAATATTTTGGAAAAGTTTTGGCATAATCAATGCCAGGAGATAAGACAATTTGATGTAGGTATTGCTATTGCATATGCACGTAGGTCCAGCAGACTTACCAGCAGAATAGTCCCTTATTCATTTATGCTATTTTTCATGCATAGATATGTATTTAAGGTATTTTCTACTAACTCATGTATTCTTTCAAGTTGGACTTTGAAATGAAATTTTATAGAACTTTATATTACAAAGTGAAAAAAGTAATCATTCTAATGGAATAAGCAGAGTTAGGTAACTGTGTAATGCAGCAGGGTGAAACTAACATTTCTTACCATGAACATAGTAAAATACACACAGCGTTTTAATAAGAGACTGGCTGGGGAATCAGAAAGTGTTTCTGCATGGGGAAAAACCAGACCATTTAAGAACAGCGTTCGTTAGGAAAGAGTCGCTGCCTCTAAGCAAGCTCTCCACCATTCCGGAAGTGCTGAACCCGTAGCAAAACCACAGCAAATGGTCATAAACCATGGTGGTTATTTCCTTAATTAGAATGTTGATATATAAAGAATATAATTAAAATGCTTGATTTTTATTTTATAATTTAAAATAAGATTTAGAGCCTTTGAATAGCTCTATATTTAAAAATTAACAATTTTAACAATATATCTAGTTGTGCTTACTGAGGCATGAGGTAATAAATTTGTCTTATTAGAAAATATGTAAAAAAGTCTTAGAGTTACAAAGCTTTTAGCATTAGAATGGAAGACAATGAAAATCTTATTTACATCTTAGATTAGTGATTTCAGTTCAATAATACTCACATTTATTTTATCATGCTTATTTATACTAGCAGATATGTATTAATTTTTTTATAACTCAAGCAAATACAAATGTGTGCTGCAAGGTACCAGTTCGCAAGAGGTAAAATACCATGCTTAAGAAACCAAATATCCAGGTTCAAGTGCAGATGAATAACTGTGAAATGTCACTGTGAGAGACCAAGCGAATAGTCAGAAAGTTGGAAACTCATATCTAAATGAGATCAATAAAGTTGCAAATGCTGTCATGAGCCACAAGCAAACAAGCTCAGACCTTGCCTCATACAATGAAGACCCTACTGCATAACCCAATGTTTTCTTGCCTCACCTACAAGCAAAACCTGTTATCATCTGATGGTGCATGGAAAAGGAAAAGTGTGCTCCTTCACTGCATTTTCCTGAATGTTTCAACAAACCAATTCCTTTACAATTACTAAGTCTTTTGGAATCTTCTACATTATAATCTACATTGTTAAATTTAAAGTTTATAAGCAAACTCTAGAGATGGGATGCATATAAAAAAGGGAACACAAGTTCAATCTTCTTCTGTTGACACACAAACCACTTATTTATTTCATAAAAATAAAATAATACTTAAGGATTCATATCAAATTGTTCATTATTCTTTGTTTAGATCCCATATATAAAATATCTTAAATCAACATAATAAATTTATATTTAAAAAGATGAATAAAAGAAACCAAAACCTAGTATGAGTAAATACTGCATACCCTGGGAAAAAGGGCATTTCTTTGTATAGATAATCTGTTGCTACATGATAAACTTCTGGCAGAGTTAAGAACCTAAAACAAAAGACATGTATGATGTCTTAAGTTTAGACCAGTGACCTTGAACCTTCTAGTTTGCAAAGATAACCTGCAGCCACTGCATATGCATCCCATAGGTTCAGCAGCACTGGTTAGAGGGTGAGAAGGCTGGAAGAGCTCTGCAGAGTGGCCAGCCAGGGCTCATTCGTGAGACTTGAAAGTCTCAGCTACTCTTTGCTGCCTTCATTGCTCATTGCATGCATCAAAACACTGGGCATCTCACAGAGGGGCAGCTCCTCCCACACAGCAGTACTAAGAAAGCACCATAGACCTTTAGTCACCTTGTCTCCAGCTCAATTCACTGCTTCTCTTTCAGTCTGTAACTTACAGGGAGTCTTAGACCAGTCCACACCTGCAGAAAGAGGACACAGATGATGAATAAATGTATAAATGTAGCAGAAAACGGCCCACCCAGCCAGTATACTTCAGATTTTTAGTTGTCCAGGCAATAGTTCCTGTTGCAGTTATGGTCTCTTAGAAATGACTGGTCACCATCATGCACATAGTATAAGTCAATCTCCAACTGGCAAGCCATTCTGCCTTTATACTTCCGGCTTTTTATCCCATATAAGCCCTAGACCACCAGGGATCAGGGCTTGATATTCTAGCAATGTTCCCAGTCAGTGCCTATAAACATAAATAATTCTGCCTCCAAATCTTGAGTGTTGTTTTTGTTTGCTGTTTCATCTGGTGCATTGGGTGGGAACACTTACAATGCTGACACTGGTCATGGTCCTCACAGACAGTGCAAAGACTCTCCAGGTCCCAATGGGAAGGTGTACCTTTGAGATGTCCTGAGTCCCCTTAGAGGTCTGTAGGAGGATTCTTGGTTCCCCATTCAAGTGGCTCAAATCAGACCCCAATAGAGGAGGATGCACTCTGTCTATCTGTCTGCCTGCCTGCCTGCCTGCATGATTTCAGGAAGGCTTGCAGGGCATCTCAGTTAGTCTGTCTGTCAGTCCTTCTCAGTTCTAGCAGAAGAAAAATTTGATCAACTCTTGCTAATTAAAACCATACTCAAGGGAAGGGCGCTGAAATGTTTATTCTCTGAGTGCCTGCAGAATGATTGTGTGAGAAAATGGACAACACAGTGTAACAAAGAGGCTGCTCTGTCAGCTCACCAAGACTGGGAGGCACTGGTGACAGGGCCTGATCAGGGTGTTGCATTTGGTTCCATGATGATCAGTTTATGGCAAAATGGAGATCTTGCACCCTCCTTATCTAAGTCATGCCTAAATCTCCACAAAAGGTATAGCTGGTTGGATACCTGAATTGTCTCTCTCTGAGGAGCACCTACCCTTTGCCTGTTTCACCATTACTCAAGAGTATACACACACACACACACACACACACACACACACACACACACACACACCAAGCCAGAAATGGGAACTAGTTAAAACTCACAGATCCTGACTACAGGAAAAATTGATTTTATAGATTTAAAATGAAACCAAACTTCTCCCTGCATCTCAAAGGGAAAGAAAATAAAACTTACAAAGAAACCCATTCTTCTTGAGAATTCTCCCTTGGCACACTTCCTGGCTGCTGCAGTTACTTACCAACGCCTGTAGCTTTACTCACCACTCCCAACTGATCTACTTCCAGACAATAGAACCGGCTCTGGCTAGCTGTTTCCTGCCTTCAATCATAGAGGCCCTCCCTGCAGAGCTTCTGCTTACATCTCTATCCTGTTCAGATAGTGTCATCTAACACCCATTGGAGAAGACTGTCAGTCTTTCCTCCTGAGTTCCACATTTTGACTGAGGAAAGTTGGACTGTCAGCCTGACTAATGTATTGCCATAGTCTTTTAAAATTGCTTCACCTAGAAACAACCATTTCATCGGTCTAATGGGCTCAGACTAGGCCATGTTGTGTTCCCTTCTTCATCCAGAGCACAGGGAGACCACAGTACCTTTATCAGAGCAAGTGGGACTCTTGCCACTTTGTCCCTTCTGCCAGGCACAGACTTGCAGCCTGCAAGGACATTTCACCAAATATGAATTGTTACGTAGGCCAGTCCACATACCATTTCTTGGAAGACACTTCCTCTTCACATTAGAAGCAACTGTCTCCTTTACACCAAGTCAGTTAGCTACCATTTCATTTAAACCCACACTTTTTTTTGTCTTTTTTTCTTTTTATCGGTACCAGGGATCGAACTCACGACTGCCTGCTTGCAAGGCAGGCGCTTATGCCACCGAGCTAAATCCCCAGCCCCTAAACCCACACTGTCAATTCTGACTCTTTCTTGAGAGGAAAGTGATGCCTAGATCAGCCTGAGACAGATAACCACAATGTTGACAGCGCTCCTACCAGAGGTATAAACTGAAGACAGCCTAATTTTTACTTCCTTGCATCTCCAT
The DNA here is from genome assembly GCF_034190915.1 of Cavia porcellus. Taxonomy (NCBI): domain Eukaryota; kingdom Metazoa; phylum Chordata; class Mammalia; order Rodentia; family Caviidae; genus Cavia; species Cavia porcellus. The sequence continues at coordinate 54,750,453 of NW_026947497.1, forward strand.
AATTCTGCCACTCTCCCCCTAGGCCCTGATATTGGGCCATCAACCACCTGCCTCTAACTGTGAAATGTTATCCCAGAGCAGACTCCATCTGCATCAAACAGTCTCCCATGCCACAAGAGACCTCACTAAAAATACAACCAGATATCCAAAGTTTTCAAAACTGCAAAATTTTTATATATTTCAATCTGCTGAAATATATCTCTGTAAAGCCATTTCAAGATCTCCCAGATGCCACTGCTGCTGAGATTGTCCCTGTGTATATTGCCTCAGTCTTCTATCATCCACAGCTTGCTAGTACATCTGTCTGGGCTGCAGAAATGCCTTCTTCTGCTGTTGGGGAGTGGTGATTGGGAACCAAACTCAGAACCTCATGCTTACCAGGCAGGCACTGTATTGCTACTCTACGTCCTTGACTCTAGGTTAACTGACTTAGACATAACTCCCACAGGTTCAAAATCTTGTTTAACCTCTTTGGAGGAGATCACTGCACTTTAGATTGATGATACCAAAGCTGCCTGCAGGAAAGGCGCAAAAGCTCTTCTATAGTATCTGGCAGAAACTGGTTATAAGAAAAAAAAAATGCTCTGCAAATTGGAGCTGCTGGTTTCTATAAAGTCTGGATCCATGAGTTCACAAAAGCAATGAGGTTTACTCAGACTGTCCACTCTAGGAACTCCTAGTGGCCTACTTGCTGAAATATTTGGATCCAGTCAAAAGTGGTTGCCTCCACCCTCTAGCAGTCACTGTCTTCCTTACAAAGAAACCTGAAAAGCTCACCTTACACAGAGACTTAAACTGTCCAGGTGTCATGAGCTGTACTACCATGAATTGATCTAAAAAGCGGACCCCTGACAGATGCTGAGTACACCTTGTTTATGGATGGAAGTAGCTCTGTTGGGAATGAAGACTGACAGTGTAGGTACATGGTGATCACGTTGGACAAGATATTTTAGCCAAAACTCTCCTGCAGGGATGATCTGCACAGCAAACAGCTTCCAGCTGCTGTTTGAAAACTTGCCACAAATGATACTAAATAATTACTCCAGAGGCCTAAACCTTCTCCATGTATCTGAATGACTGCAACATAAACCCCAGTCACCAGACTTGCCCCCAGCAAATGTTCTGGAAACTGAAGCTGCAGCACTGTCACCTATACCCCTGCAGCCAACTCAGGCTTCAGTGTCTGTGTCACCAGCCATGTCTTCCCATTTGTACCCATACTGAGAAGTCAATAAAAGTTTGTAGGATCCTGCTGTTAAAAAATCATACCTAGTTATGGCCCACCCTTTATCATTGGCAGCAACAATGGACCTGTATTTGTAACAGAGTTAACCAAAAAACCTAGGTTAAATGAGAGCTATATAAAACATACCAATCACAAAGCTCTGGAAAAGTTAAAGAAACAGTTTGTATCTAGTTAAAAGACTAGCTATATCTGCAGACATTCCCACATGACCCAGGTACATATTAGCTATCTCTATAAATTTCAAAAATCCGGCCTTAGATCTGCTAGAAATTTTACCTGGACAGCTCCTCCAAGGCTCACTGGGAAGAGAGAATGTGTTCAAAGCCCTAGTCTGATTACTCTGGACACTGTTCAGTCCACGCACAGCTGAAGTCTGAGGACATCATTCATAGGACTGCTCTATATGTACTTCCCTTGATTTTTGTGACTTTTCAGTGTCCTCACCTCAGTCCTTGCTTCCCTGGGCCCCTGCTATCCGTGTTTTTTGCATTACACTGTTGCCCCAAGAGAATAGAACAAACAGTGGAACACTTGAGCAAGGTTTAATAAGCATCCAAGACACACTAAACACTCTCATAGATCAGATTAACTATCTCACTACCTTATCATAGCAGTGTTGTGAACAGACAGAACTAACTTAGGTCTCCTCCTAAAAACAATTTAGAGAAAGCTCTGTAAGAAGATACCTTGGGGAGCTTGACTAGGGCCCATCCCAGGACCACTGACAGCCCTAATGTTACTGCTTCCAGTTGGGCCTTGTTTAAGAAAACCACATATAATCTGCTCAGCAAGCCTTGCCAGGGAAACTGAAAGAGGGGGGGGAATTGTAGCAGAAAATGCCTCACCACCTTAGCCAAGACACTTCAGTTTGTTAGTTGCCCAGGTAACAGTTCTTGTTCCAGTTCTGGTTGTTCCTGTCGCTTAGAAACAGCTAGTTACTGTGATGCATATTGTGTAAACCAATCCCCAACAGACACGCCATTGTGTCTTTGTATTTCCATCTTACTTAACCTGCATAAATGCTAGACCATCGGAGGTCAGGGCCCTATCTTCTGAGAATGATCCTGATCAGTGTCCGTGAGTGTAAACCAATCTATGGCCAATTTCTGGATGTCATTCCAATGTTTCTGCTTGTTGTTGAATAACTACATGGGTTTGCTTAGGGTCATGTAGAGGCAACTGAGTTCATTCTTTAACCCTATAAAGAATAGGCTCAAAATCTTCAAACCTAATTGTGTCAAATAAACAATGGCATGGGGGAGACACAGAAGTGGCACAATGAGGTCCTCAGTCATCATTTCCATCCTACAGTGACCAGATCTTCTAAAAAACACAATAAGGAGAAAACAGGCTAAGCAAAACAGAATTATTGTTATAAATAGAGAACACGAGCAGCTTAATTAAAATTACATTAACGATCAGGTATAGATCAGTGGTGAAGTGCTTGCCAAGCATGTACAAGGTCCTGGTTCAATCCTCAGTACCACCAAAATGAATGAATAACCAAGTAAGAAAATTAATTAAGTAAAAGAACATCTGGGTGGGAATTTATCTCCGTGTATAGTGGCAGACTGTAAGGGTGTAAAACACAATCTATCTCACATAAATGTTTCCAAGATAGCCATGCTTCTCCAAATCAGTGCAATTCCTACCAAACTAACAGCAGAATTTCATTTCTCTAGAACCAACAAGCAGATTGTATTATTTAATGGACAGAATTACAGGTAATCAGGAAGGAGAAAGTGACTGAAAGATTTAACTATCATAAGGTGATTTACAACCATATGAATTAGAGGTTTGCAGCAATTACACAGGAACATAAGAGCAAACCAGGGCCCTAACTAGAGGGCTGTGCAAGTGCAGGTCTAGCTCATGCAGTGGCCGCCTGACTACTGTGAGGCTGCTGGGGCACAGGAGTGGGGTCAATGGGTATTCATTTTGGAAAGAGACAATAAAAGAGCTTCTTCTGGGCACAGAAGGCAAACAGACAGATGTTGTTGGTGATAGTGTCTTTCCTAAGCCCAAATCAACAAAAGTAGAGCAAATATCCTGAGTATCCAATGCACAAGAACATAGTAGCTCATTCAGAAACTAGAATGTAAACAGTGGGAAACTATATGTCTCAATAATTATGAATGAAGTACAATTATATATTACAAACATACACTGAGTGAGAGAAGCCAGAAGCACAAGTATGAACTCCATAATTAAGCTACACAGAGTTCAAATATAGATGAAATTAACCTATGGGCTCAGAAACAAGATGGATGCAGTGTTCAGTGAATGCATGAGAATGAAAGGACTTGAAGATGCTTTCTGTTTATCAAGTAATTTTTAATTAATTTTGATTCATTAAAATATACTAGGTGCCATTATGAATTGTATTCCTGCTGCAGTTTGGGCTTTTAGTTCTATATGAGTGTAATTCCTTGACGCGATCTGCAAAACATTTTTTTTCTATAAAGGCTGGATAAGGAAAATTTATTAACGTATAGATAGTTGCTGGCTTCCAAAGTTCTATCTTTTGAAGCAGTCCATATTTTGGTTTAATTTATCCATAGAAATTTATGACGACAAACTAATTTAAGAAAATCTAGAATATTCTTTTGGCTTTATTGGCTATATAACCAAGTCAAATAAATAAAATGAGTAGTTGGGAAGTAAATATGCCATGAAAATCTAAAAGGACAAAAAAATCACTTCTTAAAGAATTAAAAAGAAATGAGCCCTGTGACATTTTCATGGTTCTTTCAAATTTTACTTAATCTCATAAAATCTATAGGCATTTTATAAATTGCCTACTATAATGTGTAAGATACTTAGCTTTGGGATTGGATACTTTTGTCTTCATGCAGCAGCAGGTATGTGTAAGGAAAGCAGAGAGAGTATTATAAAATAGCATACATGAACATAGCCATCAGATCTATTTGCACTGCAGAAGGGTGTATGGCATTCTGAAAATTATGGTAATGGTCTTGTTTTGTTCATCACTTTGGGGTTTTGAAAAACAACATAGTGAAAAGTGTACGTGACACTTTAGGGAAGTCGAGGCATGATGGCACATACCTATAATCCCAGCACAGAGGAGGCAGAGGCAGGAGGATCTCTATGAGTTCAAGGTTGGTCTGAACTATACAGATCAAGACAAAAAAATAAATAAATAAATCAATAAAACCAAGTTTCAGGGAAGTAGGGATTTCATGTTTGTTCTACAGAGTATCTCTATCTTTTAGGAGGAAAGCAGGGAGTACTGACAGGAAAACACTTTGAATTTAAGACAGAATGTAATGAAAAATATCAGTTACAGGAATAATATAGCCTTTTGGAAGCTGAATCTGGTAAGCAAATAAAAGTCACTTTTCAAAAACAAGAGTCAGAACTGAACTACCTTCAGAAAAGGCTTCTCTTAGATGTGACAGCCCGGCGGGTCTCACCGCGTATATTTGGATGTGCGGCCTGGGCGGTGGGATCAGGTCCCCATTATGAGGGGCGAGTAGGAGGGGAACAGCTCTATCTGCTGCGGTTCTGCAGGGAGTTCCCAGTATCGCTCCCACCCACGCAGCAGGTTCCTCTCGCATACATTGGCGAGCTTAACTTGAAATCTTACGAAAGGTTCTACGCTTTTTAATATTTCTCTATTTTATACCAGAATCATCTCATATTTGTTTATGGACATTACTGACAGTCTGCTTCTAGGTGTTTTAATGCAGTTGTCAGAATTTTTCATATGGTATTAATAAGTTCATGGTGTTTATCAATGTGCAGATATTTAAAAAGACAATTGAGAGCAGCTGTGTGTGAGACGCTTTTTATATGCATCCATGTAGAATTCAACAGGCTATGTGTTTAATTAGTAACTTTTGTCTTTATCCAGAGAATCATTTCTTTGCCAAGTCATTGCTTACATATGTGACAACTACTTCAATTAAATATTTAGCATTTTTTTCAATTATATTGGTCTGGGGAAAAGAGTAACATTTGTCAACTACTGATGTGAATCTGAATATTTTCTTCAATAAGATTGACTTCAAATGCACTAGAAAGTAAGATTCATCTCCTATTCTGTAGCCCAAGGGGAAACAGAGCTGACCTGACTGATTTTAAGATTAAGTCGGTCTGTCTACTCAGGGGTGGCACTACCAGAGCATTGCCCTGTTAATAAATAATGCAGCTTGTGCTAGAAGTCCATAGAGGTTTCCTTTTGGACAATCTTACAAGTGCAATTTTCTTAGGTATGGAAGGAATTGGTTGAGCAAATCATTCAAGTGGAAAATAGCAAGCTAAAAATAGAAGTAAAACAGGACAGGTATCTCACACATTTAATCAGTCTTCTTTAATTAAAAGATCTGAGAATACTGGTAGGTATGTAATCTTCATACTGAGTTATTTTTCTGTTATAAATATCATAAAAGTACATGCTATCCCTAATGTATGAACACAATGTGTATTTATAAATTAAAATAAGAAAATAGTAATTCTCTCTAATTGAATACCCACAGTTGATAAATCAGTAGAAAAGTTTCATGCAAACCTACTCTTAACTTTGACATGGTAGGGATAATCTGAAGTTAATCACTGGTACCTCTTGGCTTTAAGTCCTCCTATGACCCTGTTTGTAACTGGATCACCAGGATCACTGGCATGGGGAGACAGATGTAATCATGCTCCCTAATCAGCTCACAGAGTTGTCCCTAGGCACATCACGCTGGTGAGCATGCCTGAGCATAGTTAGAGGCAGCCACAGAGTTGCTGCTGCAGCACTTACAAGCAGGAGTTAGTGCTCCAGAGAGGCAGGTGACTGGAACCTGGGGGCAATATGTTGGCGCTGAGAGTGAACTTCATGGGAGAGACAGCACAGAGAGAAACATCTACTCCACAGAATTGAGGCTCTGTAACCTCCTGAGTGAGCTCAGAAGAGGAGGCAGAGTTTCAGAGAGAATCACAGCTGTAGCCAGCACCTTCTGCTCAGCTGGGTGGACAGGACAGCCCACACAAGGCACACAGATATTAGACTCACAGGAGCCATGAGCTAAGGAAACCCCATTCCTGTAAGATATGGAAGTGCAAGGAACTTCTGCAACACCACTAAAAAACCAATCTTCCTCATGAAACCTCACAGTATGGGTGCCATTTCCCTTCTTTTAGGATAGTAAGAACATGGAGGCTTGGAAGAATGAGAGACCTGAGATTGGGTCACAGCGCTACAGGACCCCAAAATACTCACACACCTCTGCTTTCTCTGTAACTGTGTCATCATTTAGGGCAATAAACTTTATTTCACTCTTAATATAAAATACTGTGTTGTTATAGCCTGTATATTATTATAGAAGGAAGAAAACAAAGTCAGTTTTTTTCAACATACTAAGATTAGAAAGAATTGCATGATAGGCAATCTTTCATGCCACCTGGGTTCTGGCTGATATTGATGTCACTGTGTGTTGCAGCCAAAATTTAATATTCTCTGCCCACCATGTTGCTACACATTTTCAACTGTGAATGTATTTAATATTCATGAAGCCATGCAGGAACTTGCTACCCAGCTATGGAACCTGAGGCACAAATAATTTAAGACAGTTCTTCAAGGGCACATATCATAATAAGTTGCAAAGCTGGAATTTGAAACTAGATTTTATGATTCTAAAGCTTTGCATCTGAATTTGAATTTAATCATCATATTTTAAGAGCTGTTCATCTTGGCCTTCTCTTACTGCTCCCTGTAGCCATTCCTGCATTTCTTTTACTCCCCTTTGGTCCACAGCAATCATATTGAAACTTAAATTGAATGCACCACATATTTATAGTACAATTAATTATTGAGTGGTACTATAGGCCATGTTCTTGTGGAAGTACAGAAGATTAATTAATGAAACAAAACTATCTTCAATGTTTTTACTTCTAGGATCAGAAGAAGTAAAATATAAACAACCAATATACACAGAGCATATGCATAATAGCAAAAGGAAGGCATGTACATAGAGAGGAAGTGGAAAGTTGCTGTTTCACATACAACAAAAGAGAAAATTCATATGTTAAAAATGGAAAGAGACATGAAATACTGAAGTGCAGAAAAAAATGTAGTATTTCCAATACAGAATGAGTGCCAAGCAGTTGGGAACAGTTTTGTGATGCTCACATTAATTTTAGTGGTTGATGTGTAGGAGGAACCACTTGGACTGCTTCAAAACTCAGGGGTGTCTAAGAACAGCTGAGGGTGTGACTTCACTGTCATGTCAAATCTTGACTGACTTCCATTTATTGTCCTTGGTAGCTGAGCCGATGAATTGACCCTTGGATAAGATAGGGAAAAATATGGAGAGAGTGTATTCAGAGATAGGAAATTAAAAATATTACTTGAGGGACATATGTTAAGTTAGAAATATCAAACATATAAAAATAGAGGGATGGAGTAGGCAGGCATATACACCTCTGAAGTTCAAAAAAGTAGATTGTGGGTCATCAACAGGAATATGAATGTCACAGCCAAAGGACTAAATGAAAACTCCTAAAATGTGAGACAGACCTGGAAGAACATCAGAACTCAGTGCAATACAGCAGAGTCAGGTAAGTAAACTTAGACAAAGGAGTCATGTTTTAAAAAACAGACTAGTTTCCTAAAAGGCATGAGAAAGAACTAATGTTACTTATCTTTCATTTACTATAACAAAAATTTACATAAATTAACATAGTAAGACAAAATATTTCATTTGGCTCACTATTTTGGAGGGTTCAGTTTAAGGTTAGTTGACTGATTTTTTTTTTTTTTGGGGGGGGGAACCAAACCATGAACACATAAGATTTTGGGGGACATTTCTTAAAACCATAGCAAAAATACAACAAGAAAAAAAGGTGGTATCAACTTTATATTAACAAATGCTGATGAATTAAAATAATGTTAAATCACCAAGGAATTTGTCACTGTGTGGGAATTTGATCATAGCCAAGAAGTGATTGAAGACAAAGATAAGACAGTGCAGTGGTGAGAGTCTGGAAAAGAGAGACTGAGCTAACACAATCCTTTGAGGAATTTTCACTGTGAAGGAAACAGTCTCAACAGTCAATAGCTAGGGAAAATGCAATGTGTAAAATGGGTTTCTAATTACCTTTTCATAAAATTAATCCCAGAGTGTGTGCCTGATCATGGGTCTGTGCTTCATCCAGGCAGAGAGAAGGCAAGTATAGGACTGGTGAATGTGGGACTTAATGCAAAACAGAGATTTGCCCCCAAGCATTGACAGCCTGCTGTGTCCTGTACGCCACGTGAAACAGTTTTGGAGGCAGGACTCAGGGGATGAATGGCATCCTAACAAGGTGTACAAACCCTGCGGGGTAGTCAGGGTTCCTCATCCTTCTGGAATACCTACTGAGGGGCACAGGACCCAGTAGGTTGTTCTAAAGGTGGCTCACACATGGTTTGTGATGATTGGCATTGTGTCAGGGCAAGCTGAAGGGTGTCCTGCTAGGACCTGCTCATTCTGTCCTGGGACAGGCAGGCAGTTCCAGTGCTGTCATGGTCTCTTCTTACCGAAATGGGAGCTGAGGGAGAAGGCAAAGTGTGACATGGAAACTGCACTTCTGCACCACATTCATGGTAACAAAAGACCTGGCAATGAAAAGGCATCAAGTATAAGATTGTCCATTTGGGGTGTGAGCCTATTCGTCAATGATTTGAAAGTTTGATTTGCAACCTTCTTTCATTGATCCACATGGGAACACAAGATTACTGACAAGCTAATCCCACACCTTCAGACACGTGAAGCAAAACCTCCTAATGTGCGGAGCAAAGAGGAGCAGTAAAAGCTGAGGGCGATAGCACAGGGGGCCCTTGCCTCTTAGACAGAAACTGTGTCAGGCGGGGGAGGCACTCAGTGGTTCTGCACCTGACTGGCAGGCATAAGGTCCTGAGTTCAATTCCCAGGACCCAACAGGGAGAGAAAGAGAGAGACAGAGACAGAGAGACAGAGAGACAGAGACAGAGAGACAGACAGAGAGAGATAGAGAAAGAGACAGAGAGAGACAGAGACAGACAGACAGACAGAGAGAGAGACTGTATCTGTGAGGCATTTGGCAATGGGTTTAGAAATTCACAACATAATGACTAATATCCTTCCCTTTTATCTTTAAAATACATGATTCCACTTTCTACTCTTTGTACCCCTGCACTCTGAAGTTTCCTATTTAATGGCATTGTTGGCTAAATTGTCAGAATTTAATGACTGAACTATGCTGCCTGACCTCCTTGTGTTACCATTTTAAGGCCTGGGTCACCTTTATTCTGTTTACCAGTCTCCCTAGAGTGGAAAGATGGGGAGATGAACACTGATTATCTTGATGGATTATCTGAGGTGGAGCTGAAGGTTAGACCCAAGACTAAGTAAGGAGCTCTCCCCGTCTCACCTTCTTCATCTGAGCTGCAGTCTTTCAAAACTAACGTAAAATGATGACACTCTTAGTACACGTGAGGACACGCTAAGCACCTGTCTAGAGAGCAGAATGCATGTTTACAGAAACACGGCAGTCAGGACAGTTGTGTCCCCTTGAAGACAACACACATGCTCTTCAGTGTTAAGTCATCTGGATTTATGATGTGCTAAGTGTGCTCAAGCAATAATCCCTGTACATCTGCTGTGAGGCCCGATGTTGAATTTTCAAAAAATGGTCATTATCTTTCAATGTGGAATAAAGGAATTTCATTCAATATACTATCGACCTGGAAATTAGCAATTCTGAATAGGCCTTAAATATGTAGTAAGCTATGATATGATTCTGAATAATGTACATGTCATTTAATTTCAAAAAGAATTAAGCAGAAGTAGCTATCCTTTTTTCAGTGTTCAGTGATGTGATTCTGTGTATATATCAATGATTAAACAAATTGAGAATTTAGATCTATGAGAGTTAATAAATACTGTCTTGTGAGTTGAAAAAACAAAAATTCTTAGGTATTTCACAAGCTTCGATGGTTGGAAATAGTAAAATATACTAAATTAATAGTTAAACTATGCATAGAGGCACAAACCGTGACACTCTGTGGCAGCCCCATCCACGGGTGCCACCTCTCCTTTTACCTGCACTCACCATGGTCAGCTGCCCACTCACACAGCAGGGCTCAGCGAGGCCCCTCTCTGCTGGCTCAGGCCTTGCTGGCCCCTCCTCTGCAGGGACACAGTCGGAGTTACATGTCCCCATCTGGGAGAACTACTTTCTCTGTTCTTCACCTGTACCTTTTGGGTCACAGCCCTTGTTCTCATTCTTGTCTGTGAATCTCTGCAAACATTTTTTGGCCATGAGAAGTTTCAAATGTATACGGGGGATCCAGGCAATACAATGAAACCTCCTACACCTGCCATCCCCTCTTACTCTCACATTCTCCGATTTTTGTTTCCTCAATATGTACCCCTACTCCCAGCTTCCCTGATTAAGCAGTACTATTCTGCACTGCTTTTTGAAGTAAATCATTGTGTGTCAAGTTCTACGCATCTGTACTGCATACTTTTGATAAATGGATACAATTATTTAAATGGAATTTCTAGCAAGACATAGCACATTTTCATCATCCTCAAAATTGCCATTGGGAGCCTACCTGGCCTGTCTCCCCTCTAGGCCTTGGGCCCCTTCTTCTGATTATTTTCACCATGGATTCATTCTGCTGGTCCAAGCTGTGATAGAATTAATTATGCAACTGCTTTGCATCTGGCACCTCACTTGCAGTTTGCACTCTGTAATATTAGCCCATGCCATTGCAGGTAGCAGGGTTTTGTTCTACTGCAATACCTAGCTGCATTACACAGAATACCTGCCCCACATTTGGGTATTTACTACCTTGCTGATGGCTTAGTCAGTGCATGTTATGAACAAAGCCACTGGGAATATTCTGTCATGAACATCTTAGAGAAAAATGTTTTTATTCATTTTCAGCTAAAATACCCAAAAGTAGAATTGCTCACTAAAATGGTAAGGTGGAATTTACAATGAAAAGGAAATGTAGAACAATTTTTTGAAACTAGTTTTCATTTTATATTGTATCAGAAATACATAAGATTTCTGTTTGCTCTATATCTAAGCCAATATTTTGTGTTCACCAGACTTAACTCAGACTCCTCATTCTCTTCCTCTGAACCCTGGTCAGTCTTCTGACCACATAGTCTTCAGGCGCTTCTGTTCACTGCTGGGTTTTAGCAGCCCTGCCCTCCTGGAGCGGCCACATTGTGCCTTTAAGTCATTTTCGGTTTTCCTGGCCTGCTTGAGCTCATTGGTCTGGCCAAGCACACTGAATCGCATGGGAGGCTGACTTTTAATATCCACAGGGAAAGGCAAAAACACTGTCAAACCACATAGTATACAATTTTAGAACAATCTCACCACATCAAAAGAGAAACTCCATGAATCTTAGGATTTACAGGCCAGTTACCTGTTATAGTCTCATCCGTGGAGCCAGCCTAGGGCAAGCATTAATCTACTTCCTGCATGTACATTCTCCTCTTCTGGATCATTTCATATTAATGAAATCACACATAGGAGGCCACGTTGGCTTCTTCGACTTGCAGGGTAGTTTTGACATCCATCGCCCATGTCACAGTGTGCGTTAGAACTGAACATGTCTTTATTAGCAATTATATGACACTGTATAGACATGATATATCTTGTTAATGGCTCATGGACATTTCCTTTCATTTTTGGCTATTGTCAATAATCACAAAATTCATTTACAAACCTCCATGAAGACAGGCCTTCATTTACCTTGGGTACCCCTGAGAGTTGCCAAATGGTGTGTTAAGCTGAGTTTAACATTTTGAGCAAATGCAAACTATTTTCCAAAGCCACTGTAGCATCTTCCACTGCCAACACCAACATGCACAAGAGCCTAATTTCTCACTTTTCATGCCATCAGTTGCTGTTGTTTACATTTGGGATTAGTATTTTATTTTTTAATTTTTTCTAAAATTTTTACAAGCTGTCTATAAAATACATTTTATTATTTGTATGTATTTCTATGCATGTATTAGCAGGAAATTAAGGAAAAAAGGACAAAAATAGCAATATTGTAATAGATTCAATGAGCCACATACAATCTGTTTTCACTTGTTAATAACTTGCAGATGTCACAATGGTGAGAAGTACTAAAAACTTTAACTAAACATGAGTAGAAAGTGGATAGGAAGCAAGGTGCTATCATTTGCCTGTGTTTCCCAGAGGTCCACATGTATGACATTTAATTCCCAATGCACCAGTGTTGAGGGGGTGACCAGTTAGAGGATTTGTGCCCTTCTCAGGGGAGCAGAGGCTATGGATACCCTTGCATGTCAGCGTTCAGAATCATGAGAGAGAACCCTTCCCTGAATGCCTAGCTCAGTGGAGCAAGCAAAATGTAGGTATTAAGAATGATTTTTGAATCATTCAAAAAAATTTAAAAGCAGTAATAAAAATTAAAAATCACAGTGATAAGAAAACTATTTTTTTCAACAAACTAAAGCAAAAGCTAACCACATTTTCACATTCTGACTAGTATTAAATTCTAGAATTTCACATTCTGACTAGTATTAAATTAACATTCTGAGCATTTCCATAAACACACAGTGGGGAGAAGTCAGCTAGGAGTCTTGCCCAGTACTTGGAAAAATGTATTGGTATAGACAAAGGTGTACAAATAGAAAAGTCTCTGCTGCACACATATGCACAGTGTACTAGGTCACATTTCCACACAGCATGTTACACACTTACCGCAAGAGTGAGGCGTGTTCACAGAAATATGGATCTGGACTTTTTGCCGCTATGGGAAACTCACAGTGAGGTGGAGGCTGTGACATTACTGTGCCACCCCATCCATGGGGTCATGATTGTGTGGGTGCAGTGTCCGACTGTGCTGCCACAGAAGAGTCTCTGCACTGGGAAATCAGGGTGATAACCCACTGGGACAGAATAATCCCAGTGAGTAACACAGCAAACTAATTGTTATGCTATAAAGCAAAGATTCTCAAAATAATTGCCATTAATAATCAGTGACTATTAAATCATCTCTAATATCGAATCTGTTCTAACTCAATAGCTTAGCAGGTGCAAATACTCATGTGTTTCTTATGAAATACATGTATAAAATCACACACATAAAAAAGCTAAATTCTTTATTTCAATCTTCACCTCAATATTCCAGTTGATACATAGCATAGACACATTCTGATTTAAATTTAGAACTCACTTGTACCAATATATTTATACTTCTTGACAAGATGAAATAATATGAGAAATAATTAAGCAACAATATAAAATAGTGTAGACCTCTGTGGGGTTGTGTTTAATTTCAAAGAATTTACAGATGAACAAACATTACAAATATAAATACAATATTTTCTATTTTTGGTATCCCTAGATATTAAACTTATTTTTCTCTACACCTTACCTAACTTTATTCCAAGAAGCACCTTGGAAGCTGAGAATATTTATACTTACTGATATGTATTACAGATAAAATTCTGAGCCCTAAGATTAAAAAAAAAATACATTGGATGTTAGGCTCAACACATTCATCATGTTTAGTACTTTAGTGATTATATAAGAAAAATGTTTTCCAGGAAATATTACTGTTTATCACGTGTGGTAAAATGCACTAATCAACATCAAGTGTTTGAAAAATATTCATGGGAAGTGAATGCTATCACATTTGTTTAATTTTAAACAATTATATTTTTCCTTACATTTGTTGAAATCTGTGGCCCATTTACACAAGAACTGTGAGTAGATATTTTTAAAAATATATGTAAAGGGCTGGGTTTGTTTATTCAATTCACAGTAAAAGTAGATATTTTATTTCATTTTTGTCTTCACAAAGCTGTGGATTGAACTTGATAGAGGCTACAACAATGTAGCTCCCTTCACAGGGTACCAAGTGCTCTTTGATCAAATGAGAAATGGTCAAAGCCTAAGCCTGTTTTAAAACCCATGAAAATGCTGTTTTTTCTTTCTTCATGAGTGAGTGCTTTGATGATCATTTTATTAAAGGAAAAATGAAGGGAACTGACACAGATGGATTTGTCTCGACACTGGGGAATCAGCGTTTTGAAGTGAAGTCATCTGTGATACAAGGATTTGTGCCCTTGTTTTCAGCTGTCCTCAGCTACTCCACTTCTTTAAATCAGGGAGTTCAATTTTTTAACCCTTCACTTTTACTATATGATTTGAAAATGTGCTAACTTTAAAATAACATGGCAGTACTAATACTTCCTGGGAGCACTGAGTGTGTTTCTCCTGGAATAATAAAACACTCATCAAACATGGACCATAGCTTTTGGCAGCTGACAGTCTATCTGCAAAATCCCCCACATGATTCCCATATGTCTTTGCTGTCATTTAATCACACTTCTATGTCATCACAAGCCAAATTTTGTTAATAGATAATTCACTGATATACTGCTTCGAAGCAGGTTCACAGGAGTTAGAAAATACTTCATCAATTTGAAGTTTTTCCTCCTTAGAAAAATAGTATCTTATCCTCCTTCCATAAAGAGAAATAACTGAGTCTTTAATACCACGATAGATACAACAAGCAGAGTAATCCTCTCAAACCAAATAGAGTTGAACTATTGGCAACATTTTGTAAACACAGAATGTGCAAATGTTATAGTGCCCCACTGGACTTACATTTTGCTGATGATAGAAGCAGCGTACAGGGCTTTGTTATTTGCAGGAAGCAGAGAAACATAAACCACATCTACACAGGTTCCTCCACAGACACAAAAGTATTCACCACTGGTTCTATGAAATAGCATCTCTCTTGCATCTCTTTCTGGGTCCCAGTTCAGAATTCAGTAGGGGTGACACAAAGTCCCACTAACAATGCTGATTTAACTCGCTTCTCTGTGTAGACCTGGAGATAGTACACAAGATGGTGTATACTATACAGAAGTAAAAACCAGCTCTGATACCCACTTGTTCCTTCCTTCATGCTGGAGGTCAGACATCCTCAGCCTTACCTTGGGACTCTCAGCGGGAATTGCGCACTGTGAGTCGGTGGTTTAGGGTCTGTGCAGCTCTGGTGTACCACGGAGGACCATCAGGGCACCTGGAGGACAGAGGATGTGTCCAAGCCAACCAGGCTGACACTGTGTACCACATTTCCTCTTTATACACAGTAAGCTATTTTCCCCTCTTTTATACATAACTGAGCTCCACATTTTAATTTTAAAGTTTTCAAAAATTTTAAATAATGTTAAATTACTCAAATCTGTTTCTTATTACGATGATATGGTATTGTCTTCTATTTCTTATAGTGTCACAGTTTATATAATCCAGTATTCAAATATCTACTATTCTCCCCTTCTCGCCCTATAACATTTACATGTATTTTACTGTGTCCTTCAGTATCCCTAGAAAGCAAATGCTGGATTGAAAAACCTGAAATCTCTCAATTTAAGACCACAAATTTTCCATCACCGAAATCCTTTATTCCTTTCCTTTGCAAATTTTGGAACCCCAATAGACAAAGGACTGTCTAGTTACCTATGACCTTGAAGAAAGCTAGTTATTGCAGGTCATTTTCCACTGGTTTCCTAAGATTCTTTGTGTCCCAAGGCTTTAGCCACCATCTCTCCCTTCATATAAGCACAGTTAAAACAACTTGGGCTTAGAAAACATTACTGTCTGTTATCCTTGAGGAAGGATGTGATAAAAATTTACCCTGAATGTTAAACTATGAACACTTATTACCCTGCATGACTCACAGCTACTAACCCACCTCAGGCCTTCCCTTTTCTTAAGGAAACCCACCCCAGCGTTCTTGCCACTTTCCGAAGTACTCTTTGGAAGTCCTCTTTCATCTGCGTCTGGGCGAGGTCTGAGGAACTCCATGGTGAATGCTGCAGCCAAGTGTCGTCTACCTGAAAAGTAGGCTCATCAAATATCGTGCTGTGTCCTCATCTACTCCCTCCACCTGGACTGGCAGTTTGCAGCTCCCTGCTCTTCCCCGAGGTAACAAGTAACCTAAACCTTTTAAGTGGATTTCACACACTGAGGCGACCACAGCAGTGCTTGGGAAAGTGAGCCTCCAGATCTACTTCAGGAAGCTGCAAGAGCTTCAGGGTCAGTGTGTTGGAAGTGAGGGGAGAGATTTGAGGGAGTTTGATGGAGATGTTTTTTACTGTAATGTGTATCTTTTAGTTTAAGCTTTCATTGTAATTTTCAGTTTTACCTCATTAAGTCACTCAGACAGTTCAGCCGGGTCCCGCTGAACCTGGAGATGTCTTGGGCTCCACAGTGGGAACTTTAGGCATCTCCCTTTCTGCATCTGACTGTGACTTGGCGTGCCTCTGGGAAGACAGATTTAACTGTACACTGTTTTTCTTCTCAGCCAGAGACTTAAGTCACCTTGCTCACATGATGGTGACACTGCTCTCCGAGGAAAAGTGGAGCTGTGCAGGGTCCTGTGAGGCCGACACTTAGAGATGTGAACTCTACCTGTGTCTCTTCTGAGGTAAGACAACACGGCAAGGACTCCACTTTAGCAAATGCCCCCACCTCGCCCTGCAGACTCATGGACCATGGACCCGCACGCTCCTGGGGGCCAATGGAGAGGGCCCTTGCAGTTAGCACATCACACCACGTAAACAGGAAGCAAAGCACGTCCTGTCCGGAGCACAGCAAGGCACACTTCCAAGAACAAGCGTGAGGACTACCAGATGAAAATGCGTCTCAGGAATGGGTTTCCCAGGAGTGGGCTTTTGGAGCAGAGGAGTGCTGAAGCCTGCCAGGCAGAGCAGGGAAGTGTTTTCGTCACAGGTTTACAGTCACACTTAGAGCTCCAGGACCTTGGAAGAGGAGAGGAGCCTGGGCAGCTTAGAAACACTAACCTGGTAAGGTAAGGGCCTAGGGCAAGTTACAGGCCTCAGTTTCTCATGGTTATTAGCATAAAGAAGGATAAGGAGCGGAAAGGGACCAGACCTGGGAGCTAAAGGCATTCAAAGGTAGTGAGAGTCTAAGAACAGAGGTACAATGGGCATGGGCTCCTACATCCACATGAGTTCTACAAATTCTGCAAATGGCCTACATGAAATGTGAAATGAATTACAGTAGTCACTCTTATGCAACCTCTCAGAACAATGGCTTTTACAGTCAGTAAGATATTTTTATTCTTTTGACCCAACAATTAGCTGTGATTCATAGCTACATAAATGCATATCTACAGGTAT
Organism: Cavia porcellus; assembly: GCF_034190915.1. Classification (NCBI taxonomy): domain Eukaryota; kingdom Metazoa; phylum Chordata; class Mammalia; order Rodentia; family Caviidae; genus Cavia; species Cavia porcellus. Next base: position 54,767,874 of record NW_026947497.1, read on the forward strand.
GTTTATACAGGATAAACCACATAGTTCCTTTATCTTTTATTTTGGAAATCTTTATTTAGCAGTCATAGGTGAAAGCACTTTACTTTTGAATTACCACGTGAAATGCTTTAGCACCCATGCAGTTATTTAAATTTTCTCTTACCGATAAGCACTGGGTCTGTCCACTGTTTTCGAGGTACACATTGCACCTCACAGTGTATGAATGTAGTATGTGGTACAAAGGTCTTGAGTCAAATGTATGGAAACAAATCATGCCTTCATTTTAAATGCTGGAGCTTATTGCCAAGTCCCCTCTCAAAGCTATAAAAACGTGTCAACAGTTCAAGAAATACAGAGTGAAATGTGTAGGTGATCTATTTTTAACCTCTGTCAGCTTTATTTTTGAAGTAGAAGAAAGTATTGTCTTAAATTTTGTTAAACATGCACTTTAAGAGATGTGTTTTGGCCAAGGAAAAACATCTGATATTCAAGAAATTATTCTACCTGCACAGTTTTATGTCATCATCCACAGGGCTAGACTTGTATGGACCAGAAATTGCCAGAAAACACTTTTTCCATGAAGGAGACAAGATATGTGTTATGTGTTCCAAGCATGCACACACCAAGTGGGGAGGATTTGGAGCTGAGGAGCTAATGCTTAGTGGCCTTTCCCATGCTCCTTGTGGCTGCACCATTCAGACTTTGCACAGGAGCCTGACAGCTCACACTCCACAACCAGCCAGGCTTGTTAGGGATGCAGTGCTGGAGACAACCCCAAGTGCCAGGTTACTGTGACACACGTTCACCTTCTCTGTAACCTCTGGACATGTGTTGAAACTTTGAACTTTCTATTTCTGACATGAAATGTCTTAGTGATACATTTGCAAGTTTTATAGGCATTACAAATATTTATGTTTATTGATTTTTTCATTGTTTTGTTTTATCCCTTAATGATAGGGAGTTAAAAAAGGAAAGGTTAGCTGATAAAAAAATATTACATTTGCTTAAACAAATTTCAGAGTGATAATATTTGAACATTCTATGGAATAATTTCACATTTTAGTATACTCTCATCATAATTTAATTTGTACTAAGGCATTTTCCCCCAAAAGCTGAGGGCAATTTATATATCCTGACATAACCCCTGGAGAAATTTGGGACATACTACCCCAGAACAAGGTCCCCAACCCAGAACAGGAGGGACTCACCCCCCTCACTTCTCCTTGAAGTTGGCCATGAAGCCATGCATGGCTGAATGTCACTGACTCTACCTAGGTTATTGGGCCTTCCTTCCAACGTGGCCCATCTTAGGCCACGAGAAGAGGTGAGTTCTTATTTCTAAACACAATGGGGCACAGAAAAGATGTTCAACAGCAAGCCTAGTGACATCTACAACCACTAGGCCATCCCTTTATCCTGTCAAACTCTTTCAGGACTATGCACCTTTCACCAAACTTAAGGAAAAGTATACTCCTTTGTGCCTTTGAATGTTCATTTGCAAAGTGTCCTGTATCACACACAATTTCCATTAGAAAAACAAATACTTATGACTGTCCCTATGTTAATTCTTTTTTGCTGCACACCTCAGGCATGAAACTGAGTGAGGTGTGAGTGAAGAAGTATTTTCTGCATTGCTGTACACACACACTCACCCAAGACACTCAGATCTCTCACAAATCTCACCCAAATGTACCATGAGCCATCTCAGTACTGAATTCTCAAGTTAAGAACATTAATGCAAATTCTGAATATGAAAAGAAGATGCTGTCCAGCCTTTAAACATCACTCCTTATTTGACAGGCTGACTCACTTTGTTCACTTTTTTTAAAGCATGCAATTTAGTTTTGATGCAAATTAATTTTTAAACAATTTTAAGTTTCCACCAGTAATTTAACTATGTAGAGATAATAACAACTTTTAAAAAGAGCAAATGCAAAGGCCTACTGATAATCCAGAAACACCCCCGAAAGGAATGATTGCTTAGCTTAGAAATACTACTAAGAATCTTGTAAACAGGAAGTAATTATTTTTAAAATGTTTAGTTTACAAGGATAAAAAATGTTCTTATTTCATATTGGGAACTGACTTGCATTAGTCATAAGAAAATAATTGCAGTTCCATTCTGTTATTTATTTTGCTAAATATTTTACATTTACAATTACCAACAGAAGTTCCTAAGAAGTAAGTATTAATTCCCAATTTGCATATGCTTATCTTGAAGTTGAAAATGATAAAGTCACTTGATTAAGTGCACAAAGCAAAACATTTTGGAGTTACAATTTCACCACAGCTCTGTCTGAATCCCAAAGAAATTTCTTCTGTTGCATGAGCCCCCAAAGGTGTGTTCTGAGTAATGAATGATACCCAATAACCCCAAAATGGATTTACATTTGAATTCACTGTGAATTGTTCCATGTGTTAAGTCTTAGAATTGGAAAACACACATATGGTGATCCTCTTTCTAGGTTTTACTTTGTCTTAATTTTAGATCCCATGGAAGTTTATCTAGATTGATAATTTACACATGAATAATTGAGCTTAAAGAAATTGAGCTGTAGGGGCCAGAAATAGAACTCAGTGTCACAGCACCTGCTTGTTAAGCACGAGGTCCTCATTTTGATATCTGCTTCAAAAGAAAAAGAAAAACAAAGCAAAACAAAAAACAAGAAATTGAGCTTAATGTAATTGTCCAACTCAGTTCACCACAGATAAATTAGTACAGCCCAAAGTCACCACTAGGAAGCTACTGGGAAAGTTTTGTTTTGAAACTCCTAAGCCATGGTCTGAAAGCCATGATACTTTGATTATCAACCATGAAGACAAATGGTAGAAATGACCAAAGTCAGGCTCAAGAAGATACTCTGACAATGCACAGACATGGTCATTTGTCCAGTCAGCAGGCTGCTAAATGTACCCCTGCCCCATATCACTTTGTTCATCCTCTTACTCCTGGACACAGCTAGTAGCTAGAACTGTGTCTCTTCCTCTTGCGTGAATACTGAATCTTCTTTTCTCCTTCCAGTGCTCTCATGTTCACTTTTTAAAGAGCAGAGAAAATATGGGCTTCCTCAGTGGGTCCTCTGGGCAGGCATTGTGGTGCCTTTTGCATTAGAGGATTTGAGATGCAAGTCTAGGTGGAATGCAACACAGACTTTATTTCTTTCCCAAATGTCTGTTATTCTGCAAGTCTGGCTTAAAATGTTTTAGAGTAAATGGCAGGGCAGTCTTTGTCATTTCTCGGTATCACTAGCGCAGTAAGTACTTCCAAATCAATCTTTCATCCTTCCTTCCTCCCTCACTTTTTTCTTCCCTTCATTCTTTCCTTTATCTTTTTCTTTCTTTGTTCTTTGAATCATTTCTTCTCTCTCCTTTATTTCTTTATTTCCTCAGATAATTTAATATGATTACAACCAGTGATACACTTTCATTTTTATGGCCTGTGAATTTTAATAAATATACATGATCAAAGAATCACCACCTCATTCAAGATAACAGAGCACCACCTCTACACCCAACTCCTGCTCCCACCACTAGGGTGTGATTCAGTGATCCATCTCTTCCTTGCAGAATGCACAGGGCCCAGGTCAGATAGTTTCCAGCCTTTATTTTCAGTTTTTGTGTGGCAGACATTTCTCTCAGTGTAATTTTCCAAGAAGATTACTCTTAACTTTAACTTCATGAATCATTTCCAAGACTACATTTACAGCTATTGGGAGAACATTCTACCAGGAACAATCTTGAGACTCAGGTTTCTGGCTTGTTGAGAGCCGTTCTGTGTAATTTTGGGGGAAAAATCACTTCCCAATTAAATCATGATTTAGGATCTTTTGAGGCCTACTGTCTTGCCACATGCTCCAAGGCAAGGTTCCATCAGCTGAAGACTTTCTGCTTCCTTGAGAACTGAGTAGAAATAATAATAAGAAGAAAAGGCCTCGCCTGTGAGAAAGTACAAACTCCTTATTAACTTGCTGCCTCCTCTCACTGCCATTGTAGGAAGGCTTTGCACATCTCCCTATCGTCATTTGAAATAATCTTCACCAGCGTCAAAGAACAACACCAGTCCGCATGGTTTATGTTGGTGGCCCCCAGGCCTCATGCATTTGTATTGTGCCTTTGTGAGTGGTTCATTGTCCAGTGCTTGGATTGATGGTGTCAGTGCTACACCTGCCTAGGGAAGAAGCTAGCATACAATTCAATGGCAGGAAGAAGGTGTCTCTCTCTCTCTCTCTCCTGCAGGTTTCTGCCTTGCTGTTTGTACCCACCTAGTACGCGGCTCTGCCATGCCACCCTGACTTGGAGCTATCCAAGTATGGACTGAAACCACCAAAAACTGTAAGAAATAAACCTTTCTTTTCCCAACTTTGGGCATCAGGTATTTTGTCTCAGTGATGAGTAAAAAAGTAATTAAGACACATAGTCATCTGACACCTCCTCAGATTACTGTGTGCAGCCAGTAAATAGCGGCTAGTTGGGAAAGTCTTTGTCTCTCTCCTTCCTGAAACATCAAATTACCAGCAGCCTGTGTACTTTGGGTCTTTACTTTTCTTTATCCAACACCATAATCCTCTCTAGACAGATCAGGGGAGTGACAAGCCCCATACTCTCTTTCCTTTAAAGTGATCTCATAAATGTGACCTGTACAATGGGCAAAAGAAAGACAGAGTTTTCGTCTTTAGGATTCAGGACATTTGGACTTAGAAAAGCACCTCAAACATAGAGGGCATAAGACAAGAGCCGGTAGAAATACAAAGACACCAAAACAGAGAAAAGAGAAGAAAAGTAGTTTTAAAATACATTTTTTCTTTGTTACACTAATTGTTATTGCAACATAGAACACTTGCTACATCTCTCAGAAATTGTCTTACTGAAGTATTGAGATTTTTATATTAGTTTTAATAACTTACAATTGTATTGATCACATCTAATGACCTTAATGCCATAATTCACACAAATGTATTAAATTGAATTTTAAAATCCTATAACATCACTGGGTACTTGAATGCATATCGAATTCCATTATCAAAAAGTAAGTCTTCTGTAATACGTGCTTTCCATTATTTAAAGCAATGTTTTCCATGTTGCAAGCAATGTGAAAAGTTACTGCAGTGTTATATGTTTAGAACTGAACCGAACCCCAAAGCTTCCTGCATTCACAGAGGAGGTATGCAAAAGAGGGCAAAGCTGCAGATTAAGGACTAATCCACTGGGGAGTTGTCTACTGGGGAGGCTGCGCATGCGTGGAGAAGCGGATCATGGCGCCAGTGACCTGGAAATATCGCGTCTGCCCTGGTGCCTCCCTAAGCCTTCGGCTATGGTCACTTTAACGTGAGTAGCGTTCCGCACCAGGGCCTTCTGCTACGATTTTCCTGCCTTGTAGCCTTAGAGAATGGACTGAGTGCCCTAAAACAATGAGCCAGAACAAAACGGTGCTCCCCCAAACTGTGGGTGCATATTTGTGTCCAGTGATGGAAAAGTGACTAAGACATGTAATAAATTGCTGTTTAATAAATACCTGAAATCACTGATTTATTGTAGTTTTGTGTCAACTATTTTTTTCTCCAAAGATGGGAAACAACAAACAGAAACCTGTTTATGCCAAGTGCCTCTTTGCTCCTACACTGTACCTGTGTCCTCACAGCGAGCCATACCTCTATCTATGTGTGAAGCTCTGTGGGGACACCCGGGGTGGACGTGTGTGGGTGCTTAATGATAAGATCAAAAAGGCAAAATCTACTCCTGACTCCTGATTCTTTCCAAGCTGAAATTTTTCTGATCATTCATGCTATAAAATCAGTCTTCTTCGTTTTTGTGGTAAATTTTAATTAAGTGCTACAGCTCAGTAACCAAAGTTGGTAACACTTTCAGAAAAGACAAGAAAGAAAATGTGAAAATTAAAACATACATTTGAATTGCAAATTTAGAAGTAACCTGGTTGAAGATAATTTTGTGTGGTTTCTTCCATGTAGAAAACTTTATTTTAAAAGAGCAAGTAAAGTTTGGGCGGCTTTTGAATATGGGCAAACATAACTGAAAATGAATTTTAAAACTGCGAACCAGGAGAAAGAAATATTTAGAGTTTAAGCAATATAACAGCAACCTTTATTTAACAGATTTTAGTTTAGTTTGTTTTGTTTTACAGAAATGGGCTCTCACTCTACATTACCCAGGCTGGCTCTAAGCCCCTGGGCTCTAGTAATCCTCCTGCCTCAGCTCTGAAGCTGTTGGCTCCTGGTACATCACTGTATCCAACTATGAATAAGATTCAGACAAGAAAAATCCGTGTTACAGACAGCAAGAAAAACAATGAGTCTCAGAGAAAGAAGGTATTAAGAACCATATGTTCCTAAATTAATTTTTTATCCTTCTATATCCAGCTTTATTTTCGTGGCTTGAATAAAGAAAGATGAGCTGTTACCCTTAATTTGCAAAGGCTGACAGAATTCCAGCTTAAGTCTTTCAATAACATAATCAGAGTAGCTAAAAATTTCAGAAAATCTCTTTTTCTTTGCATCCACTACTCTAAAACTTCTAACAGTAACTGTAAAAAACCAAGATTTTGAAAGTAAAGACAATTTCATGCTCAAACCTACCCAATGTCATGCTGACATACTCTGCTACCTAAAATTCCCTTGTAGAAAGTAGGAAGTGTGCTGTTTCTCTGCTGCTACCTCTATTGCTGTGTAAGGGTCTCACAAGGTTGGGGTCCAGGTTTTTGCTGGACTGATATTCTATGAAGGCACCAGGGTCACTATGAAGGTGACCCTTTTGCAAGACTGTTGCCAGAAGGCCCCTGGTCCTCACTGGGGCTGGCTGCCCACCTCAGGCCTTGCCACAAGGCCTTCTCAAAGGGCAGGCAGCACAAGGCAGTTAGTGACTTAAAACAGAACAAGGAAGAAACCTTCACGAGTTTTCAGAAAGAACAGGCAGTGGCCCTGCTGCCTCCTGTTAGACACACGGCCTGTTCCAACACAATGCGTGGGGAACTGCACAAGGGTATGAGCCATTTTGGCCTTCGTTGGTACCATGTGGGCCCATTTTAGTAGCCAGGTGCTAATGATGAGGATGTGAATACCAGCTCATCAGGCAGGGGAAGCGGAAGGCAGCTGGCAAGTGAAGTGACATTGATAAAGAAAGAGACAAGAAGGGAGGAGAAAGTAAGATGTCCTAAGGCCAAGAGGGAAATGCTGCTGCAGCCAGATTCTGCTCAGTCTGTGATCCACAGACTCCTGTTCACTTCCGAATTCTCATTTACTGTCTGACATGAGGCTCCCTGGAGACCGAGCCAGATCTCTGAGGCAGGATGCTGTCTTCCTGCCACCGGTGTCTCCCAGGAGGAGGAGGCAGCTGGCTCTGAGAGCATTAGAAGAAGCTGGGCACTGGGTCTCACTGCCAGGTTGGTGTGAAAGCTGGGGTCTGAGCTGACTGCAGCAGGAGCTCAAGGCCAGCAAGAGAAACTTCGCTCCCTGTCCTTCCTGCAGCTCTGAACTCCCACTCCACCCCCGATCTTGGACACTAAAAAGGCTCATAGGGAACATGAAGCCTCGTTTTTTCTGCAGTGCATAATCACTCCTGTGAGCCACCTTGGAACGTATCACACTCATACTACACACATATATCCCAGTACTGTGTGATGCAAGGAGAAGGATCATGAGTTCAAGCCCCGCCTGGGCAGATTAGTGGTATTCTCTCTCAAAATAAAAATTTTAAAAGGAGTGAGAGGGTAGCTCAGTGCAAGGGCCCTGGGTTTTATGAATAGTCCCCAGAAACATATGCTCTTCACACAAGTGAAATTTCTTTTACTCTTGCTCATCTGCACATGTTTGCAGTGTAACTCCAAAGGTCTCAGTTTTGGGACCATGGTCCCCAGGACTAGCACTTTTAAGTCATGAGGCCCAGTGTGCAAGCAGTGAGGACTCCATCCTTGGAATGGACTGATGCTGGACTGCAGCAAAGCAAGCTCTTGTAAAGTAAGTTCATCCCAGGTGGGGGCACTTCAGCATTCTGACACTTCTGATTCCATAATCCTGCGATGTAGCCAGAGAGAGCGTCTCCAGAGATCAAACAGATGAGGCTCCCTGATCAGTGTGAGCTTCTGAAACTTCAAGCTAAGTAAACCTCTTTTCTTTATAAATTTCCTAGTTTCAAAAGTTTTGTTATGGCAGTGAAAAAACTGTCTACTATACTCTCTTCCTCTAAAGGATGGTGATGTACTCCAGTTCAAGGTTGCTGTAAAATGCTCCTCAAATTCAATTCCAGTTCAACATTATTATTCCTAAACTAAATTATAACATCATCAGCAATGATATTTACATAAAATAATAAGGGATGGAAGAGAAATTCACATACATGTACACATCCATAGTAAAGGGGACAAAATGTGTAAATGTTACATTTCTGTAACTGCCTACAAATAAGTAGTTCTTCTCATTATTATTTCTATTCCAAACTCCCTCCTGCACTGCTTTTCTTCTGTGCTCCTTTTGTTTTCAGCCATGACTTCAGTGTTTGAGAGTTTTTGCTTGTTTGAGCATGTATAAGTTTGCCCCTAAACAGGCAGTGTATGCAGTGCCCTACCTTACCTTTGTCCCCTGGTAGAAGATATAAAGGAGCTAAATACACCTCAAGAATATCTGCGTCTGAAAGGTTCCCCTGTCATGTTGTACAGCAGAAGCCCAATTCCCCTTGGAGTCAGCACCACCAATTGATGTTGCTTGTATTTCTGTGCACAATCAATGACCTAAAGTCCCAGAGAAGCCAGGTTTCAGTATGAACATAAGATTTTCATGGAAACTGGGGAATAAGAGTTTTTGAGGAGCTCCTGTGGAGTCACGATGGAAGAGGTCCACCTTTCACTGCCTGTTTCCCTGACTCAGAAAGGAATGGCACTGACTATTCCTCCACGGATCAAGTAAACACTGCATCCAATAACAGCATTCTCGGGCTTCTCGGGGCCTTGCATTCCTCTCACTGGAAATGCTCCTGATGGTGCAGGACTTTGGCTTGGAAACAGAATGAGAGGCTGCGTCCCTTTGCTGACATCTCCAGTTGGGTTTCCACCTACCACAGGTGGGATCACTTACAGTTTGAAGATCCGTGGATCTTTCTGTGGATGGTCTGTCCATTTCATTTCAGAAACAGTGTGCAGTTATCCACTAGCAAGAGCCCCCATGCATTAAAACATCTCACAGTGTTGTGTGGCTGCTATCACTGAGACAATGTGATGTGTGTCTGTAATGATTAATTTCCTCCATCAAACCTCCCGCTCTAAGATCATATCACCTTCCCACCGCCTCACAGAGTCCTCCTCCATGGCACCACTTCCGAATCCACTGCAGACTGCAGATGCCCATGGAGATCCAGGTTCTCTGCTGTTCCCACCACTAATGGGTTAATCAGTGTCTTGGGAGTACAATGTCTTCAGGCCCCATTAGGAAGGCAATGGAGGACAGCATGTGGGTTACACATGATAAATGGACTGCAGTATTCCACTCCTAGTGCTTGCTTCTCTCTTCCCAGCCTTTTAATTTCCTGTGGCATTTCAGTCATTGTAAATCTAAGTTTAAGGCAATTAAACAAGTAAAGTGTTAGAGGTAATGCCACGTGGTTGGCTAACTCCTTAAATTAGACTCCATGCTAAGCACAACTATGTCGGTGAACTCAAGATCCAGAACTAAAGCAAGCACAAATGGGACAGGAAGGAGCATGAGCTAAAGTGCCACAAAAATGTTTCATAAAGGGAGCATTTTCATAGCTTCATAATGCCTTTCTCTCTCCCTCTCTCCCACCCCCGCCAAGAAAAGAAGATAAAGAAATGCAAAGATGTTACATCAGGCCCTGAATCACAGAACAGGTATAAAAGGCAAGAACTGAAGTGTGGTACAGGACCTTAATTAATGTCACACCTCCGTGTCATATTTTAAAATACTATTGAGCTGACATTTTTTGTAAGCTACATATGTTAAGTTTTGTGATGATTTTCTAATTGTTGACATGAGTAGAAATAATAAAATGTTTGAAAAAAGGTGTGACTTCAACTATAACTGGTATGCCAACAACAAGGTAGGATTTATGAAAATGCTTAAACCCTTACTACATATCTCATAAAATATTTGATATGTTGTGGTATCTAAATTCTTTATCATGCCAGTACTGTGCCACAAAAATCTTGTAAATTAAAACAAATTCAATATTTGAAGGGTAAGGGGGTGCTGGCGAGAAAGCAGGGCCCTACATGGCAAGTGCGGGTCCACAGCCAATCCACACTTCTGACCCTGTAAGTGTTTTTTGATTCAAGACACCTCAATATGAGCCAATAAATATGAATGAGAATAGGAACATGAATATGAATGAGATGTAAAGCTGAAAACACTTCAGGATTAAGATGTCTTAACTAAGAATGTTTCCTCATGCAAATATAATTAATGAAAATACTCATTTATATGGTCCTTGGAATTCTGATGTGCTTTCTCGCACAACTGGCTAGTATGTAGGGGACACTTCCTCACAGGGGATGGTCTCAGAATGACTCCAGGCTATTACATTTTCTATGTACTTTATTTTTGCTTTCTCTTACATTGAAATCAATAATGAAATAATTTTATAGCTCACATAATTCAGAGACAGTCATTGACTTTGTTTTTCTGCAGGTAGACAGTTCAATCTCTGGGTGACAGGAGGGGCTTTCTACACCCATTTCTGGTTTATGTGTTCACAAGTTTTATTTTTCCTTTTGAAAAATTCTAAAGACTCTCTTTTTAATGCACTGTGTTTGTTCTCATGCAACAAAGATGTTTTCAAGGTTTAATGGTACAGTTGGCTAGCCAGTCACCACTTACACAAAACGGGCTTGGAGAACGTAATCGCTTATTGCAATAAACCTGTAGTTTAAGTCAGACCCTTTGTTTTCTCTTAGATGCAGCTTTTATTTTGTTGGCAGGTTTAGAAGTCTTAGTTCCAGAGGAGGAAAGACTTGTACCAGGAATCACAACAATTATTCTACTGAACTGATGCTATGACTTCCCCAACATGTCTCCGAGTAAACAAGTCAAGAGAGGAGTCTTGGTGTTTGCAGAAGTGATTGACCCAGACTGTCAGTGTGAAATTGGACTCTTATTTGTGCTTTCCACTTTTCAAAGAAGTTCTCCAAAGAGGTTTGGTTTTTACTTAATGTGGCTAGCTTTAGTTTGTGTTTACCAAAATTGTGACTGAGACAAGAGCACCATGCAGGAAAGTGGTACACATGAAAGTAATAAGTAAGATAGTAGGTAGGCCTAAATTAGTGTTGGACTCAAAGTGTACTAGCAAGGCAGCCACACAGTCAAAATATATAAACTCACCTGGTCATTCTATGCATGTGTCAGTTGCAACCTACTTGGCATTGGCCTCTCACAGATGGGCTTTGCTATGAGTTTGCAAGTAGCTTGTTTATCATGGGCTCTGTGCAGACACACTAGCTGCTAGTGTTCATCTGTGCATTTGTCTGTCTTTTGTGGCTAGCATCACAGCCTCAGCTCCACCTCAGCCCGCAGGTTTTGATTCTGGTAAGTCCATCCCAGAGCCTTTACCCACACAGTTCATGCTGTTCTGAGAATCATCTCATGCCCACTGCTCTGGCAGAGGCCTATGCTCAGCTGGTAATGGGAGCTATGGGGAGCTCAACAGAGACTCAACCTGGAAACAGAACTATGCTTGTTTCCCACTGCTCACCCTTGGTTGTGTGGCCTGGTTCCCAGCAGGCACCTGGATGAGATCTGGCCTGGCCTGTATCATAGCCAGATCTGAGTGAAGTGTGTCACTCCCATGTTCCAGGTGATTATTATTTTTGTACAGGTTCTGAATGAATTGCAGTTCTTTATGTAGACAAATTTTACCCAGTTTCTCCTCACTTGGGTTTAGACATATATCTTCAATAACCAGAAAAATACAGGTGGAAGTGACAGGATCATAGGAAATTTAGGCATCACATGTGCCCCACTAGCTTACTTAGCTTTCCTTTGTGCCTCATCCAATATAGTTTGTGACTCTTTAGCCTGATAATAGAAAAAGCAGACAATTTGAGAAAGCTTGAAGCTGATCTCTAACCTGAAGCCAATGTATAACCAATCAGGATCTGAAGTGCAATGTAAGTATAAAATGTGTCTTTTGCAAGAAAATAGAATTTGAGAATTGTTTTAATAACTTGTTAAAGCATAACTTAGCAACAATTGATTAACATTTCTGTTTTAAAATATTCAAGCCTTAGCAGGATACAAAAGAGACCATATGTAGAAGTTAAGTGTGTAGAATTTACTTCTCTACAAAATAACTAGCTACACTTGACCCCTGGTAAAGCTTTAGAGACCCCCAGATAAAATATCATCTTGAAAAATATTTAACTAAGCAACATGAGTTACAGAATAGCTACATCTCTCACCTGTATCTTGTCACTCTCAATAGGGGGTGTTGTCCAAATAAACTTCATAATTTCTAAAATCAACTTTGTACACAAAATGTGTTTTTACATGCTTTAAAAAAACAAATAAGAAAAAATAAATAATAAAACTGTAGAATAACAGGCCATTAAGCAAAGGCATGTGATATAACTTTTCAGGCTTTTATCAAAATTAAAATGACTGAACAAAAATGACCACAACATCATTAGATGTAAGAAAGTTTATGCACTTAATATCGAGAGCTTAGTATTTTAAAAACAAGTTATTTTCTCACATTTTTTCCCTGGGAAAAATTCTTTTTTTTTTTTAATTTTATTTAAGGAGAAAAAAAAAGCAGAGAAAGGGTACAAGTTATACAGATTTACAGAAAAAAATAATAAACAGTAGGAAATCACTAGTTAATGGATTACATATTGTCATCTTAGAAATAATTGTTCAAGTCACAAAGTTTAAGCTTGTAAAGTGGACATTCCAACAATGATACTGCAAACAGGAAAAATTCTTGAATCTGTTGCAGGAATAATACCACTTGTGCACCAAAATTTCATTCTACATTTTGAAGATGAAATTTTGGCTACTAATTGAAGCAACCTACCCAGGAAGCTCCAGCTGTTGCCAATGTGTCCCTGTCCATTTTCAATGTCAGGTGAATCAGGTGTGTACTTACACTGTTCCCGTCCTCCTTTAAATAGGGAGCTGCTGTTTCATTTCCATGGTTTTGTGCCTGAAATATATATTGAAGTGAAATATTTATTCAGGTCTAGTTCTTAAACAACAAGTACTATGTTTTTAAAAAGTATTTACATATTAGATCATTGTTGTTGTGTGAAACTTTTATGGACACGTACTGATGTCACTTTTGGGGGTAGGGTTATTCATGAAAATGTGTTAGAAATTATGTTGGACAGCTGACCTTGCAAGAGTATTGCTCATAAGTCAAGGCCAATAAAGTTATGCCTACTCTGGAAAAACTTTTTCACTGCTCTGATAATATTTATTTTACATACATATCTATTGCATTTTTGCTGTCTTACTTTCTTCTCTGTGCATGATTTTCTAATCATATTATAGACCTTCTAGAATGCAAAGACCATGTAGCATACTCCTGCATATGAACCTTTCACTATCTATCTTACAGAGTATGAAGAACACAAAATATCCACATATTCTTCAGTATATGGCTCCTTATTCTCTTGAAATGAACCTCAAACTTCTCATATTAAAATGTGGAGGTTAATTTATTTGAGCTCCTCTCTAACCTTTTCCCCCACAAAGCATGGCAGATGTAGGCTGCCCTGTGGGACACACTGCATCACTTAGACCTTATTTTCCATGGAAAAAGATATGAAAATCATCTTACATCTCCAGAATTTATTGGAAAGGATCTCAACATCAAATGCATGCTTGGCTGATATTATTGTATCCTAAAGTACATGAAATAATCCAGTGTCTTACATTTTTGCCCATATTTGAACATTTTAAAAATATGAAGAAATAATATACATATGGTGGAGCTCCTCAAATCATACATCAGTGATAACTACAATGAGAATCGGTGACAGCTGTGTGGGTTCACAAGTGGGAGTGCGTGTAGACACCCACAGGTTAATGTAAATGAAAGTGGAAAGGGATGCAGATATCGCTCAAGAAAACATGCATTAAAGTTTTCTCAAGGAAATGCATTCAAGTTACATTTACATAATGTTTTGTTGTGCTAAAATAACATGAAACATACAATTTAACTATGTGTCATTAAACATTTTAACATTACTAATCTCACCAAATTTGAGGAGTTCCACAATATGCATAGTAAATTTCTTCATATTTTTAAAATGTTCAAATATGGACAAAAGTGTAAGACAGTGGATCATTTCATGTACTCTAGAATACAGTGTTCTCTCCAGAACATTTTTATCAACTTAAAATAAAACTCTATATCCAGGAAGCAGTAATTACCCTTCTTTCTGCCCCAGCCCCTCCAAGCTCTATGTTACTTTGTGAATTTGACTGTTCTGGATGTGAGGGGCAGGGTGAAATATTTACCTTTTGGCTTGTGGCTTATTCTATTTAATATGTTCCTGAGATTCATCCAGGTCATAGCATCTAGCATAATTTAATTCCTTTGTAAAGCTGAATAGTATTCCATCACATTAAACAGAATATTTTATTTATCTGCTCATTTTTCAAGACACAGCTGGGCTCTTTCCATACCCTGGCAACTCTTAAAAGTGCAGCCACAAAGCTGGATACCCAAATGTTTTTTTGAATCCCTACTTGTAAGTGGTTTGGTAACTACACAGAAATGGAATTGATGGAATAATATCTAATTAATTTTGAGATATATTGCTAAATATCAATACACAATGAAAATACTAAGAAACGTACATAGGTTATGAAGAATCAATGCTTAAAATAAAGTGCAGTAAGATAAAAAATGTTTTTTCAGATTTTAGACTCATCAGTTCCACTCTATGTGAAACCGGAAGCTGAGGGCACATGCTTTCCTCCCTCCTGCTCCCCAGCCTGGCCCAGTGCGGGTTCAGTAGCAGTCACCGAGTTAGGAGGGTCTCTACGGCTTCTGCACTGTGTGCGCCAGGTGCACCTTGCCAGGTGTCTTGGAACCAGACCGAACCTAAGGCTCTGCTTTCATGCAGAGAAACCTGATGTGGTTCACTCCATGGAGTGTAACATCACAGAAACGAGGAGACAGTCTTGAAAGAATTTGACATTGCATCTCTATCTGTTGTCCAGCATCAGACAATAAAATAGCATTTCACAAAAGGGCATCAATGAAGCAGCTCCATCATTTAAAACCATATATTGTCATAAGGCTCAGGGTTTTATTGCTTTTACTTTTTAAAATTTTTGCTGTAAATAAGACATGCATAAACATGGTTGATCATATGGATGCAAAAGATAAAAGTCTTGTCAAATATACTGGAGCAAAGAGCAACATTAACTCTCTGAAAAATTTTAAAAGTTTTTTTAATGGTTATAATTATTCTAATTCTGTGGAAAATGTGACTGTTTTGGTTTTGAAGTTATCGAGTTATCAGGTAAGAAAAAATCTGCCCAGTTCAATCACTTTCTGTAAAAATCAGCAAAATCAAAATTTTATCAGAACACATGTAATATAAAACCAAATACCAAACAAACAACATAAAAGAAAAGAAATAAGGAAGGGAGGGAGAGAGAAAAGAAGGAAGAAAAAGGACAGAGAATGGAAGGAAGAAGGGAGAGAAACAAGGAAGGAATGAGACGAAAGGGAGAGGGAGGAGACCATAGCTGCATGTTCTTTATGACTATGGTGAAGGGTCCTGAGAACTAAACAAAACCACAAGAAGAGGAGACCACAGTGAGGACACCAAAAAAGCATCCTTAGAGCATGGTGAGAATTTTCAACTTTCTTTAAGAATAATTGAGAAATGTGAAACTTTATGAAGTGACTTGGTGAAAAAAATATGTGTGTGTGTGTGTGTGTGTGTGTGTGTGTGTGTGTGTGTGTATGTATTGCTATGAATTCATCGTGGTACTGGTATATTCACAGGTATCTCACTCAGTGAAATAAATCATAAATCCAAGAAATGAACCCATGATCTATAATCAACTGATTTCAATGCAGGCACCAAGAACACACGACGGGAAAATGAGAGTCCTCAATAAATGCTATTGAGAAAACCACGTAGCCACACATAGCAGAGCTAAACAGCAAATGTAAACACAAGAGCAGAAACTATAGAACTACTAGAAGAAAACATAGGGGAAAATCCCATGGCCTTGACATGGGCAACGCCATTACCTTGGAAGCACAGGTAACAAAAGCTAAAATGGACAGGTGGCATTCCATCAGTCTAAAAAGCCTTTGTCCAGTAGTGGTCAACAAAATGAAGGGAAAACCTCTGAATAAGAGAAAATATAACAAGAGGGTTATAGTCAAAATCTGTAAGAAAATCGTACTCAGTAACAAGAAACCAAATAATCCCATTTGGCAAAGTACCTGAACATATGTTTGAAAGGACATACAAATAGATAAAACACGCACAAAAATGTTACAAAATATCACTAGTATTAAAAAAAAAAAAAAAAAAAAAAAGGAAGGCAGCACTTTACCCCTATTAGAATCACTCCTATTAACAGATGAACGATGAGGAGCAAAGAAAATCCTTCTAAGTTCTTGGCAGGAATGTGAATTAACACACCACTCTGAACACATTATAAAGGTTTTTCCAAAGCAAAACAAAGAAATACTGCATGACTCCGCACTTCCATCTCTGTGTGTTGGTATAGCTGCCATTCACATTTCACAGAGTCCTCTCTGCACTGTTCCCAACAGCCCAGACCAGGAAGGGAAGCGACCCGAGTGAACACAGCAGACAAATGAATAAACCTAACGAGCCATCAGCGATGAAATTACTACTCTGTCCTAAAAAGATACTCTATCATTTGAGATAATACAGATGAATCTAGAGGGCCTCAAGAAAAAGAAAGACAGCAACAGGAAAATGCCGTATACATGTGCTCAATGCAGAATCTAAGAAGACCAAGTGCATAGAAACAGAGGAGCAGGTTAACAGCGCTGAGGCAGGGAGCCTTGGGCAGGAGTCCCTTGTCAAAGTATACAGAGTCAGGCAGAGAGAAGAAACCGAGTCTGAGGCTGTTGCTGACATGAGGACTAAACTTTATAATGAGAGCTCGCGTGTCTGCAGAAATGGATTTTAAACATCTTCAGCAAAAGAGATACAAGTATGTGATTGGTGCATACATCAATTAGCCTGATCATTCCGTGATATGCCTATGATTTGAATGTTACACTGTGCCTCATGAATGTAAACAATTATTAATGGTAAATTACAAATAGGAAAAATGCAGGGGAAAAACTCTCTAGGCTAGGAGTATAGCCCAACAGAATAAACACCTGCTTGGCAAGCACAAGGTCATGGATTTGATTGCTCACTCACTGACAAAAATAAATAAATAAATTTAAAAAACTGTAATTTAATGGAGGAAGGAAACAACACAAAAAAGGCTGTGAAGGACCAGAGAAAGATAAACCTTGTAAGAGGTCCAGTATGTTTGTCTAAAGATGCGGCTGTTAGCCTGTAATCTAGCACTCACTCTGGAGTTCGAGGCAGGAAGCATGCCACAACCTCCAGGCTGGTCTGGACCACATTGTGAGCTCAAGGCCAACCTGAAATGCAGAGTAAGACCCTGTGTCAAAAACACAGAAAATAAAATAAGAACTTAAATGATGTGGCTATTGAGGACGTAAGCACACACTGGGAAAGATTAAGAAGCAGAGGGAATAAGGGAAAGAGGAGCGGGATACGGGCAAGGTCAGCGTTTCTGGTGTGAGGAGCGGAGGAAGACTGCACCGAGATGGCAGAAGGAGGGCCGGCTGGAGTGGGCAGCTGGGCACCAGGTCACCTCAGGTCCCAGACTGGAAAGCAGGGCATGCCACAGTGAGGAAGCACATGGCAGCCGGGTTACAGTAAAAGTAGCTGAATTTCTACTATCAGAAGAGAGAAATATGATGCTCTGGCTGAACCTGACGTACGCTTAGAGTGTGCTTCGGTGAGAATAATCAACAAACATGAGATAGTTAGGATTTTACAAATATGAGAATAAAGCTCTCATATTTCTCCAGTATTTGTCCCACTACAAGGATCTCAGCTTTGTCTTTTATTGGCTGTGCCTTGGCACCATCTTCTTAAGCTACAGAGAAATGTTTGTATTTGAGAAAACAAAGCTAGGGCTGGATAAATGAGCATTTTTTCTAAAAGGGCCTAATACTGAGCGACTCAACCTGATGAGTACTGGGGTTAAGAAGTGCTTTCCTCAGTATCTGAGGGTGATGGGAGCTAATTTACTGGAATTAGTTCTTTGATATTTAAACATGTCTGTTGCCTTAGCTTCCTTACCCTTAGATCATATAGTGTGAAGAACAGGACTAGTTCAAAATATTGGAAGAAATCATTAGCAAAATAATTCTCACACTTATAAAATCTAAACTATAATTTGATCTGTAATTTATACAATATAACCATATAATGGTGAAAGTATATTCCCTTAAACTGCAATGCACGAAAATATAGAGTACATAAGCCATGCTATCAGAGGCTTAAGATATATAACATGTTACATCTATGTTTTATTAAATGTTTTATTAAATTAGTTATTAAAAATGAAAAAATACTATTAATCTAATAGATACATATTTAAATATACTATTCCTTTAATATAAAAGTAATGATAATTCCAGTTTTCTGTTTCATGTACTTCTTTTTATTGAGATGCTTATTTGTGCACTATGAGGTTCAGTGTTACAATCCAAGGCACATGTATAATGTGTCTTGATCGAATCAAGGTAATAGGTTCAGTCATTTCTGAGACTTGTGAATGTGTGTAGCCTTGGTAAGTTATTCTAAAATGCATCAAAAATTGCTATATTTGTGGACAAAACGGAGTTAATGAAAATACCATTTGCATCCCTCACTGAGAAGCGTAATCCAGGATTAGCTGAGTCTCCCAGGTTGGCTCAGGGGACCTGGGAGCAGCTGCTCAGCCTCCTCCTGCTGCACAGACCCCTGGGGAGGCGGCCCTGCG
The DNA here is from genome assembly GCF_034190915.1 of Cavia porcellus. NCBI lineage: Eukaryota > Metazoa > Chordata > Mammalia > Rodentia > Caviidae > Cavia > Cavia porcellus. Next base: position 54,786,887 of record NW_026947497.1, read on the forward strand.
GCTGGGCTCCATTCAGGGTGTAGCCAGTCCAGGCTGGGACAGAACAGGGGGCATCTGTGCCGGGGCTGTGTGCACGTCACTGTCCCGTCCTTAGAGGGGTGGCCTGTCCCTCCGAAGGAGCCCTGTCCAAACAGGCTATGCGGCTTTCTTGAGTTCTTTTCTCTTCGCAGCCTGACAGAACTCACTGAAAGGACAAGTGAATATGGGGCGCGTTTTGTTCTTTACTTCAGCTGTTATCCAAATAGAAACGCAGAAGAGAGGGCGGCTCCGGGCAGAACAAGAAACTTCCCAGTACGCAGTGTTTAAGAGCTGGTTTGCACGAAAGCCTTCCTGAGAGAATGGAAACTTTGTCTTGGTAGATTCATGCTGATGCAGCTCACTCCGATCTTTTCAGCCCAGCCACGTTGGCTTAGGTAGAGAGGAAACTGTTTGCAGAGCTGATGCGAATTCGGTGCCCGAACCCAGTGAGAACGGGTGTAAGGGTACAGTAGAGGGTGTTTGCTCTCTACTTGTCTAGGACTCCGTTCAGATTCTCACTCCGACACATCCTTTGCTTGGGAGGCAGTGCTGCTGTGTGCACACATCTTAAAGAGACACCTGGTATTCCCGAGGGGCGACCGTCAGGACAGGTTCACCCTTCACAGATGCAGGCTCCAGAGAAAGTCCACTGACATCAACACGGAGGAGACACAATCCACGCGAGCCGAGTGACCCCACACTGAAATCCTGTGTGCTCACCCTACCAGAGAGGCCACACATGTGCACACGCCCACACTCTCACACCCGTAGCTCACACACACCTTGTGACTCCCCAACGCTGCATCTTCCAGCCCGTGCTGTTCTGCTGGGAGCTGCCCTTTCTGGCTCTGTTCCTCCAGGGACCTCTGGACCAGGTAGTTCTGATTACTCCACCTGTCTGCATCTGTCTCTTGCTCTCTGGGAACCACAGCTCCTGGATGCTGAGTTGCATTTTCTGGACGCCAAATTTATGTAATTCCTGCAGTTACTGTTAGATCTTTTTCTAAGGACTACAGTGGATCAGTCAAACCTTCCACTAGCAGGGAAAATTAGAATAGAAAATACAGCACTTCCAGGGCTTCAGTAATGATTATTTCAAAAGTTTATGCATTTTTAATATTTTAAAATTGATATTAGCTGACATTTTTTGAATAATAAGGTACATAAAAATAATATTTTTAAATATTTATAGAAAAATCTGTGTGTTTACCTTTTTAAAAAAATAGATTAGATATTGTAATAGCTTTTTCTAATGCAAAATTTACAGAGCAAAGAAAATCCAGAATTTGATATTCTAATGGGAATAAATATTTAATAATAAACATACTTTCAAGTATCATTACTTGAAATTATGTAGAAGATAGATTAAGTGAAATATGTTTATAATGTTTGAGCAATCAGAGTTAAGGCAGATTTGGTCCACCCGAAGAAATCTGTTTTTGAAATATATATATATATATATATATATATATATATATATGAATTTAACTGTGTTGGACACTCAAACTGATCTATAGCTACCCATGTGACCAATCTTTGAATATCTTATGTGCCTAATAAATGCCAATGTCTGTGCTAGGTATAGAGATACAGAGAATTTCTAGCGAATGAACCATTTAATAAAAAGTAATTGCTAAAATGGGTAGATGATAGGTAGATAGATTGATAGATAGATACTAGTTAGATCGACGCTACATAGACAGATACAGATAGCATATGTTCACGCAAAATGATGTACATAAGGTTATCTCAGCCTTGAATAGCAATCAACACATCAGAATTTGTAAAAGAAAACAAAATCATTATCCATTCTTTCTATTCCTCTTCTTCCATGTAATTTTGTGTGGATTCCTTTTTACATTTCATATTCCTGACCTCAAAGCAAAAAATCATAAAATCACTGAATTTATGTCATGTAGACCAACAAATCCCTTACTTTCTATTTTGGTAGCATTCTTTGTAGACCTGATGTCAAAAAAGGTTATTTTCTAAAACTGACTGTCTAGATACAGAACATTACTTTCAGTGACAGTCTAAAAACAAATCATAAGTAAGCCAGAAAGGAAACACAGAGAACATTATTTTCACAGTGAACCCAATTTACACACACATTTCATTGAAAACATATATATTATGAATATAATTTAAGATTATAAAAATAAAACAGTCCAAACTCTATTCCTTCCACTTAAAATCAGACTTCTTTCCATGTCACTTTCTGTTTTGCTGTCTAATGTCTTTATACTTTGGGTTGCTCCTGTGAGCTTCTGCATCTGACTTAAAACCAAGAGAGACGGCAGGAAAAGAGAGTGAGAGACCAAGAGAACAAAGCCTCCAGATAGGGCAAATCCTTTGGAGAGGGCACATCTACCTGTGAGGGTCAAAAGCCTCCCAAGGGGGGACAAACACTCCGGAGAGGGCAAAACCTCCAGGAAGGACAAATCCTCCGGACAGAGCAAACCCTCCATATAGGACAAAGCCTCCTGATGGGCAAACCACCCTGAGAGGAAAAAACCCTCCAGACAGGGCAAAGCCTCCTGAGAGGGCAAACCCTCCGGATAGGGCAGAGACGCAGAACAGGGCCGAGGCACACAGTGTGCCTGCCCACTTTTTCAAGGAATTTGACCTCTTGCTGCCTAGAACGTGTGCAATGGTAAAGAAAGATAAGATTACAATCACCCTTCCTTCTTTGCGTGCTTCAGATCTACTTTGATTTTTGGTGCAGAAATACCCAAAGAGTAAGAGCTTGAATCTCTGACTCTATGGAGACCCAGCACGAAGAGTTCCGGTCTTCACAAACCGACTCAGACTGGTAATATGCTACTCTTGAATAGATGCTCTATTATCTTGGTATCTTGGTAATTTTCTCTCATTGCTGGGAAAAAACAAACAAACAAAAAAAAAACCAAACAAACAAACAAAAAAAAAACAACAACAACAAAAAAAAACTAGACTGCAAAGTTAAGGAGTGTGGCAGTTTCAGTCCATAATCACTGACTCTGAGGCAGGATGACACGGCACAGGGCAGCACTTGAAGGCAGCAGAAGATAGCAAAAGCAGCCAAAGCAAAAGAGAGGAGCAAGCCTCTTCCTCTCTTCTGTTTTATGCAGGCTACCTGCCCTAGGGCATGCATAGCACATGCACCATCTCTGCTCCATCCTCTTGCACATGATGAGGATGTTTACAAAGTGAGGACCCTAGTCCCCTGTTGAGCCACCTTGTAACATCTCACAGTCTCAAGTAACACAATGTATCAGCCATTATACTCAGCAAGCAACCACATTAGTTTGTTTTAAATTAGTGAGATGTACGTGGGAAATCAGCAAATGGCTATTGCCTGTGTATGTCTGGCAATTTCTTGATATTTCTGAAGTCCAGGGTCTTTAAGTTTGTGTGTCTGTAACTTGAGAGAATGACGAGGTGTTTCTGTGGGGCAGAGCTGGATCTTACAGGCAGGCAGGACAGAGTCTCCACTTGTCTGAGGATTTCATGCAGAGAAGCCAACCAAGTAAGGGAGTCTCAATGTCTGGGACTACAGGCCTGCCAGCCAGGGTTAATCCTGCCCCTCTCTCTTTCCTCTGCAGGCCCCATAGGGACGGCCTTGTCCTGCAGGCTCCCGGAAGCAGACTTGCCTCAGCCTTGCAGAAGTGCCCATCCTTCCAGCCTGACACTCACAGCAAGGGCTCAGTGCTGTGGGAGCCACACTGCCAGTGCTTTGCAGCCGGACAGGCACATGCTGTGCTCCAAGACTGCCTCTGCACTGTTTCCCACCCATTCTAAGTGCACCAGACACCTCACTTTGTGATGGTTCTGTCTGGGTCTCCCTGGGGCTCCTGGAAGGTGACTGGAGTCTGGGGTCACAGCCGGAAGGTGGTGTCTCTCGAGTGTAGGTGCATCCCTGGAGGAGTGACTGGATGGTTACCTCCTTTGGTTCCTCATTGCCCTATAACTTCTCCTCTGCCCTGTGGTGAGCAGTATTCCCCGGTCGCACTCCTCCACATCAACTCCCTGTCCTGAGCCACCAGGCCAGGAACTGAGATGTGAGCCAACCAGAGCCCCACTCAGAGTGCCGTGGAGGGCATTGTGTCTCAGTGAGGGAAGGAGAGTGGGACAGTCGCTGTGTCAGGGACTGGCCGTCCTCCTTCACAGCAAGCTGTGGCTTCACTCCCAAAAACACAGACTCCAGGATTTTCTTCTTTTCTGGGATCTGCTGGGGCTCTACCCCGAATTCAAGTGCAGGGGTTTCTGCATCTCTGCTGCTTTGCTCCACAAGTCCCAGCAGCCATGGAGTCTCCATGTCATCCCCTGTCCCTTTATGGACCTCAGGGCTCTGCTCCCCTCACTCTATGGCTTGGCAAGTGTCCATGGGGGCAGTGAGGCTTCTGTCCTTTTGGGGCTGCCTTTCAGACTGTTCTTCTCTCCTGTCCAGAGTACGTGCTTCCCCACCCTACATGACTTTTCTTGAGGACCTGTAGCTTCCTTTCTGCCAGCACAGACTCCCTGTGGATGGCAGGGGCCCCACTGTGGGGAGAGGCTGCACACTGGTACCATGTCCTGCTGCTTATACAGTCCTTCCCTTCACCTCTCCTGCCCTCCCAGGTGACCTCTCATCTCCGCAGCTGCCCCCTTGTTGTATCCTCTGCCTTTTATTTTGCTCTTCATATTATTTATATTTTAGATTTGTCATACAAAGGAAACTATGGACAACTAACTTTCTGTGTCTAATTTATTCCACTTAACAGTATTTAAAGAGCGGCTTGATGAACTCGGTTCAGTTTAGACAGTTATCATCTATAGTGTGGCATTTTCCATAGGCTGTGTCTACCATATTCCTGTAGACCCTGTCTTCCCAAAAACCTCTTAAAGTCTCTGCTTTCTTAAAAACTGCTAGTTTTGGCCTACTCATAAGGCTTACCAGATCCAGTTATTCCTCTGTTAAAAATCTGAACCACTTTTACACTTTAGCATGAGTTTTCTTCTTTCACAAGTTACATTTCATAATTCACAGAATATGCATCCAGCCTTGTGCTTGATTCTTTCCCAGGACTCTCACCTTAGCTGGAACACAGGGCTGAAGTGTCTGTAACAACCACATGGAAAGAAAAAGTTGTTACATAGTTTAGGTTAGACTACTCAGACATAACACATTTCAGAGATGTTAACACTATTGTGATCCATGAAAAAATAAAATTTCCAAACCCAACAGCACACGTGCTCCTGTTCTGGAAATCAAATAAATAATGTTGCAAATATCTGAGATATTTTTCCAATATAATATATGGCTTTAAACATATTCTACTGATGACCTGGCTTTCTCAATCTTGAAACTCATTTTTAAAACTAAAAGGATCCCCTCCTAATTAATATTTTATCTGTTATGCAGATCTTTGTGTGTCATATTCTTGCTTGCCTAGTACATAGCATCCATTCCATTTCCTGATGCTATAGGCCCATTTCCAAGAAGAGCATGGTGTCTCAGAGTTCACACACATGAACTTGGCAGAGATCAGTAATTTCTCAAATGTATCACCTGCAGAGCACCTATTACATGTAGTATATACTTCAGTTTTAGGTACAATAATTCTACTAACATGCTAAAATACTCATAGGGAATGTGAACTTTATCCATGCTTTTTCAATATGTGCATATTTGTTTGAGCTGTTTTATAATCTGAGGTAAGAATCACTTCATGGCAAAGTGTGTGTTTTCGACTTGATATGGCCACACCTCTAATCAGGGAATATCAATTTCTATTTTTCTTTCCTAACATTTTCTTTAGTGATGAATATTTTAGAATGAGTTGAAAATGATCAGAGACTATAAGACTAAGAAAAATAATAAAGCTTCCCACTCAGTCATAACTTTCTGTGGTCAAGGTTATCAAAGCATTTTATCCTTCAGAGATGATTCCTTTCCCCGAAGCCTAGGAGGTCTACAGGCCTGCAGCCAGCCTTCACCTGCAGCTTTGCATCCAGCACGGAGCCCTGTGTTCTGTGATAACAAGGCACAGGGACACAGGGCTAACTGACCGCTGAGACTCATGAGCTCCTGGCTGAGTGGGGAACTGGAAGGAAGACAAAACCTACTGATCACCCCTGAAACCTGCATCCCTGGCTGTAGCATGTGGAGACAGGGACGGCTCATTCAGAGCTAAGTCAGGGACAGTTCATTTAGGGTCTCTGAGTGCCTTATTCTGAGCATCAGTTGGAGGAACCCAAGCACTTTGCAGACTGGGAACAGCAATGGGCTTTCCTGTCCCCACCTCAGGAGCAGGTGTCACCTGCCTCTAACAGAGCCCACCTGGTGCAGGGCACCTTTTCAGGGGTCCAATGCTTCCCAAGCTGCCTCTTCCACCTCACGTCCTTCTTGCTGCATCCTAGTTTCTTTGGAGGGAATCTCAGAGACTGGGATATCAGTCTGCAGGGTATTCAGTTGGTAGACGTGGAATTATTTACAGTGTGTATTTTCTGCTACTTCAGGTGGGTCTGAGCATGAGGGATTAATGGATGTGCACACTCGTGCACAGGTGTGGAGTACAGGGTGAAAAAGTCTCTATCATCTAGCAGTTAATCAGTTCCATTCCAAAAATCTTTACGCAGGTAGCATAGAAGGATTCTCTTTGGAATTTGTTGCTATTGTTGCACTTTTGCTTAATTAAATAGTCTTTTAAATGCATCCTCCAAATGCATGCTTCTAGGATAAAAAATTTCATGGACTTGTCCAGGACAGAACAGAACCAAATGTGCCCAGGCCTCTCATCCGTGCAAGGTCTGGAACATGGTGTTATTCATCTGCCAGGGACTGTGAGGCAGTCTGAGCAGAAACCATAGAGGGTGTACCTACACACATCGCCACCACTGCAGAACTGCTTTACACAGTGAGAGATGCCACCCATGAGGCCAAGCTGTAAATATGATCAATGTTGGGCAGAAAACACATTCCCAGTCTTATCTGCAGGCCTGGGTAATTTGGGTGCAGGTCTTTCCTAAGACCATAAATTATAAAATAATTATACCCTCCTGTGCAGACAACATGGTTTCATTATGAAGCAGCCTTAAGCAATCACACTTTTGACTAATTATTGTCAGAATAATAGCTCAACAACCGCTGAGCTAAGACAAAGTATTAACGTGTCAAATGTCTTCTAAGTTGCCCTGGCTAATATTATCCACTCTGAGAGGTCAAATTCCTAGTGCCAAAAGCATTCTTTCCAGATCAAAATAAGCTTTTTCTGGGGTCAAGTTGGCCAGCTGGTAACTTCACACTGTTAGAGTTTGTTACCTGAGAGAAACCTTGTATCAGACTCATGTCCCCATAATTTCACACTGGACTTTTCTGGGGAGTATTTAATATAGAAAAATGTTTTATATATAAAAACCCTCATTACATTAAATGTTTTGGCACCCTTGGCAACATTTTTATGTTCTCTAAGTACAAAATCTCAATTTTGCTATCTAAATAAGTCAGGTGAGCAGAAGGAAGTGAATGTGCACATTTTCAATTCAAAGCACAGTCCTGCATGCTGGCTCACATGCACCCCACAGTTACCTTATGCAACCCGGACCAGCTGACCTGGACTCCCATCCCTAGGGGCAGTGGCGCACTTCTGAAGTAACTATAGAGCTGCAGTGAATAATCTGCTACAGGGAAGCAGAGTTGCTGCCAGCGTCAGACTCCATACCTGATGAATAGAACAGTTTGCTTGTGCCAAAAGCAAAGCTGCGACCCTTGCACACCAATGACACCTGCTCCACCCTCTAACTTCATGTCCTTTCCTAAGACTTCTTTTCATTGTACTGGACTGTTCTTCAGCACCGGGGTCTTTTAGAACGCACACAAAGCTATCACTAACAGCCTGACAACTGGAAATAACAGTTCCATTTCTCTTCATTTTCTCATTACCGCTCTAACATGGTAGCTCTGTTTGACTCTGTTTATTAAGGCTGACACTCTGGCCTGCTGAGGTCTCCTTTTCCCATGAATGTGATTTAGAGAGCTCCAACAGGTCGGTGTAGCTGTTTTCATCTCTAGGAAACTGTTCTGTTTCATTCTCTAGAAGTTCTGATGCTGACACTGGGTGACATTTTCCCCACTGTTGACAGGTTTTCCCCATTTTCCCCTTAGATAGTGGGCCAGACTGGTGTGGTGTTTCATTTGCTCTGTCCAGTCCGTTTTACATCACATCAAGCCCTGTAAGGCTCTCCTTTCACAATGCATTCTTGCTTTGGTTTGCACTGATACTGCTTCTTTGATTTACTTTAAATTATTCTGTGGTTTACTCAGACTGGAAGTTCATTTTTCCACCCAAAATCAAGCAATAAAACATTTTTGTTGACTTTTTAATTGAAGAATTTGTCATATAATAGTCACAACACTATTTGATGTTGTTTTGGAAGCATTGTGCTCCTTAATTCTACTCTAATCAAATTCTGTCAGTTTTTTGCCACTGGTTCTAGGATCATGCATATGAGATTAGTAACAGGCAGTCAGGAAATTTTGTTAATTAATCTTTTTATTCCTCAGCAAATTTTCTTTTTCCCCAAATAGCTGATAGAAATCTGGATGCATTACCAGAGCCTGGGATATGTGTTTGATCCCTGTTAAAGCCAGGTGGGCAAGCTGAAGCAGCTGGCCATTGAGGGAATTGCTGACAGCAGTGGGCCAGTGCTGAGCCAGGAGCCACCTGGATACTGCTGCTCACAAGATGCTGGATCAAACAGGAGAAAGCCCTTCCATGGCATTGTTCATAAGGAAGTAAGAGTGTAACACTCTTCCTGTGCTTGAAATGCAACACACTGACTTATCTCTTTACTCAGCACCAACCATGCCACTAAGCCTTGGGTGCCAAATGTGCCTGCGTGCATTATGCACGTTTTGCCATTTGGAGTTGTCTTTTGGGGCCAGCAATACCCACACCTGGCATGTGTGTAAATCTGCATGATCTCACCCCAGACACATATGCCCTTAGCTGTGAAAGTTACTTTTCTGATGCCTTTCAAATGCCTGTACTATATTTTAAGGTGGTTGATAGAAATTTGATGTGTTGAAGATAATTTTCTGCTGTGATATGAAATATTGTTCCATATAATCTATATATTTAAAAAGTGCCTAATAATAAAGCACTCTGAACACTTTTGTATTAAAGCTGATTCTCCATAGAGTGTACTCAAATCTAAGATTTGGGATGTAGGCAGAGCTTGGCTTAGTTAAAGTATTCCATTCACAGCTCCTGCTTCGAAATTTCCTTGAAGGAAAGGTTACAGGCCATGATCAAAGATGGAGTTTTCACACCAATGTCAGTAACCCGGAGGCTTTAGGAAGAGCAGCGGCACCCCTGGTTTCTCTTGAGTGGCCTTCCTGACATTTTGGACCAGTCCCTTCGTGAACAGATAATCATAACAAGATTTTATCTGTCTTTCCCCTGTGATTCTTAATTATTCCAACTCATGAGACCTTTTACATTCCTATATTTTAGGAAAGTGTGTGAAAAATGAATCTGGGTACTGGACTAAACTGCTGAGTACTCTCCTGCCCACACCCGCATGTCTTGGCACCCTTATTAATGAAGTTTAAAATCTTCTCATCATTTGATGGCACCTGCCCTGTACGCATGAGTCTGACTGGAGCCAAGGCTTTGTTCTGTCTCTGGGGCAGCTGAGCTGGGCATTCAGGGTTCCTGGCAGAACCCAGAATGATGCACTCTCAGGGACCAGCACTGTTGCACCCCAGTTCTGACTGCATGGCCCTCCAGATAAGTGAGTCCCTTTGCTCTGGGGCTTCCTTTAAGGAGCATGGCCTTTTAATTTCAAGACGCTCCTTTGACTCATTCAATCTCTGACTTATTTTAGGACATTTTAGTGCACGTATCGCCAGTCATCATTTCCTGCTGGCACATCAGTTTTACTTAATCTGAATTCTGAGTCAATTCAGTGACACTTGTATGTTGTTGTTTTGTCTGATTGAGACAGGGTTTCACTGTGCAGTTCAGGCTGCCTTGGAACTCACTTTATACGGTAGGTTGGCCTCAAAACTTGTCATGATCCTCCTGCCTCCACCTTTGAAGTGCTGGCATTATGTGAACGTACCATGCCCAGCCAGCGACACTTCTTGCAAGTCACCAGCATAGCATGGTGAGGCTCACCTGTAACTCCAGCACTCTGGGAGGCTGAGGCAAGAAGATCACAAATTTGAGCCTAGCTTCACAGTATAGTGACTCACCAAGACTGTGTCAAAATGAAAGAGCTCGTTGCTCAGTGCAGAGGTCCTGCTTCAATGCCCAGAACCTTGCTCTCATGAGAAAGTTACCAAGCCACATCACTCCCTCCTCTGGATAGCTCTTTTCAGAACTCGCACAAGCATAGAAAATAGCCTGTCCAGTGGGATTTTTAATTTTTTCTAGTAGCAATCCAACCTGTAACATTTCCCATTTGTGTTATCATGTATGTACCCTGTCATCCCAGAAAATTTAATGACATACATGCCTCATCTAGATTTTATGTTTTTATGGTACAATGGACCTTCTCTGAGTGAACATTACCTGAATGGAATGGTAGATATTCATTGCTAAAAATATGAAAGCTGCAGTTATCATATTTGTCATCTATTAACTATTGTCTGTTTGTTTTCCATGTGTTTTATCCAAAAAGCATTGAATCTATTGGAGACAAAAAAATTGTACCCACTTCTGAGTTCCAAATTCCTGATGTGGTATCTTTAGGTTTCTCTGCCCAAATTCAGTGTTCAAAAATACAGTATGCTATATTTAAACCAAATAAGATACATCAAAAGCAGTAAATTGTTATGTTACTAGTCTCTCTTAGTTCTTTGACAAGAAAGGTATGTGTTAATACTGTTTGGAGAGTTTTTAATGCCCTTATATTGTACTCTAAGTAACTACTCTAAAGATAACAATGCACAGTAGATTAACTGTGTATTCGTCTATTATTTTATAATACTTTATTTTTTCCATAAAATAAAAAATGGCAAATGGATAGAAGAGATAAATCTAAAATATGCAATCAGAATACCTGTGAAGCAGAAACAATTCTACACCTATTAAAAACAAATCACAAATTGTTAAAATAGTGTGACAAATAGGCTCTTCCAGGTGGCCCTGGGAAGTGCTTATCTCTTGCCAGGACTGTCTGCTCCTGCACAGAGGAGTCTGTGGATGGTAGGATTTGGCAAAGTTAAGGAGAGTGTGCCCAAGGCAGAATAATGTGAAATGTGCCCACCAATGGAGCCCACGTCAGTTCATGGTGACAGTGGGGAAATCAGGCCATGGCAACCATGCTGTGAGGCTGCAGCTAAGCAGTCTGGCTCCCTGTGAGGGCCACACATCTCATTTCTGCAGTGGACAGTGGGTTTGGAGTGGATCTCAAAAGGGAACCATGGGCCATGGAAGCATGGCTGGTGGCAATTATCCCTGCTTAGGTGTTGTCAAAGGAGACCTTCAACAGTGAACATCAGCACACTTAGTTTCACTCACTTTAAAATAAAATAAAATAAAATCATAGCATGAGTGCCAACCTTTGAAAGACATGGTGATCACACTGGCTATTCCTAGTGCCCATGAAAAACAAGCAAACTAGCAGTGAACAACAACAGGCTGAGCACTGGAGGAAGGCATGGAGGAGGCAGATGGATGATCCAGGGTTGTATAGAGAAAGAGCTCCTGTGGACCACAGAGAAGGTACTTTGAGGATGTCTTAAAATAACTTGAAAAAAATTGAGAAGTCATGGATTTATAACTGGAAAAACAAACAAGTAATATTTATTGCTATTTGCATACTTCATTTGTTTCTACAACTTACTGAGCCACAGGGAGCCACTATATGTACCTAACCACACATCAACATGTGCAAATATAGCTAAAGAATTCTTCACAGAAAAAGAAACTTTTCACAGCAAGAAGGAAAATTGTAAAATTACACATAAATGGACAACAGTGGGTAATACTGTGTGACAAGATGCTAGATTGACTTAATCTTTATTTATATAATTTTGACATTTTTATTTTTAATGAATATGTGCATATTATAAATTCATGATTTTACAGTTAAGAAAAGAATACCATTCAAAATAAAAATGATGTATTCATTCAGATTTGTTCTATTGATCATGTGCTTCTGAATACTATCAAAACAATTTATCAGAATTTTTCATTGTTAGATCTCAATTTCATTTCCTTAATATCAGAAAGTATTATTCTTCAGCTCTCTGCACTAGTGATGTGTGCAAAGTCAACACCACGGAATGAGAAATGGAGCTTGCTGCTGACTAAAGGAAGAGTCTGGTTTGCTGTAGACAGGTGAGGGCAGGACTCGGGCCACAGAAACATGGAAGACTGAAGAGCATAGTGGTGGGAACTGGACGCCTGGGTGCTGGCTTCTCCACTGGCACCATAGACCAGGATTCTTCTTGTAACTGTAGAGTTTCAAGAGGAACAGCGCTCCCTTCTCCACACACTCACAGGTGCTCCTGAGGCTTCCCCCAGCTGCAGGATGCGGAGGTGGAGGGCCTGGAGCCTCCAAGACCCAGCAGGTCCCTGCAGACAGCTCCTCAGCAGCTCCCAGCTGGGGTCTAAGACCTATCAAACAGGTGATATTCCTCAGGGTAGCAGTGATGTGCGACAGCCTCAGAGCTCAGATTGCAACACGGCAAGGAAATTTCCAACACCAACTAGTCAAATAGTGCCCAAAAAGTAATAGCTTGATCTGGATTGTAAAGGGAACCCTTAAATTTCAAAACCATGCTGTTTAAATTTTTGAATTTCAGCTAGAAATAAACTATTGATGCTGCCAAATAAAGGACATTAGCTTTGGGTATGAAGATTGTTAATAAAAATACTGAAGCGAGTATTTTTCGTGAGCACCTGAAGTGCTCCTCCCTAAAATGATCCAAAGACCATTTCTTATCTTACACACAAGACCCACTATTTGATAAACATTATTTTCCTGAATAAAAATAAAAGCCCTTCTCTGAACGTGTCTCTTCTTTAAAATATGTATTTTATTCAGACATTGGAATTTTGTCCTCAGGTGCACAAATGTTTTCTGATAAATGTCTGTGAACCCATATACAGATATACTTTTTAGTTTGTTTAAAGTAGCATCAATTTTATGATTTGTGTGTTAATTTTTCTTAAAGAACTTGGAGCTGAGCCCAGAAGATAATCTTTGTGAACAGATGACCTGATGTGTTAAAAGTCTGTGGATGATTTAAGAATATGAGGCAGAATTGCCAAGCAGCACATGCCCCCTCTCAGGACCTGAGAGTGGAGACAGTGAACAGACAGATATTCTAAGGGGATTCATCATCCTTAGCAGAATGAATGAAAACAGGAGGGGCTTCCTTGTGGGATACTTGATCCGATGAACTCATTTGGAGCGTAGGTGTAGAAGACATGGATTCCTGAACCATGGGTCAGCTCCACCTTCCTCTCCCCTGTCAGCCCCGGTACCAGCCCTGTGTGACTCTGATTCCCAGGTTGGGTGCTCAGTCTCTGGCCCAGTTGTCAGGAGTGGACCTGTAGGAAGTGGGAGGATTGAAAAACATCTCTTCCAAAATCCTCCTGCGGGAGCTCCTGTGGATGGAGCTGAAGGTGCAGATGGGGTAATAGTCGCTGTGTCAGGCATTTGAGTTTTTTCACCTGCCTCTGAAGTCGTTATTTTTCTGCTGAGCGTTGGTGCTGGCATAAAATGCATCCCAGTCGCCTGGAGGTGTAGCTCAGTGGTGGCGCCTTCTCCTAGTGTGTCTGAGGTGGTGGGTTTTCTGCCAACAATGAAAATAAATAAATAAATAAATAAATAAATAAATAAATAAATAACCACAAATGACAATATATCACCTTTCCTGAATTTTTATCTTTATTTCATTCATGTCCTTTAAATATGGACTGCATGCAAACTTTGTACCAACTCCAAAATATAAATTCATTTTATTTCAATTTTAGTTTTTGTAAATAACATTAGAGTTCATAAATCTAAAATTGAAGGAATCATTTTCTTATATTTCCATATGGAATAATATTTTATAGACTTAAGCCGTGTTAAAATTATATATTTTGTTTTTGTTTTTTTTTTACCTCCTTAGACTATAAACTTATTTGGAGGAGAATTTTAAGGTAATTTTTATAATCACAATACCTAGTAGAGTTTTTTCAGTTTATCTAATAGTAAGTATTTAACTGAATAGATTTTTTTTTTTCAGATGCCAATGAGAACTGTAAGAAATTTGTAAAAACCTACACAGTTATTTTTCATCAAGGAATCTCTCTGATTTACTCGCTTTTGGGTATATTTTGTTATGAAGATGACACACCAATGTCTTTCTTGGAAACTGCTTCATATGAATCATTAAAAGCAGCAGTAGGAGATGACCACCTGTCTTTTCTACATATCACAAGCATGAAATAGGGTTCTTCAATTTAAACTGAATGTCTTCCAGCATCTAGGTCTATGTTATTCCATTTAGGCATAAACATAAAACTCACACAGCCATTAATGCTGTAAAATTAGAAATTAATAAACTTATATAATTGAGTTAGCATCAATTAAATTAGTACTAATCACATAGACGCTGGTAAATAAAAATCAATGTTGCAATTTAAAGAAAGTTTTACTGGAATAATTTACTTTAAAAGTAACAGGAAGGTTAAGAATGACTTACTTGACTTTGTAACCTTTGTTGCACAAATCATTGCATGACTGCCAATGCTTAAACATGTTTCTACTAGACTACCCATGATTAGAAAAAATGTTTTCCTTTCCCCTGTATCATCAAAACACATAACAGCTCAGACACACTCTTCCTGTGCCACTGTCATGACTCAGAGACAGGGTGACCCCAGAGATCCTATTTGCACAGTGATGATTGGGTTGTGGGGTTGCAGTACTCACCAGTGTGCTCATTCATGGTGAATTTGGTAGCTAAGAGCTGGTCCTGTTTTGAGGTAGGTGGTTCCTGGCATCCCCCACTCCCTCTGCTCTTCAGCCACCCAGTGGAACAGCTTCCCTCCATCGGGAAGCTCTGCCGCACCATTTATGGCCAGAGCCAGACAGCCACAAACTGAACCCCTAAACCATGAGCCAAAATCAACCTCTCCTCCTTGAAGGAGGAAGTGCTAGGGATGTCACTGCAGGGATGGAAGTGACAGCGCAAACAGCTCTCTTTTCTCATTTCCTTTATCTCCCATTATTTTTTCTTATCTTCTGTCACTTGCTAATGTACACCTTGACCTGCCTCCAACACTACCATGTCACTACTATTAAATTTTCATAAAGGTTTCTGTGACTCAGTGATACTCACAGTAATGGTCAGGCCTTTGTAAAAATATAAATGTCGGGGTTTCACCCCAATTCACTAAGTTTTCCTTCAAGTTCTAGGAGCTACCAACATGCACTCACCACTAGCAACATATGGAATCCCTTGCCTTCCACTGCTTTGTTTAATATTCAGCCCATCAGGCCAGGAGTTCCATTTCTCTCATCAGGACAGTGATACTTAACCAAAATCTTAGGCAATGGAAATAAAGGAATGTCCATGGTGAGAATAATTTTGATAGCTTTACTGTACTTGGACTCTAAAGAGTAAGCCTTCCTTTCCTGAGAATTTGCTCTTTCAACTCTTTGTATTAATATTTCTTTTTTATGCCAGTATTTTTAAAAGTTTAGAAACATCTTTGCTTTTAATATTTCATTTTAAATTTCAGTTTGAGTTTCAACTATCTTTGATAAAAATATAATATTTTTCATTTACTTACTGATTTTAATTGACAAATAATTGTGCGTATGTGTGACTTATATTGTGCTTTACTCAATGTATATACTACAGAAATATTCAATAAAGCTATTTAATGTAGCTATTCTTACTGATTTATCATTTTTTGTACTGAGACTGTTCATGCTATGTTGAGTTACACACATACTGCACTATTATCAGCTATGCTCATCTGTAGTGAAACAGACTGAAACTTTGCTTCCTGTGATAAGCATCTTTCCCTTTCTCATCCTTATCCCTTGGAAATCTAATCTTTTCTCCCTGTTTCTATGTGATTGACTTCTCAGATTTCATCTATAAGTGGAACTACCTGTTATCTTCCTTTAAATGTTGAAACTGTTTCACTTAATGCATGGTACTTCTATTCCATTTATGCTACTTCAATGGACAGAATGTCCTTCTTCTTGATGACTTCACAGTAGTCTACAAAATTTTGTATACATGCACATAATACTTTCCCATTGAATGAAAGATAAACTCTATTTCTTGATTTCTGTGATTAGTATTGTGATAAATATAGAGTGTATATGTATCTATTACATGCAGGTTTTAATTCATTTGGAATCCTACATATACAGAAGTGGGCTTGCCCTCCCATTTAGTAATTGTAGTTATAGTTATTTGAGGCAGTGCCACACTTCAAAATGTGTACCAGTCTGTGTAGCTAAGATGGCTCCTTTTTTTCACATCCGGGCCAGCAGCTATTACACCTGATAAATAACAGCCACCCTGGGAGGTATGAGGTGACTTTCCACTGATGTTTTAACCTAACTTTTCTTATTGGTAAGAAATGGTGAACCAATGTTCAGGGATCTGTTGCCATTCTTGTTTCTTCTTTAAGAAATATCTTTTCAGAAATTTTTGCTCACGTTAGAATCAGGATATTTGTTTTCTGGCTATGAAGCTGTTTGAAGTCCTCTTGTATCTTGGGCATGAACCATTTATCCTATGTAAGAGGAGCATTTTCTCCAGGCTTGCTCCTCCTGCAGGGCTGCTTCATGGGCTCTGAGAAGTCCTCCCTCAGAGCATCTGTCTAATGCTGCCTCCCAGGGCTCTGGATTAGAAGTAGGGAGACTATATGTCTTTCCTTGTCTTTTCCCTGACTTCAGAAGAAACACTTTATTTATATTTTTCCTTAGCTCAGAGATTCCTCATTCTGAAGTGTAATTTTGAACTTTGATGCATTTTATAAGAGTGAAGAAAGTTTATTTGAAAAGCATGTTGCAGGCTTCTTCATAAAAGGTATTAAAAGATATTAGTGGCTGAGGGTGGGCCTGAGACATTACGTGCTGAAGCAGCCTGAGTGATTATGAAGCAGCAGTTGGAGAGATTTGTTTTAGATGCTCAGCTTCTTTCTTATAGGCACCTTCTTTTTAATATGGTTATAACTCACCCAGTGTAAAAATGGATTTCAGCCTGTGCAAACACACATGCACACACACACACACACACACACACACACACACACACACACAATGATTCTGATTTTAAACTTTTAACATGACACCAAAGAAAGAAACTACATTATTCAGAGAATGTTAGGAAGAGAAATGGCATTCTAAGACATTTTGAATGTAGTAAAAGTACTTATTTGCCCTTGATTAGACAGAAATAATTTATTTCACATTATTTAAAAAGCCATGATATGTTTCTGTCTAAAATATAGATACATATTCACACATAATTTTATATGTATGTTTGTGTGTGTGTCTTTAATTTCCAGAATTTATATGTAACATTTTTTTTCACTTGAAACTGATCTTTAAAATCTTGCTTTTAGGGGGCTGGGGATTTAGCTCAGCGGCATAAGCGCTTGCCTTGCAAGCAGGCAGTCGTGAGTTCGATCCCTGGTACCGATAAAACAAAAAAGACCAAAAAAAAAAAAAAATCTTGCTTTTAGCAGAAAAATAATTATAAGAGTATCAAACTTTGCATAATAATTTGAGTCTCATGGAGATTTTTTGTGATGCTAAACAATTTTTATTCTCAATTGCTTAAATATTTATTATTTATGCCATTTTGTAATAGTTTTGCGTTCTACATTTGGAATGAGTTTTTAAAATAGATTTATACACATCCTCACCTAGGGCCTTTGTTTTTAGGTTCCTATTTCTTACAGGATCCCTTGACCTAACTTTTTACAGCCAGGAATGTTAAGTAACTTGATGTAAAGTCATGAAACTGCTGCATTTTAATGCGATTTATGATAAAAAGTCTTTATACCCCAGAGTTATGACTCCAGCAATGTGTAGCACCATGTTTTAGGAAATTGAGTAGATTTTCTTAAGCATTCAGAGAGGTATGCACTAAGCAACTGATAATTTCACATTTTACTGAATTTTCCTGTTTATTGGAACAAATATATCTGCCCTCACACAAAAGAAATTAAAAATTAAAATGTGACACATTGACAATTACTGTATGGTAAATCAGATACAAAACACTGTGAATTAAATGGTGTATCCCTTTAGTCTGAATACGAATTTTCACTGTATCACTTGCTTGATTCCCCCAGTCAATTCCTATACCAAATTAATCCACATTTCCTGATACTGCTAAAAAAAAGTCACCACCACACTGGAAACGCGGATTCTCTAGTGGGTCTGAACACAGCTGGTTGCTCACTCACTCTGCAGTCCTCACCACGTTTTCTACTCTGAGATGCTGCCCTGACGGAAGGGGGACAGGTTGTCTTGGTCAATAGCCTCACGCTGTGTTCTGTGGCTTTGGTCCTGGTGACCAGGAAACAGAGAAACAGGAGCTGGCACCGGCACGTAGCCTCCTGCCCCACAGTGCACGTGACACTAGCCAGGCAGGTGCCCTGTGACTTAGATCTTGAGCCCCGTGTGTGAGCGGGCGAGAGCTGGGAGGTGACAGAGCCCAACTCTCAGCTACAGCTATCTGGAGACCGCTTCTGCACTTGCCTCCAAATCCCTGCTCCCTGTCCGTGAGAACAAGAGTTGTTCTTCTGAGTGACTTTTTGGAAGGTACTGTTTACTAGCATGAATCTTATAAGAGTAGAATTTTTTCTCTCTTTCTGAGATAGGGTTTCACTGTGCAGTACAGGCTGGCCTTGAACTCACTTTGTAGCCCAGGCTGATCTTGAATTTGCAGTGATCTTGTGCACTCAACCTCCTCAGTGCTGGCATTACAGGTGTACACTATGTCCAGCTAAAATTAGAAATTTAAAGGTATCACCGGCATTAAAAATGTTTTTGTATTAATAACAGGCAGTGAATGTCGGTGCTTTCTATAGCTTCTTTATTCTTTTCTGCTACTAATTTAATAGATACAGAAAACTACATGAAAAGACAGCTGCGTAAAAATCAGTTGCACTTTGTTAAAGCCACTGTCAACACTGTTTCAGCTTGAAATTCCAGCATCATCCTGTCTGACTTCGCTTTTTGAAAATGCTTCTCAGTGAGGCTGACTGGTGACCTTTAAACGCTGACTAAATGCTATAATTCTCTTACTTGCACAGATCTGCTTGGCTCCCACGTGCCTCTCACTTATATTAAACACGGGAACTATTAAAGCCCAGGCAGGGCTTGGAGTAATTATTACTTACAGTCTGAAGTGTATTTCAGTTTCCAAGTCATTTACATTTATGTACTGAAACTAAATGATTAATGTGGATTTTTACACATTTTTAAGTTTAAATTTTCAGCATAATGAAACTATAAATTTCAGGGCCTCAGAGTCTTCTTATCTCTTATCTAATTCCTCATGTAATTGAGAACAAGCTTTTAATATAGATGGGAGGACTTTCTAAATTCATATTTACTAGCAATTCACTCACACTAACGTCTTTTAAAAAAAGACTGGACTGATGCTTAACATGTGAAAATAAATTTGAAGAACATAAGATTTAGAAACTCACAGTAATGGGGCTGGGGATTTAGCTCAGCGGCATAAGCGCCTGCCTTGCAAGCAGGCAGTCATGAGTTTGATCCCTGGTACCGGTAAAAATGAGAGGAAAAAAAAAAAAAAGAAAAAAAAAAGAAAAAAGAAATTCACGGTAATGTACTGCTTTTACCCAGGTGAGTCACTTTGTATGGTCATTTCAGTTTCAGCCATCCTTCTTCTAAAAACATAGTTATTCAATGTTTATCACTAAAAACAAAAGTGGTTAAAATTTTTCCTCTAGCACTAAGTCAATTATAGTAACATGCATGATTTTTTTTCACCTTAGCACATGAAACAATTTTTTCCATAAAACTGGGGGAAAAGCATAATTCATTTCAAATTGTTGCTATAATTGTGATTCTTATTCCAACTGATGAAGTATTTAGGATTAAATTACCAAATGATCATTAAACTTACACTTACTGTGTTGACTTAACAGACTTTATCTTTTAAATCAACTTCAGATTCATAGCAAAATAGGGTAAAAATACAGAAACCTGCCCTGCACTGCTTTCCTACATAGGCACAGCTTTTCCCACTGTTGATGCCCTCCATGGGCACAAACTTGCTACGATCCATAGATTTACAGTGACACCTTCTTACCCACAGCATCTGAAATTTGCATTAGCAGTAACTCCTTCTGCTGGATGTCCTGTGGTCTCCACGAGATGCACGAATGAGCAGCAGGGCAGTTAAGGGCGTTACAATCACAGCTTCATGCCATGAATGCCTGCCTTCCTCTGCTTGCATTTCTCCCTCCCCTGAACATCTAAATGCCTTGGATATTTTTAATATACTGGGAAACAAAATGCAATAAATCATCAAAAAAATCGTGCATCATACCCAATCATCTTCATCTTAGAGATGCAGTGATAGTTGAACAAATGCAAATCAATCAGTCTAATACATCACATAAACAGAAGCAAACACAACAATCACATGACCATCTCAGTAGATGCAGAATTATCCTTTGATAAAATCCAAACTCTTTTTTCATGATGAAAACACTGAAGAAGATACATATAGAGGAGCCTTACCTCAGTTTGAGAAAAGTTGTTTATGACAGTATGACTGTCATCATTAAATAGGGAACACTGAAAATGTTCTGTCTTAAGTCAGGAATAAGAAAACAAACGCCACGGGCACCTCTTCTGTTCAACATTGAACTTGAATCATTATGAAAAGCAAGTAGGCAAGAAAAGAAAGGTTGTGAATAGGAAATAAAGAAATCACATTAACACTGTTTGAAGACAACACGATCCTCTACATAGCAGACCCCAAACTCCACCAAAAACTCATAGAAATAACAAACAAATTCATCAATGCAGCAGATTATAAAATCAACACATAACAGCCAACAGTATTCATGTAAACTAATAGTGAATCTATTGAGAAAGAAATTAAGAAAAATACCATTCACAGTAGCACCAAGAAAAACTAAATATCTAGGAATTAACCAAACTAATGAAAAAAAAAGACCTCTATAATTAAAACAGTAGGAAATCAAAGAGAATATTGATAAACAGAAAGATATGCCCTGCTTCTACATAAGCAGAAGCAGTGTCATCAAAATGGCTATGTCTCTAAAATTCAGGTGCAGATTTAATGTAATCTTGATTAAAATATCAACAAAATTCTTCACAGAAGTGGAGACTACCCTAAAATTCTTAGCACGCCAGAGGGTATTGAGGACAGCAAAACAATCCTGAGTAACAAGAAACAAGTGGGAGGCATCACAATCCCAGACAATCCCAAATTATGTTAAAAAGTTACAGTTAAAAAAGAAGAAAAAGAAGAAGAAGAAGAAGAAGAAGAAGAAGAAGAGGAGGAGGAGGAGGAGGAGGAGGAGGAGGAGGAGGAGGAGGAGGAGGAGGAGGAGGAAGCAAGCTATAGGCTGATAAAACAAATGTGAGGATCAGTGGGGAAGAAAAGAGGATGCAGAAAGAGCCAAGTACACTGAACCTTTTGTTTCATTTTGTTTTGTTTTGTTTTGCTTTTGGTACCAGGGCTCAAAGTCTCAACCTCATGCTTGCCTGGCAGGTGCTGTGCCACTGAACTATATCTCTGGCCCCTTGAACTAGTTGATCTTTGACAAAAAAAGACCAAAACATACCCTGGAAGAAATACAGTCTCTTAAATAATTGGCCTTGGGAAAAGTGACTAACCGTATTTTATCTAGACTTGTATCTCCCACCATGAACTAAACTGAAAGCTAGATGGATAAAAGATTTAAATGTTGAAAATATCTTAATCTGCTATAAAATAATGTAGGTAAAAGTCTGCAGTCATGGTGTAGGCAAGGACATTCTGCACAGAAACCTGGTTCCACAGGAGACAGTGCTGAGAATCCAAGGAGACTATGTCAAAGTGAAAACCCCTGCACAGCTCAGAAAAAATCAGAGTTAAAAAGACTACACAAAATATTTTTCCACTAACTCCTTACAAAGTATGCATGTCTAGAGTACATAAAGAACTCAGGAAAATGAGACTTTCCAAAATAAACAACAGAGTAAACAAATGGGCATTTGAAATGAAAAAAACACTTCACAGAATAGGAGCAAATGATCAATAAAATCTTGAAGACATGCTCAACAATGCTGAAAATTTAAAAAATGCAAATTAAAGCAACACTGAAATTCCATCTCACCCCTGAAAGAATATCCAACATCTAGAAATCAAATCACACAAATGCTGATGAAGCTCAGGAGAAAAAGAACCTGTCTACATTGCTGGTATAAACGTAAACTAGTACAACCAATGTGGAAATCAGTATGAAGTTCCTCAGAAACTTATGGTAGAATTTCCATTTGGCCCAGTTGTTTGCCTGGTTCCTGAATGAATTAGAGACTTCATATCACAGTAATTCCTACATAGCTAGGTTTATAGATGTGGAACACACAATCACAGAAAAAGCCAATATGTTCATGGACAGAATGAATGTCTAAGGAAAGTGTGGTGTTCATGTACAGGAGGCAACTATTTCATGTACAGGAGACAACTATAAGTAAAATAAATCAGACCGACAAGGATGAGTATCACACAGTGGCTCTAAGATGAGAAAACCAAAATGTAAATAAAGAGAAAACAAAAAAGAGAAAATAGGAAGTAGATAGATAGATCTTGTGGTGAACTGAGAGCTGGTGGTCAGCTTGTAACACCAAGCTGAACTGAAGCAGCATGGTGCTGGGTGTGGAGGGCCCCTGAGGACTGTTGCTGAGATAAAAAGAACTGGAGAGGAAAAGGCAATGTTGTTGGTTATCCTGCTGCCATTGGTTTTTCTGGAGGAGCTTGTTGAGTTTATTTTTAGGGGGAGCTTGTTAAGCTTCTTTCCTGATGAAGCTTAGCTGTTTTCATAGTCAGAGGAACTTGGGACCTTGTTATCACTGAGAATGGCTGCAGTTCATTTTGGGGGAGCTCTGGTCCTTTGAGCCTCAGTTCCTGGCTCTGGAAGGGAAGATATGTGCTGTTCACTCTCCGGGAGAAGCTTGTCATGCTGGCTTCCTGATATGGACTTGGCTGCTCTCATCACAGAGGACCTTGGAAACTTGTTTTTGCTGAGGATGGCTGTGGTGCTTTTTTTAGGGAAGCCCTGGTCCTTACTTTGAGCCCACTTCCTGGCTCCAGTGCAGAACCCTCAAGCTACAGGCACAGCTCCTTCATCCTGCTGAAACAGACTTTCTAGCTTCCACCACTGACGTTTGGGTCTTCCTAGTGCAGACTCATGAAACAGACTTGCACAAGACATTGTCGTGGATTCTAGGTCTTCAGCTGGACTTGTGAAGGACATTACCATGGCAACAAGGCCCCAACTGGATTTTTTTTTGGTCTTGGTGTATGGAAAGATTTCCTGTACTCCTTCTTTGGTATTCCTCTTTGGGTGACCACTGTAAAATAATACTATAAATTATGTGTTCTGTATGTAACTATTTTTGTTGCAATCCCTGACTAGAAAAGATCTTATTCAAATTGGAAGTGGATTAAGAAATGGCTGTGGGAGAGGAAAGAAAGGGGATGAAAAAGAACTCATACATACATGTACCAACACCACACAAGGAGTGTAGACATTATGTAATGGGTGTATGTAGGAATACAAATAGGTATAATTGCTGTCAGCCCCATGTGCCCTTGGATTCATCTCTGTAATAGAAATAATTGTGGTTCAAAACATTCCAAAAAAATTACAGCTCTGTTGAACAGGTACTGACCTTTTCCTAGTCATTACAATCTAAACAATACAAAATAACAGCTAAACACGTAGCATTACTGTTGTATTAAATCTTGCATTGATACAGAGACTTTAAACTCTTCATGATAATTATGTATGTTGTGTGAAAATACTATATATTTTATATGAGGAATTTGAGCATCCATGGATTTTGGTATTCATGAAGGGGCTCATGAACCAAACATTACATAAACAAAGTGATGATCATACAATGTTGACACTATAATGCAGATATTTAGATTTTAGATGTGGGAAATTTGAACTGTATCACTTCCAAGTTGCATTTCTAATTAATAACTTAAATAAGAGAGTTTAGTGGATAGATAAGTGAATGGATTCTAAGTAAATTTAAGTGATGAAAATATGGAAGAGATGTTAAGGTTGAGTTTTTGATTTATTTAAATGACAATATATGACACTTGGCTACTTATTAGCAGCTGTGGGGAACATGTGTGCTAAGAATATCAGAGTTCACTTTAATTTGTTGAGTATGAGGTGCTTTTAAGGTCTCCTAGTGTAAGTTTCAAATAGGCATTTTGTTATTGGTGTGCAAAGGACAGATTTGGACAAGATAAATAGATTTTTAATTCTATCATATAAATAGCAAATACTTAAACTATTTGTAAGAACAAAATGACTCTAGATGAGAGGACAAAGTACCAGACAAGGGGCCTATATTGGCATTTGAGGATCTACAACATTTAAAATGCCAAATGGAAATTATTTAGCAAAGGTTTCAACTGGCTGAAAAACAGGAGTATAGGAATTTGGCAGCCTAAGCAGCATTTGATAGGGAAGTCATCCAGCAATGCAGGATGCTGGTTTTTGAATGGTCAAATGTGTTGAAAACAAAATGTACAATGAGTTTGGAAATGTAAAGATAAATGGAGCAGGGTAAGTTTGAGATACAGTTTTTAGGAAAATAACCAGACTGGAGAATAAACTGAGTAATGAATTCACTACCAAACCTCTAGACAGTACAAGTACACAGCTCATCCTGGAAATTTCGCTGTAGAGGAAAAACTAAGAGGTAGCTTTGAGCGTGTTGCTGCTACACCTAATCACATACATCCACACACTCTTGTGTAGGGCAACACAAATAATTGTTGGAAGGAGATGCGTTAGACATAGCAAATGAATGAATAATACACAACCATGAGGCATATGAAGATAATTCTGCATATAGGAAAATATCCTTTGCTGCATTGACAATCCATCCAAAATGGTGGGTTCTATAAAACTGGGCTTCATTCATAGGTATTTTAGTAAACAAAGTATTTCAGATTTTTTTTTAAAGAATAAGAATTTTTTTTACCAAAGAAATTTATTTGCATATAAATAAATGGTTATTGTAATTTTTCAGGGAAAAGAATCCTACAATATTTGTCTACTTTGAAAGAGTGAAAAATCTCGAAGTATTTACAGACTGGCCATACGCACAGAAAATCAAATTTGAGACTTTTTTAGCAAAGACCCTCTCCACTGCTCCTAATTACATTTTGAAACGCAAAATATAGAACTCAGCCCTTATAGCCGAGCACATTTCCCAACCTAGCCTCTGAGATTATCAAGTACTTTCTGCTCTTCACAAAACTAACACAGGGATAAAAGTAAACAGGCAGGAAGCAGGCGTGAAAATGAAGGAAGTGGGACTGCCTGAGGATGGTAAGCTGTGTTTCCTGTACTGACATCTGCTTTGAGTGATTCACAGAGGACACTGTATGACTCATGGGCTTCCTGGAGGCGTGTCACGTGGAAATTCATGAGTAAGATAGTAGTACCCATGAGCACCTGTCTGTTTTTGCCACTAGGTACTCCAGACTTCACCTTCGAGAGAAGAGTGGGGCCTGTGGGTGCTTTGCACTCTGGGAGCTGGAGCCAATGCAGTTTCAGTCTTAAGTGCAGAGAAATGCTTGTCCACTTGTGATGACCCTGGACCCTCACCACCATCAGGAGGAAGGCTCAGGGTAAACCAAGGAGTCAGAAAAACTGAGTAAGATGCATTTCCTCTTGGAAATAATTTTTCTATTATTATGTAAATTTTCTAAAGCCTTCCAGTTTGTTTCTCTATACACAGTGATCATATCTGTATGCTTTTAATTATTGTAATAATTAAATTATATGATTGCATTTAGAAGAGGAGGAATATGATTCTCCAGTTATTATACTCTCATGGAAACACTAATTGAATGATTATCTATGAATAAAAATTCCTTCACTTGAACAAAAACTAAAAGTGGCCAGAGACCACAAATGTCTCATTGCTGACTAATGTCACATTGAAAGAAGGAAGGGTCATTTTGAAGTCCCAATGACTCCCAACTCTAATAAGTACAATATGGAGCAATATAGAAAGCAAGAGCATAAGACAGAGAGTGACTGAAGAAAGAAGCACAGAAGGTTACCCTAAAACGTAATATTTTCACAACTTCAGTGAACCCTTGCACAACAAATCCAACTTTATACAGGTACTTATGACCTGAGTCTATAGGGACTCCACTGTGCAAGACAGGAGCCCTTGGGTGTAGTGAGACAGACTAAAGTTATGCTCTGCACCACTCCAATAAACTAGCTCTGGACTAAAAATGATCCACAAAGAAGGTAAAACTCAACATCTGCAAAATTGCATTCTAGACATTGTCCTAGGAAACTAAATGACTCCTGTTTGTTGTAGTATTTTGTGCAATGGTCAGAGATTCAGGAAAACCAAGGCAGTGCAACAACACCAGTAGTCACAAGTTTATAGGCACAAAGTCAAGACTGGCCTACAGCTTTTAGATGAGATTATTGTTCAAAAATGTCCCTAATAAAGCAAGATTGCAAAGCCTGGGATAAACACCAATTTTTTCAATGTGCAGAGAGGGATTCATAACCATAAAGATCAACAACTAGGAGAAAAGGACCAAATGAAAACACAAAGAGCCAGGGACTCATCTAAGGAGATGGACATGTGTGAAAATGGATTCAAGCTAACTGTCTCAAGGAAGCTCAGAGAATTTTAAAAGTACTAAGAAAAAGTAAAACTTTAGTGTTTAATTAAAAATTTAGCAGAGCTTGAAATAAGAAAATGTAGAAAAGTTTGAAGTTGAAAAATACAGTAGACAAAGTGAAAAATGAAATGGAGTGCACCACTGGTACTTCTGATCAAACAGAGGCATCAATGCCTTAGAACACAAATATTTGAAAACATACTCAAAAGATAAAAACAGGAAAACAAATGAAGAAAGCTTATGAATTGATGGGATATCATCTGAAGACCAAACTTATAGATTAGCAGTAGACAAATGAGAAAAACTTAAATTAAAAGAGTAAAAATCTTACTTAAGGAAGGGAAGAAGCACAGAAAGAATTAAAAAACATGTTGCATACATATACCAAATCCCCAAGATTAATATTATTGTGGAATAATGCAGATTAGTAATAAAAATTAAAAGAATAAAACAACTTAAAAATAGCAAAAGTTTTCTAAATCTAGAAAATGATGTGAATATTTAGGAATACAAAGATCAAAAGTCTCCAAAAATTTCAATAGAATTAAGGCAACTCACAACATATAATCAAACTGTCAAATAACAAAGAAATACCCTGAGGTTGTGAAGACAAAAGAACTATATCACATACATGGAAATCTAAAAATTCTTAGCAGCAAACATTTCAGCAGAAACTTTATAGTCCAGGAGAGAACAGGATAATATAATCAATGTGATGAAGGAAAATATTGTGAACCATAAATAATATATCCTGCAAAATTCTACTTTTGAAATGAAAGATAAATATAGATTTTTCCAGATAATCTCCTTATACAAAAGTTGAGCAAGAATATCATTGCGACACTTACGCTTAAAAATACATATTTAAGCTGAAAGCAAAAAGATACTAATATATTTCATGAAAATATTTTAAAGTTTAAACTCTCTTATAATTTAAATTGAGCTCTGTGTATTGGTGCACACCTAGCATCAAGCACTTTGGCACCTGAGGCAGAAAGATCACAAGTTCAGGTAATAACTGAACAGTTTAGCAAGACTGTCTCAAGTTACAAAAAACAAAGGGGAGGGAGCTAGGGATATAACTCAGCGATAGGGTCCCCTTGAGTTCAATTCCTGGTACTGTTGCAAAAAGTAAATATGTGAAATGTGGTTAGATATAGATAAGGTCACCATGACTGAACACTGGTGGATCTGTGTGTGCATGTGTGTGTGCGTGTATGTGGAGAGAGAGAGAGAGAGAGAGAGAGAGAGAGAGAGAGAGAGAGAGAAACAGACAGACAGACAGACAGACAGACAGATGCTCAAGCAGGTGTCAGGGCAGAGACACTCCTGATCATTGTCCATGCACTGGCTGCCAAGTTGGCTGTGATCCCTTTAAGTTGATATAATTAATCAATTCATTGAAAATACACTGTGCCTCCTATTAATGTTCACATTATGTGAGTTCTCTATCAAAGGTCTTCTTAATAATGTTACTAAACACTATTTTTCTCTTTCAATAACACATCAGAAAATATGAATTAAAAGACATATATTTCTGTTGACTTACCATGGCATAATAAGTAAGAAAAGGCATCTTTGGTCTTGCATTGTAAGTGACTTTTCAGGCCAGCTCATTCAGGATAAAACTGAGTAAATTTGTAATTTTTCCTTAAAATCAAATCATAACAGAAATTATCAAGAAAATGTAAAAATGGAGTTAACATGATTTTCAGATACTATAAAATAAATAATCTTACTTTAGATTTTACGGATGTCAAAGGGGCCAGGCATATGGTCCATCAGGACAATATCTGCCTGGGGAGCATGAGGTCATGAGTTCAATACAAAAAAAAATGAATTGTTGTGCTTTTCCAAAGCACTTTCACTTTCTCTTCAAATGTCTTATACAAGCACTGAGCAGGGACATATAATCAATGCAATTAAAATATGATCTCTTTAGGAGTTTTGTGTAGGTTTTTAAATGTAGAATTTGAAGTTTAGAATGCATACACAGTTGATCTTAAACAACAGGAATTTGAATTTGTGCTGCACAGATTATATAGGCCTATTTTTAATTTGCAGTAATTTGGAAATCTTTGCAAATAAAGTGAAAATATAAAAATAACAAAGAAAATATTATGACATGAGTCCATCAAGTAGGCACAAAAATAGATTATTATATCACTTTTATTCTTATTAGTACCTATTTATAGTACATAATGATTATATTCATTATGTACTATACCTATTTATAGTACATAATGATTATATTACATAATGATTATATTCATTTGGTACATGTACATAAAATATAAACAAATCTGCTATTAAAACTTTGTCAAAACTTGTGAACCTTTATAATTACAAATGGTACCTGGCACTGTTGACAGTCAACAAAAATCTAAATGTGCATAAATATGCTCTATAAAATGTAAGTGCAAAATGTTTCCAAGTGATAGAGACCTTGCTCAGGGTAAATTCTGTCACTACTTCCTGTTGCTCTTGCAGCAAGCTCAAGTGTTTTGAGTGTCCACTTAACACAATGTGACCCTAAACATTTCATGAGAGCAGACTCCCTCTCCAGCCAACAGAAGTTCTGTTTCATCACCGACAATAAATACATACACAACGTATAAGATATGTGGTATTTCACATTGTATGCCATCAATAAGGAGTTTGATTAACCATAAGCTCTTGATAATCAAATAGTTGGCATCTCAAAAGTAACAACATGTTTTTTGTTTTTTGTTTTTTTTTTTATTGTGTATTGAAGAAGGGGTCACTTCCCTAAGCCTCGTGTTGTTCAAAGGTCAGCACATGCACACACAAGCACACACACATGCACACACACACATGCACACATTCACACACATGCACAAGTGCACATGTCATTAAGATCTAGACGGTTAAGGGGAGATTTGGGAGACAGAAAATAGATAAAAGAGAAAGAAACAGAGATATAAGCAGTGGAGAAGGCAGAAGAGCTTAGATAAAAACAGAGCAGGAATACAATAAAATGCATTTTATTAAAAGATTAAGAAATTATATGACCATTCTGAACTAAAGATAAATGTTATTATGCTTAAAGTGACAATTCATCAGAAATGCTTCTAGATATCAATTTTTTCACATCATATTAATTTACAACTTTAACACCTTAGTGAGATAATAAACTTTATATTCTCAGATTTATTGTAGGGTTTTAATTATATTAAATATTAAATTCACAATCTCAATTATTTTAAAAAGGTCCAATCAGGTCAAATTAATGCTGAGGAAAGCAAAAAAGAACTTTAGTTCCTCTGTCCTTTAGTTTTCTTTTTTTGTATTCATTATTCTCCCTTCTTTCTATTTCACTGGTTGATGCATGTTGAGATTCGAGCTGTGATTTACTACAGGTTGTAAGGTCAGTATTAAAATGATGTTTGAACTCATCAATTAGTCTACCTATGGACTCGTGATTCAAGGCTATTGCTTCATTGCTGATTACTTATGAGGCTCCTGGATAAGCCGTAAGATATGTGTCATTGGTTCCCAGATGAAGTAACTAGACTGGCGGCCAGAGTTGCTGGCGGAAGTTCCTGAAACTGCTTTTGCACTCACTTTCCCTGCACTGCATCATCAAATTTAACTCGTGTCTGCATAGGAAATGGTCTCATATCAGAGAATATTGACTGAGAATGAGGGCTGTTTTTTCAGCAAAAGCAAGTCCCCTGATTCCAGATTTTCTTTTTTAAATGTTTGACTCTGTTTCCTAGTTTCTTCAGGTGTCTAAGAGATAGAGCTAAAGAACAGCTCTGCCAGGAGTGACTTCAAGGCTCAGCATTCCTGTCTCTTGATCTATATTTCTTCACCAAAGGTTTGCCACAGGATGCCACACAAGGATTGAACAGAATTCTGCCTTTGTTTCATCAGCTTGGCTTGTGTTTGTGTTTACTAAGACCGATATTTATATCATTACAAGCAAAGCGGTGCTGCAGTGCATAGCTCAGAGCTAATTCTACTCTGACTTCATGAAAAATCATGGGCTGCAGACTGGCTCTAAGCCTTTGCTTCAGCATCCAGATAAATACATAGTAAAGCAAATGATGCCCTATGGAGATTAGTAACGTGTAATGAGCCCGGATCCGTGAAAACTCTTATTCCACAGACAGAGAATGAAAGCTAGGAAAGGGGCGAGTGTTCAAAGTTGGCCTCTGCTGTGGGGAACCTTAGAAAACAGACACAGTCACATGCTTCCCAGAGCAAAACGACCACAGGGACTCCACCTGTTTACGTCTTTAGCTAATTTTCCTCTATACAATAACAATAATGTATATTTATGACAAAGGTTTATAAACAACATACAAGCTAAAAGTCCTTCAAAACTCATTGAGAATGCGGGGTTTTTAGTTTCTTTTTCTTATAAGCTTGTTTATGTGGCGATTTTCCTTTATCACAAAGGGTTTTTATGATTTACAGTTTAGAGGTCCCCAAGGCACATGCCGTGAATCAGCAGCGCTGAGGAGGTCGCTCCCCTCTGAACAGCCCCCTGGGCCACTCCTCCTCCAGCTTCCTCAGAGACACACAGTGAAATAGCACCCAGGTGCCCTCCCTCGTCCCGGTGAGAACGCGGTGGTGGAGCTCCTGCCTGACCTGCTGCTCCTCACCTGCTCCACACTCATCTGGAGTCTGCAAGCCTGCTCCCCAGGCCATGCCTGTCACTAGGTCAGAGCAGACTTGGGGACAAGCATGCTGATTGAGAGCTCCTGAGGTGGCGCAGCGCCCCAACATCATCCCTGCCGGTCCGCCTACAGTTGAGGGGAGCACCTGGGCTGAGGTGCGGACCCTTTAAACCCTGAAATCCCCATTTGTCTTCTGCTGTTGGGTGCCACAGTCTGTGCACAGTGATTGGTTTTCTGTCACCCTGGCACTGTTTCTCTGTCTGTGCCACATCTTTTATTGGCAAAGTCTTGCCCTGAGTGTCCTTCCCATCCTCTTCAGCACTTGCAGCACTCTGGGCCTTAGGGCCAGGTGTACATTTGGCGATTCATTGCCCATCACACAGAAAACCTGGACTCCACCTGCCGGGTCCTTGGTAACATGAAGGCTTGGTGCCAGCTGCCGATGCGTATTCCAGGAGCTGGGGGTGAGCTGGAGAAGGTAGGAGAGGGTCAGTAAGGCTTAGAAGGGCATAATTTATCAAATTGGTCCCCAGGACTTGAGTGTCTCTCTCCCTCTTCCTCTCCCTCTCTGCCTCTCTCTTTCTCTGTCTCTCTCTGTCTCTCCATCTGTCTCTCTGTTTCTCTCTGTCTGTGTCTTTGTCTATCTGTCTCTGTCTTTCTGTCTCTCTCTGTCTATCTGTCTATTTCTCTGTCTCTATTTGTCTCTCTGTCTATCTCTGTCTGTCTCTTTATATGGCTCTATCTGTCTCTGTCTCTCTCTATCTCTCTGTCTGGCTCTGTCTCTCTCTGTCTCTTTGTCTGGCTGTCTCTGTCAGCTCTGTCTCTCTCTGTCTCTCTCTCTCTCCCTCTTTCTCTCTCTCTCTCCTTCTCTGTCTCTCTGTCTGTCCCTTTGTCTGTCTGTCTCTGTCTCTATCTCACTGTCTCTGCCTCTGTCTCTTTGTCTCTCTGTCTCTTTTGTCTCTCTCTCTGTCTCTGCCTCTCATTATCTGTCTCTGTCTGTCTGTTTCTCTCCCTTTCTCTCTCTCCTCTCTTCTCTGGGTTCCTCGCTATATACTCCTCATCTTGACATCCTGCCTCACCACAGGGGTAGGGAACAATGGAGTTATGTCGCATGGACGGAAATCCCTGAAATCATAAACTGAAATCACTTCTTTCAGTTGTTTTTCTCAGATATTTTTTTCACAGAAATGGAAAGACGAATAATAGTTTTACTTCCTTGTGTATGTATTAGGAAGATTAATTTTAATAAAATCGCCATGCTATCAATAACGTTCTTTACAAATCTCACAAAATAAATTATAAGATGGAAACTGAAAAAACCTCAAATAATCAAGGCAATCGAGCAATAAGAGCAATGCTGAAGGTATCACACGCCTGTTGTACAACACCCTGGAGAGACACAATGTCAAAAGCAGCTTGGCGCTACTGTAAAGCATACAGTCAGCCAAACTCTCATAGAGAACAGAGGACCCACAAAGCAATCCATGCATGCACTTCCAGATTATTCTTGACAAAGGAATCAAAAGCATACCTAGGAGAAAGACAGCCTCTTCAAATAATGTGC
Source organism: Cavia porcellus (assembly GCF_034190915.1). Classification (NCBI taxonomy): domain Eukaryota; kingdom Metazoa; phylum Chordata; class Mammalia; order Rodentia; family Caviidae; genus Cavia; species Cavia porcellus. The sequence continues at coordinate 54,820,017 of NW_026947497.1, forward strand.
TATTAAAAGACTGAAATTAGAACACGTCTATCTCTCCTTGTCCAAAAATCAACTCAAAATGATTCAAAAACTTCAGTGGAAGACTTGAAACTTTGAAATTATCAGAGGGAAACATAAGAGAAATCCTTCAAGGTTTTGACATGGAGAACAATATTCTGAATAGACATCCAACAGCTCAGGAAAGAAAAGCAAGAATTGGTGAATGGGATTACTTCAAACTAAAAAGCATCTGAAGAGCAAATAGAATAATCAATACAGTGAAGAGACAATGCATAAAAAGGAAAAAAAAATCTCTGAAAGCTACTCTCCTGAGAGAGGATTAAAATCTAGAATATATACAATGTTCAAAAAGCCCAAATTGAAAGAACAAACGATCCAGTCAAAATGGGAATCTCAAGAATAAAAAGAAAAACACCAATAAATACATGAAAAATATTCAGTATCATTTAGCCATTTCATAAAAGTAAATCAAAGCTACATCGCGATTCTGTCCCACCCTCATCAGAAGGCTGTTAACAAAAATAAAAAAAACCTTGATGAGAACATGGAGATAAAAGAAGTCTTCCACACTGCTGTTGGGAACGTATATCAGTACAGCACAACGGAACACAGCATAGAAACTCCTTAAAAGACTAACGGTAAAACTTCCATGTGACCCAGGAATGACACTTGTTGTCGTACATCTGAAGGAAATGAAGACAATGCGCAGAAATACCTCTGTGTCCATGGTTACTGCAGCACCATTTGTAATGGACAGTACGGCGAATTAGAGTAGGCATTTGTCTGTAGAGGGTGAGCGCAGAAGATGTGAAATACAGGCACAGTGGACTAAAATCATGTCACTTGCAGGAAAGCAGACATAATTACAGGAAATCACTTGAACAAGATATATGCCAATGTGGAAACAAATCCCAAAAGTAGAATCATAATAATGTAGTAATAATTCATTGCAATAATATGAAACAGTATTATAAAAGCATAAGGTTAATAGTTATAAGCAAAAGTAGAAAATAGGAATCCATGATACTATGAGATAATATAAGAAAAAAGATATTACCCCGCACAATGATGTGTAAGTATTTTACACTGTAAATAAAAATTTAAGTATTGCTTTTTGTATGTTCACTTGTAGTCATTGCAAAATATTCTACCTTAGCATTATCAGATTGAGTAAATCGTCTACTGTCAAACTTTTACATGGTTTTAACTCTGTAACTATTTTATGAACAATTCAACCAAAAACACTATAGCTAATGTTTTTAAAGATGTTCTACTAATTTTCTTCAAGTGCAATTTCAAGGTAAATGATGGTGTAATTGTACTGCACTTTTGTGCCTGTTCCTAGCTTCCTAATTACATTACTGTACTTATGTTTTATGCTTCCATTGTGCAGAAAGGTTCAGAATCCAAGTGGCTTTCATGCATGCTTCCTCCCTAGGCATGCAGCACTGGATGTGGCTGGACTTTCCAGGAACACACTGAAGTGGGCTCTCAGAGGTGCTGACCTTCATACCTTCCCTGGCTAAATCCTATCTTATTGGATTTTATTATGTATGATAGTATAAGCAAAAACCTTTTAAAGACAAGGAGATTATACAGAAACCATTGTTCATTTTCTGTTAGTCGATTCTAAATACTCTGTAATGCTGTCATTCTCTAAAATGGTTTTACATTGTTTTGATATACTTAATGCTACAGTATATGAAGTTGTACTCAAGGACTTCAAGGAAAGAGTCAATATGGTAACTACTTTTAGGTCAGAATTATCTGGTGGTGAAACACTATTCTGCTTAAATGGTTATGTTTTGATCTGCGCTGTTTTGCTGTTATGCCCTCTTTTTTCTCAATCTCCACTCCATTATTTACTTTTTTATTTTTATCCGTTTAATTAAAGGGAAAAAATAGCAGGATATAATATAGTAACCCACTTTGACTTTCTATTATCTCGATTTGAAGCCCTGTATTACTCTCACCATCTTGTTTTTGACTGATGTTCCCCTATTCTGTTTTGATGGATAGTATCAGGTTCGAAAGTTTAGGCATCAGCTGAGAAGATAATGAGATTCATTATAACACCCATTCTCATTGACTTTTATCTACTTTTGAAGACCTACAATGTCTCCAATGTGTTGGTTTTGTCGGTTTTGTTCTTTACTATTTTGTTCAATTGTATTATAGCTAATGATATAGGCAATTCTATTAGAGATAGCGGGAGGCATTATGGTAACCATTGATGATCACCTTGTATTATGTTTTTATATTATCTATTATGTCCACCCTTTTGACTTGACCGATTCTGTTCTGTTATGTCACATTTGGTTTTACTCTCTTCCAAAAAAGCAATAAGAACCGTGGGAGCAATGAAACCCAAAATGTGTAATAGTCATTGTACAAAAGAGAGGAAAAGAAAGTGCTCTAAACTATATAACTGCATGTATATTTAAGTGTATAAGATAGAAAATGATATCACAGAGTTTTATTGGATCATTGAACAGAACTGTTTGCAGTATCATTGTTGGAATGTCCACTCTACAAGCTTTAATTTTGTGACTTGAACAATTATTTCTAAGATGGCAATATGTAATCCATTAACTAGTGATTTCCTACTGTTCATTTTTTCTTCTGTAAATCTGTATAACTTGTACCCTTTCACTTTTTTTTTCTTTTCTCCTTAAAAAAAAAAAAATCCTGATGTGGTTTATTACGCTAAGCTACTGTAGGAGCATGCTGGATCACAGGCACTTCCCGATGGCAGACTGTAAAAGTCAGAATAATGTGGAAAGTTTCTGGCCTTTCCAGAATATTACTGAGAAAGCAGATCCTTTAGCATATAAAGTGTCTGGGGCAAACGTGCTGGCCTCTGGGTCCAGGCAGTGCCAAGGGTCATGTGCTCCCAAGTTCTGAAGCCCTCCCGCCGTTCTCCAGGAGGAACCTTTGTGCCCCTTTCTCTGCGGTTTTCCTGGCAGACACTGGCCGCCCTCTTCCATGCCACTCCAGCCTTCCAGTCGCAGTGTCTACCCCACGGGAGTAAGGCGCTTTGCGAGGCACTTCCAGTGGACCCTAAAATTGCTTACTTCATACAGTTTTGAAGAGCAAACTTTCCCCAAACTTTTGCTGACATCTGGCCAAAGTATTTTCACATCGATCATTATCACACTGTGCAAAATCCATCAGCGAAGATCTCTGTCACGTGTTTTCTTCTCTCATATTTTGTCACATACATGAAAGCAGTTTGGGGACATAGGCCAAACGTCACTATAGGTTTTAGACTCTGGTAATTGTTCCCGTTTATACTCTGAGGGAAATTTACAGACTCAAGCATTCTTCAATAGAATGACTTACTGAGCAAAGGCTCCACACATGAAACAAAAGAATCCTTGCTCACGGGAGAGGGTTTGACTGCCAAGCGCGGTCATGAAGCTCAGTTCCAGTGCATCCACAGCACTCTCGCACACATGAGCTATGTGCAGTCTAATATGTTACAGCAGGATTTCCTCAGTTTCTCAAGCAATTCGGTTCAGTTTTTAATTTCAGTTTCTCAAGTGATTCATACTCTAGTATCATGCTTGGAAAGAAAATGATTTAGCTTTTAAATATTGCTCTTCAACTAGGCAGGAAAAATGAGATAAAATTTGATTTACAGAAGACAATTTTTCTATATGTGAATAAAACTTAAATTAACTTTAAATTCTGGAATAAAACATGTAGAAATTTCTCATTCTTTCTTCACACATTCCCTACTCTCCTACTCCCTAATTTAAATTAACTAAAGTGACATGGAAACACACATTTAAAGCTAGTTCCTCAATATCCTACTCTAGTTATGTTAGACTGAACTCATTTTGTGGTGTAAGGAGTCACAGAAGCTGGATATTGACCACAGGTGTGGGGCTAAAGCAAGACCAGCCCTGAAAACACAGCAAGCCCAGAATGAGTCATGTAAACCAGCTGTTCCAGCTCCAAGAAGGTGAGGAGCTCCGGTCAGCCAGGCAAACAAATTGCTGGGAATTGAGGTTGAAACTGACATCCTCCTCCTGAGTGTATAAATAAATGTGTTGCAGTGATAGAACAACTCTTTCTCTCCCCTTAGGGGAGTAAGGGCCCCCCTGACCCCAGCTTTGTCTCTTTATTTTCTTTTTTTTTTTTAATTTTACTTGAAGAGAAAAAAAAAAGGGTACAGGTAATGCAGAATTTCAAAAGTAAACAGCAAGAAATCACTAGTATATATTGTCAACTTAGAAATAGTTGTTTAAGTTGTAAAATTAAAGTATACAAACTGGACATTCAAACAGTGAGATTGCTAACAGTTCTGTTGAAAGATCCAACAAAAACTTAGTAATATGGTTATCTATCTTGCCCACTTAAATATACATGCAGTTATACCCTTTAGAGTAGTTTCTTTTCCTCTCCTTTTTACAATAATAATTACACATTTTAGATTTTATTACTCCTATAGTTCTTATTATTTTTTTGAAGAGAATAAAACCAAATGTGACAAAACAAAACAGAGTCAGTCAAATCAAAAGGATAGACATAGTACATGATGTAAAAACAGAATACAAGGTGATCAACAATAGTTACCATAATGCCTCTTGCTATCTTAAAAAGAATTGCCTATATCATTAGTTATAATAAAATTGAACAAAATAGTACAGAACAAAACCAGTAAAACCAAAACATTGGAGACATTACAGGACTTGAAAAGAAGATAATAGTCAAACCAGAATGGGCATCATAGTGAATCTTATTGTCTTCAAAGTATTTGCCTATACCCTCAAACTTGATACTATCAAGCAAAACAAAATAGAGTAAAATCAGTCAAAACAAGATAGTGAGAGCAATACAGGACTTCAAATCAGGTTAATAGGAAATCAAAATGGTTACTATAATATATCCTGCTATTTTTATTTATTTTCCCTTAATTAAATAAATAAATAAATAAAAGGAGATTGTGATAAAAGAGGACATAATAACACAACAGCACAAGCCAGAACAAAACAATTTAAGCAACATATTTTTTTCCACAATAGCAGGACATAATAGTATTTACCACAGTGTCTCTTTCTTTGAAATATTTGAGTAAAACTTTGTATACTATAGCATCAAAAATATAAAGTGTAAAATTATTCAAGAGAATGAAAGTATTACAGGGTACTTAGAACCAACTAACAGAAAAAGGACAATGGTTTCTATATTATCTCCTTGTCTTAAAAATTCTTGTTTATACTATTGCATATAATAAAATCCAGTAGGATACAACATGATAAAAATGATGGTGACAGAAGAACAAAAGTTTGATGGGACTTCAAAACAAGATGATATTAAATCAGCACTATTATATTGTCTTGTTTTCTTCAAAATAGCTGCTCATACCATCACAGACAATAAAATCAAACAACCCAGAATAAAAACCATTCCAATTAATGAATGAAAACATTATAAGCCTTCAAAGCAATATAATGGGGAATCATGATTACGCATACTATTATGTATTCTTATTTCTTACACAAGGGAAACTATTCGGTATTCATACTTGTGAGTTTGATTATTTTACTTATGTGTATGGTCTCAAGCCTTGCCCATTTATTTATAAATATCTCAATGTGATCATTCTTTATAGCTGAGTAGTACTCCAATGTATAAAAATACCACACCATTTTTATCCATTCCTCAGTTGATGGACACTTAGGTTGTTTCCAATATTGGGCTATTCCAAAGTGTGCTTCTATAAACATGGGTGCACATAATATCACTGTGTTATGATGCTTTCAGTTCTTCTGGGAATATGCCTAGAAGTGGAATAGCTGGAACAAATGGAACTTCCAATTCCAGCTTTTTGAGAAATCTCAGAGTGACCTCCAATAGTTGCACCAGTGTACACTCCCACCAACAGTGCAGGAGAGTTCCCTTTTCCCCGCAGCCTCTTCAGTATTTGTTGTTGGTGGTTTTCTTGATCCTGGTCAATGTTTCAGGAGATAGAATCTCAGTGTAGTTTTAATTTGCATTTCTCTAATGAGTAATGATTAACATTTTTTCATGTATTTTTTGGATTTTGTATTTCCTCATCTGAGAACTGTATATTCATCTCAGATGCCCATTTTTGGATTTGATCTTTGAATTTTGGGGGTCTATTTTTTTTTAATTTTTTATGTGTTTTAGACAGAAGTCCTTTGTCTGAGGGACAGTTCACTAAGATTTTTTCCCAGTTTGTGGGTTTTCTTTTCACTATGCTGGAGATTTCTTTTGACATTCAGAAACTTTTTAGTGAGAGGTGATCCCAGTTACTGATTCTCAGAAGTATTTCCCGTGCGGTTTGGTTCCTATTCATGAATTCTCTACCGACCCCTATGTTTTCAAGGTTTTTGCCCAATTTGTCTTCCAATAGACTTAGTGTTTCTGTTTTCATATTCAGATCTTTGATCCATTTAGATTTTATTTTAGTACATAGTGATAGGCATTGGTCTAGTTTTAGTTTTAAGCATATGGAGAGCCAGTTTTTCCAACACCATTTATTGAAGAGACTGTTCTTCCAGTGAACATGTTTGGCCCCTTTATCAAAGATAAGGTGGTTGAGTGTGTTTGTAGTTGTGGTTGTATCTTCTAATATATTCCATTGATCTTCAGCTCTGTTTTGATTCCAGTACTATGTTGATTTTACTATAGTTGCTTTGTAGTATAACTTCAAGTCAGGGATTGTGATGTCTCCAGCCTTGCCTTTGCTGCTTAGAACTCTCTTTGCCATTCTAGATCTCCTCTTACTCCAAATGAATTTTAGGAGTGATTTCTCTACATCTATAAGGTATGTTGATGGTATTTTTATTGGGATTGCATTGAATCTGTATAACAGTTTTGGGAGAATGTTCATTTTCACAATATTTATTTTTCCTATCCATGAGCAAAGGATGTCTTTCAACATTCTGAATCCTCTTCAGTTTCTTTTTTCAGTGTATTATAATTTTCCCTGTATAGGTCTTTCACTTCTTTTGTGAGACTAATTCCTAAATATTTCATTTTTTTGGTTGCTAGTGTCAAGTGTGTGGTTTATCTTATTTCTCTGTCAGTGCTTTTGTTGTTAGTGTATAGGAATGCTATTGATTTTTGAATATTGATTTTATAACCAGCTACATTTCTGAATTTATTTATTATATCTAAGAGTTTTTCAATGGAGTTTTGATGGTCTTCTATGGAGAGTATCATGTCATCTGCAGATAATGATAAATTAAATTCTTCTTTTCCTATCTTTACTCCTTTTGTTTGTCTCTCTTGTCTAATTGTTCTGACTAGTATTTCCAGTACTATATTAAATAAGAACAGTGATAAGGAACATCCTTGTCTTGTGCCTGATTTTAATGCAAAGACTTTCAATTTTTGGCCATTAGTACGATACTGGCTGTTGGTTTGTCATAGATGGCCTTTATTATGTGAAGGAAAAGACCACCTATTCCAATTTTCTGTAAGGTTCTTGTCATAAATGAATGTTGGACCTTATCAAAAGCTTTTTCTGCATCTATAGAAATGATCATGTGATTCTTACTTTTGGTTTTATCAATATGGTGGATTACATTTATTGATTTACATACTTGAACCATCCCTGCATTCCTGGTCATGGTGTATAATCTTCTTGATGATTTGCTGCAACCTATTTGCCAATATTTTATTGAGAATTTTTGCATCTGTGTTCATTAGGTAGATTGGTCTGTAATTCTCATTAGATGGGTCTTTCTCAGGTTTTGGTACTAGAGTAATATTTGCTTCAAGGAATGACTTAGGAAAATCGCTTCCCTTTCAATTTCATTGAAGAGTTTGAAGAGTGTCAGCATTATCTTCTTTGCACTTCTTGTAAAATTCTGCAGTGAATCCGTCTGGCCTGGGCTCTTCTTTGTAGGTAAGGACTTAATTACATTTTCAATTTCATTAATAGAAATTGGGTTATTCAGCAGTTTTACATCTTCTTGACCTAGCTTTGCTACTTCATATGTTTCTAGCAATCTGTCTGTTTCTTCTGTGTTATCAAACCTAGGAGAGTAAAGGTTTTCAAAATAGGTGTTGATAATCTTCTGTATTTCTACAGAGTCTGTAGTGATTTTCCCATTTTGTTCCTTATTGCATGAACTTGAGCTTTTTCTTCCCTTTTTAAAACAAAGTTGGCTAGGGGCTTATCAATTTTATTTATTGTTTCAAAGAACCAACTCTTTGATTCATTGATTCTTTGGATTATTTTCTTAGTCTCTATTGAATTAATTTCTGCTGATTTTTATACTTTCCTCTCTTCTTTTGGCTTTGGGCTTGATTTGTTCTTGTTTTTCTAGATTTTTGAGTTGTAACATCAGGTTATTTGTATTCAGACTGTTTTCCTGATATGGGAACTCAGTGCAATAAATTTTCCTCCTAGGACAGCTTTCATTGCATCCCACAGATTCTGGTAAGTTGTATTTGTATTTCCATTTGCTTGTAGGTATTATTTAATTTCTTCTTTAATTTCCCCTGTGACCCACTGATTACTCAAGAGTGTGTTATTCAGTTTCCACGTGTTTGTGGGATTTTTGCAGTATCTTTTATCATTAATTTCTAACTTCAAGGTGCTATGATCCAATAACATGCAAGGGATAATTTCAACTCTTTTGCATTTATGTAAATATGTACTATGAGCTAATATATGGTCTAATTTAGAGAATGACATGTACTGCTCAGAAGAATGTGTATCCTGATGTTGCTGGAAGGAACACTCTGTATAAGTCTATCAAGTCCATTTGTTCACAGGTGTGATTCAGTTCTATTATTTCTTTGCTGATTTTCTGTTTGGTTGATCTGTTCCTTGGTGTCAATGGTGTGTTAAGGTCTCCTGTTATAATTTTGTTTCTGCTAATTTGGTTTTTCATTTCTGTTAATACTTGTTTTATAAAACTGAGTGCTCTGCAATTTGGTGCATATATATTTAAGATTGTTGTCTCTTCCTCTTTAAGTTTTCCCCTAACCAGTATGTAATGACCTTCATTATCTCTTCTGCTAATTCTTGGTTTGAAGTTCGCATTGTTTGCCAACAGAATAGCTACCCTTGCTTTGTAGGGAGTTCCTGTTGTATGAAGTATTGTTTTCCATTCTTTGACTTTCAGTCTGTGAGTATCCAATTGGGTTAGATGGGTTTCTTGTAGACAGCATATGGTTGGATGTGGTTTCTTCATCCATTCTGCCAGTCTGTTTCTTTTTATTGGTGCATTAGGACCATTTACATTAATGGTTATAACTGTTACATGTTGGTTTATTGTTGACATGCTATCTTTCTGCTGTTGCATCTTTTATCTTTCTGTTCTGTTTAATTGTCTGCTTTGTTTAGTGGTTTTTTCCTAAGTGTATCAAAACTGTCAGTATTCTTTGCCGGGTTGGCTTGGTGATCATAAAGTTCTTTAGTTGTTCTTTGTCATGTAAGTATTTTATTTCTCCATCCATTTTGAAGGTATCTTCATTTTCTCATCCTCTCGCCATTCTTCACACCGAGAACCTCAAGAGTCACGTGGGTCACAACTTTGCAAAATGTCCTGAATAATCTCATCAAAATGCAGAAACTCTGGGTTTTACAGAAATACTGGTTCACTAAGTCTAGGATTTTCCTAGTAATCTAAACAGCTCTCATGTATACCTGATTAAGTTTGTTCTTTATGAGAAGGAGACATAAAATATAAAACCTTCTTTACATTTTTATGGTAGTATTAGAAATAGACATTGCATACTATAAATGTGGATGTGTTGATCTCAGTAAACTTCACACTTATTTAACAAATAATAAAATAAGCAGAAAATGTAGGTCATTATTTCAGTTTTCTCAAAGTTGTCTACCTCTCAAAATAAACCATCATGGCTCTGTAAACGATCCTTCCAGTTGGTTTTCTGTCCACAGAGTCTCACGAACACACTCCACTGCATAGCCCAGACTCTTTTGCCTGTGAGTGCAGGTGGCTTTCTGGGTAATTATGTGGGAGTAGTCACACACCTTAGCACATCTGGTCTGCTGTAACATGGTTCCTAAACTGAAGTTTGCCATTCTTCTTCCTTCCCCTCAGTCCTGCTTCCCTCTCCAGTGAGTATATTTAGCAATGTCTTGTGAGATTCCATTTAAGACGAACTTCTGTGAGTTTTTCTGAAAATTTTTCTCTTACCAAAAATCTCATGCAGACATATTCATACTATGGTGATTATTTTTCTTTAACTAGAAAAATAGTGCTTACATATAAATTATAAAAGTTATTACAGAATATGGTTTTCCTTACAGTTATATTTAAACTCAACTGACATTAGTCCATGTGTGCTCTCATATGAAACATCACCGTTTATTCTGTCATCAGTGAGAAGTTAGCGAGTTGTTCTTCCCACTTCCTTAAAATGCTAAAAACATTTTACCACTACTTCTGTGTGTTCTTCGAGTTCCGAATAAATTCTAGATGTCGGTGTCTCCAAAACAGCAGATCTCTATCTCTGGCAAGGAAAGCAGAGGCCACAGATTTTCACTGCACACTGCTCCTGCTTTCTCAGCCTCCTCACTGCCCTTGCACCCCAACTCCCTGCGTCAATAATGCGCATTATCCCTGCATGTAAAATGTTTACGGCATCACAATAGCAAACGATAACAGTCTCAGCATTGGAAGGTGAGAATTCATGTGACAGGAATAATTTAAATGAGAAAAATCTGGACGTAAGGTAATATTAAAATGTATTTTAAAAGATGTTTAGGGAATTTACGAAACATGATTCCATTATAAAAGCAAGTCGTGAATGTAACACTAGAATAAAAATGAGTGCTTGCTAACAGTGCTCTGGGACCATGGTGGTGGCTACTGGCAGAAGCCGTGGCGGGCCAGACTCCAGTTCTGACAGCCCAGCAGCAGGCAGCGTCCTCCAGAGATGCACTCGGAGAGCAGCACCGGAGAGCCATGACCTGCTATGCACATGGGATCATCTCCGGGGAAAGCTTACAACGCAACCGTATTCTCAGGTCTGGGTCCACTAGTGCAGCACGGTTTCTAGGCGGTAAAAGTCTAAGCACACAGGGCTGAGAGAAGGGCCTCTAAAATCCCAGGATCTGCCCTGACCAGACAGTGTCTAACCTCGCTATGCACCCAGGCAACCTCAAAGCAAGCAGTTATCATAACCACAAAGCTGCCAGACAGACAACACAAGCAGACATAGACATGGATGAAATATCATCAGGAGTAAGATTAGCAGCACATGAAGAAAATTAATATCCCAGAAAAACAGTTAAACAGCTACCCAGTCAGGAGACAGTCATTGATGTTATGTAAGTGAAATCACATTCTCAGAGATGTTTAAAAAAGTAAAGTGTAGACTCCAAAAACGTAACAGAAGCAAATAGCAGACTAAAAATGGATATAGAATATTCTAAAATGCCTACAATGATAACAAAGAAAAATAGATTTTCTGTATAATAGCACTGGAGAATTCATTCAGCATAAAGAGAAAAAGACTAATAAAGAAATTTTCAGATATTGAAATTGCATGGACAGTCTCCAGATATGATATGTAGAACTTTCAGGAGGAAAATTTAGAGCAAAAAAAATTGACAGATTACTGTTTAAAAATATGCCACAAATGGAAATCTCATAAAGCTTCAAAATAAAAATGCATGCAAACTGAAGGGCAGTCTTTTAAAAACTCTAACAAGATTATAGTGAATCTATAAGATAAATCAAGAACCAATAAAATCTCCAACAGCAGTTTAACAATGACTTCAGAAACAGTAGCTACAAGAGATAGCTTTAAACAGTGTTAACTCTCTATATATTTTTAAGATACTTACTTGCCAAATACACAATTGCAGAAATTTAAAAAGAAAACTTCAGAGTTTAACATAATGAAACAAAAATATTCTTCCTAAAATATGCAGATGAGAAGACCTCATAAATCACTAACACTATCTTGGGTCAAAATAAACTGAATTTGTGTGTAAATGAATTGTATGTGCCGATTTGAATGGGCAGCAATTTGCACAGAGAATTGGTTGGATGCTTTTCTGGCATTGCCTGTGAGTGTTTCTGGATAAAAGCAACTACTGAGCTGGAGGATGGGGAAAGCAGAGGGCAGCTCCCAGTCCAGGAGGCCATGTCCTGTAACCTAATTCTCAACATAACTTTTTAATAAAATCACAATTCTTCCTCTCTGCTTGACTAAGCAGAGTCACTGGCATTGCCCGGCTTTGCTGTTAACTTGGACTAATTTTCAGGTCCCAGCCTGTAAACTTGGACTCCAGTACCAGCGTGGGGGGTCCGAGGAGTGGGCATTGTCACTGTGTGGAGCGGACCAGTTCCACATTGGGATGTAACAAGCAGGCCCTGGAGGACAAAATGTGAACACATCCAAAGGTGATTGTGGGTCAGAAGCACTGCGTGCAGAGTAAGGCCAGCTATCAGTTTTAATTCTACTAAGAATCACCCATGATGGAAGTGGTCTAGCATACCCCACTTTCCACCAGATAGAAGGATGATGATGAGTTCCCCACAATTATGCCACATACAGCAAACTCATATGGGATGCTGCTGCTGACAGATCAGGCACCAGGGATGGCCCACAGTGACCAGTATGCTTTGGTGGGTGGATATTCGTGTTGCTGATCTCAGCAACAACTCTATCTCTATCATGTGGCCACTGTGTCTACAAGAGCATCAGATGATTTCCAGGAGTGGTTGGAGGAGACTGAGTGGTGTCCACTTGAACAGGTAACTTGAACAGGGACAGTACTGTAAGGGCAATGGGCCAGTGTGATACCTTATGAAAGGTGACCAAGCTCTCTGTAAATTAAATTGTGATTCATCATTCAGGTAGGACAGCAAAGATATGCTGATAACTTTTCAGCTGAAAGCAAACTGCTGCCAGTGGTCTTCCCTCATGAGCATCAAGAAAAGTAATCACTGGTCAGAGCAACACCTGCACATCAGATACCAGGGCACGTGCATATGTGCTGAAGCAGTGAAACCACATATGCACCACGATAAAATAAGGGTCCTCAACTCACAACAATCCATGGTGTGTTCAAAGATTCATCTATTTTGGACATGGTAAAAGTCATAACCTGCACATCTTTTCATATCCTGATGGCTGCAGAAAGCTCTGAAATCTTCCCAAAGTGCTGCAATTTCAGTTTTTTGGTCCAGCGCCTCACACACTTGTGTCTTCTTGGCACCATGACAGCCTTCACTCAGCAAGTCAGAAAACCAGTGTGGGTATTCTGTCAGCTACTCTGCATATCTGTCCTAACTATGCTCTTAGGAACTGAGGAAAGGAAAAAAGACAAGTGTGGGCACCTACCAGGCCATCTGCAAGATGCATTTAAAGCAGAGATCTGTTGATTATGGGATCTTCCTAAGCTTCTGCTCTAACTGGTGAGCTACAGTGGCATTTAGGGTTTCACAGTTAGCATTGGTGCAGGGCCAGTCTTCAGAGTCACTGAGAGGTAAATGTCCTCCCTGCTAAACAGTGTTGTCCTCCTGGTACATAGAGGGACATAGGTCTCACTGGGGAATGTTGGAAGAAAATTAACAGTAAACTCTTTCAGAGTGCAGTGGTACCCTTTTTCTGGTCTCCCTCTCATTTAAAAAAGATGACTTCACCTATTTGACCAGTTATTCCAGGCATATGTATATAACATAAGCCTTTAATAAAGAGTTGAAACATAGCAAAGAACAAAACTTAACTGAGGAGCACTAAAAGTAAATATCGACTTGTGAAGGTTTATAACATTTTTAATAAATATACCCTAGAGTTAAGCAACTTAACTTTTAATACTAGTTAAGATTATGGCTTAATGTGAGTTTGAGACCAGCCTGGGTTACAAAGTGAGTTCAAAGTCAGCCTGAACTATATAGCGAAACGCTGCCTCAAAAAAAGCAAAAGAAAAGAAAAAAGAAAAGAAAAAAGATTATGGCTTAAAAATAAATACATATCCGTTACATTTAAAATATATAGGTTTTATAAATATTTAATATAAACAGTTTTCAAAATATATTCAATAATTCAAATCAGATATGAACTTCTAGATCAGGATTTAAGTGACCTTAACTTACCTAGATTCAGAGTACTAGTAATGTTACTTAGTAGTCCTTATGGTAACATAATGGTGCTAACATCACCATTCTCATTGCAAATCCCTAAAATGCTTGCATTGTTTTATTTTTTTTTTCCTACATGGTATTACAATATTGGAGACACAGACTACAAATAAAACCTATTCAGCACTGCTTAAATTATTTTTATTTCCAATAAATTCTTATATTTAAATTATTTTGAATTAAACAGTTCTTTGAACACAAAAAATAACATGCTCATAAAAACCTTCAAAATTTTACTATCGCTTTAGTAGGTTTCATTTTGATTTCTTTACTGAAAACAAAAAACACCACTTGTTCACATTAATATGTAATGTTTCCAAAATATGCATTGAACCAAGGGATAGAGCAGAAAATTTCTGCTGTCAGGAATCAGGTCTGAGGTGGTGATATCAGGTCACTCACTGGGTAGACAGAGCTCCAGGCTGACAAGCCCAGGAAGGAGAACAGAGCAGCTTCTCCACAGGCCTCCCTGCTGTTCCTGGTTTCCCTGTTGATTACCAGGTTTTCTGTCTTCCCCGTACTGTGTAATGGCTTTACCTATGGCTTCTCCTGTGTCATGCTCTTGCTAGCAGTCTACTTCAGATCTTGCTTCTTTTATCTGATTACTTGAGTCTTGAAATCAAGCTCTCCAGGAAAAAGCAGCTAAAATGGTCTGATTTTCAGGAAGAAGCTCCTTTGTTGCAAAGTTCTCAGGCCAAAGGTCCTGCGAGTTCTTGTTGTTAGCAAATTTCTGATTCTTGGTCCTTCAGGTTTGGTTTACACCATGTAGTCATGTGGATGTAGGTGGAATGGTGCTTTCTGACTTCTCCAGAGAGCCAGTGTAAATATCCTCAACTTGAAAAGTTTTTCCAGTACAAATGTAAATTATTAGGTAATTGTTCAATCTATTGTATAAGTTTTAATCAACCTACCCTTCAGTGTCTCATTCATATTGAATCCATAGAAAGCAATAAAAAACGAGAAGTTAAGAACCGTGACTCTTTTTTTTTTTTTTTTTTTTTTTTGTCTTTTTCATTTTTGTCGGTACCAGGGATCGAACTCATGACTGCCTGCTTGCAAGGCAGACGCTTAAGCCGCTGAGCTAAATCCCCAGCCCCAGAACAGTGACTCTTAATAAAAATGGAAATTGGAAATGTGAGGGAGGTACATGGGTGTGGGAGGTACACGTGTGAAGGAGCTACATTTGAAAGGGAGGTTCATGTGTGTGAGAGGTACATGTGTGAGGGAGGTACACGGGTGAGGGAGGTACACACACCTTTTTCTTTACATCATAATGACATCCTCTAATAAGGAGTATGCTTTACAAGAAATTTAACATTAAAGGAGAAAGTGGTTAACAGTGAGATAGAGAAGTGCACCGTCCTTTGCTTGTAGTGGTTGAAAATGCACTAAATTCAGTTGTAGCTCCCATATACAGCTGCATTCTGTCCCAACTATTAGGCTTTCCTGTTGGAAGTCCCCAGAGTAGGGTAGGGTGAGAATGTGGACAGGAACCAGCGGAGTCACTGCACATCAGCGCGCTGAATCCTGAACCCCAAAATCAGCCTTGGGTTTAAACTGCGCAAACCTTCCCGACAATGAGCCATTTGCTATGTGGGAAAATAGAAGAATGTGTCTTTTCAGTCATTAATGCTAAAAATAATAGTTAAAACATTTCAGTTTTCCACACTAAACAGTATTTATCACCACCAGAGAAACCTAATAGGCTCTGTATAAAATAGGAAAACACTCCTCTATTACAGCAGTTAGTTTTGATAAGTGTCCCCTAGTTTATTTTATATTTGACTTTTTTCCCTAATAAAATCCTTTCGGTGCACTAGAGATGGAGAATGTGTAGAGAGTTACAACTCATTCTTTTCAACTACCCAACCTTTATGTGTAAAAATGTCAATTTAAAGATAAATTTGTCTATTTCATATGCATTTTGTAAGATGAAGCAAAGCTATAAGCCTTTTTCTTAGAATTATAAACACTGTGTGAAGCAAGATATTAGTATAGTTCTTTTAGTTTAGAGAGATTTGAAAATACCATAAGGAGCTTGTGGAGTGATATATCTTAATGTTACTAAATACGAAGTACTCAATCACTTCACAGCCTTGTTTGTTTAGAATTATTTATCTCCATGGAGCCTAGAAATAGAAAAAGTCTCTCTAGGGTGAGTGGCAAAGTCACACAGCACATTCCAGGAATGCAGAGGGGAAAGAAGTCATGGCCACTGATGGGAAAGGCTATGTCCACACATCCCCTGGGAGTAAATACTGGAATCATTCATCCAGCAGAAATATTCTTCATTTGATACTTATATTCAGGGTGAGGGTAGACTGATTAATTACTGAATTATTAGTATCACACTGTAGATTTCACTCTGTACAGTGTAGCATCAAAGGTCCCCAAACAACACGGCATGCCAGCCTTGGATATCTAGCTTTCCTATCCTCACAAAAGACAGTGCTTGTTTGTACTCAAAATGATTTATCCTTACTCTTCAGTAATTTTCTTAGTTACTTTCTCTTCCCTCGACACAGTATCTAACACCCACAGTTAAAAGAGGACAGCTTCATTTCAGTCAGAGGTTGTAGAGATTTCCACCATAATTGGTTGGCTCCAAGGCTGGGGGTGGGGCAAGGGCTGCTCACAGCAGGCAGACAGGAAGAGAAGAGAGAGCAAGGGAGGAGGAGGGCAAACCCTGCCAGGACACATGCCTGATCACCAGGTGTCACTCCCCATATCACATGTAAATGCAATCACACCAGCAGACTAACCATGAGGATCCCACCCTCCATGCTTGGGTATCTCCTAAAAGCTTTGTGGGAAGAGTCAGCTATAAACTGTAACAATAACAGTGCTTGTTCTTCACTTAATGTGACTATCCATTTTATAAGAGGGGTAAATGCTTGTAAATCTCAGACACTAAAGGACAGTGCTGCTTCTAGACAGGAAACAGTTACAAAGCTCTGAAATTGCTGCTTTTAGGTAGGAAGTCACCCTCTCACCCTGGACTTTCCCAGCACACTGAGTAGTGCTGTTTACAGTGAAATTCTACACAGAACCAGCTCAAGTGAAAAGTCACCTCTCTTAACACACTTGACTTAGCATGTACATGGGCTACATAGAAAGCACAGCTTAAAAAATGCAAAATCACAGTTCTTTCCAACCCACAGAGTTAAAAGGCTCTTGAGTGCTGTGTTAGAGGAAAGCTAAAATAATGATGCTGGTCACACATTAGTGAAATACATATCTCTAGTTCCAAGGAACACATGGCATCAAAATTAAACATTTTGCTTGACAGAAAAGAGATAGAAACTTTGGCAGCTATCACTGCCTGTGGCATCCAAATGATTCAACTTAAGGTTGTTTTTATTTCAGGAAAGCCACCACTAAAGAAGAAGATATCTATGCACAGAAGTCTGGGTGGGAAGTTTAGCCATTTTTCATTTAATGTACAGATTTACTCTTCAGTCGCATGAAGATTAGGCGCCTATCATTCTTTCATCCTTTCATCTCTATTCTGAGATGGGAATGGCTTTCTGGCTTTAAAGTTAATATTCAAAACTTCTGCTTGATATTTTCATTTATTTGTGCTACCAAAAGGGCATGAGAGAATATTTAATTCTGAGCATATACTTTGCACATACAGAAATATTTGCACTAGATTACTTACTAGATTTTGCTAATATTGAGAGGTGCTCAGTTGATATTGAACAACAATAATGAAAAGAAAAGAGTTTAGAAATCTCTTGATGGAAAGGCTGGTGGGGAGAAAAGAGACTGGGAGTCAGGATGGTGGCACACATTGCTTTCCAGCCTTGAAGGCAGAAGCTGGGAGGGCAGAAGCTTGAGCCCAGCCAGGGCAGCTAAGACTGAGCAAGACGCTGTCTCAAGAAATAAAGGTATTTTAAAAGAGCTAATGAAGTACATTTATGTAAGGAATATTCATATCACACAATCAACAATCTGATGTAACATAAGTCAGTATGATTGGGTATAACTCTGGGTTCAATCCCTACTACTGGATAAACAGATAGATTTGTAGCATGCATTCCTGCTTCTGTGTTTCCGAACCATTGCAGCTTCTCTTCCTCAGGAAGAACTGTAGTTCCTCCCCTCAAATGGGGGCCTTGTTCAAAGCTTGGAACACCTGGCTGTACCTGAGTGTGAGTCCTTGTGATACCAGTGAGAACAGCAGACAGAAGCCATGAGGAGACCACGCCAAGGAAGAGCAGGGCCAGCAGTGGTCCAGTTGATGGATTCCTGACAAGTCTCCCCATAGCGCCAGTTGGTTAAAGGAGGAGGATTGGTCACTTCCCTTTGCCGTGACAACACCTGATCCTGGAAGTGATGTTTAAATATATGAAGCCCAAGAAAATGTCCTTAAACAAATGGACTCTGTACTGCTCTGAGAGCCGCTCCTTCATTTAACCAAATGGAGCCATGGGGAGACTTGTCAGGAGATGCTCAGGTCCACGGTGCCCTAATCAAGTGAAAATAACTGGAAATTTCTACCAAATACGTAAAGATTTTATATCACTTTTTTGTAAACTGTTCTGAAATATAGGAGGGAGACATCCTACCTCATTGCACTAGATATTACTGTTCTTATCGGAAAACTAGGAAAAACTTCAAAGGAAACAACAGAACAATATGACTTATTCATATAGACACAGATATCTTCAACAAAATTTTAGCAAACTGAATCCAGCAACATCTAAAGATAAGTAGAAAACAAGACCAAATAGGATGTATTGTTGGAATGCAAGTTCTGTAGAACATTACAAAGTCTGTCAACACAAACACAGCATAAACACCTTGTTTCTATCTCTCTTTCTCTGTCTCTCTGTGTCTCTGTCTCTCTCTCTCTCTCTCTCTCTCTCTCTCTCTCTCTCTCTCACACACACACACACACACACACAGACACACACAAATGCATTTGTTAAAACACCACAATTTCATGGTCGAAACACTTAAGAGAGCATGAATAGAAGGGAACTTACTGGAGCAGATGAGTCTCCACTGGAACCCACAGCTGACTTCATACTTCGAGGAGACTTGCTCCCCTGCAACAGAACAGAGAAGACATTGTTGTTTTCTGTATTTTCCATGTATGCAGCATTACAGTGGGAGTTCCCACCAGAAAAAAGCAAAAGAACAACAACAAAAAAAAACTATCTCAGTTTATGATGACTTTTGTCAGTTTGATTAATGTTTGGTTTTTAAATTCATTTATTTATATTTCTAACCAATATTTATGCATATTTTGGAGGTTCAGTGTAATGACAATATGTAAGTACGTATTTTAGGTAAAATAAATCAAACTAATTAACATACTCACCTTATCAATTGAGACCAGAATAGTAAGAAATGTTATCTGTTGGTAATTCTGAAATACACAGGACATTTTCTTATCAACATTGATCTGCTAAACTGCAGTATAGCCCAAACTTGTTTCTACAGTCTAACTGAAGCTCGGCGCCCTCGGATGACTGTCTTCCCCTGTGCCCTCACCGCTCAGCTCTCTCCTGTGAAGTCCCCGTCTCACGTCCGGCCGATCACTGATGCCATGTGGTACTTATCTTTTATCTTTGTGTGTGACTTGTTTCACTTAGCACAGTGTCTGCCAGGTCCACTCACTTTGTCACAAGTGACAGAAATTCCTTCTTCAATAATCTTGAGGGACGTATACATAGTGATCAAAATATAGGCTGATTATAAATATTAAGGTGATCAGCATATTTATAAGATAGAAGGGTGTATAAATCCATTGCATTTGCTTGAAGAAATATAGACAATCTCACAATAAAAGCAGAAATTTAGAGCAGCACTCAATAAAGTCTAATACTTACTACTAACTTAAAGAAAAGAAATGCAAAGTTTACACTGAACATTTGAATGTATTATTGAAAGAAATTAGAGAAAGTCTAAATAAATAGGAAAACACCTCCTAGTCATGGTTGGAAGATTTAATGTTTTTAGGATGACAGTGTTTTCTACATCAATCTACCTATTCAGCATAACCTGTATCAGAATATCTGATGACTTCTTTGTAGACACTGACACGTTCACATGGAAATACAGTAGACCCACGAGGCCAGTAACTTCAAAAAAGAATAAACTGGAAGGACCCACAGTCCCCAGTTTCCAGGCTTATCATAAAGCAATGTGATTAGGAGAGTGTGGTAACAGCATATAGACAGGTATAAATCAGCAGACCAGAAACAAGACAGAAATAAACCCTTGGGTCTATGGCTAATGGATTTGTAATCAGAGTGCAAACATCATTCAACCGAGTGAATTTGCACCTTTGCCTCACACTGTGAAAAAGTTAACACATCCACAAGGTGGATTGAAGAGCCAAATAAGTGAGTAAATGTGCACAATTATTAGAAAAAAATTTAGGAGTAAATTCACATGACCTAGTTTCTCAGTGGAATTTTTGGTATGACACCAAAACTATGAAAAAAAAGAGAGAAAATTATGTACTGAGTTTCATCAAAATTTAAATCTCCCGTGCTTCAAAGAAGTTTGCAAAGAATATAAAAGACAACTACTAAATTGGAAAAAATATCTGAGAATTATACTTTGGAACTGTGATTTGTATACAAACATATAAAATAAATTCTTGCAACTCATTATGAAAAGGCAAGTAAAGGTACCAAAGTAAAAATGGGCCAAGATAAGATATGAACAATTATTCTCCAATGAATGTGCTAACAGGTCAGTGAGCACCTTAAAAGCTGCTTGGCATTATTAGTCTGCAAATAAAATAGTTTATCCTGCATGCTATATAAGATGACTAGAATCCTATCAAATTTTACAAAGCAAACTGATGAAGTATTAAAAGCAGTCTTGCTGGTGATAATTTAAAATTATTCATTTTGGAACATGTTCTGACAGGCAATCAAACAGTAAAACAGAGAGTAATCATAATGACCAATCCATTCTGTTTCTAGATGTAAACCTCTGAGGATGGAAGTCTGTCACACAGAAATTTTCCATGACAGTTTATGGCAGCGGCATTTACAACACTTCTCAGACTGGGAAAAACCAAGCATCCATCAGCTCATCAGTGGGTCAGGAGATGCAGTGTGTCCACACAATGGAACATGGCTCAGATAGCACAGGAAGCAAAGGGCTGGTACCCACTGCAACTCTGAAAATACAGCTTACAGGAAAGAAGCCAATCACAAACACACATAGTAGTTGGCCCCATTAAAAGTATCAACGAGAGATGAGTACATAGTCAACATGCTAACTAGTACTTACTCTGGTTAAGGTACTAGACACGGATACAGTAATCTCCTGTTATCTGAGTGCTAAGGGAAATGCTCTAAAATCTATGATGGAGGCTCCATGCATCTGTGCATATACCAGAAATATCAATCGTGTACCATACTTTGAGTGGGTGAATTGTCTGGTATATGAATTATATCTCATAATTTTATTTAAAAAGAGATTTTTCAAGTGTGACTCTGTGGACTTTGACCTTGGCCGGATGATCATTGACTTTAAACTTGAAGTGAGAAGGAAACGTGAGTGGCAGAGGGAGAATTTAAAACTCAGCCCCTGCTCTTATGCATGTGACCCTGCATTGTCTCTCAGTCACGTATAGGGGTGTTTCAAAGTGGGGAGCTGAGGATTCAAGGCTGCAGAGCAGGGAAGCAGTCCAAGTTGATGACACCCACTGGTGACAGTGAAAGTCTACAAAGGTCATGAAGGTGAATAACATTAATGAGAGTTTACACAGACAAAAGTTGGAAGAAATCCAAGCATCCAACTTTGGAGATTTCAACTTTGTAGGATGAAAAAATGAGGAAAAATAGTGAATAGATAATACAATAGAGTACCGCGAGCAATAAATGATTCCTGTAAATGAGAATTTTCTTGCAAAGAGCTTTTGAATAAGCAGGAAATAATCAGCTGCCATGTGTCAGCATTACCCTCTGAGGCCTGACCCCTCCTATCACTGTTTCCCCTGCTCTGGGGAATAAGACCACCACTCAGCACCACACAGAGAAACAGGGTCCTTATTGCAGAAGGGAACATTTTATCCACTGAAATAGCTGGGGGTCCTGACAGTGAGCATCAGTAAAAATCTGGACAGCACACTTGGGAGACCTCGTGGGTGCTGGACCCTGGTATTTGGCCAGGAAAATCAATGGCTCAGGGAATTGAAAGGCTCCAGGCTCCTAAGCTGAGAGCATCAGTCCTGACCAGGTCATCTGTGGCATCCCCACCCTCCCACTTTCAGGGCTGCTTAAAACTGAGCGCCAGCAATTTACAGTGAAGGAGGTGGAAAAGCCAAACTGTCTTCCCAGAGTAGTAGTTAGGATTCCCCAGACAAATCGGTGGAGCACATTAGGAACTGTCTGCTGGGGGGAGCAAAGGCCGCCAGCCACTATGCTCCCTCGAAGTTCCCAGAGTGAAATAAGGTCTCTTCACTGTAAGACAAAAGGAAACCCAATTCGAGGTGCCTTTAAAGGAGAGGCTACCTCGAGAGCATCCTTCATGGTAAGGGTTGAAGTTTCCAGGTGCTACACTGGTGCAGGCAACAAACAAACAAACAAAACACCACTGGGACTCACATAGAGATCAAGAGCAGAAGGTAGATGTCATCACATCAGCACCTTGCTGGCCTCTCCTTTCTGATTCTGCACCCAAGCCAACTCCCTGACCAGTAACTGAAGGACTCAGGGAGGCCCCAGAGAACTCTAGAGCAACAGGATCCTTGCTGGCCCGCTCTCTGCTCTTAGAGAAGTCAGTGGGCACTTTCCCCAGGCTGCAGCCTGTTCTCTCCACACTTTGATATCTCTAAAAATCACATATTTAGATAAGCTAAGCTAAGGAGATACATTTTCAGCAGTTGGGTAAACATACCTTTTGATGAATAAACACAATTCTATGAAGCATTTATAAAGCAGGAAGGAAGGTATAAATGGGTTATGTACACACACATATACATGTAGCATGACTAATAACTTTTACTTCTTCTTTGGGAACTGGTTTTAATTGTAACAATTATTTTGTAGAGATTGTGTATAAGTAATATCTTATTAGGAGGGATCTAAACAGAAATCTATATGTCTAAGTTTCAGCGCTCCTTCAGAAGTGACTCCCAGGTTCAAAAATAAATGTGGGAAATATATCCAACCTAATTGAGGACACCACAGAAAACGAAGAAGCAATGGCTCCCGGCTGTTCTGGAAGCAGTTTTCCTAACCACTGCCATCCAAATGTGGCTGGCATCAGAGACAGCAAGTGTTTGCTCTGCTAGAGAGCTACTTTCCAGTCCAGCTGGCCATCTTCAGATCATAAGGGTCTCTTTTTACACTTAAGGAAAATCAAGGATGCTTCTTGAAGCATCCTTCTTCAGGAAAGCTAACACGTGTAGACCTATCACCATGGCAGGGCGGGCTTTCTCCGAGAGCAGAGGTGACACCCTCAAAGCGTTAAGGCCATCCTGCCCTGGTGCAGGAAGCCTGAGGGACAACCTTCCATCCTGAGGAACCAGGAAACACCAGTAATTAGGGTTTTATAATAGTAAAAGTGATTGGTATACACACTTCCATAGCATTATCTTAACCAATAAACTCCTACACAAAATCCAATGGCCAGTTAATCTCATCAGCGAGCTGAGCTGACTGAGATAACAAGTCCACATTATGTGCACAGTGAGTCAGATAACAGCCTATCAAGCTGAGACTGAGATTATCACCAGCCACACTTTACAGTATTCTTATCTACTGATTCCAGAAAACCATAATGTGGGTTTTGCTGTAAGAAGTCGGTGTGCTCCTAGTTTAGTGTTAAAGACACAAACTTGTGAAAAGTTAAGTAATCAAAGGAGCCAAGCATAAAGAAGTCAATAGGATATTCCCTAATGTTGATTAAATGAGAAAGCAGTAAAGATGCCTTGTGAGGGATCCTAGTCTCAAAAATGGTCAAGAACTCTAACCCCAGGCATCATGTGAGGCACCTGGCCACCTGGGGTATGTGTGTGCGTGTGTATGTATGGCAGAGATGCCATGCTAACTACACACAAGGACCCAGCGAGCCTTACCTGGGCCCCCTGACACTCTCCCTCCTTATCCCAGGAGCCCAGCTCAAGAAAGCACAGATCTTCCTGAGGTGGGCGCACCATTATCCCTTTCTGTGGCCTTCCTGGTGGGCCAGATGCTGAAATGGAAAATACAGAGAGTGAGGGTTCAGCGTGGTACACACCTGCTCTTGATGACCATGGAGGCAGTGCTGGGAGCTCCCAGAGTCCTACACTAAAATACAGGACAACCCAAGGTCATGGGCAGGGTCATTGGCAAGGGCAGAAGTGTCAGCTGGGACTGGACATCTGCAGAAGTGCACATTGCTCTAACACAAAGATTCTGCCCTCATTTAGGGTAATGTATGTTTGAAGGTCTACTTTTTTATAAATTGGAATAGAAAATCTTGGTCAACATGTCTACTAGAGATAATCTAGGGGAGACCCTCTAAATCCTAGTCTGAAAATCTCCTACTGTTATGTAAAAGCAACACTTGACCTATTTATGTAAGCATTCCCAAATATGTCCTGGTACATAGCAAATGTTGTGCATTTGTTACAGTTATTGTTATTATTATTATTATTGTTATTATTATTATTAATCGGGATTTTAATGAAGTAAGAGTGAGTAGAGAAAACATTCAGACTGTGAAAATGAGGATGCATATTCCAGAAACTGTCAGCTCCTTAGGAGAGCAGCTCCCTCTGCACGCGCTCCAAGGTGAGCTTGGGAACCCATGGCTCCAGTGCACCCCGTATCCTCACTGAGTGTCATCACATGGGGTCCAATCCACCTCCTGAGCCACCATTCTCACCAAGAATCTAAGTGCTCAGTGTTTTCTGACCCGTGTATTGAAGCCTGAGAAGAAAAACTACGGGAACAGGCAAAATCCTGGCTGGATGCTGAGGTCAGGAACCATAAATCATTGTTCAAGAACCATGCAGAGTACAATGGAGAGACTGAGAACTGACAGAAGCCACCGTTTCTCCCCCATGTGTGGCTGCCCTGGGGCTGCAGGGTGAGCTTCTTGTCCTACTTTGATGTGGCCCAAGGGTGCTCTGCAGAGCTTTTTTCTTTTCCCACCTCTAATAATCTTCCCTGCCATTACATTGAAAAAATTTAACAGAGCCTAAACTGCTTGCCTGTAGCCATAGAAGTGAACCATGCAACAACAGGACCAGGGGTAAAAACTTATTAGCAAATGCATGAATGGAAAAAGGACACCACATCACTTTCAGTAGCTTCGTGCGGCCCAGAGCAGCCCAAAGAATGGTGAGTGGAACCGGCCTGTGTGGTGAATAGGAGAACAATCTCTGATCGCTCCAGAAAGAGCTGGAAACGGTTAGTCATGGGCCGATTTCTTCACAGTACACAATGACATGGGATTTAGACATGGACTAAGATTCCCTTCTTATCAGCTAACACAACATTTTAAACCTCAGAGGACATTTACCTAATATTTTCACTTATTCACTTGCTATAGAAATCAAATGACCTGCTTCATCTCCCTCTTTAACTCCTTTTGCAAAAAGGTAATAATCACATCTAACAATGGTGTGTGCTGAAATTGTCTAATGAAAGATGCTGCATAAATGCAGAGTGGTCTTGAAATATTAAAATAGGACTATATATTATTGAAACCTATCACTATGCATGCTTTTCAGCTTTAGTTTACAACCCACACACACTGCCACCAAGTGAAGAACATAAAATGAAAATCCAACATGGCTGAAAATCTTCTCAGAGCTTCTCCAAACTGTCATGATTTAGGCAGTTTAGAGAAAACCGTGCTTTATAAAAATAAACAGCCAAGCCCATGAAAAAGAATTAGGGTGGTGCAGAGCCCCTCATCTGCATGCGGGGAGGGGACGGCCATAAACAAGACAGATTAATGCAGAGGAATGGTTGTCCTGGCTCATTCTGCAATCAGGGGAGGCAGTGCCTCACCCAGTGGCACCTGGCAGGGAGGCCGCAGACCCCTCCTTCCCAGGAAGCGCAGTTCAGATTGCACCACTGAAATTACAGCTTTGAAAATTGAATTATATTATTTTTCATCAGCCATGTCAGGGCTTTTACAAACTGCTAATTGCTTGGTGAACATTTTCAAATCTACATCACAGTTATTATTTACAAGTGAAGTGAATGTGCTAGGAAAATGTACCAGTTATTATGTATGAATTGCCTGCTGCCCCTCCGGAGGAGAAAAGGACACATCCCTGCATCTCTTGAGGCCATCCTAAGAGGAAGATTAGTAAGTAAATAAAACACTTGGACATTTGGTTGTCATTTCAATGAATCATGTTCCTCCTGAATTTTGAAAGTTGCATCTTTTGAAAAGTATGAAAACTGGGAAATGGATGTGAAAGCATTCTTAAAATACTTAAAATAAGAAAATGGTGACCTCTCAGTAGTGGGTTCTGAGAGCTCATGGAGAAATGAAAAAGAATGTTTTCTCCCTATGGAGGAAGCTACGTGTGGCTCTCACAGAATGCAGGAGCACGTGGCCAGCGGACACCCCTGGTTTCCCCCTCAAGTGGGGACTCGAGGACTGAGGAGGTCGACAGTGGTCTATGTGGTGGGGGCCTCTGAGAGCACAGATGCCACTAGCTGTAAAAGCTCCAGATGTCCAAGATCCCAGAAAGCGAGCAAGTATGCTGGGAGCACCTCTGTAAACACTGGGCAGCCATCATGGTCCTGTCCTGACATGCGCTGCTTTTTTCTCTCAAGGATACATATGTATCTTAAACAGCTTTGTGCTTCTAAAAGGATGGATTTTCATGGAATGTGAACTTAAATTTATTATTCCAGTTTCTCATTAGTTTTTAAAAAATGGCAGTCACTCTTCTTGGACAAATCTTTAAGAACTCGGTACTTTCTGAGAAGTACATCACCTCAGTTTCCAGAGGACACACTTTGACATCTTCCCATTTTGCAGAAATTTCATAGAGAGCAGTCTTCTTTACGTGATTTCTGACACTGAAATGTAAACGTGTGTTGTAGTCAGGGATTGTGCAAAAAAACAATTAAAAACAGGACATGGAGTTTATGATATTATTTTTATGATTGTCACTCAGAGTTAACACAAGAAAATGCAGGAAATCTACCCACAACACTAAAGACAGACCTTTTAACCAAGGGCCTGAACCCCACTGCAATGTCCCAGGAGTCCAGATGAAGAGCCAGAGCTCATGACAATGCCTCCCAGGAGTCCAACTGGAGGTCTAGAGGATTCATGCCAGTTTTTTTTTACAGATCCCTGTGGGGAAGGCCCAAAGGAAACCAGAAAGTCTATGCCAACAGGGTGAAGGAGCTTTGCTAGTAGGTTGAGGGTTCTATGCTGGAGCCAAGAAGTCCCACTTGTAACAAGGACCAGGACCATCCTGAAAAGCACCACAGCCATCCTCATCGACACAGAGGCCCCGAGCTCTCCTCCAACAAGCACAGTTGGGTACATGCCAGAAAGCCAGCATGACGAGTTCATCCTGGAGACCAAGCATTGCAGGAATTCTCCTCTGGAGCCAGGAAGCAGTGCTTGATGAGAGGACCAGAGCTTCTCCAGGAGTACCAACAGATCAAACAGCAGCATATAGGAGAACTCATAATGCCTCAATGCCTCAATGCCATACTTCTCCTTCTCCACGTCTCTATTTATTCCAGCAGCTTTCGCCAGGGGGAGCATCCACACTCAGCACCATGCTGATGTAACCCAGCTGTGTTAAGCTGACCACCAGGATTAACCCATAACAACGTGTCTGGCAAACATCTTCTTGAGTGCTGAAGTAGGTGAGTCTATTAAGCAAGGCACGCCCTGGGCTGTTCCTTCTCACAGCAAGTCATTCACTGCGGGAAGTCCTATGTCACTTGTGGGCTAAGAAATTTGGGTCTTAACTTTCAATTAAGATGTAAACATTTTAAACAACTGTTTGAGTCACTATCTTGGTTTTACATTGCTTGTGTAGAGAAATATAGCATTTTAAATGCAAAGATTATGTCAGAACACCTGAAGGGAAGCGTGTTATCATGGAAAATTTTGCTCTCACTGGAGTTTAATTAATCAAGTACTTGATTCACTCAACAGAAATTCTAGTGTCTGTCCTGTGTCACATGGGCCCAGTACTAATGCTGGAGAAATGAGGGTCTTCGATCGCTTTCAAAGGATTCAGAAAATGATGCATCTCTGGAGCTGCCCAGCTATCTGTGTCCACTCAGGAAGTGGTCCCAGTGAACGGCGGTTGCACTGCCATGGCCCCCGTCCTCCAGGCTCTGCCTTGCCCTTCACAATTGGCCAGTCCTTAGCCAGCCCTTGCTTCTTGTGGCAGATCGGCCACTGAGTCTTCTACTCTGCCTTTCACTTCCTGTTTTCTTACCTAGCTAGCTCCTTGCACAGCTTCCAGGAATCCTCTGTCATTTGGAACAGATGTTCAGTTACTCTTAGCCTAGGATAAGAACAGGTGTGAGACACACAGCGGAATTAAAAGAATCATTGCTTTTGAAATCATTTCCAAAGGTCTTCCGAGCAGCATTGTAACCAAAGCAATTCAGCATGGAACCCGTGAAGCCAATGAGCCCATCTGGGTGTGAGAAGCCCTGAGGCATGTGATGCCCTGCTGCAGGTGACATCTGCCCCTTCTGGGTGGAGAGCCCTTGAGCTGGTGAGAGTGTGGATCTGAGAAAGGAAGAGTATACATCCTCTACCACCACTGCACACTATCGGGTCTGAACTGGGGCCAGGGCTTTCCTGTTTTTCTTACTCTGAAGGCCACTTGAAAATTAAAATATTTCATTCTTATGAAATATCACCGCAGTATAATAAAATGCCCTTCTTTGATGCCAAAACACTTATTCTCATATTTCTTTTTAATGAAATTTTCCAATTTGACAAGACTCATGCTTTATCCTCTTTTGGGATTTTCTCTGATATTTTTTAAAGTTTTTTTATATATAAAAATAGAATAGAGCCTCAAAGAATAGTCTATTTCTGATTATAAAATTGAAAATACAAAAATAATACAATTTAAAGAGTCTTCATGATAAACATTGTCTTATAAACAGAGCCCTTCCTTCAAAGATAACTATCACACTGGAGATAATGAAACTATTTCATTTTCTCACGGTCTAGGCAGGGACCGAAGGCCATTTGTGTACTGACAGGTTTATTAATAAAATAGAGCAGCAAGCTCATCTGGGCACTGATCAGTGCTGCCAGACATGATAGAAGCCCACCATGTTACAGAGGTGCATTTATGGCTTCAGGACTGTTGTTAACATTTTTAGTAATGATTCAGGGATTAGTTTCTGTTCTTTCTCCCTTTGCAGGTGATCCCCTTTATATTTGAAGTAAAGAAAACAGTTGGAAAATTGATTTGCATGAACATTATCAAAAACAAACCCCATAAATGAATGAAACTCTTGCATCTTAGCACAGCTCTCTTTGGTAACCTCTTGCCGTGCTTTTAATTTGGTGACTTTGCCACCTCACTGTTCACCATCATCTGTCTTTTCCTTCTTTTTCATTGATCATCGTAATCAATCTGCTCAGACTAGCTTAAACATTTAGTGAAAAGGCTATAGAAAAGACAGACTGGCAATTTCCAGTGCTTTTAAGGTTATGCCAGGGAGACAAAGGAAAGAGAATTAGGGTGGGTTTTAAATATCTGTCATTCCATTTATATAATATAAAATTATATATTCTGTAGTTATGTTTATATGCTAGAGACTGATGATTATGAAAACACTTTTGTTTAAAAAATCCATGGATGATAATCAGTTTGTTTTCCATATAAACTCTATTGTATGTTGAAATAACAATTTTGTTAGCTAATAATTCCTATGTGATAGGAAAAAGTAAGAGCTAATTGTTTGTCTTTTAAAATTGAATATCTTGTTTCTATCAAGTCTGAATGTCAGATTCTGTCTGCTTCAAGGTCCAGCATGTTCAAATAAGACTCCACCTACA
Organism: Cavia porcellus; assembly: GCF_034190915.1. NCBI lineage: Eukaryota > Metazoa > Chordata > Mammalia > Rodentia > Caviidae > Cavia > Cavia porcellus. The sequence goes on from NW_026947497.1 coordinate 54,850,118, forward strand.
TGGCCGGCTAATTTAACTGGTAAATAGGATTAGCCTCAAAAAATACAGTATCTGACCAATGCCTGGAAGAAATTCAGTCATTGTTAATTCTATTCAGAAGGAGTCTGATACAATATAACGGTCAGCAAATTTTAGAGAATACATGATGTTTAAAGCAAGTGAAAGGCAATTAAATTTGTGATTTAAGTTTGAAAAGACTTAGATGAGTCACAATGGTGCTAAAAGAAACATAATGAGTTCAGGAGAGCTGAAAGGCACAGCTAAGCCTGGGTCTAACAGGAAGTGGGCAGACAGCCAGCTGAGAGAAATCAGGTAGAAAGCAGAAGAAAACGTGCCCCAACAGAAAAGTGGAGGTCATTGAAGACAAAAGTTCCACAAGATGCTTCTGAATGATTTTATTGCTAAAGCATCAAATGTGAATGTATTATAAGACTTGAGATTTGCATGAAGCAAAATAATATTTAACAGATGTGCTTAAAAGTTTTGTTGAACTTATCATCTGAAATTCTTTATTAAAAAATGACCAATAGTCCCTTTTAAAATATGCAGTAAATACAAAGAAAGTACCTTCTCATAAATGAGCCTAATAGCCTGAGTTCTCGTGTTTTAGCAAATGCCAAAAGCATGCAATGTACATCATGAAAGATGGTGGGAGGGCAGGGGATGCAGCTCAACAGCACAAGTCTGTGACTTGCAAGGGCAAGGTGCTGAGTTTGATTCCTGGTATCCCCCAAAATAAAGATAAGGTAAAAATATTATTATTGATTGTAAATATATATAATTTTACTTTCTAAAAAGTACAGATATTGATTAGTAGACTAGGTGATTCTTTATGATAGATAAAATTTAAAAATTTTGTTTTCAAATAAAGAATTCATATCTGTCACCAGAAAGAAAATCACAACATTCCAGGAGACTGAATTGCATTATGAAGATGCTTAAAATTAATTTGCAAATTTTAAAGACCAAATTTTCATTGAGTTTTGAGAATATTTGCTGAATATATTCATATAAAGCATTGCATTTATTTAAAAATGTAAGCTGATTAAGTTCATGACACTTTTAAATGCACAAAATGAAAGTCCCCTCTCCACCTTAGAAAACCACTTTCTAGTCTGAGTTCCTGTGGTTCATTGGCCCTGCTCAGAGAGACAAGGGAGGTGACTGTGAATCTCATAAAAATACCAATTTTTCCCCAAAAATCTTCTCACTCATTTCTAAGAGTATTTTGAAAATAATACTCAGAATGTTCATGGATATTCTGATTCAAGTTAACCCCTGAAGTAAATTTAGGTTTTCATAGCAGAATGCAGAGTCAGATTCACCGGTTCTAACAGCAGATGGTTAAACCAGAAACTCCTGCTTCCTTCCTCACTATGACACTGAAGACTGGAAAGTTGGGCCTTCATAGAAGGGAAAATCGACCAGCCAGGGACTAAGCTGTGATTTAGGGCTACCGGAGACTCCCACCCTACACCACATGCTGGACAGGTCTAGGACCTTCCCGGGACTCTTTCAGTTAATCTGATGAAATAAGCAGAAGTCTATTTTCTAAATTCGTTAAGTTTAGAAAAGTCTAATTTCTAAGTTCCTATATACTCCAATAGTAAGACAGATGATCCCAGCTAACGTCTTTAAAAACCTGTACTGCATCTAGGGGGATAAATGAAAGTGTCTGTGTCTCAAGGCATCAGGCACCAAACCTGGTTATTTCCCAACTCTATTAATTCCATGTTGTCAAGATGAAGGGGAAATTAAATAAATCCTTGCATGGGATATTGCCTAAATGATCATGAATTTTAGCATAATTTTACTTTATAATGTCTTACATATAATGCTTATGACTAAAACACAAATCTATAACATTGTTTGATTTAAAAATAATTAGTAAGTGATGTATAAGACATGAAAAACTCAAGCATTATGAATTTATTGCATTGTTAAAACTTTACATTTCCTGTTTTGAGCTGTCCAGTGCATAAATATTCTCCACTGAACTGCAGCAGAACACGCCCCCTACCCTCCCCACCCCAGCAGTAAAGTTCAGTTTGTCAGTTGCCCAGGTAGTAGTTGCGGATACAGGTCCTTTCACCTTCATTTCTCAGAAATCACTGGCCACTGTGATGCACAATGTATGAATCAATCCCCAGTTGACCAGGCATTCTGCCTCTGTATTTCCTGCTTACTTGTCCCATATAAGTCCTAGACAACCATAAATCAGGCCTGATATTCTGGGAATGATCCTGACTAGTGCCTCTTGATGTAAAATAAACCTGCCTCTAAATCCTATTTGTCACTAGTGTTTCTGTTTGCCATAGAAGAACTTGCAATGTATTTACTACTTTGTCATTATTTCAGTACTATTCAGTGTGACTTTACACGTAACAACACAGGACTTCACTTACTTAGTGGTCCATTGCTTAAAAAGTTAGTCCTTAAATTTGAAGACTTTGTTAATTCTACCAAAGGTCAAGAAGTATTTTTCCTTTGAGCTTTTTTTATTGTATTTTGCCTCAGTTTGGATATGAATAAATGCTTTAGAATTAAAAGAAATTTCAATGCATTGCATATAAAAATGTTCAGAGTCAGGGTAACAACATAGTACTATTTCTTTCTTATCTCAGGAGCATGCTGGTAAAGGGGTTGGATGCACAGGCATTTTAAAACTTTAAACACAATTAGATTTAGATAAAGAGATCACTCTTAGAATACTTGACAGACTTTTTTTAAGGAAATATGAAAGTAAGGAGAAGTATTTGGGAATCATTCTCAACAGCTTGGTGAGAAAATTGGGAAAAAAAATATTGCACCATATAGTTGAGAATTTCTTGCATGCAAATCAGTGCATTCATTACTTTTTCTTACCAAAAATACATTTTAGCAAAGTGCTTTCATGATTGCTGAAAATTGTTTTTTATGACAAACTTGGCAAGATGAAAAATGCACTTTTCAAGACAAAGAACTCTAAATTGTTTTACTCACAGATGCGTGCCATGGTAAAATATTGTTCCCATTAGGTGAGCTGATACTACAAAGAAATTTTGTTTATTAAGAGTTCTGAGCTTTGGAAACAATTAATGATCATGGAGCATCTCATAGAAGTAGCACTGCTTGTGCCTGTTTTTCTAGAAATTTTAGTTTCCTCTAGCATACTCAGTATTTACTAACATTGCAATATCATTGCTCAGTGTATATTTCTGGAACATCAGTGTTGCATGTACTTGTTCTCAGATTCAGTGCAACAGAAACATGAGCATACACATTAACAAAATCAATAAACTGAGAAAGAGAACTGAAAGTCCATCGTGATCACGCCTACATGACTCACGGACATGGTAACTCAGAAGTGCGAACACATCAGCATCTTCTGGAGCTATCTATAAACACCAAGCTTCCATTAGAGACAGCAGAAAAAGTATCCCTATAAGAATTGTGATTTTCTTTTGTCTTTTTCCTTTTCTATCAGTACCGGGTATCAAACTCACGATTGCCTGCTTTCAAAGCAAGCGCTTATGCCGCTGAGCTAAATCCCCAGCCCCTAAGAATTGTGATTTTGCTGTACAGTATTTGTTTGCAGAGCTAAGATTTTAAAAATCTGAAGGCACATCTTTTATGAATAAATGATTACTCACTATCACTTAATTAGCAAAGATGTATTATCTACTAATATGGCAGCAGTGGGAATCATATTTTCATGAAAATGCACACAATAAATAAGTGAATAAAAATTAATAAATGAAAATTTGAGTTGTGTTATGTGGTCTCCTACACAGTGCCTTTTAGGGAAGCTAGAATCAACTTAATGACTTTAGATTAAAAACATAAAGATAGCTGAATCTAAAAAAGTCATTGTAGACTTATTTCCAAAGGACAAAGTTCTTCATCATGTACTCAGATGGAGGAAAACATTTCTTCCCCAAGGCAGCCACCCAGAAGAGCAGGGAGACCCGCCCCTGCCTGCTGTGCTGGGCCCTCTGCGAGGCTCAGGCAGACTTGCTTTTCACTGTACTTTACTTGTGTGTTTTATTATCTCATATAGTAAGTCAGAAAATGAAATACTGGTTTACATGATTCTGCAGTCACAGTTTGGTAAAGGATTTTGTCTGCTATCCAGGCTACAAATCCTGTCTTCTTAGCAACATAGACTATCAATTAAAACCAGGTCAGCAACTACAGAGGCTTAAAAAGCCACATTAATATACTTGACATTTCTGCTGATGTTAGTTTTACTTTTTGCTCTGGTGCAGTGGTGGATACTTTCTGTAGTATCAAATCACTTATAACTCTGTCCTGAAATTCATATACCAGGTAGGTAAAACCAGAAATGGGGCTCTAATTTCATGCTTTTTAAAAATACATTGATTCGTGCATACACACATTTGCACCTACACTTGCGTCACTTTAATGTAAGACAAAAGTATACTTTCTTTTATAATAATAAAGTAATAGGATTTGGGATTAGCAATTCTGTTGTCTCTTCTAGACTCGGTTTAAGCTATTTCTTTTAGAATACATAGTTATATGAAATCAATGTGGCATGGCTATTGTGTAATCAGTCAAAATGAGAACTGGGGCCAACTCCTTTTCAGAATTTTCTTATCACAGAAACAAATTTTCAAACTTCCTTCAACCTAGATAACATCTTTCTGAACAAGAAAGGCAGTTATTTGTCCCCAGAGTTAACAAGCACTCCTGTCTTCATTACGAATGCCCTGATTTTGCTCAGTCATCTCTGTGTATCACAGTGATATGTACACAGGTGGAAAGAACAGCAACACTAATGATGCTGGGCTCTGCAGTTAGACAGACCGGGTTTGAAGTCTTGCCTTTCCCTTTACCATGTGTAAACTTAGATGAGCTATGAGACATCTACAATTCTCACAGCAAATTTGTGAAAGAGAAAGCAATGCATAATTCATGAGATTGTTATCAAAGAGAGGTGGCTCAGTATCTGTCATGTATGCACTACAGTGTTGCCATTAGGGGAAATCTAAACCCAGAAAGTTACTAAGCATTACAATTGCAGATGGAAATTAAAATTATGTTTGTATAAAAGAGTAAGTTTTCTCATATTTTACAGTACTTTTCTATATCTTATAACCATTCAAAACATACCCAGATTACAATTCTCAAATTACAAACCTGATTGACTACCCAGATCACCTTGGCATGATTCAACTCTGTATAGAAGCCTTGGAATTAATGACAAAGGGGAAATTAAAATTTCACACCAGCCTAACAATCAATTAAAAATTAACAATAGATGACACTTTAACATTTTAAAAAATGTATTAAAAATGTGTTCTTTTCAAAAGTTCTAAGCCACTCTTTTCAACTTTTTTCAAGTATTAGGGAGATCTCTTTCATTGAAAATTTTAATATTAACAAATTATGGTGTTTAGCTAAGAACACACATGGGAACTGGGTAGCAAATGTTTCTTAAAGAAATGCAGCATGGAACTATTGCCAAAAATACGCTTTAATGTACATTACACACAGCAGAAAATAATTTTAAAGGATGTACATTATCATAAATGGAATTGGCAGCTTCATAAATGAGTTGTTTGTTTCACAAAAAGGCCCTCCTTTCCATCATCAGGCAGGGGTCATTTCTTGCATTTGTTTCTTAAATCTCTTTGCTATTCTCACAGGAGCCCTCTCACTCTTCAGAGCTGTCTCTGGGGGAAGTGTGCTGAGATAAGATACCCCAGTTACTGAAACTGAGTAGCACTGGCACCATAGTTTCCTGGACGGTCTCGGAATTAGTGACCCCAGTGCCAACGGTTGAGGATCAAGGACAACACAAGAGGAGAGGGAAAGAAGGAATTAAGATGTGCCACATACAGGAACCAAATGACCACAATGAATGTAAACATTATGTACCAAACACACGAGCTAAGAATAGTAATGACAGGGAGAATAGAAACAGGGGGAGAGGAGTTAGAAATAGAGAGAGCTAGATGAGAGGGAAGGTAATGGGATTATAAAACCATGAAATAACAATTCAATAGCTTCAAGATGATGCAAAGAAAAACAATATAAGTATCATAGGTATCCATGAAAACACAAGAGTAACATAAATGACATAAAATACTATTTGCAGAAGCAATACCAAAAACTCCCAAGCATGGGCACAGAATCTAACAGAGATAAGTGAGACATATAGTCTCCACACAACCATAATCAAAATAAATTTGTGCCCACATATATAACACTCAAGACCCCAGAAATCTGGCACAAAAATAGAATATTAAAAGCTGTTAGAGAAAAGAAATACATCACCTATCAAAGAAAGCCCATTAAAATCATGGCCAACTTCTCAAAACAAACCATGAAGTCAAGAAGAGCTTTGAGTAAAGTATTTAAGCCTCAAAAGAAAACTACTTCCAACCCAAATTAATGTACCCTGAAAAACTATCTTTCAAAGTCAATGGAAAACTACTTACTTCCATGATAAGGAACAACAGAAGAAATTCATGTCAACCAAACCAATCCAAAAGTGCGGAAAGATATTCTAAGTAGAGATAAAAGTGACCACAATCCACAAAACAGCAGAGTAAGCAAGTAAACAGAGGGAAAACCAGGGAACCAACAAGAGGAAAATAACATGACAAAGATAAGCCAGTACGTATAGTCATAATCATCAATGTAAATGGCCTCAACTCATCAACTAAAGAAACAAATTGGCAAAATGAATCAAGAAAAAAAATCCAACAATATGCTGCATACAAGAAACACATTTTGAGTTAAAAGAAACTTGCAGACTGAAAAGTCAAAGGAGGGAAAACAATACTCCATGCAACAGGAACCCAGAAAACAAGGAGGGGTAGCAATTCTGTTTGGAGAAAATGTGAAATTCAACCAAAAATGATCAAACAAAATAAAGAAAGTCACTGCATACTTGTTAGGGGAAAAATTCAAGAGACAGAGATAATAGTTATAAATATATATGCATCAAATATGGGAGCATCCAGCTATAGTAGACGAATATTAATACACATGAAAATCAAATAAGCAGTAACACAATTGTCATAAGGGATATTTTTACACACCTTTAAAAAGATAGATTAATTTCACAAAAAGTCAGCAAAGAACAGAACTGAATCAAACATGCAAGCAAATGTACTTAACAGATGTTTACAGTGTTCCATGCAAAGGCATCAAAATACATATTTTTCTCAATTGCACATGGGACATTCTTTAAAATAGACTGTATACTAGCACATAGAATGTTTAAGTAAATATAAAGGAATTGGAATTTTCCCAGGTATAGTATCTGACCATAGTGCAATGAAATTAGAAATTAATGACAAAAGAAACTACAAAAACTCCATAAACAAATGGACATTAAATATCAACTTCCTGAACAGCCAGTGAGTTACAGATGAAATTAAAGAAGAAATTAAACAATAACTAATATCAAACAAAAATGCAGATAAACATATTGGAATGTGTAGGATGCCATGAAAGTCATCCTCAGAGGGAAATATATAACTGTGAATTCTCACATCAAGGAAACAAGCAAGCACAAACAACTTACAGGTGCATCTGGAGCTTCTAGAAAAGAAGAGGAACTTACATGCAAGGTTCATAGAAGGGAGGAAATTATAAAGACCAGAACAAAAATTAATACAATTCAGTCAAAACAAATAATACAAACAATTAATGAATTGAAGAGTTGGTTCTTTGAAAGAATAAACAAATTGATAAACCCCTAGTCAATCTTATAATGCAAAGGAAAAAAAAAACCTCAAATTTGTGCACTGAGGAATGAAAAGGGTAAAATCACTACAGACCCTGTCGAAATTCAGAATGTCATAAATACCTATTTTGAAAATCTTTACCTGCACAGGTTAGAAAACACAGAAGATGTGAACAGATTCCTAGAAAGGTGTAACTAAGCAAAGCTGGGACAATAAGACATAAAAAATTTGAATAATCCAATATCAGTTGGTGAAATTGAAAATCTACTTTGGAACTTACCAACAAAGAAAAGCACAGTTCCTGATGGATTCTCAGCTGAATTATACAAGAAATTTACAGAAAATTTCACACCAATATTCCTCAAACTTTTAATGAAACTGAAAGAGAAGCAATTCTCCCTAACTGATTTCTGGAGTTAAGTGTTAGTCTGATGCAAAAATCAGAGAAAAACCCAATAAAAAAAAGAGAATGTTTGGGACAATCCCCCTAATGAATATAGACAGAAAAATCCTCAATCAAATACTAGCAAACAGAATGCAGCAAATCATCAAGAAGATTGTATGACACAATCAAGTGGGATTCATCTCAAGAATGCAGGGATGGTTCAACATACATAAATCAATAAATGCAATACACATCCACAGAGCCCAAAATAAAAATCACATAATCATCTCCATCAGTGCAGACAAAGTTTTTGATCAAGTCCAACACTCATTCATCATAAAAACAGCAGAGAAAGTAGGAATAAATAGCCTCTACTTCAATCTGATAAAAGCCATGTGTGACAAACTAAGAGCCAACATCATTCTAAATTGACAAAAACTGAAACTTTCATCTTAAAATCAGGAACAAGACAAAGATGCCCAGTATTAACACTCTAATTTAATATAATTCTGGAAATGTGGGGCAGAATAAGTAGACAAGACAGAGAAAAGAAATAGGATAGGAAAAAAAAAAAGAAAAATCGTTATTTACAGATGACATGATATTCTACATAGAAGACCCAAAAATCTCCAACAAAAGACTACTAGAGTTAATGAGAAAATCCATCAGTGTAGCAGGATACAAAATCAGCATTCAAAAATCAATAGCATTTCTATACACAAACAACAAAATCAATGAGAAAGAAATTAGGGAAACACTATCTTTCAAAATAGCATCAAAAAATGAAATACTTAGGAATCAATCTAACAAAGCATGTAAAAGTTCTACATATTGAAAATTATAGTACTCTGAAAAAACATACTGAAGGGAATATCAGAAAATGTAAAGTCATTCCGTGCTCATGGATAGGAAAAACAAGCATTGTGAAAATGGCTATACTGACAAAAATGTTATATAGATTTAAAGCAATCCTATTTGAAATACTAGTAGCATACCTCCCAGATCTAGAGAAAATATTCCTAAAATTCATTTGGAAACAGAAGATAATTATAATAGCAAAGGCAATCCTGGGCCACAAAGGCAAGGCATAAAGTATCATAATCCCTGACCAGAAATTATACAACAAAGATACTATTATAAAGTCAGCAAGGTATTGGCAAAACAAACAAATTAAAAAATGACCTGAGGATCAATGGAACAAAATAGAAGATGCATACACAACTACAAAGACACTCAACCTCATTATTTTTTGGCAAATGGAACTAACATGTTCAATGGAAAAAGGATAGCCTCTTTAAAAATGGTGCTGGAAACAATTGGCTTTCTATATGCTGAAGATTATAACTCAACCCATGTCTCTCACCATGCACCAAAATAAGTCAAAATAGTACAAAGATCTACATATTAAAACAGAAACACTAAATCTACTGGAAGAAAATTTAGGTTGAAATCTTGAAAACTCTGGGGTTTGCAGAGAGTTCATGAGCAAAACCCGAACTGCACAAGAAGTACTTGTATGAATCAACAACTGGGATTTCATTTTATTAAAAAGTTTTTGCACATCAAAAGAAATCAGTAACAGAGTGAAAAGTCAACCCACAGAGTGGGAAAAAAATTTAACCAACTGTTCCTCAAAGGACTTTTATCTAGAACATACAAAGAACTGGAGAAAAAAAAAAAAAAAAAAAAAAAAAAAAAAAACAAACCTAACCCTCCAAATTCAAAGACCCAATCAAAAAATAGGCATCTGAGATTAACACACATTTATCAGATGAAGAAATATTTATGGCAAATAAATATATGAAAAAATGTTGAACATCACTGGCCATTTGAGAAATCCAGATTAAAACAATACTGAGATTCCATCTCACTCCAGAAAGAATGGCTGCCATCAAGGATTCGACCAACCACAAATACTGGAGAGAATGTTATGAAAAAGAACCCTTCTCACTGTTTGGTGGGAATGTAAAATGGTACACTCACTGTAGACACTAGTGTAAAGATTTCTCAAAAACTAAGTTTGGAAGTCCCATTCAATTTAACTGTCCCTTTCTTGGCATTTTCCCATAAAAATTGGAAACATCACAAAACAGTGATATACGTGAACTCATATTTATAGCAGCACAAATTTGTAATAGCTTGAAATCTGGAAAATAAGCCAAATGCCCATCAACTGAGGCTAGAGCAAAAACTGTTTGGTACTTTTACACAATTGAGTACTACTTAGCTAAAAAGAAGGTTAAACTTGAAACTTTTATAGGTAAATGAATGCAATTTGTGACCACATTCATAAGTTAAATATATCATAGCTGCATGTGTAAACATCACATTGTCTCTCTAGAGTTAAAAACTGAAACTGAAAGAGATAAATAAGATCCCAATTGTACAACAGATATTGTGAGAGTGAAAGAGGATGAAACTGCTCAAAAGGAAAGGACAACTGAGGTGGGAAAAGGAGAAGGAAAGAGAATGCAAGATAAATAATTATAATACTACAGTCTGATAGCTCATCAAAAAGAACGGTTTTTACTTTCACTGATCATTTTTTTCATGCTCATCTTGTAATAGGAGCATCTACTTTGAATATAAAAATATACAACATATTAATCAGTATTGATCTATTATTTTGTTTTTGAAATTCTGTATCATCACTTGTATTCTTTTTTGTTTTAAAATTTTTAAAAAAACAGGAAAATGATCTATTAAAAAAGGTTTCAGATCCCTCTCCTCAAAAGAAAGCACCGACTGTGTGAGGCTCACTGTGCAAAGCCATCGCCAGGACAGGAGCAGGCGCCCACTTTCCCACCTGCAGGCCTCCAGTGTGGTGCACATTAAACTCCACACTAGAGAAATGGCAGAGCCCACCCAGGTAAGATCCCACCCAGAATGAAGCGAGAGCCCAGCATTAATGGAATAAATAAAATTAGCAAAGTGAAAAATAAAACCCACAGGATCACATTAACAGATGCAGAAAACAAATTCTACACCCCTTTATGATAAAATCTCTCTGTCAAAAGGTAAGTAGGTAATTACTTCAAGACAAAATATGGCTTCTCTAGAGAAGAATGTATACATATATTATGTAAGGGGCTGCGTGCCATATTTATTTATAGGCTTACAGGACAGAGGAGGAAACTCACAGCTCCCTGCATGTGGGGCAGCCAAACCAGCCAGTTGCTACTGAGTTGCAAAACCTGGCAGGCACAGAACAAGAGGCTTTGAGGCAGGTGCGGTGCCAGTCTAAGGAAAAGATCTTGCAGGTCCTGGAGATTCCTGCTTGAGAAGCAATCAAAAATGTGATTCCACAGGCAATGGAAGCGGTGAAAGACACATGGAACAAGCAGAATGCAGCTTGGAAGTTGGGGATGACCTCCTCAGCTGCCCCTTGTCCCCTCCGGGCTGCAGGCCTATTTCCAGGTGCCAGCCACAGTCCAGGAGTCTGTCCTCTCAATTTTCGGGCCCTCTGACAATCACCACTGGACACACTGAAAGACACCCCCAGAGGTGGGCTTTACTAATCTGCTAGTTAGCTTGTGGCCTGCTCTGGGTGATGCTCTGGATTAACTATCAGAACCTACATGAAAAATCCACTGGTAAGATCATAACCACTCAGGGAACCCTGGAAAACGTTTCCCCTGGCATTCGGTGCAAGCCACTGACTCAGTCCAACCCTGGTATTCAGCATGGTACTGGGATAGTTGCAAGAGACAATGAGAGGAAAGCATCTTTTCCCCTTCGTGTAGATGGCATGGTCAAGCATAGGAAACATCTAGGATTTCACCTTAATGTGTCAGAACTAATTTCAAAAGTTCAGAAAATTTGCAAAATATGAAATGAACATGGAAAACTCAGTGGTTGATTTTATACACAAACAGAAAATTATTCAAAAATTAAATTAAATCAACTATTCAAAATCAATTCCACTTACAATAGAATTGAATGAACTTAATATGCAGAAATAAATTTAAGCAAAGAGGTAAAAGATTTTAGAATAAAAATTATAAAACATTGATGAAGAGAATTAAAGATACAGATAAATTGGAGAGAAGTCCTGTGTTCCTGGTATGGAAAAATGTAAATTACTAAAAGTATCCATAAAAGGGGGGGCTGGGGATTTAGTGCAGTGGCTTAAGCACCTGCCTGGCAAGCGAGAGGTCATGAGATCCATCTCCAGCACAAAAAAAAAAAAAAAAAAAAAAGTATCCAGAGTACCCAAAGTTATCTACAGAGTCATTGTCGCTCCTATCAAAACTCTAATTTATAACAAAAGCAGAGCTAAACAAACATCACATGGAACCACAAAAGATGCTGAATTCCCAAGTAATCTTGAACAAGAGCAAAGGTGGAGGCACCCAGGATCCTGACTTCAAACCATGCGACCTGAACACACAGAGGGTCACTGTGTACTGATGGCAGGAAAATGGATATACAGGTCGATGAAAGCCAGCAGTGGAAAGAAATCCACTCATTTCAGTGAACTGACCTTTGACCAAGGTACCACAAAACACGTAACAAGTAATGGACAGTCTGTTCAATAAAAAGTGCAGAAAAACCATATATCCACATACATAAAAATGAGATTGAAATTGTATGCTACAATATAGGCAAACATTAGTATCCAGCAGGGGAATACAAATCAAATCCACAGTAAAATATCATGTCAGCTCAATGTGGCTATTGTAAAAAAAAATTAAGAAATGCTGAGGAAGATGAGAGAGAAAGAGAACTCTGACTCACTTCTGATAGAATTGTAAAGCAGTACAGCCATGGCAGAGAACCATTTGCAGCTTCCTGTAAGTACTGGAAATAGATCAGCCAAATGATTCAGCTGTCCTGCTTCTGAGTTTATATGCAAAAATAGTGAAACTAGTGTACCAAAGAGATGCTTGTGGTATGTGCTTTTTACTGTGCTATTCTCAGTGGGCTAAGATGTAGAATCAGCCTAGATGTCAATAGATGAATGGACAGATAGAATTGAATATTACTCAGCCATGAAAAGAATGCAGCAAAATTTTCAGAGCACAAGACAAGTGAAATGAGTCAGACTCAGCAGTATGGACATCACATGCTTCCCCTGAGTAGAGGCGCCACGGAGGTTGATTTCAGCAGAGAATAGTAAGGACAGGAGGCTACCACGCAGGTCAGGAAGGCAACACAAGAGGCTGAGTGAAGGGGGCCAGCTGCTATGAGACAGACCTAACATAGCTCAGCACAGCCTTGAGACTGCACAGCAGCATTTCAGGAATAACCAGAGGAACTCGAGGCTCTCATCACCAGGAAATGGCAAGAAGATATGTGAGCATTGGCTGCCTAGATTCAGTCATTTCATGTATTAAAGTAACACGTTGGACAACATAAACATGCATCATCAAAACAGCAGCATTTTAAAAACAGGTGGAAGACTTATGCCAAAACGTGTAGCTAACTGCAAAGGCTACCAGGATAACACAAATGACCATCTGATAAAGAGTTAGTACCCAAAATACATAAGGAGCACTCAACCCAACAGCAAAATCTCAAAAGCCTAATTTTTAAAAAGGCAAAGAAACCAAGCAGATAGTTTCAAAAGAAGCCTGCAGACAGCCAGCAGAACCCACAAAAGTGATCAATGAGTGTGTGCAAAGGCACAATACCTGTAATCAAAATGATGAAGGGTAAACACCAATCAAAACCTTAATGTGGCATTACCTTGGGTTTGGCCAGGTGGCTGTTCACAAAAGGACAGAAAGGAACAAGGTGTTGAGAGGTGGAGAGAAGAGTCCTGCGGTGGGCAGGCAGATCAGCACAGGCACAGAGGAAGAGGATGGGCAGGGCCCTCCAAACAGAAGCACGGACTGAGAATTTTAAGGAAACTGTTAAGCTTCCTGTTGCATGAAGAATAATCTGGACAGAAAAGGATAGAAACCTGAGTATGGAGGCTCACATCTGTAACTCCAGAACTCTGGGAGGCTGAGCAGGAAGACCACATTTGAGCCCAACGTGGGCAACTTAGTGACTTAGAAAGACCATCTCTCAAAAGCAAAACAAAATGGAACAGCAGCAGCAACAACAACCACAAAACACCAGAAAAATATTCTAGGCAGCACAGACATTTTTAGGGGAAAAAAGGTCAAATAGTACAAGAAAGTTGGTGTCAGTGTTGTTTGGAACCAAACTAACTGTGTGAAATGGCAGAAGATGGTGGTGACTTTGACTTTGAAAAGTGGTCCAGGAGAAGGCATGGGGGAGGAGGGATGGAAGAGGAAAGGAATGAAAGAAGAATTAGGATGTGTTACTCATAGGCTTACTCTCCGTAATGAATGCAATCTTTACGTACTGCAAAGATGTTCTGATAAAAATGATTTTTCTTCCAATATGTGAAAAAATAACTGAAGCGACCACTGCCACGTAGTGCAGGGAGCCGCTGCAGCACCACAGCATGGAATAGCGAAATGTCCATGGATGGTCGGTGAGACATAGAACGAGGTGGATGCACACCCAGCAGGCACTCTTCAGACATAATAGGTGCGGCATCCTGTCACCTTTGACACCCTGAGGAGCCCAGCAGACACCATGCTCAGTGCCATTTCCCAAACACAGGGAACCTTAACAAGTTGACCTCATGGATTAGGAGCTGTGAAGCTCGCCGAGGGCTGGGCAGGAGGAGGCAGGATATGAGAGTCAGTCAGCCTGTTCCATGGCGCTGATGCTTCTGGTGCGCACACGCAGAGCACCCGGGGTCCTCAGGATGAGCTGCAAATCTAGAGTGGCTGTGCACTTACATGCTTCAAGAAAAGCTTTATAATGCTCTCACCATGAAGAAATGATGCATATTTAAGCTCACAGGCATTTTGCTTACCCTAATTTATTCTTTCTTCTCTCTAACATGTTACCTACCCTATCATTCTGCAATGTTTATTTTTATCAAACCACCCCATTATACCCCAAAAAACGTGCAATTGTCCTGTCAATCAAAAATACAAAACAGCAACAAAAATTTGCATCAGTCAAGTACAGTGAAAACAATAAAAGCAGTTTTCAAAATCTCTGAATATCTGCACTATGTTTGAGGAATTGTGTGGAAAAACACAGTAGAACAGGAGGAGGATTTGAGTTCAGGAGGTTTGGTTTCTATCAGGATAGTTTCTAAAACATATCTAATGAGTAACAGTGGGTACCCTGATAGAGAGGGGTCACAGACGGAGGAAGGAGGAGATAGATGCCTGTGATAGAGCTGAGATCCCCACAGAGACAGTTTAGAAAATGACTCTGGGGATGCAGAAGGACTGGCACCCAAGGTGATCACAGGCCTGGAAATTACAGCCAGAGAAGGGGAGAGGAACGGTGTGGGGAGAGGAATTTATTATTTGGTAGCAAGAAGATAATGGTGTTTATTTGTAACATTATTACTTGCTCTATGAAATGTGACAAAATGCTAATGTCAAAGAGTTTACGAAGCAGAGGGCACATTCACTACTGGAGAACACAGTAGCTAGAAACACAACCTTCAGAAAAGACTAGAAATCTACTAAAAAGATGATGTTAAGATATGACCTTAGCATTAGCATTGTTGAGCTTGATAAATCAAGATTAATTCACCTACTAAGTCTATAAAGGCCCGTGATGTTGCTGATTTGTTTCATGCATTCAGAGGAGCCAGACAAAGCATTGCCCTTCTAGAAACTAAATCCCAGTGAGAGAGACATTTTATAGTGAGTGTTCAGAGACCAAAATATTAAAAATAAAGTAGGCATGTTTCTCAATCCACTGACACTTATTTTGCAGAAATGTGTCAGAGTACACCTCAGGTAAGGATTTTTTAACTGTTACTGGAATATCATTTTCTGGTCAAATTAGAACAAGAGAAAATTGGTAAAATAATTCACACACAAATCTTTCTTGCACCACAGTCACATTATTAAAATGCCACCAAATTATGCATATTTAACTTAAGACAAAAAAAAAAAACAAATTGAGACTACTAAAATAATGAATAGTCATAATGGTGTAAAATTTCTGTAACCTTCCATTAGCACACACTAATTGGATAAATTGGTCAAACCGTATATCCTGCAAAACTACTTTTGTACCACAAAGCCACGTAGGGCAAGGCACCTGAATCATATTAGCAATTTAAAATCATGCAAACATTTCCCTCACTAGCCATGGTGCTCTCTCTGTGAGGAGCAGCCTCCGTCTCCTCCTGGGGACCATGCAGTCTAAATGAACCTCACTGAAGATGCGGATCCAGAATTGTTTCTTGATTACAGTGCCATGCATCATGGTGCTGTGGTCTAAAACTTTTTTCTCCCCTTCAAAACACGGGTTTTGAGGATTTCTATACCAGCAATCAACAGGCGCTGCCCTGAGACTTGGCACTTGAACTGGAAACTGAGATGAACCCTTCTTTATAAGAGTTATTTCAAGGTGAACAAGATATTTCACATTTTATATAGTTTCTAGGACTTTCTTAGTCATCAAGAAAAAAGATGTTCCTCATGCTTTGAAAGGTCAATAGTTCTGCAGAACACCAGTATCAAATTAAAGAAAAGCTGACACCAAGAGAACTGCCTTTTTAAAATCTGCCATATAAAGAACAGAAAGTCCAGCTGTTGGTCCTGAGAGTCTTTCCACCTGCCATGGGACAAATCTGCCTTGCATGCACTCATGCAGCGCTAGTGTGTATGCTGAGTCACGTCCTCCAGGTGCCCAGGGTGGATCTTCTCTAAGTCATCGTGGAACATTAGACACACAGGTCTGATACAGAGGGGTGCATGGTTCTATCAGCCCAAGGGTGAAGGAAATCTCATTTTTAATACTGCTATGGCTATGGAAAAAACAGAAACATGAAAAATCTTGTACTATCACCTTCTGTTCACAAATCCTATTTTACCTATTTATTTAATTAATTTACTCACTTTTTGTGGTGATACATGTTGAACCCAGGACCTTGTGCACGCTGGGAAAATGTTTTCTTTGCCACTGAGCTGCACACTCAGCTTATATTTTGCTAAAAAAAAGAAATAAATAAACTTCAGCATGTCTTTTTATTTCTGAAACTATCATCATTCTGGGGATTTTCTATGATGTGCTCCCCATCAGAAGACAGTCCCTTGGTTCCTCTGCATGCCATCTTCCAGTGTAGCAGATTGGCTCTGTTCTAGAGGTCACACCTTTTAAAGTGGTCACAGGACGCACCAACACCAGTGGGCCTTCCACTTAAATAAGGACAGCTTAGATATACTCAGTGCTGACAAGTTATCTTTATCAGCCGCTATGTGTCTAGTAAGGATGGGTGATCTCAAAGAATCATTAAACAGATCAAATGTTTTTGTATCTCAGCACCTGGATTTTATATTTTTTAGCTTAATTGAGCTACTAAATGGCATTATGTTGATAGTTTTTGTTTTAGTTCACTTTTACTTCACCAAAAACCATTATGCATTAGCATTCTCATAAAATATGTGAGCACAGATTGTGGAAAACTGCAAATGTTAATGTACTTCATGCATTTGAAAATTTCTTTGACACAGAACGTTTGCTTATTTTTTGTGAAAACACGGAAAATATATTACATATCTAAGGTTGATTCCCTTATACGTGTCACCTCTTTTTTGCAAATGTCAGCTCTCTAAACCTGCATATTAAAAATCATTTACTGAGCATTTACTCTGGGTCAGTAGCCTATAGAGCTAGGATGTGAGCACAGATATTTCAGTTCCTCAGTGCACATATTTAATCAGTAAGCTCCTGTAAAAATACATTTCAAGAAATGTCTTAAATGCATGGCATGCTTGTGCACCACTGTAATCCCAGCACTGGGGAGGCTGAGGCAAGAGGAGCTCCATGGGTTTAAAGCCAGCCTGGGTCACGATGAGTTCAAGGCCAACCTGGACTACATATTGAGACTCTGTATCCAAAAATAAGCTCTGACTGTCACTTAACAACCCCGCCCCAGAATGGTGACAAAGCACTGCAGGACACACAGGTGCCTCAGAGCTCTGAACAAGAAATGGCCACAAGAATCACACCCAGAATGAGGCTGCACTGAACTGTAGAGGCCTAGGGTGAGTAGAACCCAAGGCTCTGGAGAGCTTCACAAAGTAACCCCCATGAGAAGATGTCCCTGGGCAGCTGTCCTGCTTTACTGTGCACTGCCTTGGTTTAAGGGCTATAAGGCCTGTGTGCAGAAAGAACCCAGCCCCTGGCAAACCCAGGATCATAGCACAGCCTGGTTAAGCTCAAAAGTACTAAAAACAAAACTGAAAACTGTGTGTACAGACATCCATGGCAGCACTACTCACAGCAGCTGAAAAGCAGGGGAGGGGAGAAACAAATGTACACACAGGGACAGAGGAGTGGGATAATTCCATGTGGCCTGCAGGAAAAATGGGGCAGCACCCAGCTGCAAAGGAAGAATGAGCCAGTGTGTGCTGTAAGGTGAGCGAACCTGAAAACAGGTCAGGTGAGTGAGGGTGGACACAGAAGTCCTTGGATCTTGGGACCCCAGAAATTTTAAATACTCAGAGCACAAGTGACTCATAAGACTTAATGGAATTCGTGTTTGCCACTCTCCTGAGTGAGGTAACTGGAGGAAGAGTTGGGTGTCTCGACCCGTGGGTAAGTCAACAGAGACCCTGGGGGGGGGGGGAGACCCATGGGGATGAGAAAGGGACAAGAGACACAAAGAATGGAGACAAGACAGTGCTCTGATCAAGTCTCGTTTACTAAAAAAAGGGGGGGGGCAGCATTTATATAGAATGCTAGGAAATTTGGTAGTTGGGTTCCACATGTCAGCAGATAACCTAGCAACGGTGGAAAGCCCTATTGAGACTGGAGGTTACAAGTAAAGGTAGTTCAAAACTTCCGCGCACGGAAATCACTTGTGCTTGGGCTCATTAGCATACACGCTGCACGGGCCAACCCTCAGGGACACATAACTTGGGGGAAAATAGAAACTTAACCCCTAGAAGATTTTAACAGGGCTGTTGTCTGTTGATATAAGTCAGTGGCTAATTACAGGGTCTCCCACAGTCGGAGAGCAAGGGGATTTCTCTCGAGAGTGGCGTGAAAGACTCGGAATTCGGCAGAAGCACTGGTTATACATACTTAGAAAATCACTACATGGTCCCAAATAACACACTTCAAAATCATCTTGTTTTGTGAATTTCACTTTGATTGTGAAAGAATAGTGCTGAAAATTCAAAAGATCAAATTTAACAACTTTAGACAAATATTGTGCTTATCTTTTACAAAAACGTAAAGTAGTCTTACATGGTATGTATTCATCATTAATTAGAATAATCTATCAAAGTTAAAGGATGAAATGGTGTTAAGGCTACATTATCTCATATGTCAAACTTTAAAAAAATACATCACTCTGTGAAAAGCAAAAGGTGACCTCTGAAGCCATAGTGCCCTGCTGGAAGGTCCTTAGGGTACCTGAGTATAGCCTTATCTGTTGCCCCGTTAACTGCCCAGTGCACTGTGTCCAGGGTCACAAGCTCACTGTCACACTTGCTAAGAAATGTCACCCAAGGAAAACACAGGAAATCTTAACCCCAAACTGATGACCTTCTAAAAGCCATAATGCAATATTATTTTAGCAAAATCCCTCCAGGAAAATCATTTCCCTCTTTCAGGATTTAGGGAGAAAAGGAATGCACAGTGACTATAATTTTCACCAATTGAAGCATTAAATTTCATGATTTAGTTGTCCAGGGAAGCGTACAAATTCAGATGTAACATTCCTAACCAAGTCATTGCAGTCTTACTACCACTTAAATGTTCCTTCCACTAAGCCTGAGGGAGGACTGTAAAGATTAACCTCAGTGCTTAATCTTTGTTAACATAAATCTTGCCCTCGGGGTTATAACCTTCTCTTTTTTAAGCGGCAATGCACTTTCCAAATGCATCATTGATTTTTCTCACAACATATCACCTCATCAATACATGAACTAATAGGCAAATGAAAACCCAGCTTTAAAATTAGATTCGGTTCTCTGTGTTTGGCTGCTAGAATCCCATTATGGATCCTCACTGCCAAAGCATATTACTTCAGAATTAGAGCACATAATGATTAGAAATGGATACACCAATATACAGTCATCTATATTTCTGGATCCTGTTGCTTTTGTTACTACTAAATATTCATTTTAGTAGAATGTGTGGTAGCTTTTCTGATAATATTTCCTGCCGATGTTCAGTTTATTACATTCCATGTATCGTTCCTGAATTAAACATAATTATTGATCAGAGCAGCCTCAGAAACCAAGACCATTTGAGTCTGCCGCCTTCTGACGGGCACCTGCTGTCATTTCGATGAGGTCTGCTGGTGTGTCCTCTATGATTGGCCAGTGGATATCTGGTCTGACGTCCCTGGAGCTGCTTCATGATGTCAGGAAAGGGGATATGGTGGATGTCCTCAGATCCTGGGTACAAGCCTACTCTCTGGACTGAGTCCGAGGCCCCCACCTTCTGCTGGGGAGATCTGGCATCAGGCAGGAACCCATCCCTACCCGGCACTTTCCTCAACTGAGAGGAAAGGGTGCTGGTTTCCTGATGGGCAGGAGATGAAGCAGGATATTGGTGGCTCTTGATGAGCCTGAGATTCCATGTGTGGACCAGGAACTCCAGACCGGAAAGCTGGACAACCTCAGCTCCCAGGAGTGGCCTGTGCAGTGGGGCCCACCCCAGGGAGCAAGAGCTGGCACCAGTCTTTAGAGCTGCAAGATACCCACTCTGCTAATGCCTCCTACCTACAAAAAATAAAGGATAATGAAGGACAAAGTGCTTTTTCCATCTCCTACTTCATTCAACTTTTTTCTCATTTTAATTTCTTTTGACTTTATTATCTGGCAAATCAGTTAAAGTGCACTAGTGGCCATAAAATATATAATTATGACTGATCTCAGATTCTCTGTATTATAAGAAAATGCCAATATCAAAAAAAAATTAATTTACAGCATGACAAGTTATGTACTGTTCAAAACAGAGATTCTGCAAAAACAGGAGTGACTTCCACTTGAAGTGCAGAGAGGCACTTTCAAGAGGAACTTCAAAGATGTTGACAAAATATGGAAATTAGGAACATGCAAGCTGGGATACGTAACAGTGGTCAATCCAGAAATGCATACACAAGTGAAGGTTTTAAAAACTGAAATTAAAAAAAAAAAAAAAAAAAAAAACAGGGTCAAAAAGTTAAATCTGGTCTGATTGCTGAGTATTTTCGACTAAAAATTGTAAGAAAATTTGAAATTTCCAAAAGGTTTGCAGTCCCTCTCCCAGCAGCAGAAATCATATAAATGACCTGGCAGTGTGCAAACGATCCACCCTCTAGCCACATAGGGAAGCCAGGGCAAAGCCAGTTAGGAGGCTGCTGTAATATTTTGATTTGAGACAATGAGGTCCTAACAGCACAGAGGCAGTGCATCTGGGAAAAGAAAAACCCACTTACCTTGTGTTTTGGTAACCTTTTCCTCATTGCTGAGATGAAATGCCCAAAACCCAAAATGAAGTGAAGAAAAGATTACTTAGCTTACGGTTTGTGGTGGTTTCAGTCCATAATCAGTTGACTGCAAGTCAGGGTGGCATGGCAAAGGGGCAACACTTCAGGGCAGCGGCCAGCAAAAGCAGCCAGAGCAAAAGGGGGCAGACAAGCCTCTTTTCTCTTTTGTATTATATACTGGCCAACAACACTCCCTTGAGGATGAGTGTAGCATTCACAAAATCTCTGTACCCTCCTTATGCACAAGATGAGGATATTGACAAAGTACACACACGATGAGGATATTGACAAAGTAAGAGCCCTGGCTCCCTGTTGAGTCTCTTAGTTAAACTTCTGAACTGCTCAAGTTGATATGGTGTATCAACCTAACACCCTGCAAAAACCAAAATACTTGTTCCTAGTCAGGGAATCCCAGGGTTACCCTGATATTATGCTCAAAGTAGGAGCCAAGCAGGTGCCGGCCTCTGGTGGAGGTGATGAACGCTGAGTGGGGTGGTCTATGCTGGGTTCCTGAGGCCCTCTTGGTCTATTTGTTAAGGTATAGTTACTCATAAACCTTAATAAAAACATTTTAACTTTCAGAACTGTCTTGCCTGGATGATAAATTACAGGGCAATTCTAACGATACTTAATAGAGTAATATAAAATAATAATGAGTATGAAATAAAAAATAAGAGATTAGAATACAGAGTAAGTTTTAAAAGAACAATCAGAGATTTATATAGAGAAGGGCTTTATTTATGAAAAGGGTCTGATTCACTGAAAGAAAGAAGGAAAAAGTAAAGACTGCAAAGCCTTCCTAGCATAAAAAGAACAAGGACATTCAAAGATTAGAGAAGCCCTCAGTCACAAGACACAAACAAGAATAATTGATGTACCATAAAAATAAAGAGAGAAAGAAAAAGTAAAGTTTTGAAAAGAAAGAAGTGGACCACTAGTAAAATAACAGGGACATCAAGGAAATTGTGGATGAACAGAAGTTCCTTGGTTTTTGTGACAAACACAGTGACCAGAGTTGAGGTCATCATGGAATTTTTATCTTGTGTTTATTTGATGTATTGCTTATGCAGTGTCACATATGATGGATCATCCTCACATCCCTGGACGCGAACCAGTGTGATTGTGTTCTTTTTAATATCTTGTCCTATTTTGTTTGCATGTTCCTCACTGAGAATGTGTGCAGCTATGGCTGAAAAGAAAATTCTCCTGTAGTTCTTTTTTATTGTTAAAGTCTTTATCTAGATTTAGTGTCAAGATAATTCTAGCTTCAAGGAATTAGATTAGCAATGTCTATTACATTTCAATGTTATGGAAAATCTTGGGGAACATTTACATTAATTCTTTCCTGAAGTTCTTATAAAATTCAGTGGTGAATCCACCAGCTCCTGAAATTTCTTGGTAGGCAGTGTTTATTGACTGCCTCAATTTCATTGTCTGTTGTTAGATTATTCATATTTTTTATACTTTCTTGTTCCATTTTTCATAATTCATGTATCTCTAGGAATCTATTTCTTCACATTCTTCATTTTATTGTAATATGAGTGTTTGAAAGTTACATACAATCCTGTGGTTTTGACAGTATTCATCATGATTTAATCTTTCTTATTTCCAATTGCCTTAATATAGATCTCTTCTTCCCTTACGTTATTAATTTGGTTATGTGTTTGCCTATTATATTTATCCTTTTAAAGAACCAACTCTGATTCATTGACTCTGAATTTTTTTTTTTTTTTTTTTTTTTTTTTTTTTTTTTTTGTCATAGTTAGTAATTACCACTCTGAGCATTGCAATTTCCTTCTTTACCAGTTTTGGATTTGGGTTACCCTTGGTTTTCTAAGGAACCTGAAATATGTTGTTAGCTTATTTACTTGAAATCATACTGTTTTTATAATGTGGGCTTAAAGCGATAAACTTCCATGTTAGGCTGCTCTCACTGTGTCCCACAGGTCTTGGTATGTTGCACTACCATTATTGCTCTAGTCTAGGAAATTTTGAATTTTTATTTTGATTTTGTGACTCATTGATTACTTGAGTACACTACTTGATCTCTATTTGATTGCTTGGTTTCTATGATTTCTTTTGCCATTAATTTCTAGCTTCATTGTGCTATCTGATAATATGCATGAGCTTATTTTTATAATTTCATATTTTTTAAGCGTGTCTCATGAATTAAATTGTGGTCTAACTTGGAGAAAATTCTATATTCTTTTTAGAAAAATGTGTCTCCTGCGGTTGGATGGTACAATTTGTAAATATCTATTGAATTCATTCGTTTCAAGGTGTATTTCAAGTCTGACCCTTCTATCTTTCTTTGTCGATATTTTTGTGTAGTTAACCTGTATATTCATGATAGTAGGGCAATAAAAACTCTCACTATGCTTGATTTGATGTTTATCTAATCTTTTTAATTAAAAATAAATTTACTGGTACATTTTAGATAAACATAATGATCATAAGGAATTTGTACCTCTACATGATATAATTGTTTTTTTCCATTCCTCTCCCCTCCCTTCAATCTCTTTTCCCCTTATTATTTACAAAGTGTTGTATTTTAATTTTTATCTTTTTTTCTTTTTTTTTTCTTTTCTGTCTCTTGTCCCCCACCCCACCCACTAGTTCTCCTTTCCATTTCTTCCTTTTTCAAAATATCTGTTATATATTTTGGTCCTCATTCTCATTGTTGGTATCTACAATGGAGAACTAATCCAATATTTACACATTTCTGATTTATTTCATGGAAGAATATAGAAATATCTCATTTATTCTTGTTTATGGTTAATAGTACTTCATTGTATAAGATACAAACAAAAAAAACACTTTTTCCATCATTGGTTGATGGGCATTTGAGATGTTTTAAGATTTACTTATTACAAACTGTGCTGTTATAAACATGGGCATGCACATATTGCTCTGGTTTGAGGCTTTTAAGGCTTTTGGGAAGAGAAGAATAGGAATAGCTGGGACAAATGGAGCCTCTAGGTTTAGGTTTTTGAGGAATCTCCCCCACTGATTTCCACAGTGGATGCACCAGTCTACACTCCCACCGACAGTGGAGAAGGGTTGCTTTTACCCCTGGCCCTGTCAGCATTGGTTATGGGTTGATTTCTTGATAACAGCCATTCTTTCTGGAGGGAGAAGGAATGCCAACATTATTTTAATTTGCATCTCTCAAATGACCAATGATTTTGAACATTTTCATATATTTATTTGCTCTCTCTCTCTCTTTCTCTCTCTCTCTCTCTCTCTCTCTCTCTCTCTCTCTTTCCCACTGAATTATTCCCTTTACCATTATTGCCTTTGTTCTCTTCAGTTTAGGCTTGAAGTCCAATATTATTTTGCATCCTTTTCCTAAGTCCATTTCTTTATGGATGAGATAATATCTTATACACAACATACAGGTGGATATGTTCTTTGATCCAATCTGTCAATATGTGTGTTTTTATTTGGGAGTGAAGACCATTTACATAGAAATTTAACACCAAAAGTTACTGGATGATTTCTATCGTCATGCTATTTGTGCGTTGCTGATTCCTTTATTTTTCTCTGTTGCTTAACTGCTCACCCTGCTTGATATATTCATTGATTTAAGTTCTTTAGTTCTGTGGGTCTCATTGAATCTGCTGGAATTTCCTTGAGTATATTTTGGAATGCTGGTTTTATGGTCATTAATTTCTTTAAAAAAAAAAAAAAGAATTGAACTCAGGACATTGTGCTTACCATGTTTTTTTAAAAATTGTTTTTAAATTTATTTTAATTTTTTTCAAATTTAAATTTCTTTTTTTTTAATTTCACCATCAATTTTATAGAATATATTAATTTGGGTAAAGCCTTGTTTTCCTTTAAGAGATTCAAAAGCTTCACTCCAAACTCTCTTGATCTTAGGGCTGCTGTTCTTCTGATGGATTTACCTTTATAAGTTATTGCTTATTTTTCTCTTACAGTTTTTAAAATTCTGTCCTCTTTGGACTCCTGTCAATATAATGATAAATTTTTTGCATAGAAATACTTTTCTAACTGTGGCTCTTTAGGATTCTATATGCACCATTTACCTGTAAGTTGAATTCATTCCTTAAACTTTGGAACATTTTTTGCAATAATTAAAAAAGTGTTTTACACCCATTCTGCTGTCTTCTTATTTTCCTTTAACCTCTCCATAATTCTGTTTTAGTTTCCTGTTTATCTACAGTTACAGAATGTGTTTCCAGTGTCTTTTTTTTTAAGGTGTCTGAGTTTATGGCCTTCATGAACCTTACCTTACAGTCTAATAGTCACTCCTAATGTGGGTTATTTATATGGACCATACTTTTAATAGAAAATTTTAAACTTGGACTTCTGTCATTTATTTTTGTAGTTTCTAATTCTTTATTAAATTGTCATTCATGTCTTGTGCCACCTTAACTCAATCACCAAATCACTGTGTCTTAAATTTACTAATCAGTCTACCTATTGATTCCATTATCTGTTGAGCTACATCATTTCAAGCTCACTGATCATGTTATTAATCTACTATTGTTTTGGCTGCTGTTTGTTTTTATCCCTTTGTGCATTTTAGTCATTTGGGTTTTTGTTGTTGTTGTTGTTGTTGTTGTTGTTGTTGTTGTTGTTATTGTTGTTTTCCCTCCATCAGTACCCTTGGGATCAGTTGCTGGAAAATTTAAAAATTTTGGAGGTCTCTTATTTGTCGTATTTTTGTTTTCATGTGCTCAAGACTGGGGACCAGCCAGAGTGGAAAAGCTCTCTCCCTAGCCTGGAGGTGTATTTTTACACACCTACCTAATGATGTGAACCTAGCTTCGTTAATGACTTGGTATTCATTCACCTCTTCATCCTGCTCATCCTGCTAGGGTCTGACCTGGTCTCTAGGCTGCACGGAAAGAGTACTACCATTTGTATCTTTGTCTGCGGAGCCAACTAACATCAATTGCATGCATTAAAGCTTGTTTGAACCCTTTCACCCTTTCTTCCATAACCAGTAGGGGCTGTGATGTAACACTGCCACAGGTGTGCAGGGGTGTGCAGAAGGGAAAGGCAAAGAGTCTATCCCATAGAGGGTGACGTAGACTGCGGGTCTGGCTGTTGATAGTCCACTTATTACTGGGGTGCGGGGCTGGTGAGGGGTGTGAGACACTTCTGCGGCTGTGGGAGCGGGATGCAGAGACAGGGTCAGCCACGCAGCTGGTGCTTGCTCAGGTCCCGGCCTCTCACAGGGTCAGGACCTCTTCTGTGCCCACAGAAATCTCAGGTCTGAGCACTCCGGGTGCAGTTCCTGAGTCCCTGACTTGCCTGCGAAGGCGCTGGTTGATTCCTGTTCCCCTCCTAGGTGCACACGCATCCCGTGTGTGTACTAGGAGGGAGGAGGAAAGCAAGCAAGAAACAATAAAACCCACTTAGTTGTAAGAACGCATGATAGAAGGCACTCTCAGGCATGTGCAGTGTACACAGAGGGCTCCCCGTTCACCCCAGGGAGGCTTCACCAGGCTGGGGCACAGCACAGCCTGTTCCCTGCCCTGTCCCAGCCCAGGCCCTAAGATGTCCCTCGCCTCTGGGCCCCGCAGCCCACCCGGAGCCCATGACTGCCCCCCATCCCCCCATCCCCGCCACCCTGGGCCTCACCCTCACCCTCCATGTGACTGACAGTGGGTGCAGGGTCTGGCTGGAATCCCCAGGCAGCACCCTCCCCTCTCCAGCCAGGGCCTGCTGGGTTCCGATGTGCTCCTGGGAGGTGATAGTCAGAGGGCCTTGCCTTTGTGTCACAGGTCACCTGCACTATGTGGAAGAGGGGAGCAGACAGCCTGGCAGAGCTCGAGCTTGCATGAGGGATCCCCAAAGGGTGCCATCTCCACTGTCTTCTCTGAATGGCCCTGCAGCTCTGGGCCCACTGCAGGCCTTACCCAGGCCACTTAGCTCCACGCAGCTCCAGCCGTACTTGCAGTTTCCTGCTGGTGACTCTGGCATTGGATTTCTGCTGCCCACAGCTCAAAATATCTCACCAGATTCCTCTCCATAGCAGAGAGAGAATGGGCAAGGCCTACCCTGGGGCCTGGCCACTTCTGAGCCCCTTCTTTCCCTCAGGACACATGCCAAAAGGGGTGTCCACTGCAGGCTGCCTGCCTGCCCTTCGTGAGCAGCCCTGGTACTAGGCTGAGCTAGGGATCCCCTCCACCCTGGCTTCAGGATCCAGCCCTGCTTATTCCCTGACTCAGCTTCCCCATGAGACTGAGTGTCCCTTGCAACCCTGCCTCTCATTGGCCATGAAGGAGCCATCCCATTTCCAAGTGCACAGTATTTTTGAAAGGCCAGGGTAAAACTTGATTTTGTTTGATTGTGTTCCACAGATTTTCCTTAATTCTAAGTGATTAGGTACCCACTGGAAGGCATCATATTGTAAGATAAAAACGGGCCCCAGCCACTCAAGAGACAGCACAATTCTGACCAAGGTGGCTGCACCGCATTTGGTGAACCTGGGGAAGCCTCCTGCCATGGACCCAGCGCCAGACACACTGAGGGTTGGTAGAGGTAGGAGCCCTGAAGGGGTGGACTATCAGCAGACATCTGGGAGCCATGGAGAGGAAAGAGCCAGAGGTAGGGCCAGACTGTCTTCTCCCCAAGCAGCCCTGGCATTGGAGGATGAAGCCAGCATCCTGGCAGCCTCAGGGGTGTCACTCTCTGGCCTCACATCATGGTATGGTACTTGCTGAAGAGTGCTGAGGCTCCTGTGACAGGGAAGGGTTCAGTAAGAACCCTCCACTGCTGCTTCCTCACTTCCCTGAGCCCTGGCTCTCCACCCACACCCCAGCTTCTTGGGTTCCCCAACAAAAGTCCCTGAAGCACCCAGCAGGGGTCAGGGACTCCACTTTGGTGACACTGTCTTCCAGCTATGTCTCCTCCCTGTTTGAGGTGCAGCTTGCAACCTCGGCCCTGAACTGCAGACACACAGGGTGTGTGAGATAGACAAGGCTAGCAATGTGGCAGCCATGCCACACAGTGCCAGGAACGGCCAGCCGGTGAGTTTGCAGGCTGTGACCCCCGAGACTGGACTGCAGGCAGAGCCTTTGATGGATGGTGGCAGGGGAAGGATCCGGTGCTGTGCACACTGAAACCCTTGTCCCTGGGAGGACATGGAGATGGTGTGCTTGGGAAACCATTCTGCAAGTTGCCTTAAAAATCAAGAACGTGCAGCTGCTAATAAAGGCAGTGGAATGGCTGTGTCCCCATGCAGGGAGCACACAGCCAGGAGAACAGAAAGGGTTTGGGGCAAACAGACCCTGGCAAGGGCCAGCCTCAGAGACACAGGCAGGGAGGGTTCAGGTGCACTTTCTGAAGAGCAAACCCAGAGGGTGCCACCAAGAGATGGTGTCTGAGAGAACTTGGTGGGGAATCCAGGGTCATGGTGACCTGTAACCAGTGAGGTGGGTCATAAGCACAGAGCAGCCTCCTGGGAAGAAAGGGGACAGTGGTGATTGGTCACATTCACCAATTTCTATCTTATAAATGACTTATAAATGACAGTGGGCACCTAATCACTTAGAATTAAGGAAAATCTGTGGAACACAATCAAACAAAATCAAGTTTTACCCTGGCCTTTCAAAAATACTGTGCCCTTGGAAATTGGATGGCTCCTTCAAGGCCAATGAGAGGCAGGGGTGCAAGGGACACCAATATGACTGATTTCAAAATTTTACATAATGTCAAAGGCCATGGAAATGCCTGAACAATCAAGCTTTTTTTTTTTTTTTTCAAATTTTGTTTTGTTTTTGTTTTTTAACAGAGACTCACTGTGAGGTACAGGCTGGCATGGAACCTGAAATCCTCCCACCTCAGCTTTCCATACACAGGGATTGTGAAGGTCACTGCTACACCCAGTTCAATCCCATTTGAGTGGGTACAGACCAGGCCTGCACAGCACTCTGGGGCTGAGAACAGCTCCTCAGGAGAGTCTGCTCACCTGGGCTTTGCTCCCTGGCTGGGAGCAGCTAAAGGAGGGTGAGCTGGAGGTGAAGGGAGGAACCTGGGAGACTGAGTGCAGGCTCTTTCACAGGACTTAAACACTGTTATTTTCACCTTTCTCAGTCATGGCAAAAAACAAACTGCCCCATGCAAAGTTACTGACAGTCAATCACACCAAACAGATCTTCATTCCTGTGCTACATCCTGAGTGCATAATAACATTCTGCTCACTGAGTAAATGAACAGGTTGTTAAAAAGACAAAAAGTCAAAAAGATAAAAGCCATGACAGTTGTGCTAAAAGTAAAACAAAAAGTGCATCTCCTTCTGAAGTTCAGCAGTACTGTATAAGCAGCTGACACTGAGAAGAATTAAATGAAGGCCTGCTGCTGGAGTTGCTGTTATCTAAATCTTTTTCATAATTTGGAACAAACTCTTCATATATCAGCAAAGATAGAATCTAAAATGAATATATGCATCACCACAGGTAAGGTATAATTTTTTTATTGTCCTAAACCGTATTTCCCACATCTGAGTAGCACTAACCTATAGAGTTACCAGTACCGTATCCAGTAGGTACGCCATGTACCACAGAGAGGTCCAGCCCTCATTAAATAAATGCTCCCGCTTAATTCTAGGTGATGTCCAACAGAAGTTCTTAGATGGCTTTCTACTGACCTCGTGAAGTGTGGGTATTAATGAACTAAAATGGCCGGGAGAGGGAAGAGAAAGAAAACAATTATCTCAAAAGATGAAACACTTATCTGTGAGAATAAACATTAAGGACAGGTCTGCATCTTTCCAGAGTGCTCATGGGCTGACTGTAGCTTTCTGTAGAAACCAGAAATAATGCAGCATTTTTACTTGCTTGACTGAACATGTGTACACAAAACCCACTCCCTGGCTCCTTTGCAGCCCATCAGCTCCACGGTGCTGAGTCTCCTGACTTAGAGGGGTCCTTGGTACTCTGCCGCTCACTCACCTGGCCCTGACTTCCAAGGTCACCCTCATGCTATCAGTCCTCACAGGCAGCCTTTCGTGCATGTGACATTATGTTCTGCCTGGAGGTGGGAATGAAACGTGTTTCACTTCAGGTGGTGGTGTGTGTGTTTTTTCCTTCCCTAAAATCACTCCCTGCTTACTGCAAGGTTTGAAAGTTTGACTCTAACTTGGTCATGGGTCCCAGAGGCACTAAGAGCTCTGTGATTTGCTTCTAGGTTCCAAAGCCTGGCCTGTTCTCACTATAGGAAAATGTTGAAAACATACTTGCCTGTGTGATTCTAACATCATTCTTTAAGATTTCCGATTATTTTAATGGCCTACCAGAATTCTGAACACCTAAGCTCTTTTATTTGGGACTAAGGCTTCTGTGGACTGTGTGAACACCTGCTGGGAATTTCTTCTTGATGTGGATTCGTAACTTTTGACTTAACATCATTCATTTGCTGGCTGCCCTGTCTTTGTTGCTAGTGAGATCAAGCTGTGTGATACAAGAACTTGATTACTGCTACAATTTTTTCATAAAGTTGATCATAGCCCTGTACTTTGATCATGGATTCATAGCTATAATTCAGAATGTTTGCCCTTGTGATAGTTTTTACTTTAGTTTATGTTTGAAAATATCACTTATTTTCCTCAATCCGAATGTTTCTCTTAAGTGCCAGTGACACAAACAATTATTTTTACTTATTAGTGCCTTTAA
This sequence comes from Cavia porcellus, assembly GCF_034190915.1. Classification (NCBI taxonomy): domain Eukaryota; kingdom Metazoa; phylum Chordata; class Mammalia; order Rodentia; family Caviidae; genus Cavia; species Cavia porcellus. The sequence goes on from NW_026947497.1 coordinate 54,881,339, forward strand.
AGGATCACTACTGCTTTTGTTCTCTCTGATGAATTTTATATGCATCTTCTAAGTTCTACAATCTGATGTGAATAAATTTCAGATTCACTAAAATTTGATTGCATGCATTTTAATAATATAGGGTCTTAAGTTTTTATTCATTAATTAATAGATTAATAAATCTTGCTAATATATTTCCTTTAGATATTAATTTCATCTAACAAGATTACATGTATTGACCTAAAAATGAAGAACATTTGTGTACCAAGTTAACTTCTTGCTGAAATGCTTTCTATTTTTGTAACTGTGAATCACTTTTTTTGGTTTCATGCTCATGCTTTCCATTCCTTCTTGCCATATATTTTATTTATGATGCATGCATTTTATCCAGCACTTTGGATATTAAAGACAAGAGGAGAGATCTAATTCCTGATAGTTCACCTTAGTCAAATTTGAAAACTGCTTTTCTCTGGAAACATATTTTTTGGATTTAAAATTCCAGACTTATAAGCTTTTGTTGCCATACCACCTTTGCACAATTTAAAATAACAACAATAACAGAAAGATATAGCCTTAGATCTGAATGTGCACAAAACTATTTATTCAGAAAATTACCTATTAACCGAGCATCCATTAAGTGGAAATAGTGGTCTAACTTTGGGTGCTTCCCTAATTATGCTAACATGCCAAGTCAGAAAAGATCCCTTCCAGGATCAACTAGAAGCTGCACTGGCTGCTTTTTTCCATAATAGATGTCAATAGTGGTCATTAATTTTAGTCTTCCATGTTATTCAATGTTGTTACATAAAACAATCATTTTTATCAAGTTCTGTATACTTGAAATACAATACTTCTACCACATTTACAGGAAGACAGTAATGGGGAAGCTATTGTCACATCAGCTATGTGAAGCTTTGTGAAAAAGCACGGTTCTTGTTGATGATGTAAATAATTCACTATCCTGTTGTCATAGCTCTGCAGTAACACAAAATGGGACTTTCTTAGCAAAAGAAAACCCACTTTAAGATTTATCATCAAGGCAGAGCTAGTGGAGGAATAACTCTCACAAGTAAATATATTCCTCATAAAAGCCTTGGATTTTGAATGTGTTATCTTCCTGTCTTTTCTTTACTTTGAAAGTTTTCCATGGAATAGTTAACTGACTTTGTAGTTTTTATTAAAATATTTTAAACTCGTTTTCTCCACATGCTAAATAGATTTGCCTTTAAGGCACTGTTGTATGATTATAATTATAACTTTATGGCAGGAAAGTCCAGAACAGAAAGCAAACCAGAAAAAAACCAAACATCACACACTATAATTATTCACTGCTCCAAGGCATACCATATTTTTTTCAGTACTCAGAGCCACTAGATTTACCATGTGCAATATAAAAGTGTCTGGAACTTCAAAGCTATGACTCTCTTTCACCAATATAACTTCTTTCAGAGACAGACACTCATAGTTTTTGAACAATAATATAAATATGTGTGTACATGTGTGTGTCCATACTTTTTAATTTACATATAAGCACATAGTTGATATGGCAGGAGGAAAGCTGATTCAAATGCAAGCTGAATATGCAAAGAGGTTTGCCTCTAAAGGCAAATCTATTTACAGGATTTGTAAACTATCCCTTTACCTGGTTGAGGAAACCAGGAATACCAAGTCAACTAACTATTAACTATAAAAGGAGATCACACTGGAATTGTACAGTGATGTATGAAACAACATGAAGGAAAGTAGGTGAGTGCAAAAATACAAATGATTCATTATGTGCAAGTCCTCTAAATGCTCAAGTTAAAGTCTTTAAAAGCCCAGCAGATTTTAGAGAAAGCAACACTTCACTCTCTACTTTGGACAAGACATACAGCTCAAATGGATTGACAGTCAGGCCAGGAAGCAAAAATGCTGAGCATAAACATGGCGAAGTAGTGTGCTAACATCTTACAAAACACATTTCACAACGAGGTTCTTGGCAGAAAAAACTATCTTTTTTGTAGTGCTAATGGTTCATTCATCAGACAGATTTAACCATCCCAAATGTATAATAACTGATGACAGATTTTAAATATCCTTTATGCAGGTATTGGCAGAAATAAAAGAGAAAACATGAATTTATAGTCTTTGTTGAAAATTTTAATGACTTCATTTTGGTAAGTTAGATTAAGAAGACAAAATATACTGATCTTGATTACTTTACAGGTTAAAATGACCACGGCAATCTACACACAAGAACACCAGTGGTACCAAAAAATATGCAAAACGCAGTGTATTTTTATGTGCACGTGATAGAACATTTGACATATTCTGTACCATAAAGCAAATATACTAAATATGCATTAAAAAGATTGAAATAATGCACAGTAGGTTCCCTGGATATGATGCACTTTATTTAAAGAGCAAGAACAATGAAATTATGCCTGAGAAATTTCCAGCGGTTGGAAATTCAGCAAGGTACTGCCAAGCCATTAGTGAATTAAATAAGAAATGCCCAGAAGAAATTTTAAAATCAACTAACTATGGAAAAATATAGTAAAGTATGTGAGATTCAGCTAACATGTGATTAAAACAAATTTATACTTTGAAATATGCCTATTAGAAAGAAGACCTTATTAAGATAAATTAATTATATATCCACCCAGAAAAATGTCATCCATAAAGAAAACAGTAAATTGAAAAACAACAAGTGAAGGAATTGGATTTTAAAAGCTAAATAAACAAATAGTAAAATAAACAAATAGTGGAAAATTGAAAACAATGAAACATTACACAAAAGCAATTAGGATTTTAATTAAAAATTTAAACAAAATTATTTATCAATTTTACTCCTAGGTATGTACTTAAATGGAAACATGTGCACAGAGGAAAGGAAGGAGTAAGAAGAGAGAGAAGAAAGTAGTAAAATAGAAAGAAGGGGTGGAAGAGGAGGAAGGGAGGGAGCGAAGTAGAAGGGAAGGAAGGCAGGGAGGCAGGAAAGAAGACTTGCATAGGATCGTGCCAGGCTTGGTGGCACAGGCTCATAGTGCCAACACATAGCAGGCTGGGGCAGGAGGATCAGAGTGCATGTGCGGCCAGACTGGATTAAATATTAAAGTCAAGGACAGATGAAATGTATAGCAAGACCTTGTCTTAAAAAAGTAAAACAAAAAACAATAATAAAATTACAGAGCTTATCCATAAGAGCCCATACCTGTGTAAGACCCAAACATCCATCAGGGGAAAGAAGACTTGGTCGTGGTGTCAGAGTACTGAAGCCTGCGGCAAAGCTACACATGTACAATGACACGGATGCATGTAAAGATCATGCTGAGTTGATCAAGCTACAAACAAAACTTGGCTGTCAGTTCTACCTGCATGAAGTTCCAGAACAAGCAGAATGAAGGAGCTGTGATGGGAATTGGCCAATTGTTTCTCATGACACTGGAGAACAATGTGGCTCTTGGAGGGGTGCTAGGCCATTATCAAGTCACCCCTTGGTTTCCAGAGCAGAGTGTCCTGGCACCCTGCAGAGTCCACCCTGAGATGGCTGCATCCTCATGGAAGGGACACAGCACCACAGGGAAACTGTATCCTCCCCAGGGACTGAAGTGCTTCCCTGGTCGCCGTGCTTGCAAGGCCTTATGCTGTGCCAATGCTTTACACTGAGTCTATACCATGTTGTTTAGGGAATAATAACGAGAGAAGACTAATCATGGTTCAGCACAGATGCATATTTTTTTCAAATACTTTTCAGCCTATGGTTGGTTGAATCCTTGGGTGTGTAACTCACGGCTACCTAGGCTCACTGGTTGTTTTGTTGCAGTAGTGTTTATGTTAGAAAACACATTAGACAAAATTCACTGAACTGTGCACTTGAAATCAGTCCATCTTCTTGCAAGGTAAACTAACATGAAAGTGACAGAGAGTGATTAATACACAGCAGCAGGGATGCAGAGCAGTGCAAATGGTACAGCAATGTTCCAGAGGAGGGCGTTACCAGCGGAGCTGTCTTTGGGAAGATTCCCATGACCTCAAGTCTGAGGACACAGTGGCTCGACCCAGTCAGTGAAATACTCACTCTGTACCTATCTGGAAAATCCAGCCCATGGTTTGGTGCCCACACATCACTGTTTGCACAGTAAATGCTAGCTTTAGTTCAGCTATAAGGAAACCATGTGTACACGCTGTGTTTCCCTTCAGTTAATGAAAACAGTTCGCTGTTTCTGGTGTTAAATATTATATCTTATATAACTGCATGTATTTTAAAACACATCACTGAGATGCTTCAAGCACTTTCTACTCAACTTCTTTCATTGAATTGGCCTTTTATTTATTTCTTATTATGTATTTATTTTGCTTTAAACAATTATTTAACTGAAACGGACTTCCATTTAACTGAAGTGATATATCATTTTCCCATGGTGATTTACAGGATAAAGAAAATATAAATATTCATAAATATTTTGCCATTTGGGTATATACCTACACAATACCTCAGCAGTATATTAAAGGGAAAAAAAATCACTGAATAGTGAAGACCTGACACAGTTAAGTAGGCTGAATGAAAATCTGCTCCAAATACTTGTTGCTGAGGTAAAGGCATCATACCTGTTCAAGTAAGGAAACCACCCTTACAACACAGGATGACTTTTTATTTTTAAGTAGGGCCTGGGACACTTGACCGCCCATTAGGTGCTGAAGGGCAGGGCTGCACCCCCAGCCTATGCCATGAGTTCATGGGGACAGGGTCCGGTAACTCAGGCCCTCTCCCGCTGGTTCTCCCTCTGGGTGCTTCCCCTGTAGGGCAGGCTGGCCCTTCAGTTGAACCCAGGGAACTCTCTCTTTGGTGGCCTTCCTTTTCTGATCATGTTCCTTGACACATTTTGAGATGCTATGGCAACCCTTTCAATGTTAATATGCTTTTTAATCCTTTTAGCAAATATCTTGCCCTTAACTTGCTTGTTCACAGCAATACCAACAGCCTGCTGGGTAACACTGTAGACCCTTCCTGTTTTGCCATGGTGGCATTTTTGAGGCATTCCTTTTGCACAGTATCCATCCCCTTGATGTCTACAGCATCACCCTTTCTGTAGGTTCAAATGCATGTGGCCAAAGGAACAGTGCCATGCTTTCTAAAACACCTGGAGAACCCACACTGTGTTCCTTGCTTCTTTCCCTTTTGTGTTTGTCACTTTAGCAAATTACCAGAAGATGGGATTCTGGCCCAGAGGAAAGGAGAATTTGGCCTTTTAATCTATTATGTACTTTAATTCATTTTAGAAAAAAACAAACAAAATATACATCTTAATACTAGCAGTAGCAATGCTCATCTCAACCCTATTCAATTTTAAAAACAAAGAAAAACTACAATGTTAATCCAATAAATGCCTAAACTTCTCTTCTCAGGTTTATTCCTGCGCTAAGACTGTAAATAAGGAGTAAGAAGCATGCTTCAGAGTAGTATAGGCTAAGGCTCAGTTATAGTGCTCTGATTATTAATTCTATGGTCATGCCAGCTTGATAAAATGAACTCAGAGGAGATAATACTGGCTTGGCTTTCCTTTCCCCCCTGACTTTTGATGGAACACAAACATAAAATGCCCCACCAGAAGACTCCCCAGGTACTGCACATGCAGCCGTGGTGATAAGTCAAAGGCCAGTCCTGCTGGTCAGGAAAACGCAAAGGAACCGGACCATGGGTCGGGCCCTCAGCACACACAGCGTAGCGGAGCAGGAGCCTGTGCAGGAACAACCACTTCAGGGAGGGCGGGTAGCCGGCATCATTGGGAAAACTTCCTCATGCTGTTTGTTCAGACACGTGGATTAAACACAGTTTGAAAAAGGAGTGTTTGTAGCTGGGGCAAACTGATGGCACTTGAGCTAACGGGAGAGACCTTCTGAAAAGCTGCACATGCTGTCTGTGTCTTTGTGTTCATGTATGTAGATGAAAGCTATTAATGTTAAAGCTTAGGTATGCTACCGGTTTTTATTGCCTGTTGTAAGTATGGATGGTTGAGTAAAAGATTCTGCTTTTGCCCCATTTGGGGTTTAATTTCCTGTTCAATGATATACTAGAGTCTGTACAAAAAGCAGGCCTGTGAATGTAAAAATCTGCTTCAGGTCAGTGAGAGGAAGGCTTCTGAAGCAGGTGTAACTTTAGACTCCTCCTAACTCCCAGATCTGCAGAGTAATGTATATAAGCTGTCATTTGGGGTGGGCCATGGTTACAACTTGAATGTTCTCTCCAAAATTCATGCTGAGATTCAACTGCCTGCTTTAAAGTTAGGACGTCACAGGGGGTCACTGTGCCCCCATAGGTGGTTTAACCTCTCACTGCAGGAGACAGCTGATGATTACCCAGAGTGTTTCCTGAGGAAGCTGGGCCATCCTGAGGCCTGTGTTACACACACTTTCTTGTCCTTCAGCCAGGTCATGGTGCAGCACAAAAGCCCTCCGGTTACCCTGCTGAGTGTGAGAACCTTCCCATCTTCAGAACTGCTAGCAAGCAGACTTCTACTTATATCCAAACCTTGGTGTTCTGTAAGAGGAACAGAAGATGGACTAAGACCAAAAATTAGTGTGGAGAGGTAGGGTGCTTTATCAAACACCTGAAGATGCTGAAGTGTCTTTGTAACTCAAAATAGGCAGTGTTAAAAGTCTTTGGAGAAAACCCAAGGAAACACCAGCATCACCATAAACCAAATGGTTCTGTTTGAACAGTCAGGTAGGAGTTAGGAGAAGAGAGCTTCAGGAAGTCTGACTCTTCATGCAGGTCACCAAAGATCAGAAATGGTACCACTGTCATTGTATGGGGTCCCAGAGGAAAACAGGGGACAAAGGACTGGAACTTGGACTAAAGCTGTTCCTGTACCACAGCTGCAAAAAACTCAGTAGCCTAACTCCATGCTCTGGGAATTCGTGACACTCAGAATTCCACGGTGGAGCATTGGGTTGAAGAACTAGGAAGTGTGCAGCCGCCTTCCACTGTGTGGTTAGAAATGAGAGAAGCGGATGGAGAGGTGAGCAGGAGGGGAAGATCTGCAGTGCAGACCTGGCAGGAGTGGAGAGGCAGGTCTGGGGAATTGGAAGGACCGAGCTAAAGGGCAGCCCCCCCTGGCTGCTGAGACACTGGAGAAGGCCACAAGGGCAGTTCAAAGACCTGTGGGCCTGGTTCCCCTGCTGTGTGGCCCGGGCACCCTTGTGGCCATGGCTCAGGGTCACCTCAGATCACAGCACCCAGCCCCTCCGCCTCGGTGCAGGCCATGCTCCGGGGATACAGCCCTTGGTCCAGAAAAACCAACCCAAGCCAGGAGGCGCAGAGACAGAGCTGGGAGGGCAGAGTGCAGCTTCTTTCTGTTGGCACCAAGAGCAGGGTCACTGTGGGCAATGCTGGGGAAGAGCCTGAGCATCTCAGTGGACACCTTCTGCTCCTGATGGGGAGGAATGCAGGACCCCCTGTGCCTTCCTGGCCTGGCCAGGGATGAGGGCAGCATGCATTGAACCCTCAGGCTCCCGGGCCATGGCCATGTAAACCTGCGTTGTGCACTCCCCAAAATTTCCCCGGCTCTGCTATTCTATGGTAGCAGCAGGAAAGAGGTCAGACAGAAAAGTTTGTGTTCACTTGTGATGCTTACAGCTTAAGCCTCTACAGATCCCAAAGACAAGTTTTCCAAGTGTCTTCTCTCTTTCCTTAGAAGTAGCTTGATTGCTAACATGTCATATATCATTTAGTCTTAAAATCCATGTAATTATCTCACAGACAAGCAATGGTTCAAATCAGGAAATTTCCCTATCATGCTATTCTGGAAACAAGTGCAGAAAGGAAACATTTCCCCCTAAATCACTCCAGAAACCTAATATGAAGAGCATGCTAATCCTCATTACGCCGCAGAAGTTTCTTAAGTGCTACATCCCCTGAGCGTGGCTTAGCTCTTAGGATAACAATGACTTTGATGCAGAAAACAGTTATAGTGCATTTTTCATTAGGATGAATGTGGTTTAAATGAGGTTTAATTTCAGAGCACAGACATAAGGCGCCTTCTGTTTTGAAATCCTGACACTAGAGTGTGATTTTTAGTGCAGAAAATCAGCAATTACAAACTGAGTTTTCTCAAAGCTGCCATGTGAACCAGGATTCTAAGTGATTCTTGCTGTTACCAACTTCCTTCCACTCACAGGACTGTGCTCTGAACGTGCTTTACACTAGGAAATCTCCATAAGTTCATTTTAAAGTCTAGGGTAGCTGATTCAACTCTGTAGCTTTGAACTAACAGGCCATTGTGAAATCTAGTCCCTACTGTTATTGATCCAGAGAAAGAGGGAAAACCATAAACGAGAAGAGAAGTTCTTTATTTATCCAGTTACTGAAATTTTTCGTGCCAAAAGAAAAGATGGTATGGTCAGGAAGGAGCCACGCATCTTTGAAGTCTAATCACAATATCCACTGCCGGCCATGAACAAGATGGAGAGACAGAACCAGGCCAGTAGGCACACATCCGCACTGTAGCCAATGAACATGCAGAGAAAGTGCCCCAGAAGTCAGCCGGTAGAAGAAAAAAAAAAAAAAAAAAAAAAGAGAGCCACAAAGAAATGTCACCAGCATGCGCCCTCCTGTTCTAACAACTGAGAAACACAGGCTTTCCAGCATGAAAATCCCTGCCTCCTTCCATTCGATGCTCTTCCTCCTTCACCTCCTTCAGAGGAGCCCCATTTAGGGGGAATAATCTGCATCCCTCATCCTGTGGACACTTGGTCCACACCGAGTGCCAAGGAGCGGAGATTCCCCTGCTGTGACTTCTGCCTGAGCACTCATAGTGCGACCCATCAAAAGCATCCACACCAGCCCGGTTTTCATCTAAAACACTTTCTCTCTCCAAAGCTGTGGTTTTGGGATGGGGGTTATTGGTTTCTAGTATCTTTTTCCCGGTTCTATTTCGATTGTCTACATAACTTTTAATGAAATGAAGTAAGAATAAAAATGTTCCCTTCACCATTGATGTGTGCCTTTCTTTATCCTTTTTCCAAAATCTGATTATTTTCACTTCCACAAAGACCTTTTGAAGTAATTCTCCAGCAGCAACCCTGGATACTTCTGATCTTAAATTACAGAAACTTTCTCAGGTGGGGAAGAAAAATGTATGGTGATAAAAGGAAAAGAAATAAAGAATTTCTAGTAAAAACTCCCAACAGCAAATCTATTTCATGTTGATGATGCTTTCTTTGCTACATCTTCCTATTTCTTTTGCTTTTCTCTGGATTTATTAGAATGATCACTGCCATTCAGTTCCTCTCTGTCCCTTTCCTTCTTCCAGTTCTTTTGAGTTCTGCTGCTGGCTCATTGTCCTACTGGAGAGGCTCAAGCCTTGCTTTTTAGATGAAAACTCTTATTTCTCTAGACTTGAGGTTTTTTATTGTTTGTGTAATAGAAAAAAATTCCAATAAAGAAATGAGCATTAAGTTGTCTCATAATCAAATCCTTGCTCTTTCAGGAAAAGAACAATGCATTTATCCAACCCGACCACACACACAACTCACTCACCTTGAAGGTTATGCCAGTTGTGGAAGCAGCATTTTCATGGATAAGTCCAGCATTCTCCTCAGTCAATGGACGTCTTCTTAGGTGTAGTTTTCTTATCTCCGTGGGCCACTTGGCTCTGTTCACAGAAACACCAATTTTCTGAGAGACGAGAGAATTGATTTTCCTGCATCTGGACTGCTTGAGACTGAAGGAAAATGGAATAGAGCTGTTTGCTGGTCAGACCAGGACTGGGTGATCTGAGCTCTATACATCTTCTATGAGTTTATTCTGGTTTTCTACTGTTTTCTTACTGTAGGAGTAAAAATTCCTGGACAATATCTCAGTTTTGAATTATGTAGAAAAAAGGTTGCTCTTTATCCAAGTAGGGGTAATTTAAGGAAGAAAAATAATTCACAATGCTATGTCTAAGAAGTTTGCACATACACATATGCACACCCACAGAGGCACACACATACACAGGCACACACATATACACACACCTCAAAAAGTTGATTCATAATAATAAAAGCAGTAGAAACAGGAAGTAGAGGATGAAAATAAGCAGCAGCATGGATTCTCCTGTACCTTACTTTTGTTTTCTTCAAGTCCAGTATTGTGACTTTGCTAAAATAATGTATCACCCACAAGACAGTGAGTGAGGTCACCACAGCTGTGCCCAGTGCTTCAGTGTGTCCTGTTCTCCAGTGGGTCACACGCTGACCTCACCCCATGGGCTTATGCTCCAAAGGACGACTTTATTTGTCCCTTCTACACCTCCTGACTATCCAACACTACCAAAAACCGCTCCTCTCAGGGCCATGCTGCAGGATTTTCATCAGTTCTCTGAATGCCCCTTATTCCACTTAGCAGGGATGTTTTGGTAAGTTGTTTCCACAGCCTCAGCACACAGGGTTACAGCAGTAGGACTCACTTTGCTGCAGAGAATCCACACTCATGTAGTCCTCCCCCAAGTGACAGCTCCTCTCTTTCCTCCTGGCCGCGCCTCTTCATCCACTCACCTTCAAGCAGCAAACGATCCAGGGCCGGCACACAGCTGCACTCTCTCCGCCATCTTCTCCTTGCCTAGGGAATTTGATGTCATCACCTGACTTCAATGCCATCTCTTTACAGAAACTCCAATTTGTTTCTCTATCCCAGTTATCTCCCCCAAATTCCAGTTGTATGTAGTGCTTAGCATTTCATCTCTCTGCTGAGTTGTAGCAAGAATCCAGACTTAATATTGACAAAGGAGACATGGCCTGGTGATTGGAGAAGAGTGCAGAGCCTTCCTGTAATACAGACTGACTAGCAAGAGATGCCTTGTCCAGAACTCTGTCTCCAGGGAATGCTCCCCAACAGCTCTCCTAAGAGAACCCAGGTCGGCAAGTCTGGGTGACAGTGTGAATGGGAGCCCTGAGGCTGTGTGTCGGCTGTAAAAGTTATAGCAAGTCCTTGCTGCTGTGTCTGCTGCCTGTGTGGGCCATGGGGTGGTCCTGAAGCTATTGAATGGCAAAGCAGTGAAATAGAGGCAGCCCAGCTCTGCTAACTTGAAGAGAGAGGAACCTAGAATTACCCAACCTGGGACATTTATACTAGGTTACAGGTTAGAACAGTTATTTATTGTGCTCTGCCATGAGCTCATTTGTTATCATGTGAGCAGCACCACTTTAATTATAAGGGGTTCACAATGGTCCAAGATGCAAATACATTCCTTACTTGCTCATCCATCCCCAGGAAAACAAACTGATCACACAGCATCTACTTACGTTAAAAATGCTGCAGCCTCACAGACTCCTCTCTGTCACACACATTTTATCTCCATTTTACCTACAAATCCTACAGGAGCAACCTTCGAAATGAATTCGCAGTCTGAGTAGGGAGTGTCACATCGCATAGATGGGTCTCTACATCACTGCCAGATTTTCTGAGCACCACTGTGATACCTTCCTGTTCCCATGCTTAGAACATTCTCTGTGCTTAGTGGCTTTTCTCACAAGCCAGGTAGGGTTTCGAAAGAGTTTCAGGGACAAACTTCTTCCATGCGCCCCACTCATCACCTCAAGTGACTCTGTGCTGAAAACACCCGAGCAGCCTCCTCTTCTAATCAGACTGAGGTCCTTCTCAGCTCCCTTACTGACCTGGCTCCTGAACATTGTGCTATTTCTCCATGATGCCAACCTCATCCACCTCCCTTCCTTACAAGTGCCCAGTTTAGTCCCACTTTGGAGCTTTTCCACCTGGGTTTCTCTTTCTCTGGGATGTTTTCTATCTGGTACATGAGTTGACCCCTTCCTGGAGACCAGAATTTGGCTTTTCTTCTGTAGAAGGCCCAGGTGGATAATATTTAAGGTTGTGGATCACTGGGTCTGTGTCCCTCAAAGCTACTTAACATGCTTTGTTACCCAAAAGCAGCAATAAGCAGCATGCAGATGAGAAGATATGGCCTCATTCCTCCAAATGTGATTTACAAGAAGAGCCAGCTCGGGCTGTGGATTTAGCTCAGTGGCATAAGCACCTGCCTGGCAAGTGCAAGGTCATGAGTTCGATCTCTGGTATCAAAAAAAAAAAAAAAAAAAAAAAGCCAGCTGGGTCTGGGCTGTTGGCAAGAGTTTGCTGTCCCTACTTAGTTACTCTGGCTCACACGTGACCTCTGGAAAGCACACACAGGCACCGTAATTTGGGAAGGCTCCCCTTAATATGTTTTTATTTTAGAGAGATACAAACCCAATACACACTCCATGGAAACCACAGCCACATTCTGAGTTTTGGTGTCTTCCTGGTTCAGTGGTATGCAGTGTGATATTCTTTCTCCAGGCTGGGCAGAGGCAGTGGTGACCACAAGGAGAGACATCTGACACTGTGTGATTTGCTGTGTGGCTACATTGTGACAGAAGATGGATTAGTGGATTAAATTCATTTCTGATTTATGATATTTGCAACTTGTAATGATTGATCTGTGCATAATTCCATGGCAAATGCAGGAACTCCTATATCATAAATTGATTGAGAAGCTCGGTTTGAGATCTACTTGGTCCAGCGTCTCCTGTGGCTCTGATAATCATGGTCTGAACAATCTTACACTTCCTGTGCCTTCCTTTCAAAAGGCAGAGCAAAGTACACCTTTCATGTAAGGGTATGCTTATGGGTAAGTGAAATAGCACATTTCGCATGCCACAAAGTTAGTGCTAATAAAGCCCATCTTCCACCACTCTGTCTTGTAGCACTGTTCATCACTTGTCGGTGAGACCATCTCACACTCAGCCAGCTCCACCTCTTCCTCCACTAGCACAAAGCCCTACCACAGCAGGCTGTATCTTCCTGATTCGCAGCTGAATGGCCTGGTCCTGCCAATGTGACTCATTAGGACCTGACCCTCAGTAAATGCTTTTGAGTGAATAAATGAGTGAAGAGCATTTGTATTTTGAAGGCCTTAAAGTCAAATCCAAGATAAATAAGTTCTCATCCCAAATAAATGAGCACTTTCTCTTTGAGCCAAAGCACAAATCACTACCCAGAGAGGAGACTCAAGATCAGCTGCCTAAAGGAAGCGTAGCCAGATGCTTGCAGACGGGCTGTGCTTTCATTCACCTCAAGGTCACTCATAGATGTGTGCACAGGTGCATCAGCATGGAGTCTCTGACTCAGTGCAGAGGTGCTAGACACTGAGAAACCTACGCCTCCTCCCTGGGTCACACTGGCTCAGGTTTCGCCCATGAAACGTGTTAAATTAAACTATACACCTTCTTACTTTATCTTGTTTGTAGGCAATAAGCCCTATTACAAGTAAATGAATTTTAAAAAAATTATGTGACCATCTCTGCTGTATTAAAATGACCGCTGTGTGCAGTACACTCTCCAGCTGGTATTCTAGAAAGCTCTGTCTGCAGATCCCAGCCCTGCTCAACTTCGGTCTGCTAACACCCTCACCTACTGCTAAAACTGTAGTAAACCTCTCTTCTACATATATTGGGCTTGTTTCATTTCATTCATCATTGTTGAGCCAGAGCACAGCATGGGAAAAGCCTAACTATGGGACATCCTCAGTGAGAACCTCCCCAGGGTGCAGGAGGAACCCACATGTGTGCTGTGTAAGACTCATTTTGTCAGGTGATGAAGGAATCCCATTTACAAAGGTTCTCCTGCGACAGGACTCATTTCTAAGTCGGGACTTGCTGTATGTAAATGAAGTCCTCTCAGGACTCCTGGTACTTTTTCTAATTCTTTGTGCATTTTTGTGGACAGCTTATTATCTTTTAACCAGTTTTAATAATGTGCTTTTTAAAAAAGTATTTTGTTTCCTACTTCCATAGAAACTAAGGGCCATGGGGCAGGGATTTATCCAAAGGACAAGGCACAGTGTCTCACACTTAGTAGCTCTCAGTAGATATTTGCTGAATATATTGCAATTAACATATTCCTATTTTGTTCAGTGTTTTATTTCATTTTTTGGTGTATTTTGCATTAACTATATGAAATGTACTTTCTCCCACATTACTGGACTGTAATTAAAAAATGCCTATCTCAGTTACCTTTTTGTGCTGAGACAAAATACCCAACAACCAAGGTTAAAAGAGGAAAGATGTATTTAGCTCACTATCTGTATAGGTTTCCACCCAAAGTCACCTGGCTCTAAGACAGGGCAGCATAGCTGTTACAGAGGAGAAACAGTCCACGGCACAGCAGGCAGGAGGCAGTGACAGTGAAGCTTGCTTTTATTCTTTCCCTTTATATCACATCCAGGCTTCAAGCCCGTTGACTGGTGCCATTCACACCAATGCTGGCCACCTCCACTACCCACACTAGGACTACTGTAAACAAAATTAGTTATCACACATCCCATATCCAGCCACCTACAAGTGTATGGGGATTTGGGAAATATCTAGACAGAAGCCATAAAGTACCCAACACACAAGAGCCAAGAACAACATTACAGAGTTGTTGGAATCTTAGACAACAGTTACTGAGTGATTAGATGGATAAATGAATAACAGTTTGCGGGAGTGATGTCTTCCTTCACCACAGCCACAAAGCTGTTGTTGTTTATTGTCATGACTAATACATTCTGGATGTCCACTGTTATTAATATGAGCTCCAATATTTTGTTTGCAGAATTAATAACCTCTGGATGGAAACTACTGTTTAGCTTCAAACACTTAAAGCAAATCATTAGCATACATGAGTATTTTCAGAGCTTGAGGCATCAACACTGCTGGTGTTTTTAGAGAAAGAAATTATTAGAAAAGAACATTGTGATTTTCAATTATTTGTGGAAATATTCAGCATCATAGAGTTACAGTTATTGTTTTCAGCTTTACAAGAGGTTTTTTTTTTAATTTTAATCCCTTTAGAAGAAACAAAAGTGGTATATTGTGGCATTGCTATTGTGAAAGTGCACAGTGAAAGTGTATTGTGAAGGGAAGCTGACTGGACAGATGGACCTCGTCAGCAATTAAGGAGCTCCATATGTTTACATATGCTGAAATTGAATTTAAGAGACTAAAGTAATATCACTCTGAACAATGAATAATAGTATTGCTAGATTTTATATCATAATGCTACAGAATTAGCATTGGGTTTCTTAGTGTCTCCTCTTCTTCAGAGTATCTGTTCATTACATCTTGCATTATATAATCTGTTCCCATAAATAGTTCAAAAAATTCTTCCCATGTGTGAATTTCTACATGTATATATGCCCTCTCTGTATTATAGGGAAACACAAATCATAACAAGATAGTAAAACAAATTCCTAGAAAATCATGCAACGAAAAAGACACATAAGACCACAATATAAGGTGATCTACCATAGTTACTATGCTTTCTCTTATTTTCAATAGACTTGTCCACATCATCAGGTTTAATATAATTAAGCATAGTATTACATAGCTATTTTTATAAAAACACAACTTTGAAAACATTGTAGGACTTGAGAGCCATTAATAATCAAAACCACTATGGATATCTTTTATATCTTGTCATATTCAGAGTAGTTGCCTCTACTTTTAGATTTGACACTATTAAGCATACCAAATTCGAATAAAATCAGCCAACGACAAGCAGCCGTCTAACAAATCAAATTCAAATAAGATCAGTCATAGTAAGACAATGTAAGTAATACAGGGTTTCAGTTTAAGTTAATAGGAAATTAAGGGTAGTTACCATGGTATAATCTGCTATTTTTGGGTTAGATGTCTGTACCCTCAAATCTGAGATGAGTGGATAGACCAGAACAAAATAAATGCAAACTAAATGGAGCCATAAGACTACTGTGACTTTTAAATCCTGATACACTATTAACAATGACCTTTGCCTTTTTTATTATAGTGTATTAAAGCTATATGTATTAAAAATTGGACAGCTACTACAAAGAGAATGAGAGACACTATGATAGACATTATTGTCTTCCCCATTGTCAGATCTTGAAGACCTAAAAAGCCTTCATCATCCTGTAATGATTTGATTTGTTCTATAATATGCAACATATATTTAATGTGTGTGAAGATGGGGACAACTATTTGGAAGAAAACTAGAGACAATAAGATAGACAGTGAAGATCTCCAGTGGACTTGCTTTGAAATCTGCATTTCTTTAAATTGTTTCTTTTTGAACTGTTTTTTTTTTCCTCTTTTGATATGTTTAATCTTACCCTCTTTAAGATAAAAAACAAGTGTGTAGGACTGATAACCATATTACTAAGTTTTTGTTGGATCATTGAGCAGAACTGTTGGCAGTGTCACTATTTGAATGTCACTTTATATACTTTAATTTTGTAACCTGAACAACTATTTCTAAGATGATAATATGTAACATCAACTGGTGATTTCTTACTGTTTATTTTTCTGTAATTCTGTATTATTTCTACCCTTTTTTTCTCCATGTTGTTTTGTTTCTTTCTCTTTAAATAATTTTTTAAAAAGTAATTAAGGAATTTCCCTGGGGAAACACTCAACTCAAAGTACATCAGATAACATTTTAGTGACAGAAATGAGAAAAGCCTGGGGTTTTTAAATCTACCTTCCTATGTTGCTTTAGACTTATAAGTAACTTACCTGAGACAGATTTTTGCTTACCTGATTGATAAAAATTCTTAAAGGAAATCTTTTGATTTTAGGGAGTTTTTCTTAAATTTTCAAGGTATCTAGAAAACATTTAATATTATGCTTTTTAATTCTGAGGGAGAAGAGGTCCAATGGTCTAAATATAAACCAATATTACTATTTCTTTTTTTAACTTTTTCAGTTTTGTGAGACAATATATGTAACCCAGGCTGATCTCAAATCACCATTTCCCTCCTCAGCCTCCCAAGTGCCAGCATTACAAGCTCTGCCACCACACCCAGCCCAGTGCTCTAACTTCAAACTCCAGAGAGGCTCCATAGAATGTGACCAGGTATAAAGCTAGTGACTGAGACATGAATTGCTAATACATTAAATTTCAAGTGGCAGAGTAATTCTAATATTTAATTCAATACATGTTCACAGATCAATAATAATTTATTTACAGTCTGTTAACATTTTTCACACAACTGCAGACAGCAGTTTAGATCATCTAGTTTAAAATTTTATAATTACTGAAAAAACTTAGACTGCATTTTCGAGCTATTAACATTACTTCTCTATAATACAATATATTTTTCTAGAAAAGCAAAGTTTTTATGAGTATAATAAGATTCACTCAAATAAATGTATTGTAAATGTCTTACTTATGTGAAAATCTAAAATTTAACACTTTGCCACTATGGATTTTATATTTTCTAATTTTAAGCACAATATAAACCTGAGTTTTCTCTTTCTGAGTTTTTATAGGTCCTTTTTTTGGTAATCTCTTCGATTTCTTTACTTTTACTCGTTTAATACCAACATTCAGCCATATTTACTGCAACCATTTACAATATCTCCTAGTCTTCTATGCCAGAAATAAGCATTAACTGTGGTTTTGATGCAATATTTGGAATCTCACACACCTGGATAGCTAGTAGTTACACTCATTTTTCTTTTCCCCACCCTCCTCCTTATCTTCACATAGCTCCTCTATTCCATATCCCTCTATTCTTTCCTTTTCCTCTTCCTTTCTTTCTTTCTTACGTTTATCAGCTTTGTTGTAAAGAGAGCTGAATAACTTGCATTTCTCTGGAACACCGTGCTATATCCAGTTATGTTCATGACAGAGCACTAAGGTTTGTGTTACTTAGTATTATTAATACTTTCACTTATTATCTTTAACAGTATTTCCACCCAGTTTATCTCTGTGATAGATATGCAAACAAATGCACTTTTTTCAAAATTTATGCTCTACATCACATACAGATTATGTGCTTAAATCTTACACATTTTAGGAGGACTAAGATTATATTCTTCTGCACACAGAAAATAACTGCTAACCATCCATACATTTCTTGTAAAGATGTTTCTTATCTGTCACCTGTCAGTGTCAATACAAATAAATACATTAAGTGTTGCAGGAATAGCAAGTAAAATTTTATACCAAACTGATTTGGGAAAAGGTAAAGTTTGTAAGGACAAGTGATATAAAATAGCAAGTTGAAACCTGGAAGGAATCACAGGTCAGTATTCCTCACTGCCTTACATACATACACACACACACACACACGCACGCACGCACGCACGCACGCATACATACATACCTTGAGTAATTTATAATATACAGTGATGCTTTGATTCATGGACTTAATTTGTTCTATAATTTTGGAAAAGATAGCCACATTTATATCTATGTGGGAAAGACAGCTGCAGTCACATTTATCACCTGTTCGTGGACCAAACTGTTTCAAAGATCCATAGCCCAGTAGAGTTGACTTGAGCTGGTGTTTGACCAGGATGGCCAGCAGCAGTAGTGGCCAGCAGCTGCTTGCCAACTGTTGGCATTCATTACCTGGTGTCATCTGGCAATGTCAGGAAGGACAGAACAGCACTTTGCCAGTTATAATTTCCATCTGAACTGTGTAAAGGAACCATGTGCTGATGGGCAGCAGATGAGCCCCCAGATGAGTGCAGCACCTGTGATTGGAGCACCTCTAAACACAGGAGACTGGAAGGGGACATCTGAGGTCTAATCCTTAGTTGCTGCCTTTGTCACCAGCTTCCACTCTCAGCTCTGGCGCCAGGCTCTCTCCACTATACCCGGGTCTCACTACCGTTCCTTTCATTCACGTTCCTCAAATTCTTGTGACATGATGCGCTGTGAATCTCTTTCCATAGGTAAAACTCCAGTGAAAATTAATGCTAAATTTTGTTTTTTTCTTCATTCTCTCTTCTGTAATACCATTCCATAATACAAATTGAGACAAAAATAATTTTTATTCATTACAAAAAAGTTACCACTAGTTGTACCTATGTGATTGATTGATAGTATTTATTTTAATCATGCCATTAACATGTATTAGTCAAAAACATCTTTTTGTTTTGTTCTAGCATTTAATTTTTACTAAATATTATCAGTGTCTCTTTTACTTAATATTTCAGTAAACTAGGTGTTCAGCGAACAATACAATTGTTTATGCTTTTAAAACTGAATGATTCAATGGGCTCAAACTACTAGAGAGCTACATACAAATAAAAGCGAAAACTTAACAAACACATTACAACAAATGCAAAGTGTGTCTTTCCAGATTTTGATCTACCAAAAGGGGCACAGGCTCTGAGGAGCTGTGCAGCAATCGGGGGACACCGGGTGTCAGAAGTCAAACTCACGGTGCTCAGAAAGTGGCAGAGCAGTGATTTCGGCAACACCTTTATGAGTTCCTGCTTAAATTGTTATTGATGGGTTTGGTCCCCATTGCTAAGTGGATAAAAAATTCTTTTCCAGGAGCAATTAAATGGACTGCAGGGATGATGAATAACTAGCTGTTTGTGCTAAAGGCAAGCTGTGTCTAACAGGCCTGCCCCTCCCCTGCCTCAGTTCTAGCCCTCACAAGATCTGATTAGATTGTCACGCAGCAGCCAGCTGGGAAGACCAAGCTGCAGACCGGCTCCATCTGCATTCAGTGTCCGTGGATGTGTGGGGAGCCCCTGGTTTCCAGGAACCTGCACAAATTGCCGCAGAAGTTCGATATATCCCTGGACCATTGTTTTCATGTTACTCTCTTCTTATCTCCTGTGTTTACATTGGCTCAGGAGAAATAGGATTAACAGTATTGAGACAGCTCTGATTTCATGTAGTTTTTCCAGGATTCCTATACATGCAATCACTGGTCTAGAAACCAATTTCAGAGAACAGATGTGAGCTGGGTTCCGTACAGGGCCTCGCGGATGAGTGATGCGTAGTAGCCCCTGCTGCCGGGAGACTGCGGCAGGGATGTCCTGTCCACCCCGCACAGCAGCCGTGATGCACAACCCTTTCGGTGCGCTTGTCCACGAAGACTGGCTTTCCATCACCCTCTTATGTCTCCTGCAGGAGATGCAGCAGCGCTATCCAATTTGTCTTTTCAACTCCCCAAGAACAGATTACAGGCCTACAAATTGAGTCGACCCATATACAGTAGAGGCTCAATTCCAAGCTCAGATAGTCACGGAAAAACCCTATTTTCCTGTAGTGTGATGTTGTGGTGGGTACCGAAGTAGGGAAACAGGGGTGTACAGTTTTTGTATGGTCCTAGGTGTGGGAATAGGCCTATCTCTCTTTAGTTCACCCAGAATAATTAGCAATCTGGCTAATTACCTGCTCTCCTAACGATCGCCACACAGCAATGTTGACTATTTTAAGGCAGCTATTTCCCTAGGAAGAACTTGGTACCTTTCCAGGTATTAGTTTGAAGACATTGTCTTTATAACTTTTCACCATTAAATATGATGTCTAACTTGCTTAGTTGTCATTTTTAAGTAAACAAATGCAACAGAAGCCTTGTAACACAAAGCAGATTGTCTTCGAGTCCCGGCAGTGCGAGTGCTGGTTATTTTTCCAGGCTCTAACACAGCACTATGCACAAAAGGCATAGAGAACCTGCCACTTGCAATCAGGAAGTCAACCCACTTTTACAAACGGTAAGCACTGTGGGACAAAAGCAAGAAGGAGCTGAGGAGCCCCACTACGGGATCCTAATGAAGAACACCAGGAGCTTGAGGTCTGCCCAAGTTAGCTAACACAGGACTGCACGCCATCTGGTAGTGCCATATCCCCATGACTACCATGGTGGTCACTAGGTAAGCCAATATTCAGACATTCTTTGAGCTAAATTAGCATTTTGTTTCTGTCCAGAAGCTCGGAATAGAGTCAGAAACACACAGTGACCACTGAGCAACTATTTTGAGCACAGTGAATGACAGCAAATGACATTCTCCCCACACACAGTAATGGATAGAGTTTGCAAACACAGTTTTCTGCAACACACTGACAAGATGTTCAGTCTCGTAGAAGAAGAAAATAGCAGCAAATGCACAGAGCCAGTATATCCAAATTAATGCATTTTAAAAGCTGTTAAATTAGCATGTATCAAAACAGTGCAGCACGCCAGGAACTTTTCTAAGGGTTTCACACACATAACACAGTACAGATTTCCTACAGAGCTGGAAGATGCACAGTATTCTTATCTTTATTTTGCACAAGAGGAAAGCAAGGCACAGAGATGTAAAGCAATTCTCACAACAATTGTCCACAAGAGTCAAAATGTGAACCAGGCAGTTTGACAGTCTGACCCTTGAACCTGGCAGTAACACAAAATGTGCTCTTGGTTTGTGGTATGAGGAATCCAATAAAAAAAGAGGTGAGCAACCTGGAATGCACTTGAGGAGACCACATTTTAGGAGAATTCAAAAATTGTTCGGCAGAGTGTTCCAGCTTCTGCCATGCAGTACACTGTAAGATATCTACATTTTCTCTTATATGCGCCTGGCCCAGTCTCACCTCATCCTACCCCAGGAGCCCAGGCCACAAGGCCTGCTCACTCTGTCCTAATGTGACTGCTCCCTGCATTCAGAAAGCCAGATGCAACAGGTGGTGCTTAAACTGGTACCTGCGGGGACTGTGTGCTCATATTCCTGGGGTGACTTCACATCAAACTTGTAGTACCCTTGACAGGGATGACTCTGTCCTTTGAGCACTCCACGCAGGTCAATGAGAGTATAAGTCGGTCTGGGACCCCACACTGCAAGTTAGGAGAGGGACAGTTTCCACTGAGGCAGGGGACAAAACAGATTTTCCTGCTCTTGACATCTAACTGTGGACTTCCTTCAACACTGATGCATACAAACCAAATGTCAGGCTTCTTTTTAACATAATGAATGCCTGTATTTTTAATGACAGTTTGATCAGTGCTGAGACAATTTCCATAAATACAGAATTTACTAAACTCAACCACAGCAATCCAACTTCCTTTCTGATTGAAAATCTACTTGAGATTAAATCTATTTCTTCTATCCTTTTAAATGTTATCGCACACAGTCTAACATGTTGTAGAAGCTGATAGAATAAAAAATACCGAATATGTGTCCCATGGGTATCTATAATGCCAGAAGTAAGTAACATCACGGTCTGATCTCATGTTTACGCCAGTAATTATTCAGGAAAGAAAACACAGTTACAAGAATAAAAGGAGATCATGAGAAAATTGAAAAATATGTCATACTGGGTTTGCTTGAAAAGTGAAAAACATCATGTTTGCTTTCATTGGTAAATGAATTAAATGTAAATAGTTTATTGACTGATACAACTAAAATTACAACTATAGATGGATTTATGTAACAGAACTTTAAGATTTACCATTCAACAGAGCATGTATAAGACATTTCAATAAGATGATTGAGTTTAAACATCTTTTAGTTATTAGATTTAATCCAAGGATATAAAGTCAAGAGAATTTTATTTCACTTAAACACTAGTTTGGAATTTTAGAATATGCCTTCTGAGAAAGAATCTCCCCGAAGTTCAGGACAAATTCTGGGGCTGAATCACAAATCCAAGCCATGAGGCATCCTGGGATGGAGGCACCAGTCCCTCCATTGCAGGCCAGTTGATGTTTTATATCATGATGATGCTTTCAGACTGGCCTGGTTTTCAGGCAGGTCCACAGTGGAAAGCTCAGAACACAGCAGGGACCCTGACTTGTGGTTCCCAAGAGAATTTGTCACAGCAGGGCTGAGGACTCCCAAGGCTACACAGGTTCCCGTCTCCCCATCTACCCTTCTCCTGCATCGTGAGGCATTTGGCTGGGAGATGAGGGCAGCAGGAAGGGTGTGATGTGAATGCTCTTCATAGTCAAGCCGCAAAAATGAGCAAGAGGGCAGGTGATGTGTGATAGCAGCACTCAGCAGATCACACTGCCCCTGAGACAGTGGGGAGCTTGGAACTGCCCGCCACTGAATCAAGAAGAGGAAACCGCCTTAGTGAAGAATGGGTCAGAAGGTTCACACTTTTTGCAGTGTGGCCCTTGGCTGTTTGGTAAAGGAATGGCTCTACGGTAGTGGCCCCCAGGCCTCATGAGTTTGCATTGTGCATTTGTGATTGGTTCATTGTCTAGTGCTTGTATTTGTGGTGTCAGTGCTATATTCACATAGGGGTAGAGCCAAGATGTAATGTAATGACAGGAAGATGTGTTTTGCTCTTTTGCCTGTTTCTGCCTTGCTGTTTGCAACCACCATGAACTGTGGCCCAGCCATGCCAGCCTGCCTTGCAGCCAACTGAGTATGGACTGAAATCTCCAAAAACTATAAGAAACAAAACTTTCCTTTCCCAACTTTGGGTTTCAGGTATTTTGTCTCAGCAATGAATAAAAAGTAACTAAGACAGGCAGTAAAGACAAAGTGAAGAAGGCCACCTAGGACTGCAACAATAATCAAGTAAAAGGAGGCCCTGGAGCCGGGTGCAGGGTTGCATGTCTGTAACCCCAGCACTCTGGGAGGCTGAGGCAGGAAAATCACAAGCTTGCACACAGCCTGGGTGACTTAGCAATTTAGAATAGAAAATAAAAAAGGCTGGAGATGTAGCTCAGTGCAAAGGCACTGGGTTCCATGGGTGAGTGGGTCGCACATGCCTGGGAACTTTGCATGAGCTTGTGGCTGCTCTGTGTGGCTCATGGGGACCCCTGGAGTTAGATGGGCCTCAGGACAGGATGGAACCTTTGCTGCTTTGCTATGGTGACCAGATTTAAGATGGTACAAGTCATAGAGAAGGATGAATAGGAGGAACAGCTCTTCTACAGAACACAGCCAAGCTTTGGCTCAAATAAACACTTGCTGAAGAGGGAAATTAAATATTTTTACAAGGAGGGATTCTCCAAATCTCACCACTGACATTAATGCATACATTAAAGAAAAAACATCTGAAATTTACAAATTACTTCAAGGATCTTCTTAAAAATGTTTATGTCTCCATAAAGTATAACAAAATTGTTATATAGTAGCTCAACCAATTATCTCTGAAAATGAAAGAACTGTGAGTAACCTCTGGAAAGATTCCTTTGTGTCAGGACTCACATTTTGTAGAAAATGGTCCAAACCACATGTGTCACCAAGGTACAAAGAAAACTTTGTGGGCAAGAGTGTTGGATGAGCTCCAGATTCTTTCCTGAGCCTTGATTATTTAGGTCTTTGAGGTTTTCTGCATTGTCAGCTGAGAAGAAAATTCTGTGTCTTGAAAAGAGTTCTCTAATGATAACTAATGGTCAAGTCCAACGTGGCAAAACCCCTTTTCCAGAGTATCCTTTCTGGAGACTGATGATGCTCCATGTGCCTACCTGGTCCACAAAGCACACAACAGCTGTAAAGTGGTGAGCTGAGATAAACAGGAATGCCATGTCTTAAGTAAATTTCTTTTCATTTAGGCTATCTACTTTCCAAAGGCCATGACATTTTGCGTTACATTTTAGCTGACTGGATTGCCCTGTTTCTGAGGATACTGAAGAGAGTATTACCAACGGGACCCTAGAAGCCAAATAGCTCGACTTTAAAGGAACCAATGACCTCTGAACCAGCTTACCTTTTACTTTCCCTAAAAGTTGCATAAAAAATAAATAAAACTCTGTCAGCAGAGGTCTGCACAGGTGCTGTGTAAGCCAAAGAATGTACCTGCACAGCAGAGCTCCAGACTGAGGCTCATAAATCACCAAGCATCCAGGAAGTAAACCTGCAGAAGCAGCTTGGCTGGCTGATGGCCATGACAGCCACACTGAATTAAATCAGAAAAAGAAAGAAAAACAATTGTGCTTTCTTTATTTTATTCTTTTTAAATCTAATAGAAACAGAAATACCAAGAATTTGCCATTCTTTTAGCAAAATAGACTTTTCAAACGATGGATGTAGAGACCTATGTTATTCATAAAACATATATCATGTCAGCAAACACTAGATTTCTCTCATGGTTAGAAGTCACATGATTTAAAATGTATTCCCTAAATCCAGTAGTTAAAATATGTAAATTGTTCTCTGCCAAAACATAGAAAACAGAGGCTGTTTCACTGATGCACTCATTTAGCAAGTCCACAATGCCTCATTAACTAAAAGAGCCACAGAAACTGCAGTGTTTCACTGACCATCACATCCATCTCTTTAGGGAGCACGCAGAAGCTGCACACCAGCTCAGGAGCGCTTCCAGCAGATGATCAGGTAGGCCCGGGACGTAACACTGAAAGCAATGCAGTTCTGCAGAAGGTTTGATTGGTAAATACAGTGCAAATGTGTACACTTTTAAAGAAACACAGCCACGAAACCGCTTTACATACCTGCTTCAACCGCGCCTATCAGTCACTCTGGCTGTTTTCCTATGCGTTTCCGGGAGCCCCTTCCCTGAGTGCCTTCAGGTGCTCTGTCAAGGTTTTCCTGTCATGCGGAGTCTGACCTGAGGGAAGAGTGGAGGTGAGTGAGGACAGAGAAGTGTCTGTGACCCGCCTTCTCACTGGACTGGGCTGCACCAGAGCCAGGCTTCCCAGATTGTGTTTGTTTTCATCAATATGTGAGAGGCATTAGGCTTCCAGGACTGCTTCCAAAGTGGTAGAGCCATGGCTAAGGGTTCCTGGTGCACCAGGGAGTGTTTCAGGGGATTAATAGCCATAGCTTTTTAGTTTCTTTTTTTATTTTATTTATTTTTTTTTTTTTTATCGTTACCGGGGATCGAACTCACGACCACCGTCTTGCAAGGCAGGTGCTTATGCCGCTGAGCTAAATCCCCAGCCCCTAATTTAATTCTTTAAATTTAAATACCCCCAGCATATTTTGACCACACTTCTCTAACTTAAATCTGTTCTGCTGCTTCTCCCCACTCAATGGCTTTCAATCCATTGAAAATAAAGAAGTTATAACTAATCCTGATTCTAATTGGGAATAAATTTTTTGGAAAAAATTAATATAGGTGAACCAAATATATACAACATAAACCCTACATAAATGTCTTCATAAAATTTAAGTAAACAATACACATCATTTTAAAAAATTGTATTGAACAAAAAGTTTTAAGATAACAATAATGTTGTTGTATTTCATGTTAAGTATTACTGAGGCTGTGGGTTCAATGTCCAATATATATATATACATTTGATATTATATCAACATTTATATTAATTGCTATTATGGTTTATATAAAAAATGTCCACCAAAGAACTCATATGCTCACAGGCTGGGCTTTTGGAAAAGGATTGAACCACGGGGACACTGTGGCTGACTGGCTCTTCCTTGGTGGGGTTTGGAAGGAAGAGGCGGGCCTCAGAGGTCCTGACATAGAAGTGTTTATCTCCTTCCCTGGCTCCTCCCCTCTCTCTCTTCTTCCTGACCATCCTGATATGAGAGCCAGGTTCTTCCACTGCTCCCTTCCAGGCTTTGAAAGCAGCTGATCGAGGGCAGTGACTTTAGCCAAAGTAAAGCTCTCCTCCTGTGAACTGTGTGCCAGGCATTTTGTCCCTGTGGCAAGAAAGTGATAAAGACTGTTGATCTGACATCTTTTTAAACTATGTATTGTGCTTAAAGCTTTTGTTTATCTGCAAACAATGTAGGATTAAGATGTAATCTCTGGAACCAGAATTCTAGTCATGACTATGTGATTGCAAGTAATTTCCTTAATCTCCTCAGTTTTGTCATCTAGAAAATGAATTCTAATAACAGTATTATTGAAGAACTTCATTAATGAGCACAATTGAAATTCTTAAAACAGAAGCTAATGCACCGCAGGGAAGGAATAATAGGTGACCTCTCTGTGACCAATCAAGGATCTTCACATTGTGTGTGCTGCAGGCTCTTCTCAAGTCCCATGAAACATTCATCACAGTAACTTCTTTTATTTTTAATGGAAGCACAGTGATTATATTTATGAGGTACAGCACATTTAATACATGCTTATTATATGCAGAGATTAACTCAGAGAAGTTAACATTTCTCCTACTTAAACATCTGTCATTTCTTTGGGTTGTGATGCTTTAGATTCTTCTCCTAAGTTGTGTATAAAATACAAATGGTTCCTTGCGAACCGCAATCCATCTATGCTGTGAAGCCTAAAGCTCATTTCCTCCTGCAAGACTGTTTGACCATCAAGTCTTCTACTCCTCCTCCCCTTCCCACCCAGGAGGGATCACAGTCCTCTCTGCCACTCTCTGAGTTCAGCCTTAATTTTCCACAGATGAGAAAAGGTGTGGCCTTTGTCCATCCACAGCGACTCACCTCCCTTCACGCTGTGCCCTCCAGGCTGTAGCAGCTTTGCTGCCAGTGACCAGCTTTCCTCATTTCCTGTGGCCCGGTGCAATTTGTGTGCATGGCCTGCACATTCTGTCCCTCCTGTCTGTCCAAGGGCAATGGGCACTCAGTGGGTTGCATAGCACGGCAGTCCTTAAGGATCCAGCATGCACAGGACACTGCACATCTCTCCAGGGAAATCACTTCACTTTCTTTAGTGCTCACCCAGTAGGACAGCTGGGTGATATTCTTGGTGTTTTGACCTTTGTTATTTTGGTTTCACTTCTTGAGGGACCTTCATATTTTTCTCCAAAATGTCCCTCACACTCTACGTTGCCACAGCAGCTACAAGGTTACCTCTCCCTTGGCATCCTTGTGGGTGCTTTTCAAAGACAGAGCAAAAATAGAGTAAACATCAGTTATACAGAAGAGATATAAATCAATACTACTTGCTTAAGAAAACCCTAACGTTAAACTAAAGTTTCATTCAGTTGTTTGTCACTTGTGTTTGAATTTCAAAACAAATAATATATTTTAAATGAATAACTTTTTTCCAGTGGGTTTTTCAGTAAGAAGTAAATACAGTTCAGTTTCTTTACATCACATTTAAACTCCTCTATATAGACGGGCATGCCTATAACCCTTTGTTTTGGGATGCTGAGGCAGGAGGATCTTGAGTCCCACCTAGCCTGGGAAACCAAGTAGCAGAGCAGAACCCTGCCTCAAAATTTAAAAAAAAAAAAAAAATGAAAAGACTGGGGAAGAAGCATAATGCAAAGGCCTTGAGTTTAGTTCCTATCCCTGAGAAAAACAAGCCAAAGAAACCACTTCTTCTACTTACTAAATTTTAATTTTAATTTTAATTAACTTTTATTGCATATAATTGACAAAATCAAATATACTTAAGATACACGAAAGTGTCTATTAAATGTCTCCTATATTAAATTATCAACAATAAAAATAAAAATTACATTTAAATTAGTAGGCTACAGTTAAATTTTAACTGTGGCTGAACCTCTTCAAGTCCCATTTGGAATAGCTGAACAAGAAACAACAAAGTTTATATAATTTCCGTAATAGCTCCAACTAGAGAGTGGGAGCCGAGGGAAGAGGAAGTGAGAAGAATTAAGTTGCGTTATGTGCATGCACCAACCCTCACGTGAATGTAGTCATTAGTGTATTGCAAATGTGTTCTAATAAAACATTTTACAAACTGTAATTACAGCAAACTCACTGACTTGTACTATGTTGAGTAAACTGGTACCTGCCCAGCCCCAAGAGCAACTGCTCACCACCTCCTGCCCACAAGCTGCACATCACACCCACTGTCTCCACAGGAGCTGCCACACTCACAGCCAAGGGACTAGGAGGCTCCCTGCTGCGGCTACACTGCACTCCCAGGCCAGCCCACACTGCTGGAGAGGCTGTGCAGAGCTACACTCCTGTGCCCTGTGGAAACGAAGCCAAAGCAGCCTACAGGTCAACCTAGAAGACATACTTTCTAGAAAAGCCCTTTGAACTTCACGTTTCCCCACTCACTTCCTGGAGACCCGGCGTCTACCAGATGTGCACACATCAACAAGACCCATGAAACAGCAAAGTGACACAAGGCCTCCAAAAGAACCTAGTGACTTGAGCAACAGATCACAAAGAAAAAGAAATCCATGGAATGCCCAGAGAAGAATTCAATGTAATGATTCGTTCTAAAGGCTGCCCATGTGAGAGTGCAGTTAAATGATGCTGGGAAAACAAGCTCATGTTAAAGAGCAGCCCCACCATGACACACACCAGCATGCCTGTATCTCCACCCCTGTGCCTCAGTTACCTTCTCATTGCTGAGACAGAACTTGCAACATCCCCTGGTTACAGTGAGATTTACCTTATCTTACAGATTCAGAGGGTTCTGTTGATGGTCAGCTGACTCCAAGATACAAATGGCAAGGCAGAAGGGCATGGAAGAGGAAAGCTGCTTGACCTAAGGCAACTGGAAGTTTGGTGTAGAAAAGAGAGAGAGAGAAGGGGAGGGGGAGGGGGAAAAGGAAGGGGAGGGATGAGGAGGGGAGGAAGAGAGGGTGGAAGCAAGAACACACCCATCCAGGTCATGGCACAAGTGACCACATCCCTCATCTTATGCACTCATCAATGGATTAATCTACCGATAAGTGTTAGCACCCCAACATGATCCAGCCGCCTAACAGAAGCCCCACTTCTGAACACCTGAGCCTTCTGAGGGACACTGTAGATCTAAACCACAGGTTGAGTGTCTTAGCTCATAAGTCAGCCTACCTTGCACTTGTACACTGAATCCCACAATTCCACGCCTGCATCATCAATGGATTTGTATTCTGTGTAAGTATCTTTATTTTTTCTGCAGTGCTGGAACAAAGCAACAGCCCCTGGTCGAATCTAAGCCTCTTACAGAAAGTTATCCGACCTTTATCCGAGGCAGTTGATACATGGATAGATGGCTGATCAATAGATTGACAGGTAGATATAGACATTCATAAATATGCAAGTGTGTATGTTCATATCTATATGTTTTTGTCATACATTCTGACTGCCTCTTTTTCTGGAACTTACAGACCCTAAATATTTATTGCCCTCCAGATGTGACTAAATCTACTCCTATAAGAGATGTGGCAATGGACCTCTCTGTTACTAATTCTTCTGATCAAAGTTCAGTTCTCATCTCCCCACACCTACAGTTGACTTAGATAGTACTTTGTAGAATCCTTAAATACTCTTCAGTTTATGTAGTGAGCCATTAAAGTTGAAAACTGAGCACAACTGTGCGAGCCAGCCAGCTGGTCAGAGAACAAGAGAACAGAGACTGCCTGGAGTGAGTCACAAAAGAAGAAACTCCAACTCCAAAACATCAGCCCTATGTTGCCACACACGTTCATTACTAAGCTACGGGGTGTCATGTGACATTAAGTTGCTAAATGTATAAATAAACGCCCCTAAGTGAGGGAAGAGCTCCCTTCCTCCCATCTGGAGGGTAAGGGCTCCACCTGAGAGAGCTTTCTGCTCTTCTTTTTCTTATCCTCTCATAGTCCTTTACTCTGGAAACCTTAAGAGTTACATGGGTCACACCACCTTCCTGGCTGTGTCTCATAGCTCAGGATTCTTTGCATGAGGCGGACTCCTCACCCAGATCTTCCCACATTGGAGGGCATGCTCCCCTCTCTGTGTGTTTGACTCCTGCCATAGCCACATCCATCTGCAAACTAAATGCCACCTACACCTTGATGGTCCCCAGACCTATTTTACTAGTCAGTGAATGACTCAAACTCAGCATAACTGAAATTAAAATCCTGAGTGTCTGTCTTTTCACTAATCCTCTCTTCTGTAGCCATCCACTAAACAATAAAAGGCAAGTTATCCTGTCCAACAGTTTGGGAGCAAAGGCTCGAGCTTGTCCTTGGCTCTCCTTTGTCTGTTGTATCAGAAACATTAGTGATTTTAGCTCAAATACACGCTGAATTTGACAACCTCTTCTTATTTCTCCAATGATGCTTCTAACCCATGCCATTTTTCAACTAACTAATGGAATGATTCTACTTACCTCTCTCCAATTGCCAAACTAAACCCAAAACCTGACCCTAAGAAAATACAGCAAGGCACTGTCCTGCTTCATCCCACATCTTCCTAAGATGCAGGTGCCATGTGCAGGGCCCGACCTGCCTCAAAGGCTTCCTTTAACTGCACCTTTCATTTCTTAACCCTCAACTGTAACAACCCCAGTGTCAGCTTCCCGCTTTTCCTTCTGTTTGAGTGTGCTGTTGTACATGGTGTATCTGCTCTCCTATTACTAGGTAATTAGCACAGACACCTAATTAGATTGTTTGTTATAGGCATTCAAATTTAAAGAAAAGCCACTGGAGAGTTTTTCTAACAATAAATGAGGAAGGTAAAATACAGTAGTTTTGCACAAACAAAGCCCATTTTGAAGCAAACAGTGTGGAGGCTCAGCAGTAAGCAACAGCCACTAACTTCTACAGATCTTAGAAAATAGATTAGATGCCATTCAAGGTCTACTGTGCCTACAACAGAGGAGCAGAGCAGGGAGGTAACTCAAACTCCAACAGTCATCACCAACACTGCTCCCCTGATTGGAAGAGGACACACATACATCAGTTTTCCCAAAATAGTTTCTCTGCACGCATTGGTCATGTGACTTTTCTAGTGACATATCAGATATTATTCAATCAAACATGAAGACAAGACTTCAGTAGACCATGCCACGGGAGGCTGTATGACGACACTGTGGATAGTGAAACCACTGTGAGAGAGTGTGGACAGGCTATTCATCATGGCCATGCAGGAGCTAATAATAACACCTGCCCCTGGCAGATTGCCTGCTGTCCTGAGCTGGGACCTGTCCATGCACCACTTTTACTGCTCAGAGAGAGTTTCTCAAATGCGGGTCTTATTCCATGTTACAAAAAACAAAGATTGAAAAGGTTAAATACACACTCATTATCAAGTGAGTAGTGGAACTAAGATTACGTACCAAGCCCCTCTTATTTCAAAGCCCTTATTCTTTAAAGTACTTCAAGCTTCTTCTCACAGTGCTACTTAATAAAGCTCTTGATAATATTTAGTAAAGAAAATTTAAATATAAAGCAAGGGAGCTTTTAGTAATTATTAACCTAAAGAGACAAATTATGTTTCAAATTATAAATTGTGGGGGAAATGGATGTGAAATTGCTCACCAACTGTGGCCTTTAGGGGAATGAGGGAATTATGTTGATTTCTATTGATAAGATGGAAAATCCTGATTAAGATTTATATAGTAAGTGATCAAACACAAACCTTCTAGTATATGCATAAAATTAGGTAAAAGTTTACATTTTCTTCATTCAAAATGCTTTTTATCTATTACCATTATAATAATATTCTCAAACTGAATAAATTCAGGAAGTATAAGAAACTAAAGCATGGCAACGCATAGTCTATGTAGTTTCAACTGTAATATGTAGAAAACATTTTTGTCCCTTTGACCTCTTGTATTCATATTCAGGATTAAAATAGAAAATTGATTACAGCAAAGCTTTTTAAATGTCAAGGGAGAAGACAGCCATACCTCAGAGTACAAAAAAAACAGTGAAATCGACTGTGATCTGTTCTGAGGTGTGAGAGAGAACAGGGGTGTGGGAGCCCTGAGGAAGGAAAACCAGGTTCTGTCCAAGGTGGGAGTAGGCGCTGGAGAAGATGTAATTTGAGCCATGCCTTGAAGGATAAGTGAATTCCACTGGGTTGGAAAGGAGGAAATAAGTTTTCAGGAAGAGAACAATAGGAGCAAAGACCCAGAGGAGGATTCATCACAGCCCCACAGCTCTCTGGGGTCCAGAGGTGGTGTTTCTGCAAGTGGGACCAGGGAAAAGCTGGCAGGCACGGGAGATTCTGAAGGGCCACTGTCCTCACTTGGGAGTCGGTGTTTACCAGGTAAACAAGGGCAAGGACCATAGCTTTCCCATAAAAATAAATTTAAAATGATTCTTTCTGCCAAGTAGGTTCATGGACTCCACTGAGGATGAATGTCAGAATACAACCATTTAGACTAGTTAAGAATGGAGAGGACACTCAGGGCAGGAAGGGAGTAGCTCAAGTCAGGGGTTTCTCTGAAACAGGAGGACAGGACTGGAAGACATGACAAGGGAGCATGAGAGAGTTTCTGAGGTTCCCAGAAGGGACCGCCAAATGGACGCAGAGGTGTTCAAAGACCAGCAGTTGCAGTAAAGATGTGAGTGACACTTGTTTTTCCAAAGTTGAGCTGCATTTGTGTACAAAACATTTCAAACACAAATGCTCAAGGTCAGTTGGATACAGGTTAGGAGAAGTTGGGAAGTAAAAGAAACACTGTCTAGCATTGCCTGGCTGCATCTGCAGGCACCAGGCATTTGTAACTTGACTCCACTGCAGTTAACCATAGACTGTTTTCCTTACCTGTGATAGGAAAGCAATAAAAGGGTTTGATAATAACTAAAGGATAGAACACAAATTAACTTTCTTGAACTGTAAGTGGTACCCATTGTTCTTCTTCTCAGGAAGTGATAATATTTGTCAGGGAAGTGGTTCCCATGGGCCAGGAAGACCATGCAGAGAATGTAAACAAAAC
Organism: Cavia porcellus; assembly: GCF_034190915.1. Taxonomy (NCBI): domain Eukaryota; kingdom Metazoa; phylum Chordata; class Mammalia; order Rodentia; family Caviidae; genus Cavia; species Cavia porcellus. The sequence continues at coordinate 54,914,541 of NW_026947497.1, forward strand.
AAAGAAGAGATAAAAGCACCAAGAATGGGGCAGCGTGTGGTTCTTCCCAAAACAGGAGCAAACTGGCTGTGCAGCGGCAGGATTGACCCAGTGGGTGCGGAGACCACAGGGCACAGTGGCAGCCAAGGGAGGTGGGATGAGGGGTGCCAGCTGGCAGCTCTGGGACTTTAATTCGGGATCAGAATTATGAGGAGACCAGCTTAAACCTGTCCTGTTCTTTACAGAGGTTCTAGTCTATTACATTTTTAAGTAGCCTAATGATTCGATAAATATCTTTCGGAAGCCCATTACATGCCCAAAAATTTAAAAATATATAAAGCTAAAATTAGTAATGCAGACAGAAGCGTGGCAGTGTTTCAGGGGTTCCCAGTGTTTCAGGGGTGCTGCAGTAGCAGAGAGAAGGAACGTAGTGGGGAGCAGCAGTGGATAGAAAGGGAAGGGGGAGGGAGGAAGACGTCCAGGGTGGAGGAAGGCTGAGGGCCAGCAGAAAACACAGCAGAAGGCTGGAGGCCAGCGCAGGACACAGCAGTGCATTTGTCTCACAGTCACCTTCCTCAGGGGCACTGTGCTGGTGCAGAACACAGTCTGTTCCCGCCTTCCCTCTCCACCTTCCTGCCTCCTGCCACTTCTAGAAGCCCTTCTGTCTTAGTTACTTTTTACTCGTCTCTGAGACAAAATGCCTGATGAACAAAGCTGGGAAAGGAAAGGTTTATTTCTAAGAAGTTTTTGGAGGTTTCACTCCATACTCAGTTGGCTCCAAGGCAGGCTGGCATGACTGGGCCGCAGTTCATGGCAGCTGCAAACAACAAGGCAGGAACCTGCAAAAGAGCAAGACGCACCTTCTTCCTGCCATTACATTACATCCTGGCTCCACCCCTTTGGGGGTGTAGCACTGAAACCATCAATCCAAGCTCTAGACAATGAAGCAATCACAGATGCATAATGTAATCACATGAGGCCTGGGGGCCACAGACATAAAGCATGACATCTTCCTACATCTTCATCAGCAGCAGCACCATCATCAGTTCATGGTTTGTAGCTTTTTTTTTTTTTTTTTTAATATAGAGTCTCACCATGTAGCCCAGGCTGGCTTCAAACTCACAGCAATCCTCCTGCATCAGCCACCAGAAGAGCTGAGATTATAGGCATCTGCCACACACCTGGCCCTGTTGTTATGCAAGATGTAATTCTGGGTGGTTGGTACATGCATATGATACCCTTTAAATCTCTTAAGTCCTTTTGCCTCTTCTACTCCTCCCCATCCATCCCCCTTCACATTTGAGTAAAATTGATCTCCCTGCCTTCTACTATCAACCTTTTATAAATAAATTAGAAAACACTGGATTACTCAGATGACAGACACTATCCCAGTTTGTGTGTCTGACTTATTTCACTTAACACTGTGTTTTTGAGATGCAAAAATGTCTTGGATTTATCCTTCTTTATAACAAAGTACTATTCCCTTATGTATAAATACCACATTTTGGATATCCACTCACCTGGTGATGGGCACACAAGCTGCTGGCAGGATTTAGCGTTGTGAACTGTGCTGCTGCTATAAACATGGTTATGCATGGGTCACTGTGGTATGATGTCTTTCACCTCTCAGAGAAGGTAACTACAAGGGGAATAGTGGGCAAAAGTTTGGTTTTCTGAGAAGTCTCAGTTCTGATTTCCATAATAGCTGAATGGGTTTACACTCCCACCAACAAAGCAGAAGTGCTCCTTTTTCATGGCTACCAGGCCAGCTTTGATTATTCTTTGATTTCTTGATGGTTGCCATTCTTTCTAAGGTAAGATGTCATCAGTGTTGTTTTGGAAGTTCTTTGCTTTTAGAGCTTAAATTGCTTCATCCAGGCTCTCCTGTCTTTTCAGCTTTGTGTTGAGAAGTTTCCATAACCCTTATGGGCTTACGTTTATATGATTTTTGCTTTCTTCTGACATCTTTTAAGGTTCGATCTTTCAGTTGGACCCCTAGGATCTTGTCTAAGATGTATCCTGGTGAGTTTAAGGTTTTTAAACTATAATGGAGTCTTGTAAGTCTCACTCACCTGAATAATGAGCTGCTCCCTCATACATGCAAGGTTTTCTATTACAGGTTCTGTAAACACATCTTCTACTCCACATTTGCTGTCTTCTGTTCTTAGCATCATCTAGTGCATACTGGATGACCTCTTCTCTAAACATTTTCAATGCTTCTGTGAGTAACTTGTTGTAATTCACTATTTTCTCCTTAATTTCAGAAATGCAGTGATCGCATAAGTTATTTAATATATAACAACAAGGCAGGAAACTGCAAAAGAGCAAGATACACCTTCTTCCTGCCATTACATTACATCCTGGCTCCACCCCAACTTTTTTTTTTTTCCAGTACCTTTCAGACATCTTTTCATGGACTCTGTATCTTTGGTAAATTTTCCTTTATGTTTTGAACAATTTTGATTAGCTCTCTGATTTTGTATTTGTTTCCCTTAATATTTACAGTAGCCAATCTGTATGACAGTTCCACTAAACTTCTGAGCCACTTTGAACTCAGCAAGTGTTAGGGTTGATACATTGTGTCAACTTGAAAAGTACATAAACTTAACTCAGAAATTTAACAGGGAGCCAGAATTGTTACTTTGTAAATATCCTCATCCTGTGCAAGAGAAAGGCACAGAGACTTTTCCAGTGCTAAGCCTGCCCTGGGGCATTGGGGGGGGGAGAGGGAAATGGGAGCTGATGGGTGGAGGAGGCCTACATACAATAAAAGGGAGGAAAGCAGGCTTGCTCTCTCCCCCTTTTTGTTCTGCCTGCTGCCTTGAAGTGCTGCCCCTGTGCCATGCCACCCTGCCTTGGAGCCATCTGATTATGGAATGAAACCTCCACAAACTGAGCTAAATAAACCTTTCCTTCCTTAATTCTGAGTATTGGGTATTTTGTCCCAGCAATGAGAAAAAAAGCTGTCTGATTTTCTACCTCTTTTTCCCCACATCTACAGTAGCCTGTCTGTATGATGGTTCCACAAACTTCTGAGCCATGGCCTCTTGGAATTCAGCAAGTTTCTTTGTCTTGTTTTAGACAACTTGGGAAACACCCAAGTTGCTTTGGTCTCCATTAGTGCCCCTGGATCTCCCTTGAGAGATCTGGGGGATTTTGGAGGCTTTTTCTTGCTTTGTTTGCATATGTTCCTCTGCATGTGACCTTTGATGCTGGGTCTGAGGTGAAGCTGCGAGAGGACAGCCTGCAGTTGATATGAAGATGTTTTTAGTTGATCCTGTGATGCGCTGGTGGCTTTACTTGTCCAAAGATAACGTTCATCTCTTCATTCTTTTAATTTCAGTGATTTAGACTCTGTTACTGTGTCTTGAGGAGAGAAGTACTGCTGGTTACAGCAGCCTTGACAGATCAGATTGTGCATTACATTTCCACCTTCGTGCTTTTTCAGCCTCATCACAGCTTACCTGTGCTGTTGTCATAAGCTGTCCAAGGGCGGCAGGAAAGCAAAGGTCCAGGTGTGATGGGTGAGGCAGGGGAAATCCAGGGAGGGTAGGTGATTAGGAGAAACAACAATAGCCTAGAATTCCATGCAGGCTCCATGCTGCAGGGTGGGGTGCAGAGGAAACCACTGTGGCGTGGGGGTCAGGCAGCTGGGGGTGCTGGGACTTGTGGGTGGGTTCTGCCCAAGGGTGCAGAGGGGCAGTGTAGACATGGGGCTAAGCTCAGGGAGGAAGAGCCAAAGGAGTAGAGAAGTTGAGAGAGAAAGATAGGGTAGAATATAGGAAAAGAACGTGAAAAGAAGAATTTAAAATCTGGGATAGATAAGCACAAAAGAGAAAGTAATATTGACGGAGCAGCCCGGGGTGTGCAGGGTCCCTGGCCCACTGAGTGCTGAACAGGAAGTCCTGGGGACACGGGGTTCCCAGTGCCAAATGGGGCAGGGAAAGGGAGACATCAGGGTAGCCCCAGGGCACCTGCTCTTCCCTCCAAACTGCAGTGTGGTCACATGGGCAGTGTCCCCACTCCAGTGACCTGGACTGGGCTCCATCTACACCGTGCATTGTCTTCTGGGGCATCACTGGGATCTGAGGTGTTTCCCACCTAGAGCACCTGCATTCTCAGAGAATTCCCTGCTGTCTTAGGACCCCACTCAGTCAGCCACGCCAGGTCCTGTGGGTTTCCAGGAAGCAGCTCACTGGTTTCTTCATTTTGACAAGCATTTGCAGAGCAGCAGAGAGAAAAGTGAGAAACGCAACTCCAGAGGCGAGGTGAGCTGGGGGGCACAGGCTGGGCAATCCTGCAGGTGGGGGAAGAAGAGTGTAAAGGAATCCCTCAGAAGATCTGTGTTGATGTTTTAATTGTCCTAAAGTATAGTGTGTTGGAAAATGCATCTGGAGTCCTTATTACAGTCACTGTACAGATGTAAGGGATTCTACTGTTACACATGAGCGATGTGAGAACCACTTTTCAGAAGCAACTGTTAAGCACCGAAGATGGGAAGGTCACCTTGTGGGAACTGTTCAGCTTTTCTATCTTGTTAAATGTGCCTTGTATAATCCCATTATAAGTAATGGTGAATATGGCCTATAAATAATACAGTGATCTTCAAAACAGTAAAATAAAAATGAACTTTTAATTACATGATTAATCTTTCCACATTATCACCAAAGCCAAAAGTACACACATTTGGATCTTAAAATCTAAACAAGCGGTCTTCGAATAAGTAGTCTATTTTTAAGGATTGAATGTGAGTTATATTTTAGCCTTCCCACAGAAAACTTTAATTACACACATAGCAATAAAATGTTTGGTGCACATGACATTCATGTGGCATTTATCTCCCAGTGACTTTATGTTGACAGTATATTTCACAAATATCCATGATAAATAATAGCAAAATTATATATCTGGAATGTTAACGAGATTTGATGTTGTTAAATAAATCCAAGACCAGGTAACAACTCTAATGTGATTCAACCAACTGATATTTAAGCAACTTGAAAATTGATATTTAATGACATTTCATAGAAATTAAAATTTTAAATCACCTACACTGACTAGAAATTTTAATTTATCATTATCTTACCTAAAGCAATCAAAATATATTTCAGAAAGTTAATTGTGGCGAGGAGAAAAATTTCTTCCTGTCAACCATAGATTTTTCTTACATATGAAATTATGTTTACAAAAATATTTTTAGCCAGAATTTTAGTGAACACTTTATAGAAATAACTACTGTATGTAGAAAATGAAGGCAAATTATATAGATTAAATGCCTTTATAGCTTATGGTTATTTTAGTCATGTACTTTAAGGGCAAAGTTTGATGTTTAAAAACTCAAACTACGAAAATTGCTTTATTGAAAATTGCAATGTGGTATTCACTAAGTTCTGATCCCCTGTGTTTACTTCATGAGCATTATTTTAAATAGCTGTCAGAAAATATACAGCAACAGTAAAAACCCTTGAATGAATGGAGGCCAATGGGGAACTTCGCCAACAATCTGCACTGCTGCTCGGAGTTTGATTTAATCTTTGTGAAGACAAAACAAAATCTGATGGAATACACATTTATATTTATATCATTTTATAATGATTCAAAATAATTTCAGTCATTTCCTGAGCAAGTTCCCAGAAAGAAGTTAAAAGCTTTCCACTGAAATAAGCCACACTCATGGCAGGGGAAAAGGCAGCATCTTAGTGGGGTTTAATTTGCTTGGTTTTTAACTATTACTAGAATTTTTCCTTCTTCTCCAGTTTTTCTCTTTTATCCGTCTGTGTTTGCATCATGAGACTCTCCCTCCCGTGAGGAGTTTTGTGTGTGTGTGTGTGTGTGTGTGTGTGTGTGTGTGTGTTTGTGTTTGACACACAGCTCAGCCCATGTCTCCTCCTCGGCCCTCCCCTGCTCCGGCACCTGGTCCACTTTCTCTAAGGCAGTCTTTCCCCACTTCCTGTTACCTGTCCTTTATTTTGCTCCTTATTTATAGTTTGAGTTTCTCATGTAAGAGTAAGAGGTGGATAAGGAAATTATGACAGTTATACACAACAGCGTACCTGCTTGCATTGAGAAGAAGAGACACAAGCAATTTGTACGAAAAAGGATGCATCTCAAGAGCATAATGTTAACTGGAATGTTACCAGAATTTTAAATTGCCATCTTAATATAGAATACAGAATGCTTAATACTCTTAATACTTAATACAGAATAAGTCTATAGCTTTTTATAACTTATTACCTCTAACCTGGAGAGACCTGGCCACTTAAACACTGAAAAGAATATGTAAGAAAACTAACAATACACAGGAAGAAAAATTATTCATTAAAAATATTGTACTTTATGAATAAGCAAAAATGATTTGCTAAATCAGTGATTTTTTAAAATATCAGCTGAATTCTAATGCTATTCAAACTTAACTCAAACTTTTATTTCTGGAAAAAGTGCCCGACAAACTGTCCTGTAGTACTTACCACCCACTTCAGGCCCCTGCAGAGGCCCTGTGTACTGCCCAATCTTCCTAAACTCCTGACATGAACACAAACACCCTTATTACTTTATAAGCTCTCGGCTGCTTTGGTGGTACAGCAGCAGGGTTGGCAGTTATGAAACAGATTACATCGCTTGACAGCTAGAACATATTTATCATCTGGTCTTGTAGAGAAAAAATGGTCAGTTTCTGCTCTAAAAGACATGAAAATTTTAATAACACAGATTATTAAATTATGACATGAAGAGGTAGATACTCAGTTCAAAATTATATAGCTAACATTTACAAAATCAAGACATTACAAAATAAAGAATATTAGAATTCACCTAGATCCTTATTTCAGGAGTCAGATTAATTAGGTCAGGCAATTATACCTTTAGTCAAAGCATTTAGGAGGCTTAAGGCAGGAGAACCACCAAAACTTCCAGGCCACTCTGGGCTACACAGTGAGCTTAAGACCAACCTAAATTGTATAACAAGACCCTGTCTCAAAAAAAAAAAAAAAAAAAATTAATTCAGACTCATAGAACGCTTAAATTCTGTCTGTTCAACCAATCAAATGGGGAAAACAGAATTGGAAATGACTACTCTCAACTCAGCTTCAGGCCCTGTTCTAGCCAGCTGCTGCATTGGGGCAGAGAGTGACAGGAAAAGGTGATTTTCGTGTTGTATAAAGGTTGAAAGTTAAAACGCAGAGAGTAAAGTGAAAAGCACTATAAAATCACACGTATCCGCAGCTGTGCTAGTGGGCTTCTAAGGTACTTTGCTGTCATCACTTATTACACTGAACAGTGGTTTGGCTCAGATACTCAGTAGATAGCAGACTTTTGTTGAAAGCATGTGACTTTTCTTTCTTGCTTTTTCTGGTACTGTGCCACACAGAGAAAGTGACACCGGTATGTGCTGTCTGCTCCACAGTTTCAAAGTGCTTGATGCAAACACACAGCAGTTCCACCTAGCTTTCACTCACCATGATTCTAGAACATCCTCACTGGCTTGCAGATAATAAAATAAACCCATGCAACTTAACAGATTTAAAGTTTAATTTCAAGTGTATAAACTAATTTTTTAAAAAATATAATGTTGATAAAAAGATCTAAATATTAAAGCAGAAACAATAAATCTGCTGAAAGGGAACAGACAAAATGCTGGAAGACACAAAAGAACTATCACAAAGAATCAACAACTGGGATCTCTTCTCATTAAAACGTTCTGCACAGCAAAATAAATTATCAACAGAGTGAAGACACAACCCATGTAGTGAGAAAAAGTCTCAGCCAGTTTTTCTTCTGATAAAGGACTAATATATAGAATACATAAGGAATAGAAACATCAAGGCCCCCAAAATTTAAAGTCCCAATTCAAAAATGATCATCTGAGATGAATACACACTTCTCAGAAGTTCAAGCAGCAAATAAAGACAGGAAAAAAACAAAACAAAACAAAACAAAAAAAACCTTCACCATCACTGGTCACTTAAGAGATGCAAATTAAAACAACACTGAGATTCCATCTCACCCTAGAAAGAATGGCTGCCATCAAGAAACCAGCCAGTAACAAATGCTGGAGGGCTGAGGGGAAAAAGGAACTCTTCCTTACCACTGGTGGGAGTGCAGACTGGTGCACTTTGGAAACCAGTGTGGAGAGTCCTCAAGTCTAGGATCAGTGGTCCCATTTGATCCAGCATTTCCCCTTGTGCTACCTTCCCAGAAGAATTAAAAGCATCATACCACAGCAGTATTTGAAACAGTATTTTGAAGCTAGAAATGCATTGGCCAATTCAGTGCTAAAGAGGCATCTCTTTGAGCAGCATAAATTTCCAACACTGTCTTCAAAAATGGATTCCCATAGATGGTTGCCACATTCAAGTTCATAAAATGCAGAGAGAGAAAATACAGAGAGGCAACACAGAAGAGTTTGTTGGGCTATTCTGCCATGGCTTCTTGGGGCAGGCAATGCAGGCTTCTGCCCACCAGGCACACAGAGGGCCTTTACTTCCTATAAGCGATCAGGTGACCCCTCTGGCTACGAGAGCAACAGGGCAAGTAAAGGGCTGTGGAGTTCTTCTCAGAGGACAGCAGGGTAGTTTCAGAAGCAGTTCTTTGTTTCTAGTGCTAGTTTTTTATCACATCATACAGGAAACTCGCTGTCAGCGCTAGTTTTTCTGTTCAGGAAACTATCGTCTCGTGCACTTAACATATAAAACAGTCACTCCCTTCAAGTCTACTGTCCAAAGGCCAAGTGCATCCTCATGGAGCAGAGCAGTATTTACTGTCCTAATAAGGTAGGTGGAAATTTAACTTCACTGATGTTTCTAACACACACTTCTATTGTAACTTATTTTAACTTCCCTTTGTTGCTGATTGTGGTCAGAAATTATTACTGTGTTTCTTTCTCTGTAGTTTTACTGCCTCATGTCAACTTGTCTGACACTTTAGGGTTCCCTGTATCCTTGTAGCATTATGCTGTGGTCTAATCTGTCCTGCAGAGTAAGAAAGGTAAGCCCACATCTTGGCCTAGTAACTCTGTATAAAATAGAATTTTAACAAGCACCTTCCTTAATTCTGATCACCAGCAGGGCTAAAACCCCTCTGTATTGTCATGTAAATGACAAAAGATGATTTGTGAGAAAAAAGATTAATGTGACATCTGAAATTCAGACTTCTGGATCATACTCTACAGAATGTGTGTGATGATGGTAAACATACTCGGTTGCCCAATGTTAATTAGAGCTGTGCCACACATATTCAATGTCTAACACATCCTCTAAGTTACCCAAATAGGCTTTTAATTACCTTAAGACTGTGCATCAAAGATGACAGAAAGTTGAAAAGGGAGAACACTATTTAATCATTGAAAAGCCACTTTTATGTAATAGTGTTTTTAAAACTTTCACATGTTTAAGACAAATTATTCTCAAACACAACTTTATATCCAAATAAAGTATGAAACACAAAAGGCAGGATATAAAGTTTACCAAGGATCACTTAGAGATTCAAAAAATATACTCTTAAAACTCAACAGATGATTATGATATACAATAAATGAGAATTACTGCATTTCATATAAAGAAAGTTGATGAAAAATGCAGTATTTTATTTAAAATTAAAGAATTTTATGTAAGTTTTTGGCTTGTGTTCTGGCTAAAATAGAGCCAGAAGGAATTACTGCCAGTGTCACCTGGAGCACCCTTAGGAAGTGTGTGGGTACATTTGTGTGATCTTTATTTTGAAGTCTAGCCTCCAAGGAGTTACCTGTTTTCTCCAAAGTTGCAAGGTACCTGGTCTTCTGCACTGGCTCCTTCAAGGGCCCAGCCCTGTCTGACTGCCTAGAATATTTTTATCTAACTCAGCTGCTGGTAACAAAATATTTATAGTAAAATATTTAAAGAATACTTCAAGCTGGACATAGTGGTACACACCTATAATTCCAGCAATCTGGGAAGTAAGAGGATTCCAGTTTGAGTCCAGCTTACACAATTTAGATACCTAAAGAGAACGTGCTTCATAATAAACAATATAAAGGGGCTAGGGATGTGTCTTAGGATGAAAGCTTAGGTTCCATTACATTTAAAAGTTCAGGTCCAGTCATAGGAAGCTAAAGAGATTTGGTCCAGGAACTTCCTTGGTCCACCAGTCTCTGCTCCTTTATTTAATGAGGAGGTCCTGCTGGCCACAAGACCACAGAGCCACAGAGCCACCATGGGCACAAGGGCTGAAGCCTCTTCCCTTGCAAGACAAATTGCACTGGTGATAAGATGACAAGAGAGAATAAGATAGCAAATTAAATGTGGAAAACAATAGCCCACCATACTAATTGCAGGGAAGGAAAGAAGCTAAACAGGACAAGAAGGTGAGATCTGTTCTCTGGGTGAGATGTTAGAAAGGCCTCATTAAATAGCAGTGGCTTGAGCTTTGCTCACTACAGAAAAAAAAAAAAATTCCATATTCAAGGAAAACGAAGAGCAAAGTGACAAAATCTGGGGAAAGCTGTGTACATTTAAAACAAATGCCAAACAAGAGTGTGCCTGACTAGAGGAAAGGAGGCACCAGGTTTCTGTGGTCTGGGAATGCTGCTCCTGAGGTGCAGGGTTGCCAGGCATGCACAGAGCCTTGCATTCAATCCAGTCGCTACCACAAAAGTAAATTAAATTGTTTAATTTTAAGAAAGAGAATTTGCAGAATTACCCAGGTCCATGACAACAGACCACAGTTAAGGGTTTGATTTTTCTCTTCAGTGGAATAGGAAGTCCCAGAAGGGTTCTAAGGAGAAGACTGAAGTCAATGATTAGTTTTGAGTTACAGCCATCTTTGCAATACAAGTTTTGTTTCTAAACCTCTGTGATAAAGGTAGAAGTAAAGCTTTGGCATTCATTTTAAAATTCAACATAGTAGCTGTTTAAGCTCAAACAATGAGCTGAAGAGAAGTAAACCACGTTGAAAGCTATTTTACAGTTAAAATCCACACATCTCTATGGCGTAGCCAATGAGAACCGCAACACACACCGGTTTGCAGAAATTAACATGCACAATTTTTATGTTTTTATCAGTCAGTTAATAACTCAGGTTAATGACAATGATCCACCTGTGTTCCCACTTGCTGCTGGGGTGAGAGGAGAGGATAACTGAAAGAAATCGGGTTGACCAAGGTATAAAATCAAGGGAGGCTGCTGGTGATTCTGAGGGAATTTTATTTTTCTTCTTTATTACAAAGGGTGGGACCTGTGCAACAGATTATACACTTACTTCCTTACATGTAAAATGCTAAGAAAGAAAGGTTTTGGAAGAGGTAGAACTCTCCAGCTGTGGCCATGCAGGTGGAGATGCAGCAAGGACAGGGGGATGGGATCCAGAGCTCTCAGCAGGGCTCAGGGCAGCAAGTAGAGCTCAGCTAGAAACTCAGTCACTAGCAGTCGCCTGGAGCCAGGAAGAGATGGTGAAGTGGACCCTGGACTATCCAAGGGGGAGAGCAGAGAGAGAAAGCTGGGGAAGTGAGATTAGTGCATTTGGAAGAAGCCCAGAGTCTTGTCATGAACGCCAAGAGAAGAGGCCGTTTTGCAAAGAACTATGCATCTGGATTCATTGCCTTTGGGAGGCCACCAAACAGAAGGCAGGAGGGAGGCAGAGAGATAGAGATGGAGACAAGGACAGAGATGATGGTCAGCACCAAAAGCTTGTCCTCTCACTTGCTCTCGGTGGTTCCTGATTGTACTTTACTGCTAAACCTCAGGCACCAGCTTTCCATCCTAACACCAGGATGCTGGGACCATGGCCCTGTGAAGAGGAAAGCACATTTCACTCACAGCCTGGAGGTCTCCTCCATGGTCAGCAGCCTCTGAAAGCCTGGAGGAGGCAGCACATGATGGCAGAAGCTCTCGATGGGAAAGCAGTGACATCATGGCCAGCAAGAGAGCCAGAGCAGAGATGGACTCAGTCCCACAGTGCCCACAAGGTCACAGTCCCAGTAGCAGAGGACCTCTGCAGATGCGGCACCTAGTTGCTCAGAACCTCCAAGCTTCTGAGGGAATTCAGCTCCGAACCATTCCTACCTGCGGTCTAGCTGAGCTCCCACATGCTCCTCCTCACCCTGCCTGTACCCTACTTACCCTAAGAAGTTGAACTCCACTGGAGCTGCACATGTGGCACTTTCTGTGTCATCCCTTCTGATTGTGTGAAAATGGATCCTGTAAACATTCCATGCACATTCATCATTCTGTTTTTTCAGACAGAAGTGGTCATCATTATCTTAAGTGCACTGTGCCATAGTGAAAGTTACCTACAATCCTGCAAGATAAGAAAAAATGGGATCAACAAGACAGAGGACAACTGGACTCATGGTCAATGGTGAGAGTCCCAGCATTTATACTCTGCCCAGCAGGTTTTTAAACTCAAGTCCAATTTCCAGGATGAGCCTTTCTTCTTCTAGGTGAAGGACAGACACAGAGGCAAGTCCTTAGCACTGAACCTGAAATCTCAGTAATTGGACCCCAAAGTCATATAGAGAAAAGAGCAACAGTATTATTCTCACGAGCAGTATTGCCAATTAAGGGGTAAAAGCAGGACTGCGGTGAACTCAAAGTAAAACGTGGGCTGATAAGATGAAGATGCACTAGAAATTGACTGTAAGGTACATTTTTCAGTTTAAATTAGGATCTAGGGTGAGAGAAGCCCATCACTGGTATTTTCACTGACTGAAGGTAGATAAGATAGATGCTGATTTAGAAAAAGTCATAGCAGCTTTAGGACTAGTCTTTGAGAGAGAAGGAAGCCAAAAATTTCTCTGATCATCATGGATGTTGTCACTGTATAGCTAATACCACAGTACTGCCACATAATTTACAGTAGTAGACCGTGTCATAAAAATTAAGGATATAATTGGGCACACAGTACTCATTTTAAACATTGCTCTAAACTATTACTCTCAAATCTCGGTGTTTAAATTCACAGGCACCCTAATGTCTGTGTAAGGCTTTCTTGGAAGAATTTCCAGGTATCTTTGATAAGAAGAAAACTTTGTACACATTTTTAGCCTCATCTTTAGAGATGAATTTAGACTAAGCTGCATCACCTGGGTCTCAGGGAGGGAGCAGGGAATGAAGACAGCCCTTACCCACCTGAGTCATACTTTCTGTTGTTGTGGCCACTGCTGTTGCTGCCATTGTGTGGTAAGTGACAGAACACTGATACCACCCATGCAGTCACCTGGCTGAGATAAAATGCTATCATCCAGACCAGTGTACACGGAGGACAACTAGAGCTCTGAAGTTTGGAAGACATAGTTCATTCTGCAGAATATCTGCAGGGAAATTGAAGGCAATTTGTGCTCTGGTAATAATTTTAAAAGCAAGAATATTCAAAACAACCTACAGTACCAAGTTTGATAATTAAAAAAAAAAGAAATCAAAAAAGAAAATGCTATGAAATATTAGCTTGATGAAAGTTTTTAGAAGCAATATTACAAACTCGTGAAATTCTAGCTGAAGAATAAAAAAATATATACATTCTTTGAAACTATCATAACATTTGTTTTCCTCCCACAACTGGAAAAGCAAGACCATGGTTTATATTGCTTTCTCCAGCTGTTCCATATCTCATATGCTGCCTATATTTAAGAGCACATGTTACTCAATCTTCTTGCTACAGTTGAGAGCAAGAATGTCCCCTGAATGCTTTTAGATGGTGTTTTATCCACGTGGCCAGTCCAGCTGGTTAGGAGGCTGCCTCTCTTGGCATGACCCGGAAGTTCTACCTCCTCACTACTTCCACTTCCTGGTCACCGTGACCCACGTAGCTCTGCTCCCCCAGCCTCCTGTGCCGCCATTTCTGTCAGGAGGCAGCCAGTTACATGCTGCAACCTGTAAAAACCGTGCGTCCAACGAGACCTCATCTCATTTAAATTGTGTGTGTTGGAATTAGCTTCCTGTTACAGGAAGAGGCGAAGACACCGCATCTGGTGGATGGCCGTAGATTCTCTTAAATTCCACTAGACAGGCTGAAATAAATCTTTTCTAAAATATTATTTTAAAGGTACAGAAGAGAAAGTCCATCCACTCTCCTTTCTCATTTCTTAGGAATTCCGTGGCGCTGTGTGTCCGTGAAATATCTGCACTCCCTTGCTCACTCACTGTGCTTTCTAAACTGCAGGGTTCAGCGTTGGGTATCACTAACATTTCAGTGGCACACTGTGCACACCCACATGACATTCCGACCAGGGTAGAGGGTGTTAAATACACAAACACAAACATGATTTCAAAGTGTGACAGAGACTGAAAGAAAAACCATAACTTCTGTCCCATTGAAGGACCTGGCCCTACCCACGCAGGCCTGATGATGAGAGGCTTCAGGAGGGGAAGGCGCCCCAGAGGTGCTGCGGGCTAAGCAAAGTGGGTCTGGGTGCTGTGACCACAGCGAAGCCCCAGTGCTTGGTACAGACCAGGAAGGACAGTAGTGTGACCTGGTCCACAGGGAGGGCAAGAGCTGCAGGGACGAACGGATGACAAAATGATTCAAGGGGAAAAAAAAAAAAAAAAAAAAAAAAAAACCCTCAGTAGAAAACTTAGCAAGGGCTTTTCACTAATGACCACGGTGCAGTGGAAAAACACTGCGAATACAAGAGGACACCGAACAGCAGTGCTGCAGCAGAGGTCAAAGGGTTGGGGAGGAACAGGATGCAGACCCTGGCTTCTGTGAGAATGATCCTCAGATGCCCAGAAGTGGGGAGCAGGCTTCGCGCTCCTAGCTCCAGACTGCAGCAAGTGTCTTCCGCTCTCAAGGCATCCTGTGGCTTTTCTAACTTTTTACTTTTTTAATTAACATGCAATGACTTTACACATAAGTGGGGGGGTGTGTGTGACCTTTCAGTGCATCCAAAGAGTGTGTGCATTACCTAGTCTGGTGATAAGCATTTTCCCTCCTAATGGTTAATTTGTGTCTGGAGTTTTTGGGTTCCTCTTCTAGATCTTCATAACATAATCGATACTTAGTGTGAGCTATGCTTACCCATTACGCGGCGGAACTCAAACTCGTTCTTCTGTGTTGCAGAAGCCATGGTCCATGCTCCTTCCCTGTATTCTGACCCTTCCTAGCTGCTAGAGAACATCACTTTACATTCCTGCTGGGTATTTGTAGCTTCCACAGTGGGACAGGATATAACTTATCTACCTAGAGTTTGAAATCTACTGTAATTGTGGTTGGTTGCTACTTTTGACCACTGTTAGCCAATCTTAACTATTAGAAAGGTCACCACAACTTCTGCACATTCCATATACTAAAATATTAAAAAGTCGGTGAAATAAACTAAAATACATATAATGTCTCAGATGGTCTCTTTTTCGTATGACCATGTGTCTTATCACAGTGACAACTCTCTCGACCTGAAAAAAAAATTCTTCTATCCTCTGGACAAACAGATTATCTCAAAGATGAAATTAAAATTCACCACTCACTAAAGAGATCCTTATAAATAAGTTGGACGTATGTAGAACAACAAATAGTTTCTTTCAGGTAAAATTCTGTTTAAAATGTAGTAGAGTTTCATTATGAAAGTTATACAAAAGGACAAAGAATAGTATGCCTCTAATTTTTTTTTTATTTAAGAGGAAAAAGAGAAAAACACAAAACAAAACAAAGCAGTGTAAGGTTACACATAATACAGAACTACAAAAAAAAAAAATAACAGTAAGAAATCACCCGTTAATAGACTACACATTATCATCTTGGAAATAGCTGCTCAAATCACAGTATCAAAGAATACAAAGTAGACATTCAAACAGAGAGACTGCAAACAGCTGTGTTCAATGATCCAAAAACATTAATATAGTCAGCTATTTAACACCCCTAAACACACTTGCTGTCATAATAGTATGCCTCTAAATCCAAGTAAAGTTCAGTGATGCAAGAAAAGCCTGATTGGGAGAAAAAAAAAAAAAAAAAAAAAGAAAAAGAAAAAAGAAAAATCTGATTAAAAGAATGAAAACAATCCTGTGAGTACAGGATTGTGACTGAAATTACCTAAGCAGCTATTTCTCTCAAACTTCAGCAAGTGAGTAAACTATATATACACGATATGCCCACAATACTCATATTGTTTACATAACATTTTAGTCTGATTTTATCGTGACCTGTGAGGCAACCTGTTTCTGTCTTGGCAGCGGAGGCCAGGCCCTCTGCCTCACACACTGTCTTTGACCTGAAGTTGATTTTGGTCTGAGCTCTTCTTGAACCCTTCTCTCCTTCATGCACTGGGAGTCACCAAGAAGCAGCTGCATGGCAGAGGCCCCTGACCAATTCCAAGGGTAACATCCAGAGATGTGGGCTGATCTCTTGTGAAAAAGAGAAATAGTTCCAGTAAAAAGGGTGACAAGTGGGAGCTAGGTTACAGGAGGCCTGCACAACAATGGTGGGTATTCATTTCATAAAGCTTGAAGAAAAGGTTTTCGAAAGTGTTTATTGCAAAGAAATGATAAATATTTTTTGAAACAGATATATTCAACCTGATTTTTAACATTCTTCAATGCATACATGTATCAGAACGTCACATTAGACACTAATGTGTCTAATTTTAATGATTTCATATATCAGTTAAAAATAACAATCAAAAATAAAAGTATATGTTTGTAGAGATGGAACATGAGAAGGTGAGTTTTCACTTTGTAGCTTTTATCTTTCTCATTCTTATGTACAGAAGTCTGTCTAGGGACTGGGGATTTAGCTCAGCAGCATAAGCACCTGCCTTGCAAGCAGGCAGTCATGAGTTCAATCCCCAGTACTGATTAAAAAAAAATTTTTTTTAAATCTGTCTAAAAGAAGTGCTGGAAAATTGAATCCTAAGTCAGTTACCATCATTCTAATAAAAAAGGAGCTTTATTTTAATGATATTAAAATTTATAACCTCAAAGAAACTACTGCTTTTTGAAACTCTTTTCAGATACTTATCTTACGTGTGCTTTTCCTTCTATGCCATTATTTTAAAAATTTTGGCTACCTAAATGTGTAGATGCATAAATACATCCTTTTAAGCATTTTACATTGTTATTTATAACGATTACATATATAGTTATAAAAAGGATATGGAGGCAAATATAACACACACCTGGGTTCTTATACAGAAAATAGGTGGAACAGAAACTTTTGTGTTTTGTTTTTCATAAATCTCTCCACGAATTGTCAGACTCAAGAGATTTTATAGAGGCAACCTTGAAGATTCTGAGTAAACAGATAAAGTGATGTAGAAGATCATCTGAACTCTGAATTGTGGGTAACAGTTAAGATTACCTGATCAATCAATAGACCTTTCAAGAAACTTCTGGAAAAAAGAATGTCTTTTCTCTCCTGTTCTCTGGGGATCTTGGCAGGGTGAAGCCCAAAGGACAAACTTTCTATTTAAATTTAAAAGATAATTTCAGCACGAGATTATTTGTAATACCACATCTTATTATTTATCAAAACTTTGAAATTGTAAAGGTCATCTTTTGTCTCTGCTTACAAATACTATGAAGATTTGTGCTTGTTTTGATAATAAATTATTTTAGTAACATTATTTTAGTTTAGCTGTGTCTCAAATTGTCAATTTATGAATACAACACATTTATTATTTTCAGGACAATAACCTCTGGCACAACATGAAATGGAAAAATATGAACGTTATCATGGGGCTCTTTTTCAAAATATATAGAAAATAGACCTGTAATGGAATGAATCAGATTATTTTATTTGGGAATCTCCTTAAAACTTAGCAGCATCTCGTGTGACTTGTGAACCACCAAGCACTGAGGTGATTATGAAGCCATGCAGTTCCTTTCACTAGGGAAAGTTATGAGCAGGAAATCAACCCAATTTCTCACCTTGTGCTCATGACTGTCTTTTACAGAACCCGTCCTGTCTTTTAATGTTTCTGCTGCTCACACATCTGAAACCATCTTTCCATTTCTAAAGAAGTGATTTGGTTTCCAGTGTTTGAATTTTTATTTTGGGGGGGGGGGTTTCTTGTCTCACACTTCTTACGCAGATACACAGATAGTAAAAAAGTATAAGATGAACTTTATTAATAGTCTCCTAAAGTGACTATTCTATCTGAAGACGCAGGAGGTGATGCTGCTGGAAAAGAATTTTCCTTCTGATAGAGTAAGCCCAGTAATTGTTCATCTGGGACCCCCAGGGCCAGCTGCGAGGGAAGCCGGGTTGTTTAACTTGGTGCAAGTCCTACCACGTCCCGAATATGATGCTGACCAAGGAAAAGAAAGAGAGATAATGCACGGCTAAATGATGTACACTGACTTCAAGTGGACACGAGGATGAACACTATTTCAATTTTTTCAATTATTTATTTTTTACCTATAAATATTTGTTAGCTATTCAAGAATGTGGTAATAATGTTCTAAGTGTTATCCACTTGGGTGGGAACTAAATTATTTCTGCAGTTATGAAAGATAATGTGTAATTAAGCATACTGTATGTGTAGTCCAACCAAGGTTAGAGCAATCTAACCTATGATTTTCATCAACCAACAATAGTTCACTGGAAGAATGGATAAAGAGAGTGTGGTAAATCTACATCATACCTTGCTACCCAGACATAACAAAGGAGGAGGTCCTGTCGCTGGGTCATGGGTTGGCTGGGAAGGCACTAGGGGGTGAAGTCAGCCAGGTGCAGAAAGCCAGTCACCATGTGATCTCACTTAGAGTGAAGCTAAGAAAGCAGAACCATGAACACTGGAGGAGGACCATACTTACCCTAGACTAGGTAACAAAGAAAGAGAAGGAAGGGGACGAAAGGAAGGGCACAACAGGGGAAAGAAGAGAAAGGAGTGGGTAGGGAGAACACGGATTGAAGTCTTACCTGGTAACTCACGCAGCTCACAGACTAAGGGTCCATGTCAATTCAATAATCATAAAATTTAAGAATAATTTAAACCCACCAAACCTTTGCAATTTAGGACCAGGTAAAGAGCTTTTAGAATTGGCACTGTTACCACATCCTATAAAATTAAACTTGTCTTCATAAACATTTTTTTAAAAACATTTTAATTAGTATAACATTCTGTTAAAATGATAAAAAGATAAACTACATGTAAGAAGAAAATGATTATAAATAGATGAATTCCTCTGCCAGAGGAATTAGTCCACCTCCCTTAAATTCGGTCTCAAACAGAGTCTCGGGAAAGGGGCAAAATCCTCTGTCAGAATGACGCAAACACATCTTCTAGTCCAGTTTCCAATCATGTTTTCATTCCCATCTGAAACTTCACCAGCCTGGCCTTCAAAGTCTGTACTTTTATTACCATTATGATTTTCTGAGCTTTGACTAGAATCGCCCATTAACCTTTGCTTATCACATTCTAGGTCTTCTCTAGCTCACCTCTCCAGACCTTTACAAACGCCTCCTGCATCCCAGTTCCAAAGGCTTCTGAACTGCCATGACCCTACTTTTCTGCTGTCAAAGTTTGTATTATCTATCGCCCCAGTGCTGGGACAAAATAACTGGCCCTCTTGAATTGAAATTGGGTGTTTACCTGACACTGTTTTAGAAGATTCATTGCATTGTTGGTGAGCTCCAGGGTACAAATACCACAGTAGGAAGGCCTGGTGTAGGAAGGCTGCTCATACCACAGTAACCTGGAGGCAGAAAGAGAAAGGGAGAGAAGACAGGAACATGAATCTAGTCTCCCAACTCCTACTCTCAGACAGGCACACTTCTTAGCAGTGAGCTCATAAAGAGAGTAATGCATTGAGGCACAGAATCACAGTTCAAAAACTGCATCTCCAATGCATCAGAAATTGGGGTATATTTTTAAGTTAAGCCATAACAGAGATACAAATTGGGAAGATGGGAGTATAAAACTACTTTAAGTAAACAACAGTTCACTTTCAGAAGACACATAGTAGGACCAGGGATTTAGTTCAGTGACATAAACACATGCCTGGCAAGTGTGAGTTTATAAGTTCAAAACCTGATACAAAAAACAAAACAAAACAAAAATAAGAAAACAAACAAAACAGTAGAGAAAGAAGACATATAATCTCTGTGGAAAGTTCTTCAAAATCTACATGAAATGTTCTACAACTTGTGTTCATACCATGTCACAGGATTTAAAAACAAGATGACAAAAGCAAAAAGCAAATGGATTTTATATGCAATAAAAATTAGAAATTGAAAAACATCTTGATATGCATATATGGCGTTTCTGTCATTGTTTTTAAACTATTTGTTTAGTTTTATACTTATTTTATTTTGACAAATTATCATATATAATTGTGAAATTCAAAGCTTGTTACCTGCAGATAATGTAGAATAATTGAAATAAGCTGATTAATACACTCATCACCTTGACTACCAATCATCTATTCCTTCTGGCTATTACTTACTACTCTTTGACCAGCATTTCACTTCCCATCTCCAGTCTGTGGCAACCACAATTCTGTTAGCTCCTTCTATGGATTATAATTTCGTTGCCCATGTATTTATGATGAAAGCTTATGTTGACTATTTGCACATATCATGGTTATTGAGAATAATGCTCCAATGAATAATGTGGGGTAGCTATCTGTAAAAAAATGCTGGTTTTCCTTTGATAAATACACATCAGAATTGTACTGAATCTTATGGTGCTTCCATTTTTAATTATTTAATAAATCTCCACAGTGTTTTCCATAATAGCTGTACTAATTTAGATTTCCTCTAACAATGTATGAGTGAACAAAATGCTCCAACAAGGAGAAGCCTAGGACTGGGCAAATTCCTAATTGGTTTTATCAGCCCTGAAAGAATACTTGATATCAATCATTCTTAAGATCTTCCAAAAATTAAAGAGAAGTGAATGCTGTCAAATTCACTTCATGAGCCAAATGACTTTTATATAAAAGCTAGACTAGCACACCTCAAGGTAAGAAAACTGCAGGCCAGTATATCTATGAACACAGAAGGAAAAAATACTCAAAAAGTAAGCAAATTGAATTTACCCAAACATCAAAAAGATAATATCCTGTGGCCAACTCTGATTTATCACTACACTTCTGGAGATTTACCATAAACAAATCCCTCTTTTATTTTCTTAAATGCAACTCAAAATACATTAATTTTGATAAAATCTGTCTTTCTTGGACTGGGAAATTAGTTCTTGCTTGATAAGCTCAAGCACTTGCCTGATAAATGCAAGGTTGAGAGTTCAATCCCCGGTACAAAAAAACAATCTACCTTTAAAAAATTGCATCCTTCTGGCTTTTTGTGTTGTATCTAAATATTCATTGACAAGCATGAGCTCATGAAGAATTTTGCTGTGTTTAATCCTGCAACATATTTTAAATTAATATTAATGGAAGCTGCAAAGTCTTTGTCTGGATTCACTTTCTGCATCTTGATGGCCTTTTTTTTCTGACATCACTTTTTGCAAAGACAATACTTTCCCCTTAGATCTGGGTTTGCTCCTTTGTTAAAGATTACCTGAATGCAATTTAGGGTTTATAAAGTTTATGGTTCCTATTTCTGGGCTCACTAACGTGTTCCCAGGAACTGTTGGTCCATTCTTTCATCAGTATTGCATTAACTTGATTAGTACAGCTGTGTGAAATGTCTTAACATCAGTAGTTGTTAGTCCTCTGAGTTGGGATTTTTTTTGGTCTTATTCTGGCTAGAGTGGAAGTTTCTTTTCTTAGTCATATGAACTTAAGTATCAGTTTGCTAATATCTACAAAATAACTTGTGATTGATACAATTGATAGAATCCTATTGCATCTAAAATATAAATGAGAACAATTTTCATTCTTTCAATATTGTATTGTCCAGTCTAATGTGCAGGCAGACAATTTGCTTTTGCCAATTTCTTCACCATTACTGGTTTCTCAAACAATAACCCCAAATTTAAACAGAGCTTTAGCTGTTATGCATATAAAGACACCTCAAAATTCTTGCATGCATTTGGTATGGACACAAGGTTACAGCTCATTTGGGTAATGACTATAGCAGTGATCTCTGGACTGATCACACAGGAAGAGGAGAATTAAGAATGCTTATGCACTTTTAAAGTGTCTGTCTGATCTTACACTGCAGCTAGCAATGAAGAAAAGTCTTGCCGCCCCACACCCTCATCAGCACCAGGCAGTGTCAGCATGTGGTGATTCTGCGATTCTGATCAGTAAGCAGAGTGACTAATTGCTCTAATTTGTGGTTCCACAGTGGCTGATGCTGTTAAGCATTTGATAGTATTTTATTCATCATCTGTGTATTTTTTTGGTGAGATGTTTGCTCTGTCTCTTGCTGATTTATAATTATGTTGTTTCCTATTGTAGAGGAAACATTATAGAATCATAGTTTATTTCTTCTTGCTCACTTTTAAGAGCTCATGTGTATTTTTTTTTTTTTTTGCTCTTTTTTGAGACAGGGTGTTACTATGTAGTTTAGACTAGCCTTGAATTCACTTTGTAGCCCAGACTGACCCCCAACTCATGGCGATCCTCCTGCTTTAGCCTCCCAAGTGCTGGGATTACTGGCATGCACCCATTCCCCTCAACAGATCTTGCATACTTTGGATACCCAATACATGTTGTTGAAGACTTTCTCCAAGTTTATGGCTGTCTTTTCATTCTCTTTACAGTGTCTCTCCTAGAAACGGAGCTCTTAAAATTTTTAATGGCTGTCACCTTGCTAGTTTTTTATTTATGAAGCATGTGCTTGAAGCTGTATGTAAAAATTCTTTGCCAAAACTAAGCTTATGTGTATTTTCTACTATTAGCTTAGAGTATCTTTTGCATTTTGTATTCTACCTATGATTACATTTTTATACTGTTAAAACAATATGGTCTTTATGTAGATTTCTTTTATTTTTAAATACATGCCACATAAAATTTTTCCAGCACCATTTGTTGAAAGAGTATTCTTTCTGTTTTGTACACTTTTACTTTGTCACATTGTTAATTAAAATAGGAATAAAAGCTTATTACTTAATATTTAGTCTACTTAATATTTAGTAATATATCACTTTTTAAATTTCTACTTTGATTTCTTTCATAAGAGTTTTATACTTTCCTCATGAGGGTCTTTCATACCTTGTTAAAATCATCCTTAAATATTTTATCTTTTTTGCAAATTAGTGTAAAAGTATCTTAAGTATTGTGCTTTTGACTTAAAATTCTAGTTGATTGTTGTCTTTATAAAGGAAAACAACTGATGTTGTCAATTTTGTATGCCTCCACCTTGTAATTCGTTTTATTTTTAAATTTTGTTGGTTTTTCGTGTTTTCTCTATAGATGATAAAGTCACTGTAAGCAAAGGCAGTGCTATTTCTTTCTTCTGAAACTGCACACACTTTATTTCATTTCTGTGTGACTTCCACTAATGAGTAGGAATTGTGGGATTAGCTTTCTGATTTATCACCTGGTTTAGCACAGAGATGTAATGTCTTACTATGAAGCTATGCATGTTCTTCATAGGAGTTTGTCCAGTGGAGCCTGTGCTGCTCTGTGTCTAGTATTCTTAGAGATTTTATCAAATGATTTTATTTACCTTTTAATAGATTTTTGTAGCCTGTTTCTATAATGACTACTATTAATTATAACTCAGGTTTTGAAATAGACTTGTATGTCTGCTATAAATCTCACTTGGTTGTGATATGTGACTCTTTTAATACATATTTGGGTACATTACTCCTATTTTCTTGAATACGTTTGTATCTATGCTCATGAGAAATACTGACCTGAAGATGAGAGAGAAGACCATCTTTTCCCTGAGGTAAAGAATAAGGGAGGGGGTGCTACACCAGTCACATCTTGACAGTGTCATTTAAACTAAAGTATTGCACATATTTTCAAAATTGAATCAACATGGGGATATTGAGTTCGTATTTTAGAGCTATTTTAAGTAATCATCAGAAAAAAAGAGATTCGTAAAGTTTTTCATAAATCCCAAACCAAGATGATTAAAACAGTTTCCTGGGAAGATTATTGTGGAGGAAATGTGGCCTGCATACACACAGCTGTGGACATGGGCAGTCATTCGCAGAGATGTGTGGGGCACAGTGTGAGGTCCCTGAAAACATGCAGGTGATGTGATGCAGGCTGGATTTTCCATCTGGTTTGATGCTGGGAAGATGAACCAGGCAATGGATGCATTAATCAAACCACGTGATAATTGTGAAAATAGCCACCACTGAGAAAGAGAACACAGACAAGCAACACTATATTGATTAAAAAAATAAATGCTAAGATTTTTATACTGAATATGTTCAATGAAACTGAGTACAGAGCTCTGGCTGTAATTAGCTCTGGATGTAATATTACAGAGAACTGCAACACACATGTCACTATTTGTTTTCCAACGTATCACCCTCATGTCCATACTCACCTTATTTTCAAGTGTGCATGACTTTATTTGTGAATACTTTCACAACTCTGAAATTTGTATATCCAGTTCATATTTCTCTTTGAATATCCCTGAATGGTGCTAACATATCTCACAGTTAACACAAAGTTACAACATTAAAAACAAAAGTCATCTTCACCTAAAATATATTAGCCTTAGTGATTCTCAATCCCAGTTTCTGGGACCATCCTTTTTTTTCAGTCAAAATGAGAAACTACAACAAGGAAAAAAAAATGACTTTTCTCTCTCTCTCTCCTTACCTAACTCTAATCCTTTTCACATTGCCAGTTTTCTCCTGAGCTCCTGCCATTACCTTTTTTCAGGTTTCTCTCATTTATATAAGCTGTCTACAGTCTACAAAGATAATTAATTGACACCAGTATTTCATTCTGCCATTAAATCATGAGCTGAGCTCAGGGATCTCTTTTCACACCCATGAGATACTTGGACTTCACTATGGCTCATTTTTCTGAAATATAGACATACCCAGGTAGCTTAATCAAGAAAATTCTTTCAATATATAATCAACTTACCATAAATTTACTTTATTTTTTCTTTTCATGCATATTTCCTTGATATTTGACTAAAATGCAGTATATGTTTAAATGCTATAACTTGATTTCAAAGTTTTCTTTTTTCCTTATTATTTTTTATTTTGTCGAAACACTCATGTGAGGGCAAAACAGAGAATATCAAATTTGAGCACAGATGTATATATAGATTTTTTAATGGTCCCAAAATTTCATTAAAGGAAACAAAAAAGAAATAGGCTCTGCAGAGCAACTTTGAGCCAAGTAAATCTAGGGAAGGAAGTTAACTCTACAGGATGAGGGCGGTCCGTAAGCAAGTCAGAACACAGTGGACAGATGATGACACACTGTCTTTAGTCCTTTTCAATACATTATTCCGACAATTCTGAAGTACAGAACACCTTCAAACAGCTAAATCAATATATATTATGGATGCTTGTATTAGCTTTGCACTGTGTAAAACACCTGAGACAATCAACTGAAACAGAGGAAAGTTCTACACTGGCTCACAGAGTAGGGGTGTCATTCATGGTTGGTTGGCCCTGTTTGCATTTGTGGTTTTGGGCCTAGAAAAGCAGCCACTCACAGCAGACATGCACATAGCAAGCTGCTCACCCCACAGGGGCCAGGAAATGGAAAGCAAGGTGAAGTGAAGAGCAGTGTCATCCAAAGCACAGACCCCGTGACCAGGACATGGCACTAGGCCCCACCCTAACAGCAACCCAGGTTAAGGACCAGGCTGTCAACACAGAGAACTCTAGGGACGTTTATTCAAACAGTACTCATTTTTCACATGCAATCACAATACACTATTACTTCAAAAACAAAAAAATGTTAGGGTAGATGAAAGCCCAACATCTGTGTAAACATCTGTATAATCTTATTCAACTAAGATTTTGCTCAAGAACATGGCTGTGATTCACTTTATCAAATATGAAACAATCAGTCTAAGTAGAGTCACTTTCTGTTGCCTCATTTAAAATACGGAGTATCTCATGGCATCTATCAACTAATAAGAAAACAGAAGTCACTGTATTACCTGGTTTTTAAGGATGTGACATTTCCCTTTTATTCAGTACGTGCGAATTATTGATCCTAGTCTTAGTAATAAATCCATTCTTCATACAAGTTGTTTTGTCTTATGTAACTATTCAGTCAATTTCCTAAAGCATTTGTTTGGTTTGCTTAACTACATTTATTATAATTTTATTTATTAGATTTTAATAATTTCTAAAGCATGTATTTTGTTTAATATTATTTATTATAATTTGAATTTTTATCTAAATTCTGAAAAAAGCCATGTAATGGTCCATGATCTTCTTGTGAAAAGATGTACTTAAAAAAACGGTAACTTAGCTACAGGTTGGCACATGTGCTTTGTCCCGGGGATGTGAGTTAATGGTGGGAGACTGGCCTTCCATGTAGAGTCTCAACTGAACTCTTTCCTTCATCATGTGTGAGTGTGTGTGTGGGTGTGTGAGTGTGCGTGTGATCTGTGTAAGAATTATGGAATGATTCATTAAACACTTCCAATTACACAACAAACATCAAATTACAAAATTTAGTATTAGGCAGCAGGATGGAAATAATTATACTAACATTTTATGCATTATGTTGCTGAATAAACAAATTCCAAACAGACACATGGTTAAAAACTCTTTTAAACTATTACAATATCTTTAGAGGATATAGAATCTAAAAAATAGTTCAAGGGTTAAAGGAATGTATGCAATTCTGAATGTTAATAAAGAACTGTCACATATTTTTTAAAAACATGAATATTAATTCCTTAAAAATCCATCTAATAGGGAGAACTGTGGAGCTTCCAGGAAGCAGGTGGGTGCACATTATCCCTGGAGCCCAGCCTGTTTGGGACTTCTGCACCATCTGGGTGCAGAGGAAGGGTTGGGTGGATTTGAGGCACCTGCATCTGCCTCCCCATGTGTCTGGAAGACTGTGGATATCCTAGCAAGCAGGCGAGCATCACCAGTTCCAGAGGCCCCGTGGCCTGTGGTAAATGCCCAGGGCACTCTGCCCCAAGCCCAGACTGTTCAGTACCCTCCAGGCTTCCAGATGCAGTGAAGTGGCTATGTCGTTCTAAGGCATCTACATCCGCCTCCCCATTCTGGCTGCGCTTAGAGAACTGTGGAGCTTCCAGCAAGCAGGCGGGCGCGCAGTGTCCCTGGAGCCCAGCTTATCTGGAACTATGGAGTTCTAAACAGGCAGAAGAGGTTCATTGGTTCTAGAGGCCCAGTGGCTTGGGGGAACTGGGTGCCAGAGACCCAGGAGTGAAAACATAGGAGTGGATTTCCAACAGACACTGAGGAAGCTTTCAAATAACACTTGAAACACAGAAATATAGGAAAATGACAAAACAAAAGACCAAATTACAACCTCAAACATCCAACCCATCTCAAGAAACGCTAGGAGTGATGTATATAGAAGAAAATATATACCATTCACCGCAAATATCGGACATAATAGCTACTGAAATTAACAAGCAACTCCAGGAAGCTTTCAAGGAATTCACATTCGAAATAATCTCCCAGGTAAAAGAAGAAATGATAAAAGAAATGAAAGAGATTCTGAATATATCTAAAAAAAAAAAAAAAAACAGTTAAAAAGTTGGAGGAAGTAAACAAAAAGATAAAATCCGTAGATGAGCAATATAAGAAACCAACAGAATACATAATGCAGATGCACAGAGATATACAGGAAATCAAAAACTCCACTGAAAGTTGTAAAAACTGCCTCAATGAAAGTGAAGATAGAATTTCAGACCTTGAAGACAGAATTGCAGCTAATGAACAGGAAAGGAAAGATCTTTTAAAATAACAATGAATCAGGAAATAACAATTTAACAACTGCAAGATGATGCAAAGAAAAATAACATAAGATTGATAGGGATTAATGAAAAGGAAGGGGGCAACATAAAGGATGTCAAGAGGATATTTAGAGAAGTAATAGCTGAACGTTTCCCAAGCATGAGATCAGAAACTGATATCAGGTTCACTGAAGCCTTTAGAACTCCAAATAGTCATAACCAAAATAAAACTACACCCAGACAAATAATAATCACCATCCCAGAAATCCAACACAAGAATAGATTATTAAAAGCTGTCATAGAGAAAAGACAGATCACTTACAAAGGAATACCTATCAGAATCACAGCAGACTTCTCAGCACAAAAAATAAAATCAAGAAGAGCATGAGGTGAAGTATTCTAGATCCTAAAGCAAAATGATTTCCAACCCAGACTGATGTACCCTGAGGAACTATCATTCAAAATTGATGTTGAAATATGATACTTCCATGACGAAGAACAGCAAAAGAACTTCATGTACACCAAGCCAATCCTGCAAAAAATATTGAGAGACAGTTTAGATACACAAAGGAAAAAACCACTAAGCAAAGCAGATAATTAAACAGAACAGAAAGATAAAGATGCAACAGTAGAGAGATAACATGTCAACAATAAACCAGCATATAACAGTTATAACCATTAATGTAAATGGTCTCAATGCACCAATCAAAAGAAATAGACTAGCAGAATGGAACAAGAAATGAAATCCAACCATAGGCTGTTTACAGGAAACCCATCTGACCCAGAAGGATACTCACAGACTGAAAGTCAAAGGATGTGAAACAATACTTGATGCAGCAGGAATCCAAAAAAAGCAGGAGTAGCCATTCTGTCTGCAGACAATGTGAACTTTAAACCAACAATGACCATAAAGGACAAAGACAGTCACTACATACTCGTTAGGGGAAAACTCCAAGAGGAAGAGATAACTATCTTAAATATATATGCACCAAACTCCAGAGCACCCAGTTATATAAAACAAACATTAACAGAAATAAAAAGTCAAATTATCAGTAACACAATTGTAACAGGAGACCTTAATACATCATTGACACCAAGGGACAGATCAAGCAGACAGAAAATGAGCAAAGAAATAACAGAACTGAATCACACCTGCGAACAAATGGACATGATAGACATATACAAAATGTTCCACCCAACAACATCAGAATACACATTCTTCTCAGAAGTACATGGGTCATTCTCCAAAAAAGAACATATATTAGCTCACAGAACATATTTAAACAAGTGCAAAAGAATTGAAATCATCCCTTGCATGTTATTGGATCATAGCACTCTAAAACTGGAGATTAACCATAAAAGATACTGCAAAAATCCCACAAATACATGGAAACTGAATAACACACGCTTGAGTAATCAGTGTGTCACAGAATAAATTAAAGAAGAAATTAAACAATACCTACAAGAAAATGAAAATGCAGATACAACTTACCGGAATCTGTGGGATGCAATGAAAGCCGTCCTCAGAAGAAAATTTATTGCACTGAGTTCCCACATCAGGAAGACAAAACGAATACAAATTAATAACCTGATGCTACACCTCAAACAGCTAGAAAAAGAAGAGCAAGTCAAGCCCAAAGCCAAAAGAAGAGAGGAAATTATAAAAGTCAGAGCAGAAATCAATGCAGTAGAGACTAAGAAAACAATCCAAAGAATCAATGAATCAAAGAGTTGGTTCTTTGACAGAATAAATAAAATCAATAAGCCCCTAGCCAACCTTATTTAAAAAAGGGAAGAAAAAGCTCAAATTCATGCAATAAGAAATGAAAAAGGTGAAATCACTACAGAAATACAGAAGATCATCAACACCTATTTCGAAAACCTCTACTCTCAAAGGTTTGATAACACAGAAGAAATACACAGATTCTTAGAAACATATGAAGGACCAAAGCTAGATCAAGAGGAAATAAAACTGCTGAATAACCCAATCTCTATTAATGAAATTGAAAATGTAATTAAGTCCTTACCTACAAAGAAGAGCCCAGGCCCAGATGGATTCTCTGCAGAATTCTACAAGAATTACAAAGAAGACCTAATGCGGACACTCTTCAAACTATTCAATGAAATTGAAAGGGAAGCAATCCTTCCTAAGTCATTCTTGGAAGCAAATATTACTCTAGTACCAAAACCTGAGAAAGTCCCAAATAAAAAATAGAACTATAGACTGATCTCCCTAATGAACACAGATGCACAAATGCTAAGAAAATATTGGCAAATAGGATGCATCAAATCATCAAGAAGATTATACACCATGACCAAGTGGGATTCATCCCAGGAATGCAGGGACGGCTCAACATACATAAATCAATAAATGTAATCCACCATATCAATAAAGCCAAAAGTAAGAATCACATGATCATTTCTATAGATGCAGAAAAAGCCTTCAATAAGGTCCAACATTCATTCATGATAAGAACTTTACAGAAAATTGGAATATATGGTATTTACCTCAATATAATAAAGGCCATTTATGACAAACCAGCCAGCACCATACGAAATGGCCAAAAATTGAAAGCCTTTACTTTAATATCAGGCAAAAGAGCAGGATATCCTTTATCACCACTGCTATTTAATATAGTACTGGAAGTACTAGCCAGAGCAATTAGACAAGAGATAGAAATAAAAGGGGTACAGTGAGGAAAAGAAGAAGTTAAATTATCATTTTTTTGCAGATGACATGATACTCTACATGGAAGACCCCCTAAATTCTGTTGAAAGACTCTTAGATATAATAAATACATTCAGTAATGTAGCTGGATACAAAATCAATACTCAGAAATCAATAGCATTCCTATACACTACCAACAAAATCACAGAGAGGGAAATAAGGAAAACCATACTCTTCACACCAGTAAGCAAAAAAATGAAATATTTAGGAATTACTCTTACGAAAGAAGTGGAAGACCTATACAGGGAAAATTATAATACACTGAAAAAAGAAATTGAAGATGATCTCAGAAAATGGAAAGACATCCCTTGCTCATGGATAGGAAGAACAAACATTGTGAAAATGGCCATTCTCCCAAAACTGTTATACAGATTCAATGCAATCCCAATAAAAATACCATCAACCTGCCTTATAAATCTAGAGAAATCACTCCTAAAATTCATCTGGAACCAGAAGAGACCTAGAATAGCAAAGGCAATTCTAAGCAGCAAAGGCAAGGCAGGAGGCATCACAATCCCTGACTTGAAGTTATACTACAAAGCAACAGTAGTGAAATCAACATGGTACTGGAATCAAAACAGTGACGAAGATCAATGGAATAGATTAGAAGATACAACCACAACTACAAACACACTCAACCACCTTATCTTTGATAAAGGAGCCAAGCAGATTCACTGGAAGAATGACAGTCTCTTTAATAAATGGTGCTGGTAAAACTGGCTCTCCATTTGCCGAAAACTAAAGCTAGACCCATGTCTATCACCATGTACTAAATTAAAATCTAAATGGGTCAAAGATCTGAATATTAAAACAGAAACACTAAATCTATTAGAAGACAAATTGGGTAGAAACCTTGAAGACATAGAGATAGGTAGACAATTCATGAATAGGACTCAAACCACACAGGAAATACTTCCCAGAATCAATATCTGGGACCCTCTTATTGAAAAGTTTCTGCATGTCCAAAGAAATCTCCAGCATAGTGAAAAGCAAACCCACAAATGGGGAAAACATCTTAGTGAACTCCCCCTCAGACAAGGGACTTTTGTCTAAAACATATAAAGAATTTAAAAAACTCAGACCCCCAAAATTCAAAGATCCAATCCAAAAATGGGCATCTGAGATTAATACGCACTTCTCAGATGCAGAAATACAAATGGCAAATAAATACATGAAAAAATGCTCATCATCATTGGTCATTAGAGAAATGCAAATTAAAACCACACTGAGATTCCATCTCACTCCTGAAAGAATGGCCAGGATCAAGAAAACCAACAACAACAAATGCTGGAGAGGCTGTGGGGAAAAAGGAACTCTCCTGCACTTTTGGTGGGAGTGTAGACTGGTACAACCTTTGTGGAGGTCAGTCTGGAGATTTCTCAAAAAGCTGGGATTGGAAGTCTTATTTGTTTCAGCTATTCCACTTCTAGGCATATTCCCAGAAAAACTGAAAGCATCATACCACAGTGATATATGTGCACCTATGTTTATAGTAGCATAATTTGTAATTGCCAGATCTTGGAAACAACCCAAGTGTCCATCAACTGAGAAATGGATAAAAAAGTTGTAGTATTTCTATACAATGGAGTATTACTTGGCTATTAAGAAGGATCACATTGAGATATTTATCAATCAATGGGCACAGCTTGAGACCATACTCATAAGTGAAATAAATCAATCTCGCATGTGTGAATACCAAATAGTTTCTCTAATGTAAGTAATGATTCAAATATATAAAAGTATGATTCCTCATTATGTGGCCTTGAAGCCTTATAAAGTTTTCACTTATTAATTGGAATGTCTTTATTCTGGACTGCTTGATATGGAAATATTTGAAGCTATTGTATATGAAGTTATATTCAAATATTTCAAGGAAAAAGACAGACACTATGGTAACTAGTATTAAGTCGGGTTATTTGGTGGTGAAGCACTAGGTTGCTGAAATAGTCATGCTTTGATCTGTATTGTTACGTTGTTATGTCCTCTTTTATCTCAATCTATCCCTTATTCATTAAAAAATTATTTAGTTTTTATGATGTTTTAATTAAGGGGAAAATTTTTTTAAAAAGCAGGATATATTATAGTAACTTTTTGATTTCCTATTAACTTGATTTGAAGTCCTGTAATACTCCCACTATCTTGTTCTGGCTGATTAGACTCTGTTCCATTATGTATGATAGTATCAAGTTTGAGGGTATAGGCAACTACTTAGAAGGCAATAAGATTCACTATGATGCCCATTCTGTTTTGACTATTATCTCCTTTGGAAGTCCTGTAATGTTTACAATGTTTAGGTTTTATTGGTCTTATTCTCTACTGTTTAGTTCAACATTATAATACCTAATGAGATAGACAAGTCTTTTTAAGGAAACAAAAGACATTGTTGATAACCTTTGTTGATAACTTTGTACTCTGTTTTTACATCATGAACTATGTCTATCCTTGGTTTTGACGGACAGCTTTGTTTTGCCATATTTGACTTTATTCTCTTCCAAAAAAAGTAATAAGAACTAAGGAGTAATAAAACCCAAAATGTGTAAATTTTGTTGTAAAAAAGAGAGGGGGGAAAGTGCTCTAAAGGATACAACTGAAAGTGTGTTTAGGGGTGTTAAATAGATGACCATATTAATGTTTTTGGTTGGATCATTGAACACTACTGTTTACAGTCTCACTGTAAACAGTCCACTTTGTATGCTTTGATACTGTCACTTGAGCAACTATCTCTAAGATGATAATGTGAAATCTATTAACTGGTGATTTATTACTGTTTTTCTTTTGTAGTCTGTATTACTTGTACCCTTATACCACTTTGTTTTGTTTTGTTTTCTCTTTTTCCTTTTAAATAAAATTTTAAAAATCCATCTAATATTTATATTCCCTTAGTTATGTTCTAATGCCAACATTTACAATATATTACAAATTCTTGTGAACTATTTAAACTTGTAATGAAAAATTTTAGAGGCTCTATACAGATGGGTAAGAGAGTGGGCAGTATTTTCCAAATGCTGTTAAACAGAGTATGAGCAAAGTGATTCAATACCTCTCAAGATTTACTTGCATTTGGGACTTTATACACATGATTCCTTGAAAACTACTAACTTCCAGGAAGTTTTTATAACCTCTGTGGGGAAATTATTCCGTGTGTGTGTGTGTGTGTGTGTGTGTGTGTGTGTGTGTGTGTATAAAATCTCTCAGAAAATCATCTTCTGTATATAATAATTCATATTGAAGTTTAGAGCAATTTCCTCTATCTTCATTAAAAATATACAACTACTAGTAAAATTCTCCATTAAATAACCCAAAATACACACACAAAATATATTTTATGCTTACTTCTCCATGCTTTCAATTCATCTATCTAGTTAATTCAAACTCTTCAAGCATCACTCATAAATCTGTATAGCAAAATTTAAATTTCATTACTTTCTACTTGAAAGCAGTGTATAGGATTTTGAGCCTTTGTAATGCCAGATAAAGCTTAAATGAGGTTTTAAAAGCGGATTACTTTTGTAGGTGAAATCCTAAGCCTCTTTGAACTAAAGCTTATGATAGATGCTCTCCCACCTCATGAAATTGTATTTAATTCACAAAGGAAAACACTGGATGTATTAATTAAAATGGTTTGTAAACTGTAAACTGCTTGTTAATAGGCTATGTACAGAAGAAAGAAAGTGTTTTCTGGGAATACAAAATAAGCTCTTTCAACACAAAGCACTAGTGACCTTCTAAAACACTGGCAGGATAAAGTGAGGTCTATTGATTTGCAGATATCAAACAACAGGAAAACAACAACAACAGAACCTTGTTATATCAGACACACGAGTCAAACTGAATAACATCTAACAGTAATGGCACAGTGGAATTTGGGGTTAAGGAATCGTCATGAATCATATCTAAAATGTGATGTATTTTAAGATTCAGAGAATCAAAGATGGTAGAACAGTTCAACACGTTAAAGCACCACACTCACTCATCTGCCCTCCTTAGAGCCTTCATCCTCTAAGAGCTCCGCTTAGGAAGAAGAATCATCAAATGGGCTGACTTTGCAGCAAGCAAAATGAAATCAAATTATGTTTCACCTGAGTTTCTACCCAAGAGCAGCAACTAGGTCAAAAAGCATAATTATTAGCATCTGAATTCACCTGATAATCCATCTCTAAAGCCTCTGTGGTATCAGGCAGTCTAATACTGTACAGAGATGTGGCTAGAAGTGAACCACTGGTATGAAGACATTAGTGCACTTGACTAATATATTCCAATTGCACTCTGTTGTTGCTCCTCCTGTACTTTCTAGCTATCACTTTTGCACAGCAAATAACCTCAATGCCTCTGGTCTCTGAAGAGAGGGGTTGCTCCATTGCTACTGCCTAGGGAGTGAAGACTGGCTGGGCTCAGCTGGTGGCTCTTGACTGGGAATTTTCATGTAATTACAGTGGATGCTGTCACCCGAGGCCCCCTCTCTCATGGAGGAGCTTGATAACCTCAGCTGGTGCTGTTTCTTTGGTTACCTGATGTCACTTACTAGGGTACCTATCTGCGACTGTATGCCTTCCTGACATGGTCACTTGGCTCCAAATCTCTTCCCTTCCACAAGCACAAGTTGTGGAAGCAAAATTTTTAATTGAGTGGATTTTATCTTCTAGGGAAAGCTTCTAAATTTTACTGGAAAACTTGCGATTCTTTTTCTCTGGCACCTGACACTTTAGAAGAGGCAACAAAAAAGGTCAGTATTCCATCCTCATACACTTTCAACATTCTTGGAAGCACCACCAAACAGCTACAAAACCTTCTGCCACATGAGTGTCCTCTAGAGTTTTACATACCTTCCCCTTTCTTCCTTCTTTCAATATTGCATCATCCAGTCTTTGGAATATGAAATAACTCCCTATTCACTTAAATAATCAGTTTCCTTCATTGACGTCCTAACAATTTTCAAACAGAAAGTCTCCATAATTTGACAGATTTATATCTAACTATATCATATTCAGTTTGGTTTTATAAATATTTTTTTCTTATTTTGAAATCTTATTTGTTCATTGCTAATGTGCAGGCAAACCATTTGCTTTTGTCAATTCCTACACCAGACTTAGTTCAAAAATGTGCATTACTGCTTTCTCAAACAATGACCCCGAACTCAAAGTGGTCATGGCTGACTATAAATAGAAAACAAGAAAAACAAATTGTATTACATTAACTGATAAAGAAATGTATCAGTCTTTAAAAATATGAATGTGACAAACCTTTAGCAACAGTTTGTTCCACCTGGCTTTACTTATGTGGAGCTTAGGTAAATTCAAAATGAGTATCTAAAATGTTCAGTACAATGGATGCACCTGATAAGTATAATCTGTCAGCACCTTGGCAGTTCTTAGAGATGGACAGACTATCTTTTACACTGAGGATGTTGGGGGGGGCTGGGAGTGGAATGTTATGGCTTATCTAGATGTCTCTTCAAAACCTCATGCAGACATGGGAGGCAGCTTTTTTCAGAGGCAGCTGAATCTAGACTTTGGGACTGATTGATAGCGCAGTGCTGGGGTTAAGGGTTCCGGGACTAAAGCTGGGTGGTTTCTGGATCACTCCACTGGACTGCCACCACCTTAATCCCAGCAGTTTGGATAAAATAAAAGGGGCACAAAAAGCATGTTCCACCTTTTTGCTCTTGCTTTTGCTGTCTTCCACCACTGTGAACTGTTGCCCCTGTGTCAAGCCACCCTGCCTCAGAGCCAGCTGATTATGGACAGAAATCCCACAAACTGTGAGATCAATAAGCTTTTCCTTCCTTAATTTTGTAAGTTGGGTATTTTGTCACAGCAATGGGAGAAAAGTAACTAAAACAGGCTCTGAGTAATGGAGCAGTGTTTCTCAAAATTCATACAGTAGTATAGTTAGCATTTGTTCCTCTTGGAAATTAGAACTAAGCAAAAAATTCATTATATTATTTACATACTGAGTGGTTAAGGATGCAGTATATTGATGTCTCCAGCTTACACTTGAATGTACCAGTGGGTTGCCAGGCAAGAGTGTGTGCTGATGTACACATAGGTAATAAAGCAAATTAATCAAAAGAGGTACTGTAGGGGATATAGCTCAGCAGCATAGCACCTGCCTGGCTAAGATAAGATTCTGAGTTCAATTTCCAGTATCACATTCTCCCTCCCAGAAAAGAGAAGTTGAATCACAGATGCAGGTATGTTCTGTGTACAATTTTTCGGTATGTTTCAATTTTTCATATTGGATAAAACAATGAAAAAATTCTAGGTAAAAGTACAGATTTCCAAATCATTATGGACTGAGGTTGAGTTTGAGGATGTTTTCTACTCACTTACTATCAGAATTTTCAGGGTTTATTCTCACCAATAAAACATGTAATGGAAACCTGATGTCAGTATGTAATTGTTCAGAGTAATAGAGAGCAACGGGAAAGTGAGATTGAACATAAATAATTACTCAGATCTGTACAAATATCATATTGTCTACCTAAAAAGCTTGGTATAGGTAATATTTAAAATATCTGCTTCTTCATTTTCATATCAAGTTAGTTATCTTGATACAAAGTCCCAGAACACATGGATGTCTAGGAATGCATCCAAAAACAAACTCGGTATGAGCGGGCACATTGTGGTGAAGTCTGTGAAACAGAAGCGATGGAACCTGTCATGTGTGCTAATAAGGCCTCAGCCAAGCCTCTGAGTCACATCATCTTAAAATGATAGAGTGCATTTTAGGTCAATTTTAGATTTAAATACAAACATGGAGGAAATGTGTTAGTCACTCTCTCCTTCTCCAGTTTTCCTTATTAGCAGTGCCTTGTTCTATTTTATATATTTCTATAATTGATGAGTCTATATTGTTACATGACTATGGCATGACTATGTGGTTTTTATTATGATTTACTCTTTGTAGTATAAATTTTCTAGATTTTGGTAACGGCATAAAGACATGTGTCCATTATTAAAGTACCATAAATAATACTGGCATGGCCATGAAATCACCCTGTGTTCTGCCAGCTCTTCCTCCCTCCCAGTCCACAGAGCCCCTGAAGTCACTCTCCTAACTATCTCCTTAGTTACACCTTTTCCATAGTGACATATATTTGGAATCATATAATAAGTGCTCTTACAAGATTGGCTTCTTTCACTTAGCAGTGTGGTATTTGGGTTCTTCTCTGTCTTTGGGGCTTCGTGGCTCTTTTATCTCTATTACAATGCACTACTCCGCCATATAAATGTACCGCAGCTTACTCACCCAGTAACCTACTGAGGAGCATCTTGGTTGCCTCAGAGCTTTAGCAGTTATGCATATAAAGCCACCTCCACATCCATGCATGCATTTGGTATGGACACAACATTCAGTTGGGTAAAGACCACAGCAGAGATCGCTGGACTGATCACACAGGAAGAGGAGAGTTAAGAACACTCATGCAGTTCAAAGAGTCTGTCTGATCTTACACTTCAACCAGCAATGAAAGAAAGGTCCTGCCTTCCCACACCCTCATCAGCACCTGGCACTGTCAGCATGTGAGGATTTGGCCACTCTGATTGGTGAGCAGAGCAACTAATTTGCTCCAATTTGTGGTTCCACAGTGGCTAATGATGTTAAGTATTTGATAATATTTAATTCATCATCTGTGTAATTTCTTTGATGAGATGTTTGCTCTGTCTCTTGCTTATTTATAATTAGGTTATTTCCTAATGTAGAGGAAACATTATAGAATCATAGCTTATTTCTTCTTGTTGAGTTTTAAGAGGTCATGTGTATTTTTTTTTTTTTTTTTTGAGACAGGGTGTTACTATGTAGTTTAGACTGGCCTTGAATTCACTTTGTAGCCTAGGCTGATCTTGAACTCATGGAGATCTTCTTGCTTCAGCCTCCCAAGTGCTGGGATCACTGGCATACACCCCCATTCCCCAATAGGTGTTGCATACTTTGGATACCAGATACGTGTTGATTATGACTTTCTCCAAGTCTTTTCACTTTCTTTAAATGTCTCTCTTAGAAAGGGAGCTCATTGAGGCTGGGGAGCTCAGCGGCATAAGTGCCTGCCTTGAAAGCAGGCAGTTGTGAGTTGGATCCCCGGTACCGATAAGAAGGAAAAAGACAAAAAAAGAAAAGAAAGGGAACTCATGATTTTTAATGACTGTCACCTTGCCAGTTTTTTATTTAAGAAGCATGTGCTTGATGTTGTACATAAAAACTCTTTGCCAAAACAAAATTTATGTATGTATATTTTCTATCGTTAGCTTAGAGTATCTTTTTAATTTTTGCATTTTGCATTCTATTCATGATTTTTTTATATTGTCAAAACAGTATGTTTGTGATGTAGATTTCTTTTATTTTTAAATACATGCCACATATAATTTTTCCAGCACCATTTGTTGAAAGACTATTGTGTCTGTATTGTACACTTTTACTTCTTTCCAAATTGTTAATTAAAATAGAGATAAAAGTTTATTATTTAATATTTAGTCTACTTAATATTTAGTAATACATCACTTTTTAAATTTATACTTCGATTTCTTTCATAAGAGTTTTGTGCTTTCCTCACAAGGGTCTTACATACATTTTGTTAGAATCATTCCTAAATATTTTCTCTTTTTTACAAATTACTGTAAAAGTATCTTAAGCATCGTGCTTTTGACTTAAAATTCTAGTTGTTTGTTATCTTTATAGAGGAAAATAACTGATTTTGTTTATCAATTTTGTAAGCCATCACCTGTTACAATTCATTTTTAAATTTTGTTCGTTCTTTGTGTTTTCTCCGTAGATGATCAAGTCACTGCAAACAAAGGCATTGCTATTTCTTTCTTCTGAAGCTGTACACATTTTATTTAATTTTTTGTGATAGTGTGATTATTAGGACTTCCAGTACTGAGCAGGAATTGTGGGATCAGCTTTCTGATTTATCACCTGGGTTGGCACAGAGATGTAACTTCTCACTATGAAGCTAACTGCAGGTCCTTCATAGGAGTTTTTCTAGTGAAGCCTGTGCTGCTCTGTGTTAAGCGTTCTTAGAGATTTTATCAAATGGTTTTATTTAACTTTTAATAGACTTTCATAGCCTTTTTCTATAATTACTACTACTAATTATATCCCGTTTTGAAATAGACTTGCATGTCTGCTATACATCTCACTAGGTATTGATATGTGACTCTTTTAATCCATATTTGGGTACAAGTTATTCCTATTTTATTGAATACTTTTTTATCTATGCTCATGAGAAATACTGACTAAAAGATGTGAGAAAAGACCATCTTTTTCCTGATATAAGTACAAAGGAAGGGGGTACTACACTATTCACATCTGACAGTGTCATTCAAACTAAAACATTGCACGTATTTTTCAAAATTAAATCAACAAAGTGATATGGAGTTAGTATTTAGAGATTTTACATAATCATCAGAAAAATAGATTCATAAAATTTTTCATAAATCCAAAAGCAAGATTATTAAAACAGTATCCTGCGACTATTACTGTGGAGGAAATGTGGCCTGTGTACAGACACACGTGGATGTGGGCGGTCATTCACAGAGATGTGTAGGGTGCAGTGTGAGATCCCTGGAACCCTGTAGGTGGTGGGATGCAGGCTGGATTTTCTATCTCATTGATGCTGGAAGGAGGAACCAGGCAATGGATGGGTTAATCAAACCACTGTGATAACTGTGAAAATAGCCACCACTGAGAAAGGGAATACAAACATGCATGACTATATTAAAATAAATGCTATGATCTTTATACTGAATCATGTTAAAAAAAACTGAATACAGAGCTCTGGCTGTAATTAGTAATATTACAGAGACCTCCAACATACACATCACCATTTACTTTCCAATGTATCATCCCCCTCATGTCTACACTCACTTCCACTTATTTTCAAATGTGTGGCTTTAATCGTGAATATTTTCACAACTCTCATGTCTGTATATCCAGTTCATATTTCTTTTTGAATATGCTAACATAATATCCCACAGTTAACATAATGTCACAACATTAAAAACAAAAATCATCTTCACCTAAAATGTATAAGCACTAGCAATTCTCAACTCTAGTTTCCTTTTTTTCAGTCAAAATGAGAAAGAACAAGAGAAAAATGGCTTTTCTCTCTCTCTCCTCACCTAACCCCTAACACTTTCACATTGCCAGTTTCTCCTGAGCACCTACCATTACCTTATTTCAGGTTTCTCTCATTGTATAACCTGTTTACAGTCTACAAAGGTAATTAATTTCCACCAATATTTCATTCTACCTTAAATTCTGAAGTGAGTTCAGGGATCTCTTTTCACATAAACCCATGAGATACTTGGACTTCACTATGGCTCATTTTTCCAAAATACAGAAACACCCAGGTAGCTTAGTTAAGCAACTTCTTACAGTATATAATCAACTTACAATAAATCCATAGAACTTATTTTTTTTCCTTGTTCATGCATATTTCTTTGATATTTGCCTAAAAATGGAGTATATGATCAAATGCTGTGTTGCGAAAAATATCAACTTGCTTTGAAAGTTTTCTTTTTTCCTTGTTATTTTTTAATTGTATTTAGCATCAAATTTAAGTATGCATACATAAATTTTTAATGGTGCCAAAAGTTCATTAAAGTAAAAAAAAAAAAAAAAAAAAAAAAAAGAAAAGAAAAGAAAAACAGGCTCCACAGAGCAACTTTGGGCCAGGTAAAACTAGGAAAAGATGTGAACCCTACAAGTGTGAAGGCGGTCCCCAAGCAAGTCAGAACACAGTGGCCAGATTATACACTGTCTTTAGTCATTTTTAAACACATTATTCAGACAATTCTGAAGAGCAAAATACCTTCAAACAGATAAATCAATATATATTCTTGATGTTTGTATTAGTTTTGCACTGTGTAAAATATCTGAGACAATCAACTGAAACAGAGGAAGGGTTTACATTGGCTCACAGAGTAGGGGTGTCATCCAAGGCTGGTTGGCCCTGTTGGCATTTGTGGTTTTGGGCCTAGAAAAGCAGCCAGTCACAGCAGACACGTGCAGAGGAAGCTGCTCACCTCACAGTGTCCATGAAATGGAAAGAAAGATGAAGTGAAGAGCAGTGTCATCCAAAGCACAAACCCCAGTGGACCAGGACATGGCACTAGGCCCCACCCCAACAGCAACCCAGGCTGAGGACGAGGCTGTCAACACAGAGACCTCTAGGGACATTTATTCAAACAGCACTCATTTTTCAAATGCAATCAAAGTACATAATTACTTCAAAAACAAAACATGTTAAGGTAGATGAAAACCCAGACTAAAACATCTGTGTAATCTCATTCAAGTTAGATTTTGTTTGAGAACATGGCTGTGACTCACTTTATCAAATATGAAACAATTAGTCTAAGTGAGTCACTGCACATTCCCTCATTTAAAATACGGAATATCTCTTGGTGTCTATCAACTAAGAAGCAAAAAGAAGTCACTATATTAACTGGTTTTTAAGGACGTGCCATTTCCCTTTATTCACTGCATGTGAGTTAGTGATCTTACAGCTTGTTTTGTCTTTTATAACTATTCCATCAGCTTCCTTAAGCATGTGTTTGGTTTGCTTAATCATATTTATGATATTTTTATTTTAGATTTCAATACTTTCTAAAGTATGTATTTTGTTTAATTCTATTTATTATAATTTGAACTTTTATCTAAATTCTGAAAAACCATGTAATGATTCATGATCTTCCTGTGAAAAGACGTACTTAAAAAAACTGTAACCCAGTTGCACTTTGGCACACCTGTTCTGTCCTGGAGATGTGAGTTAATGGTGGGAGCCTGGGCTTCCATGTATGAACCTCAGCTGAACTCTTTCCTTTATCATGTGTGTGAGTGTGTGTGTGTTCTGTGTAAGAATTATGGAATGATATAAAAAAGGAAAAAAAGAATTATGGAATGATTCATTAAAGACTTCCAGTTACACAACAAACATCAAATTACAAAATTTAGTATTAGGCAGCAGGATGGAA
Organism: Cavia porcellus; assembly: GCF_034190915.1. Classification (NCBI taxonomy): domain Eukaryota; kingdom Metazoa; phylum Chordata; class Mammalia; order Rodentia; family Caviidae; genus Cavia; species Cavia porcellus. The sequence goes on from NW_026947497.1 coordinate 54,956,904, forward strand.
ATAATTATACTGACATTTTAAATGCATTATGTTGCTGAATAAACAAATTCCAAACAGACACATTGTTTAAAATTGTTTAAACTATTACAGTCTACAGAATCTAAAAAAAGTTCAAGGGTTAAAGGAATGTATAAAATTCTGAATGTTAATAAAGAACTGTTACATACTTTTTTAAACATGAATAGTAATTGCTTAAAAATCAATGTAATATTTATATTCCCTTAGTTACATTTTAAATGCCAACATTTACAATATATTACAAATTCTTGTGAACTAATTAAACTTGCAATGAAAAATTTGAGAGAAGGTATACAAATGTGTAAGAGAGAGGGCAGGATTTTCCAAATTCTGTTAATCAGAATATGAGCAAAGTGATTCAATGCCTCTCATGATTTACTTGCATTTGGGATTTTATCTATAGGATTCCATGAAGATTATTAACTTCCAAGAAAAGTTGTGTATAACCTCACTGGGGAAATGATTCCATATATATATATACACACACACACACACACACACACATTTAATCTCTCAGAAAATCATCTCCTCTAACAATTCATACTGAAATTTATAGCAACTTCTTCTATCTTCATTAAAAATATACAACTACTAATAAAATTCTCCATTAAATAATGTAGCATACACACCCAAAATGTATTTTTATGATTACTGCCCAATGATTTTAATTCATCTATCTAGTTAATTCAAAATCTTCAAGCATCACTCAGAAATCAGTGTAGCAAAATTTAAATTCCATTACTTTCTACTTGAATGTAGTGTATAGGATTTTGAGCCTTTGTAATGCCAGATAAAGCTTAAATGAAGTTTTAAAAGAGGATTATTTTGTAGGTGAAATCCTAAGCCTCTTTGAACTAAAGCTTATGATGGATGCTCTCCCACCTCATGAAATTGTGTTTAATTCACAAAGGAAAACACTGGATGTATTAATTAAAATGGTTTGTAAACTGTAAACTGCTTCTTAATAGTCTATGTACAGAAGAAAGAAAGTATTTTCTGGGAATACAAAATAAGGTCTTTCAACACAAAACACTAGTGACCTTCTAAAACACTGGCTGAGTAAAGTGATGTCTATTGATTTGCAGATATCAAATAACAGGAAAGCAACAACAACAGAACCCTATTACATCAGACACATGAGACAAATTGAGTAACTTCTAACAGTAATGATGCAGTGGAGTTTGGGGTTAAGGAATCATCATGAGTCATATCTAAATTGTGATGTATTTTAAGATTCAGACATAAAGAAGGTGGAATAGTTCAGCATGTTACAGCGCCACACTCGCTCATCTGCCCGCCTTAGAACCTTCATCCTCCAAGAGGTCTGCTTAGGAAGAAGAATCATCACATGGTCTGACTTAGCAGCAAGCAAAATGAAAAACAAATTATGCCTCACATGAATTTCTACCTGTGAGCAGCAAATAGATCAAAAAGCACAATTATTAGCATCTGAAATCACCTGATAATCCATCTCCAATTATTCTGTGGTATCAGGCAGTCTAATACTGTGCAGAAGCCACAGTGAGCCGTGGCTAGAAGTGAACCACTGATACAAAAGATGTTAGTACACTTGACTAATACATTCCAATTGCACTCTGTTCTTGCACCTCCTGTACTTTCTAGCTATCACTGTTGCACAGCAAATAACCTCAATGCTTCTGGTCTCTGAAGAGAGGGGTTGCTCCATTGCTACTGCCTAGGGAGTGAAGCCTGGCTGGGCTCAGCTGGTGGCTCTTGACTGGGAATTTTCATGCAACTACAGTAGGTGCTGTCACCTGAGGATCCCACTCTCATGGAGGAGCTTGAGAACCTCAGCTGGTGCTGTTTCTTTAGTTACCTGATGTCACTTACGAGGGTGCCTATGTGTGGCTGCATGCCTTCCTGCCATGGTCACTTGGCTCTAAGTCTTTCCTCTTCCAAGTCCACAGATTCAAGTAGGAAAAGCAAAATTTATAATTGAGTGGATTTTGTCTTCTAGGGAGAGCATCTAAACTTTACTGGAAAACTACATGATTCTTCTTCTCTGGCACCTGACACTTTAGAAGAGGCAACAGAAAACGTCAGTATTCCATCTTCATTACGCTTTCAACACTCTTACAAACACCACACAAAACAGCTGCAAAACCTTCTGCCACATGAGAGTCCTGTAGAGTTTTACAGGGCTTCCTCCCAGCCATCATCCCCATGAGTGCCCTCCAGTCTTCCCTCTACACCTTCTTCCCACCCTGGAATCTTCACTTGCTGAAGCCCCTGTGGATACCCTTCAGCAACGCTCCTCCTGCATGGAGGACATGGCATTGCCACTGTAGCATTTTCAAGTACAAACTTTGGCTAGGTTCATTTGGTTGTGCAAAAATCACTTCCTGAATTTGTGACATCAAAGAACAGCAACCCACATATATGTACTGCCCTGCATTTCTAAAGGTTGCTGGTATAGCCCTGGGGCCTTAAGGTCCCATGGAACCTGGGCTGGCTCCATCCTGAAGGCTTCTTGCTTCCCATGTCTGCTGGTGATGCAGGCTCTTTCTGGAGCCCCATTCAGTGCTGCTGGCTGCAGAATCTGGCCTGAGGTGGCCCTCAGTTTTCTCAGTTGATGAAGTCTGTACATGAGCCTGGTGGAGGTCTCACCAGTCTAACACAGAAGGCTTTAACCTCCCTTGCTCCATGGTCAAATGTCCACCCTACTCCAATGAGAGGGAGCACAAATTCCCCCTTTTGATGAGGGAAGTACCAGTAAGTATAGGTGAAAACCAGAATAATTGCAGTGCGACTATGCACCTGTCATTAGTACATCTGACATGTGTTCCCAGCACATCACAAGTGTGAGAGGTGCTTCAAATAAAATGTGCCCTAACACCACTTTGAAATTATAGTGGGATATAAATTACTGATGTTTTTGTATAACATTATTAAGAAAGTATATTTTATATTACAATTTTAACATTTTAATAAATACATTTAAATGGGAAAGAGTACCTTTATTAGTAGTGCTTCTTTCCAGGGGAGGTGTCAATTCTGAGCTAGTGGGAAGGTGCTTTTGGGATCCTCACAGAGCTTTGCTTCTTGCTTTGGCTGCTGGCAGCTGCAATTGCTCAACAACAGTGTCCCAAGCTATAACTAGGGTTTGTGTGCTGCAGGAATAATATTTCAATGAAGTATCACACTCAAAGATTATGCAAGTACACAAGTTTTCCTGTGGACATTCACTAGAATATTAAACATTAATTCCTCAGAAAAAACACAATCTCAAAGGAGCAAAAGTAATGTATTTTTAGTTCAGTTTAAACTAATGAGCAGGTTTGGGACTAGCCAGGTTTCTTTGCATTTTGAAAGTCATATGATATACTCAATTAACTATTTTAACTATATAGCAATTTTTAAAAATTACTTCTGATGATTATAAAACACATAAAGTTAATGTTACTATAATTATTTGAATATACTTATATCTGCTTGATATTATGTAGAGTTACATTACCAAATAAAATTGTATTGCCATATGTTGTACTTTTTAGGAAAAAAATACTTGTAAAGTGGAAGATTTTTATTGCTATTTTGGATTCTTGCTGCCAGGATTTCCTGTGTGTAGAACAAAAGATTATGAAATGAGGCTGCATTCACTGAGCTCGGATGTGTTTGTGTGGCCTGCTGTGTGCTTGTGTTGGAGGTCTTACAGTGTTTTCCACAGTAATATCTACACAAGCCCAAGGTCAGTCATATGCAAGTCTATAATCAGTCTGGAGGCAGAAGGCAGGTGCAGCTCTCCTGAATTTGACCCCTTTAGCTCCTCTTCTGCCTCTTCCTGGAACTCCTGCATCTACTTCTCCTACCAAGGCTGAAGTATTAGATTTTTTACCACTTTTAATTCTAGCTTCCCAGAGACAGCCTTGAAACTTGAAAATACTTTCATATATAGTTACATCTGTATTCCCTTTAATGTTATTATTTTAAGAGTGGATCTCACTAAATCACTAATTTTCCCCTGTGGAACTGGAACTCATGGCCCTATATCCTCATCATCTAAGTTCTGGGATGCAGGAGTGTGCCACCACACCTGGCATTATATTCTTTACAGTAATTCTCTCCCTCTTTCTCTCTCTCTCTCTCTTTTTTTTTTTTGGATACCGGGGATTGAACTCATCACCGCACACTTGCATGACAGGCACTTATGCCACTGAGCTAAATCTCATAGAGTAACACTTGAGCCACAGGTATCTATAAGTAACTGATTACTTGTTGCTGTTCGTGTGGGAACCTGTTGAAATGAAAACACAGTGACCTTGAGAACCTCACTGGGTGGTGTCTGTTCACTGGATGTCTACATCCTAACTTGAGGCTTTTCACTTTTAAAGAAATAGATAAATCACTGTACTGTGTGCAATATTGAGATCTGCTTTATAATTTTGTGTTATAGGCACAAAGATGAGTGGTTTTAAGCATATCTAGGATGTAGTACATGAAACTAAAGAAGGAATCAGATGATTATTGTAACCTAATGGATGAATAATGGAATCCAGAAATGTCAGAAATTTATGGAAATTTTTAAAGTCCTACATACAGTTAAAACACTGGATGGGAATGGAAGAACATATCTATAGTCCCAGCTCTTGGGAAGCTGAGACAGGAAGATCATTTGTGCCCAGGAGTTTGAGATCAACCTGGAGCAAAACAATGAGGCACCATCTCAAGGAAATAAAGGAGAAAAGAAAAAAATCTGGCAGATCACAAGCATCAAGATAGGAAAACCTTTTGCCTAAAAATTGGAGAGTAGATCTTGACACTCAGAAGAAAAAACAAAGTAAAGAAAAAGAGACAGGGAAAAAGTGAACATAGAAATAAAAAGAAAGACTAAGACAAACAAATAAAAATAAAAGAAAAAGAAATGAAAAGAAATCATGAAATGAAATGAGCATTCCGTACCTCCCTCTGGAATCCTACAATCCTGAGTACCAGGAGACACTGGCAAATTCTCTGGCATCTTAAGAGTGTTGTACTTTATTTAAAAAAACAGGGCCCCATGATGAAAAATGGGGCAAGACCCCAAGATGACAAATGGGGTAAGGCGTCTTTTTTAAAAGAAGCACTTTTATTTTAGCTGGCCCAGCGACACAGTGCATATGGAATTTGCAAAGCTGTGCAACTGAGTTAGCATTTTGACTGATTTTTATAGTTCATTTATGATTAGCTCATTGATCATTAAGTACATAGTGATGAGAAACAGAAATAAGGTGGGCCTTGTTCCCCTTTGCTTGAGGTAAGAGGCATTTCACAGTGAGAGGTTAGCCAATTCATAGCCCTTGGTCTGCCAATTCCGGGAACATTTGGTTGACATAGCATCATTTGGGAACAATGGTTGACATAGCATCATTTGTCTCTTACAAGGGGAACAAAAGTTGACATTGTACACAGGTCTCTAAGGTGGGGGAGATGATGCATTACAGAACAGCAGAACTACGTGGTCAGTTAATTTATAACTATGTGGTTGGTGCTTGGTTACTAGGTTAATGAGCTCAGTACAGAATAACAATATTACTAATAACTATATTTTTAAGTAACTATTTTTGTTAATTATCTTTTAATCAATTATTTTAATTTTTAGCATCTTAGTATAACATTGCCCACTGATTTTTGTCAGTGAACCAAATCATTGGCTCATGGAATTTTCAAGCAGTGGTATTTGTTCATAAACTTGTGTCCTTAAAACCATGAGTTTTATTGTTTGAACCTGGTCTTTGACATAATTTACTAATCTGTTTATAATGTAAGGTCCAATTGTTAAACAAGTAAGTAAGATTAACAGAGGTCTGGAGGCTGCTATGATTAACGTTGTCAACCAGGGGGATAGAGAAAACCATCGCTCAAACCAATTCTGTTTAGCTTGTCTGGCTTGTTCTTGATCCTGTAGCTGCCTTTTAATGCTGGCCATACTTTGTCTGATAACCCCAGAATGATTTGCATACAAACATAATTTTTTTTCCTAATGCCAGACAGAGGCCTTCTTTCTTTAGGAACAGGAGATCTAGACCCTGCCGGTTTTGTAAAACCATCTCAGACAGTGAACTTAAAGAATTGTCTAATTTGGAGACAGAGTCACTAAGGGCTGTTAAATCTTGGTCAATGAGTGCATGTAAGTGTCTATAATTTTGGTCTTTTGACCATTAGGCTGGACACTCTTAAACCTATTGACCTTGTTATCTCAACTTTTAGTAATATAGGTAATAATACGGGATTTTCTTTGTTCTTACTGGACTCTTTAAGTCAAAGCTAGGGAATAAGTGACTCCTACCATTATCTCTAGAGTACCAATACACCTGGGGAAAGATATGGACTAATATGTAAAGCTCAGGGCATTGGGTAAACAGGTGATGCATGGAACAAGGAGTTATATTAGAAGTACAGGCAAACCAGGCTCCATTGGGAGCAACAAGGTGTTGATTAGCAGGATAGGAAAAAGTATAAATAAAAGTTGAAGAGGTATGATTACAGAATGCAGCATAAGGGGAAGTGTGCAAGGAGTAGGAGGCAGAGTAAACCAAGATTTCTGGAGCACCCTGTACATGTCCAGTGTGAGCAGGGGCTTAGCATCCCACCAACAAAAGGTGTCGTCTGTACAGGAATTTAAAAGTTGATTTGCCATAAGCAATGTCCAGAGGCAAGACAGGGCTAGAGATGTCACAGAAATAGCAGAGGGCAAAAAGGTCTCAGGAGCAGGAAGTCTAGTGGAGGAGAACAGAAGATTGGGTCTCCAGAGTGAGGAAAAATGTAACGACCCCCTTTATTTTTTGTCAAGCAGATACAAATTTACAACCCCAATGTCTACAAAAGTATTTTATCTCTATGGACTGTGAACACCCATGATCAGAGGCTGGCTGTTGCTTTTGGGGACAAAGATACCAGCCAGTGGACTGTACATTTTTTTTTTTAATAACTGGTGGATGGAAGTCAGAGCTAGCTTAAGGGCCTGGAGGAACTTAACAAGATCTTGATTAGCCAGATCAGCTAATTTTTTTTTTCTCAGAAATCTTAGGAATAAGAGGAGGACGTCTCCCACATAGGTCCCTGTAAGTCTCTAATAGCAACCAATCAGGCAGCATGACATGCAAACCCAACAACACTTTTTTGTCTAATTTTTGCTGGGATGTTATCTAATAGGGAACATAAATTTATCTTAATTATCTCATAGACAGTAGCATTGGCTACCAATAATTTACCAGTGAAATAGTAATTTTGAGTTTTAAACAGTGGGTTACAAGGTATCTCCTGGGGGTCTCCACAAGGAATAACACTTAAGAACAAGATTATCAGATACATTTGGCAATCTTAAGCTTTAAAGAATCCTTGGAGGGAACAACAGTCCACTTATCTGTAGGTTGATTGCTGTCAGAGGCCAGAACTGGCTCGAGGTGGCAATGATAAATCGAGGCAGGCTTTTTTGTGATTTTGATGGCAGTCAGAGTGTTGAGGACCATGGTGTAAGGGTCTTTTCACCATGGTTTGAGAGACTCACGGTGATGTCTCTTAATGCGTAGTCACTGCAGGACGTTCATCCTCAGGATGGGCTGAAGGCAGAGGTTGTTGTTCTCGGAATAACTGGTGGATGGAAGTCAGAGCTAGCTGAAGGGCCTGGAGGAACTTAACAAGATCTTGATTAGCCAGATCAGCTAATTTTTTTCTCAGAAATATTAGGAATAAGAGCAGGAGGTCTCCCACATAGAACTTTAAAGGGGAAACAACTGTAACATAGGGAGTACATTGAGCATGCAAGAGGGCAAAAGGAAGGAGACTCACCCAGTTCTCACCAGTTTTTAATGTCATCTTAGTTATTACCATTTTTAAAGTCTGGTTTATCCTTTTTACTTGTCCTGAACTTTAAGGCCAGTAAGCACAATGGAGTTTTTAATCAATCTGCAAAGCTTGGGTTAGTTTTTAATTATCTGGGCTATAAAAGCTGGGCCATTGTCAAACCCCATGGATAAAGGGAGGCCAAATTGGGGAAACTGCTATCAGGGCTGACTCAAGACTTAGTAGGAAAAGCTATCTACCAGTACTCATTCCCTTAAAGTCCAGGTTTTTCTTATTTTTGTGAACTCTATTTTTTAATATTTTTAGGCATAGTCTCACGATACCAAGTGGTTTCCATTTGTTATGGTTGCTTAGGATTTACCAACTGGCACTGAGGTCTTTTAAGGCTCGCAGACTGAGTAAGCTTTGGTAACTGAGGGATAAAGGAATGATCTCAAAAAGAGCAGCGAGTTTTGATCCACCCATGTGAGTGGACTGACGAGCTTGTTGGATGAGTTTTTAGCTCAAAGCCTCGCGGAGGAGGACTCGATTATCAGGCATTTGGTACCAGCCCCCGGGGATATCAGACTTTGCTTGGAGTTGAGCTGCCAAATGTAAGTCTTTTTGAGTGTAAAAGGGCTCTGACAGAGTGGGTGGAATCAGTAGCAATGCCAGGATTGTCTCAATCCCCACTGATTTTGTGGCTGCTTTTTGGGTAGTTACGTCTGTTAGATTATTTAATAGCCATATTCCTTGGCATCCAAATGGCAGCTAACAAATCTAAAACTTGGGGAGCATTTTTATCTTTTGGCCCCCTTAAGTCAATGAATCTCATTCCTGATAAATGGCCCCCTGAACATGGACAGTAGCAAATGTATATCTGCTATCAGTCTGACAACTTGAGGGCCTCAGCGAGAGCAATGAGTTCAGCCCATTGGGCTGATGTTTTTGGCTCCAAGGTTTGTTCCCATAGAATCTGAGAGTCTGTGACAGTGGCTCCCACGACCTACTTACCTTGATAGATGTGACTGTTTCCATCAGAGAAATATGATGGAACTCCAGACAGTAGCTCATCTCTCAAGTCTGGTCAAAGCCCCATGAAATGATCAGAGGGACAAGGAGAGGTCATCATCAGGCAGCTGAGTATCTGGGTTTAAAGACACTGTCCCCTTGAAACTGATGGTAGTCAGATCCAGAAGTAACGCTTGATAGGCAGCCATCTGTCTGGTGAAGCTTAATGAGAGTATCCAGTGATTGAGAGGAGATAATTAAAAAATTTTGTCCAAATGTCACTTTTTGGACCATTTTTACCACGAGGGTCACCGAGGTAATCATCGACAGGCAAGGCAGCAATAGGCTTTTGCCATGGTCTCAAACTCTAGGTCACTACTCCTTTTGCTATCCCTTGTTATTTATCAACATAGAGGGAAAGAGGTTTTTGCAACTTTGACAGAGCCAGAACTGGAGGTTCTGTTAAGGCTGATTTTAATTGCTGAAAAGCCTGGTCTCATGAGTCTGTAATCTAAAGCAGGCAATATATTATGGCTCCTAGAAATTTTTATATTTGCTTTTTAGTCACAGGAACTGGAATCTGTTGAAGGGCTTGCACCAGCTGGGAGGAAAGAGTCAGTTCTAAGCAAACTCTAATAACTAACTGAGGGGCATTTTTTTAAATCTCTCAAGCCTTTGCAATTTTTGCTTACTACCAGGTGTCAACAGTTATAAAGGTATTATTAATGGCCCTTGTCTTTTTAGGTGTTACCAGATCTACAGGTTAGAAATGTAATAGGTCTCTAGCAATCTCTCCAGAAACCCTGAGGAAGACTCATCATCTAATTGTCTCACCTCTGTTACCTTGGACAAATTGGTGGGTTTTCTGGCAGCTCTTAAAGGCTTATGAGAACAACTGGCGATATTGAACAAGAGCCTTTTTACCTCTGGTTGTCCGATCTGGGCAGGACAAAGGGAAAACACAGTTCTGGCATTTGGGATCAGAGGACAGGTTTTTATTTGGAATGCACACTGTTTTTTATCCCACAACATGAATGGTTTCTTTTTTTCTCTCTCTCTCTTTTATTGTAAACAAAACCTATAAAATCTGCTGGCAGTCATCCCAAGTGGGGTGATGAATGGAGAAGACAAATTTCAAAAGAGAAATAAGGCCCTGAGGGTCCTTGGAAAAAAGGCGGGTGAGGAAGAGAAGTCCAGCAATTCTGAACGCTGATAGCTTCTAGTCCAGATGGGACTGAGAATTACAGCCCTTTTTAATTTTTATTTTTATAGGAAAATATATTTTATATATGGTCCACACTGACTTTTTATCATTATATAAGCTTGGGATGACAAAGGGCTCCAGTTTGTCCTCCCCTTTTTAGAATATAATCTCATTTTAATGGAAACATTTTGCAGTAAAGGTTTACTGATCCAATACTGTCAAATTCTGAACACATTTGTTTTTGTTTTTTTCTGTTTATGTTTATTACCTGTCAATTATCTTTTTTTTAGCTTTTTAGACAACATTAAAACTTTTAACAAAATCCTTGAAGTGACTTTCTTAGTAGTCTAAAATATATTAAATCATTTTATGTCTTTTACCACCTTAAAATGTTACACTTTAAAAACTGTAACTTTTTAAACTGCCTCAATAACAGTATGACCTGGCTTTATTTGGTAAAGCCAATATGATTTTAAAAACCATAAACATATATATATATATATATATATATATATATATATATATATATATTATAAGTGTGTGTGTGTGTGTGTGTGTGTGTGTGTGTGTGTGTAAATATATGTGTATCGTTATATATTTACATTTTAACCAGAAAAACACTTTTAAAAATATGCCAAGGTTGTACATAATCAGTTGAGGACTAAAACATTAAACAAGGTGCCACAAAAGACAAGACCAACATTAAAGACACAAAGGATTTCTGGTCCACGGTTCAGCGACCTAAAGGGAAACAAATTTTTATTATGACCCTTAAGTCCAATAAGCCGCATGAAACCTGCAACAGTAGTTTAAGAGAAAAAAGAAATCTAAATGTTAGTACTGAGGTAACAGATTTAAATGAACAAATGGCTGCACCGTAAAAATATACCAAGCACAAAACCAAATGGATAAAAAAATCCCAAATCACAAATGGGCTAGAAGTCCTGTCTCGGAGGGCATCCTGCTCCGGTGCAGAAGGAGTCGGCCAAGCTCCTCTGCAACTTTAAAGGTGCACACTCAAATTACAAAGAACAAAAGATCCAAATACTTCCAGATGTTTCAAACCGATCAATGGGTGAAAAAATGTGGGGAGGGGTCCCCATGTAATCCCGGACGAGCCCCAAAATGTTGTACTTTATTTAAAAAAACAGGGCCCCATGATGAAAAACGGGGCAAGACCCCAAGATGACAAATGGGACAAGACGTCTTTTTTAAAAGAAGCACTTTTATTTTAGCTGGCCCAGCAACACAGTGCATATGGAATTTGCAAAGCTGTGCAACTGAGTTAGCGTTCTGACTGATTTTTATAGTTCATTTATGATTAGCTCATTGATCATTAAGTACATAGTGATGAGAAACAGAAATAAGGTGAGCCTTGTTTCCCTTTGCTTGAGGTAAGAGGCATTTCACAGTGGGTGGTTAGCCAATTCATAGCCCTTGGTCTGCCAATTCCAGGAACATTTGTCTCTCATAAAAGGAACAATGGTTGACATAGCATCATTTGTCTCTTACAAGGGGAACAAAAGTTGACATTGCACACAGGTCACTAAGGTAGGGGGGGAATGACGCATTACAGAACAGCAGAACTACGTGGTCAGTTAATTTATAACTATGTGTTTGGTGCTTGGTTACTAGGGTAATGAGCTCAGTACAGAATGACAATATTACTAATAACTATATTTTTAAGTAACTATTTTTGTTAATTATCTTTTCATAAATTATTTTAATTTTTAGCATCTTAGTATAACAAAGAACTTCCATTTACTTCATCAGGATAAGCCAGGCCATTGTGCAGCACCCTCACTGTACTGCAGCCATGACTGCAGTGTTCTGCCTGGAAAGACCCCCACACTCCACAGTTTGAAGCTGTGGGTTGTTGTCACTCAGCAGTGAACTGGGCCTGCTGTGGCTCAACCTGTGTGACTGTGCTCTACCCAGGGAAGGTCTAAGAAGCTGCATTGACTCCCCATGTCTTCTTTCCTCTCTCTTGGGCCAGTGGGTTGGCCATGCCATGTTTTCCAAGTGACTGAGGCACAAGAGGAATTTCCCAATCATGACAACAGACTAGTTGTCCTTGCTCCTGTTCAACACACTATCATACTGCCTTAGTTATTTTTCTCATTACTGAAATAAAATATACAACACCAGAAGTTAAAGGAGGACAGGGTGATAAAGCTCCCAGGCTGTAAGGGTTTCAGTCCACAGTCTGCGGGCTCTAAGACAGGATGGTGTGGCAGAGGGGCATCATAGAGGAGAAACAGTTCATGGCATGGAAGGCAGAAGACAGGAAGCAGAAAGCCTGCCTCTCCATTTTATCCCTTCCAGGCTACCTACCTTTTGAGAGGTGTGACCCACATCTAGGAAACCCCTTCCAATTATCTACAACCAGACCTGTGCTAAACTAATCTGGGGGCTGGTTTAGTAATCACATACTCTTAATCTCAGTGTCACCACCATTAATTCCAGCATCACGCACCCTAGATTCAGCCTGCTCCAAACGCCCTACCCATGAGGTTCTGGGAGACAACCACACACAAGTCATAACAAGTGTCATTGCCAAGGGAAGTTTTATGACAAAATTCTAATTCAAGGTGTAGGGAAACTTAACCCATGGTTTGTAAGGAAATCTTCAAATACACATAGCATGGAGAGTTAAGTATCAGTAAGATACCAAATAATACATTCTCCAACAGTATTTGCATCTTACAAATGAATAATTTTTAGTGGAGAGTGCCTGAATCTAGTTTTATATCTTTTAGGGAAATCACCAACACAATATGGACCCAAGGTTAAGGTGGAATCTCAAAAGCATCACAAAAAGTAGAAGATTAATAATGTGTGTTGTGACTTGTGTCTAGATCATGTTTCATGAAGAAAAATTTTCACAGCAGTCTGCATAGTATTTTTGTTACCAACACTATTTAGATATTATTAGTGAGTACTACAGGTCCATCCAAAATGTCCAAGTGTCCATTCATTTATCTATAAATATACAGCATACACACTAAACCACTGTCCAAATATACACAAACGTAACTAACACTTATTATATAACTAAGACTACCTTCTCTGTTGTTTTGAACTTTGAGTGTCACTCCTTTTTAATTTATAATCTATTTCTCCAGTGAAAAACCATGATCCATAAAAAGCGAAGTGACCTGAGATGCATAGCATGCAGAGAACCTTGACACTATTTCAGGGCCAGGCACCCTGTCTAACTATACTGCCAACAGTTGCTAGCTATCCTGGGTGAGAAAATTTGCAAAATCCCTAAGTAACTTTTAAAAACGTAAACAATTTTATTTTCCTTTCTTTATATTAAATACTCATGTTGCTGCTTACTGTTGTGCCCAGAAAAGCTATGCTTAGGCTATGTTCTGATTGCTGAGGCAAATTGCAGCCTTCTTTTTTTTTTTTTTAACCAAGTACTTAACCTGCCAATTTCTTTCTGTGTTACCAAACACTCCTTAGAAATTCCGTGGTTTTTTTTTTTTTTTTTTTTTTTTTTTTTTTTTTCCGAGATAAGGCTAAGTTTTCCCTGTTTTGGCTGGAGTGGTTTTGAAACATGTAGCCAAGTGAGGCCTCAAACTCAGGAGACTTTCCTGCCTTAGCCTCCAAAGTGCTGAATGACAGGCTGACACCACCATGCTCTGCATAAATAATGCCAGCTCTTCTGTGCATGTGAGAACTTGCAGAATAAGAATCTGCACCTCAGAAGGTTTAAATTGTTTTAAACAGATAGATATAATTCTCTCAGGGCCAGTGATTGATTCTTTAATCACTCAGCCAGGCCACAGGCATCCTTTGATTATTGTGCAATGTCTTCTCACAGCGCTGCTGACCTGTGACTATCCTTAATAATAGCATTTCCCCAGAACAAAGTAGACCCACTTTCCTCATTGACAGCATTCCATAGATAAAAACATCTTATCAAATACACTTTGCTAAAATTAAAGAGAGAATGAGAGGCTGTGTGCAGAGCAGGTGGTGTCTACACAGGAGAAAGGATGTATTTTTATGCTTTCAGTATGCATTTCTCCTTTCTAAACTGATGCTGCAGTTGAAGTAGAAGATGAAGGCAGTGTTACAAGGTAATAAAAATTGTTTCATGTCAAACCGAGGCAGTGTGACTTCAATTTGTCCCAACTATTCTCCAGTTTGCAAGGTGCTCCATGTGATAATTTTTGTATCCTAGTTTCTTTTATTCTAATAGTCACAAAAAATTTGGACCATCTCTTAGCATTTCAGACACTTGAATTAGTCAGCATGGGATATGTTTTTTTTTTTTTTTTGAGTAAGAAACAATCCCATATTTTAACAGCTTAGGACAACCAGTCTCTAACTCAAAGCCCACAAATGCTACCCCTAACCCTGCTTCAACCTTCCGGCCCTGCTGACTCAATGGGACTCTACAAAGACACCTCCTGCAAAGGAAGAGAATGATGTAATGATTGCACAGAGAGTTTCCTCTGCTTCAGGTCCTGTGTGACAAATGTCTTGTGAGTTCTCAACTCATTCATCAAAAGTACTCATTTGCTCTGCCTAACAAGCTAGGGTGAGTGGCAACTCATATGCACAGGTAGAAGCACTAGGAACAGGGCCTGATGAGCGCACAACCTTGGTCTGTCCCTGTACTAAAAGAGCCCTACTCTGGACCCCCATTCCAGGGCAATGCTGTGAAAACAATCAGATGTCTGGTGAGTGAGCAGCCTGACTCTATTTCAGTTCTCTCCCAAGTAAATCAAGATGCCTCTGCTAAGTGATCTAGGACTTTTCTATAATTTTGTAATTTTTACCTCATGGGAAAGAAGTTCTCTTATTTTATCTTGGGTGATAATCATTAGCCTTTTAAGACTGGTTAGATATATGTATTTCAAGAGCAAAATCAGTAGTATGTGGGCATAATTACGTTGCCTCGAGTTGGGAATGCAATGCCAGTGGTAACATTATTAGATTCAGCGACTTCCCATATGATTTACATAAGACACAGAGCACAGACCAATGACTAGAACAATAGAGGAAGTCATCCTTCAATCTCTATGTGTTTTTAAAGAATAAGCTAACAAATTTTGACTAACATCACTATGACCTGAGCACAAGCCATTTCTTATTCCCTGCTTCCTCCTGGTTTCAGTATCTGAGTGAAACCATGCTACAGACATCCTAGGGTCTGTAGAAATAATGTGGAAATTAATACCTGCTGATTTTTGCTAGTTGTGCAATGTTTTATTTATCACTTTGATAAACAGGGGATCCCATGTAATATTAAGACTGATTTGGTCAAAAATTACAAATTCACTAAATTTGTATGTAGGAAGATGAATATAAAATCACAGGGTGGGAATTATAATAGCAAGATTCTTCCCAATTTAAAAAAAAAATATAATTTAGCTCACGCTGCAGTAGGCTACAATACTCCCTTAGACACTGTTCTACAGAATGCACAAACATGCCCCCTCAGAAAATCTCTGAAATTTTACAATCATACTACAAAAGTCAAGAACCAAGAAAGATATTACCTGCTAAAATACAAACCAGACAGCCAGTACACAGTAGAGCACAAGGAAGGGAAAAAACTCCTAAAATCAGTTAATACAAAGAGGTTTAATTGTAGGATAATTTTGACTATGTAGAAAAGCAAACCAGAGCTGAATGTGCTGTAGATTTTGCTGAGTGATTCTCCAGGCAGACAGTACAAAGCATGCAGCTGTCACCCATAGCCTGGAGCCAGACTTTATCCACAAATGCCTGTTGGGCTCATTTATGTTCTTAAGATCCAATCTGAGGAAGGCAGATCAGGTCCTGCTGTCCTCAGATCCTCAACCTGAGATGTAGGGAGTAAACTCAGTGCAGAATTAGACAGAGAGCGACTTTAACAAGACTTTGTGCTAATAAGGCTATTTTCTTGTGAGTTTATTATTCATTTCTGTGATCTAGACTTTTTTCAACATTCAACACGAAACCACCTTCTTGTTTCCTTTGTGTTTCCCCTCATATGACTAATTTATGAAAGGTCTTTGGACTCTCTTTACACCTCTTCTTTTCTTACTTACTTTCTCATTCCCAGTCTGGTCCCTTCCTATTCACTGGTTTAGCAGCACTCTATGTGGTGGTTTTCCAATTCATGACTCTTTGCCATTTTTCTTTAGTTCTGGACTCAGTCCTCTAAAGGCTATTCACAGACATGCTCAATAACTAAAAGAAGCATCTCAAATTCAGTGTGCGGTTTTAATTTGTACCCCAACTTTGGGTTATGCTCTCTGGTTTTCTACTCCTCAGCAAATAGCAACAGGACACATGTCAGTACACAATGCAAAACGGAAGTTGGCTCCCACCTAATTATTCTCTCTTCCTGACAGGCAACTTTAATCCAGATATAAATGCCCAAAATAAACTCAGCATTGATGCCTTTTCATGACCTCTAATACTGCTGCCAGTGGCTGTCAAATTGCACCCATAGAACATGTCCCTGTCCATGACTGGGCTGCCCTCTCGCTGGCACACCCAGCCCCACACCTGACCCACAGCGAGTGCACATTTCCTGCCCCATCATAGAAAGCTTCTTTTGTTATTTCTCTTTCTCTCCTTTGATTTCATCTTTGGTCCTTCATTCTTTGGAAACTCACATTCATATTCACAGACCACTGATCCTTTTAATTACAACTGAGGCGGTATATTGGTTTTCTCCATCAGTGATTCCACAGCACCACAAGCACTAAAAGAATCACATTGATGATGGTAAAATTATGTTTCGGACATCTGTCTCACTGTAAATTATATTATATTTGTTTGCTGACAAAGGAAAACATCCAACTGTTATCCATAGATTATGAACAGGCATGCTGCTAAATAAGTCAGATTTTGCTTGCCAAGCACTGGTACCATCTGTAAAGCAAAAATTATTTTTAAATCTATCCGAAAAGCAATAAAATCCACTGTAAAAAGTATTACTTGTCCCTTTAACTCCCAAGAAAACTTGGTAAACTGATATGTCTATGTGCCCAAATATAAAGTTTAAATATTAACCTACTAGGCACAAAAATTATCTGTCTAATTATTAAGAATTCTGAAGCTTACTTCAGGGAAAATTATTTTAGTCAGTAAGTTCTTTCTTCATATAGAAACCTGCATATTACATTGAGCACTGTGAGCACTGTGAACCCCGGCAGTGTGAACCTGAGCCCTCTACAGCACCTGAGATTCCAGACTTTGGAAAGCAGAACCCAGCTTGGGCAGCTCAGGCACTTAGAAGGGCTCAGGCTCCAGCTAAGGCCTGGGGAGAGGGCTGGGTGTGAACATCCTTGCTTCCAGGCCTAGTAATGAAAACCATTAACATTTAAAAAGAAGGCAGTCCTCAATCAGTCCTAAGAGATCAGTGGTCTTTTGGTGAGCAAGAAAAAAGCAGATTTTTATTTGCAGAAGAAATACTGAAGCCAACACTTCCAAACAAAGAGACAGAAACCAGAGTAATCACAGGGAGTATAATAAGGGTAACACCTTGTTTATGGGCAGTGACACTGTCCCGGGTTTCACTGCTTGTGGAGTGATAGTCTTCACCTAAAGCTTGCACAAGGAGTTGAATACACACTAGTCTAACCCTAACCAGTGTTCTGCTCTACATCTGCTCTAAAAATAGTGGAAATGCTTCATTCAGTGAGGACTTACTTCCTAACAAGCTCAGTATCTCACCTCAACTTACCCATAACTCTGAAAATAGTTTTTATCATTTTGAAAGCAATAAAATCGAGGCTTAGGAGAATGACTATTCTAACTTCACAGTGTAAGTAGCTAAGATGCCTAACTCTCAAGGTTGTTCCCTTTTACCAACGTTTCCAAGAGAAAACGTGTCTATAACAATAACTGAAATTCTAGAGTAAAAAACTGGTCTACTTTATCAACTTAAATAATTATGTATTCTTCTCTTAACAAATAAAATTAGAAAACAGTGATCTTTATTTGAGACACCAGCCTTTGCCACAAAAGTCTTATGAGGAAGTAGCCACACAGTTGTAAAAATTATCTCAGTACAGTGGACCCTGAAATCCACATGGGTTACACTCTTATAGGACCCGCGAATTGGGAAAGAAATAGGAATTTCAGATATCTTCTGAAAAATGTCTATTTTTATAGTTTAAACCCTAAATATGTTGTGTCTCCCACAGTTATGTACACTGATTTAATAAAATACTGTATTAATGAAGCTTTGGAAGGTGTAGGGTATTTTGGCGGTATTTCAAGGACCTTAGGCTTTAGACGGAACAGAAAAAGACACTTAGGAAGCAAAAGACAGACAGCTGTATGTGATCCAGCAGCCACCAAGATGTGGCGGTGCAGGTGCCTCTGCCGGACACTCAATACAGAGCAGCAGACCGCAAGGAGAAGAGAGCAGTTATTGGGCAGCTTATAAGAGAAAATCTGAGAGTGAGCAAATTGTGATTTGCACGGTGTGTGTGAGGAAACGCGCCGAGAAGACTGCTGGCAGCGCACGTGAGTGTCCACTCAGGAAAGCAGAAAGCATTTCAGCTCCTCCAAACAGGAGACACACTGAAGTCAAGGTTCTACTACACAGGTGTTAAACACTGGAGGAAAATGAGAAATGGAAGTCGCGGTGTCCTGGAGTCCACACGACCAAGCCGAGGTCCGGAATTCACTGGGCAGCACGAGGATCCAGAGAGGCTTCCTGCTCAGGGTTAGAGTTACCACGGTGAGAGGTGCAAGCCTCCGAATTAAAATGGCTAGGGTCAGAATGCAAAAATTGGGAAATTCTGGCCAGAATAGGAGAAAAAGGAATTCTCGTGTGTAAATTAGCACAAGCGTTGTGGAAACAGCATACAGGACCTCACTAAAATACATCCAGCTGTACCTCTAGGGTGTAGGGGAACCAGCAGCTGCACCCCCGACTCCGCTCTCAGAGACCCCTGCCCACGCGCGCTCAGTGCAGCGTTGCTCAGCTCCCTGAGATGCAAACCTTTTGAGAGTCCCTCAGTGGGTGGACACCAGCGAGAGAATGTGGTGCACAGGGACAATGACATCTTATTCAGTGCTAAAGAAGGGTAAAAGAAATACTGTAATTTGTAGCAAAACGAGTGAAACCAGGATCATTAATGATAAAACGCAGAGATGGAAGACAAACACTCAGTGTTTCCTTTCTGATGTGCAAATTAAAAAAAAAAAAAAAAAATATATATATATATATATATATATATATATATATATATATCGCCCTGAATGTGGCCTAGTGATTTCTAGGAGCTGGGAAGAGGAAGGAGAAGAGGGATAGAGGGAGACTGGACCTGTGAGTGCTGGGTGCACATTCTGAACAGTCACCTTGAACTCTGCTGATAAATACAATACACGCAGACCAATCAAAGGGAAAGGTAAAGAAATCAGAGTGAAGCCAGTGAAGAAAAAAGGACTCTGAGACTCCAGAAAGAAGCCACGTCCACCATGTCTCCAGCTGTCCTCTCTTACCCAGCAAGCAGGGATGCCAAGCACCTCAGATGAAAGCAGTGTTCCATAAACATCACTGCCCTAACTACATGGGAGCCTCCAAGCCTCAGGCATGCAAAAAGCAGTGTGGAGGGAGACATCACATGTGGGCCAAGCTGCCTGATCAAGGTTTCCTTATTCCCTGAAGCCCAGTGCCTGGAGAAATGCTCTGATTAGGCAGAATAGTACAAGGACTCACTGGCCACCCCAGAGCCCAGCACCAGGCCTTCCTGCAGACAGGCTTTACCATGAACTTGCAGGGCTGCACACAAGCCTGCCCCTTATCCCTTCTGCTTGGGAGGTGGGCAGAATGGAAGGCAGTAACACCAGCTCCAGCTGTGCTACAGCACAGGGAAAGAAGGTGCAGAGCAGCTACAGGGGTGGGGCTTAGGCTGGTCTAGGAGGACATGTGGGAGCATAAGGCAGGAGGGGACTGTGTCTAAGGAGGCTTAGCTGTTGTTTTAGCACCTGTAGCACAGCTGAGGTGGATGTCCCCAAAGATGGCACATAGCACTCCCTGCTCTCCCTCACAGCAGCAGCAGCACGGTAACAACCAGAAGTCCAGTGCTGCTTTCCTCTCCTTCCAACCTTCCAAGCCTTCCCTGGGTTTTCTGTCTAACAGTTGCCTGAGCAGAGGTCGCAGCGCAAGTCTGTCAGAGCAGAGAGTCAACAGGAAAATGTGATCTACCAGCCTACCGAAAAACAGTAGTTAACAAAAGTACCCTGACTTCCATTTCTCTGACTTCTGGAATAATAGCCTTTTCGCTCATCTTGAGAATGTGGAGATGGCAATTAGGAAGCAAGTGTGATGTTTTCCATCAAAGGGGCAACATAGATGTGTTTTGGGAGGAGGGGCTTTCAAATTAGAGCCTCTAAAAAATTAAGATAAAATGCTAGAAATCCTTTATACTTATCAACTTTCTCTGTGATCTTAGTGGATTCATAGGTATCTCTGGTTATAGTATCTTTATCTGTAAAACAAATGACAAGGACTTCGAGCTCATTCACAATTTCAGGTCTGAAATACCCTCTGAGATTTGGGGAAGAGATGGCGGCCCAATCTCCAGCTGCTAAGCCAGCGATGTGTCAAAGTACACTGCTTTTCACTCTTTGGATTTGGCTGACCACTTTTTGTTTCATCTTCACAAAAGCAGCTCAAGGAAACTAACTCATCTTGGCTCTGCGGGTAGAAAATGAGGGGAAGAGAGATGGAGAAAGTACCACCTGCTCAGCCTCCTGAAAGATGACTTCTGTTCTTTAAGATGAATGTCTGCAGGTGAAAAGACCATCTGCAGTCCTCACTTCCCTGCAGTCTGACTATGGAGCAATGCATAACTGCTAGCACCGCATGTTACAGACAATAGACTTCCAAACTCCTTCCTATAAAATAACCTTAATACACATTTGCATCCACGTCAGTGCTTTGCTTGCAGAGAAATAACCAAGTTTGAGTTTGGGTAATTTATGGTAAGTCCCAAGATTTCCTAAAGACTTTTATTCTTTTACATATTTCTCACAATATGTGGTAAAGATTTATATGTATAACTCTGCATGGATTATTTAATGTCATACAGCACTCTTATTTGCCTTTAAATTGAGTAATAACAATGAATTCACCTGCTGCTTTACCTAGTAAAAGACGTATTTACTCAGTTTCCACCAGTTTTATCCATGGCATGATTATAATCATTTAGTTCCAAATGTCTCATTTGTTTTCACACTTAGGTGTATGTATAATGAAAGTATTTCAAACTCAGACTTCATAGGAATGAGAATTGCTGACAGCCTTAACACAGCTCTGCAGAAATCCCTTCTCAAGCCTAACACAGAGAAATAATGCAAATCCCCAGACCCTCCTTACTGAGGGGTGAATAATAACTCACTGCCCCAGAGTGGAGAGAAAGTCCAGTGTCAATTTCAGAATTCCTCGCTGTGGACCTCATCTTCCTGTGTGTGTTCAAGGCTGGGGTGGTTGGTTGTGTAAAATTTTTGCTGACACAAAGCATGACTTCACCACCAGCTTGAAGAGTGCTCGGGCTGCCCCGGCCCCGAATCCAGTGTTTCCCTCTGCTCCAGCTCAACTGTGCAGTACCCCGGAAATGCTGTCAGCCTCGTGCTGAAACACCGGCCAGTGCCAGCTCCGCACATGTGCACCTGTGACATCTGCATCACCAAGGGCTGTGAGAATCAAATGGAAAAAAAAAAAAAAAAAAAAACATTTACTAATTTACAATCAACTCATATTATTTAAATGGTATTATGGATCTAAAACTGGTGGTCAACTTAACACCAGCTGGATTAAATCAGCAAGGTGTTGAGTGTAGATGCTCCACCTAAGACATGAGAAAGAGACGTGGAAAAGGAGAAGCTGGGTGTTGTGGGTTCTCCTAAATGTTGCTGTCTGAGCCATTGGTTCTCGTCATGACTAGCTTCCTCAGTTTGAGTTCAATTATTGTCATCAGAGGAGATCAGGATTTGTTGGTGAGGATGGCTGTGGTTCAGTCTGGGGGAACTCTGTTCCTTACATCCAGTATTAGTTCCTGGGTCCAGAGGAGAAGACCTTTAATCTCCAGAAAAAACTCCTCATGCTGGCTTTCTTGCTGTTCTTATCCTCTGAGAAGCTCAGGGCCTCCGTGTCACTGAGGATGGCTATAGTGCTTTTCAGGACAGCCCTGGTGTTTGTTGTG
Organism: Cavia porcellus; assembly: GCF_034190915.1. Lineage (NCBI taxonomy): Eukaryota > Metazoa > Chordata > Mammalia > Rodentia > Caviidae > Cavia > Cavia porcellus. The sequence goes on from NW_026947497.1 coordinate 54,979,095, forward strand.
AGTGTGACTTCTCGGCTCCAGTGTAGAACCCTCAGCTACCAGCACAGCTCCTTTACTCTGCTAGCATAGACTTTCTGGCTTCCACTGCTGACTTTGGGCCTTCCCAGCACAGATTCGTAAAAGAGACTGGTTTGAGTCCTCATGGACTCTAGACCTCCTGTTGGACTTGTGGGAGGCATTGTCATAGGGCTCTAGGTCTTCATCTGGACTCATGCAAGACATTACTGTGGGATCCAGGACCTTGGCTGAATATTTTATGTCTTTGGTGTTGTGGACAGATTTCCTGCATTTTCTTGTGTTAACTCTGGGTGACCATCAAAAATAATATTATAAATTCTGTGTCCTGATTCTAATTGTTATCACAACCCCTGCCTACAACAAAAGGTATAAAATAGTATTTTGGGGAAGCTTGTTTAGATTCTTGTCATTGTATTATTTTTCAAGACTAACTTCCTAGGTTAAAAGATACTTTGTATAAATTATCAAAGTTTGTGACTCATCTTTTTCTGAGTAAGAGATCATTTAGGAGGGTGTGATCACAGATCACAGCTGAAAGTTCTGTTGACTTCTCAGATGTTGAACATTGTATGGAACCACGGCTGCTACAGTCAATATTCATTTCTTTCTTAACCTCAGGACTTGGTAGCCTTTTATCTCCTAGCTGAAGGATGGAGCCAATGGGATCAATAGACTGTGTCCTAGCAGAATTTGGCTTCTCTCTGTGTTTGTAGTTTAGTCTTCTCTGCTGAGATAAAAAAAAAAAAAATGAGGAAGAGATATTTGAGCGAGAGACAGTTGATTTGTTGGAAACAATCTATTTCATTCTCTGCTGGAAACCTCTCTTTGACAGTGTCTTCTTAGCATGTCAGTGATGATCCTTCACATGGGTGCTTGAGAAACACATATGTTACATCTCAAGGCTGGAAAGGCCACCACATGACATCTGGCGCTCTTAGACTGCTGGGCAGCCATGTGATGGGCATTGTCCTTACTGCACATCAAGGTACTCTTGTGTGTGAAAGATGTTATAAAAGCTCTTTCTCTCTCTGTGCCTCTGTCTCTCTATCTCTCTGTCTCTCTGGCTGTCTCTCTGTCTCTTTCTCAGAGACTTCCAATCAATTTTACAATACTGCTTTGAAGAACTGAGACACATGAAAGAATGCCTCCATTCAGGATGTCAGATTCCCACAGTATTTCAGGTTCTAGGGTCTGGGTAGAAGCACACCCTATTTCTTCTGTCAGCAACCCTGTCATGACTTGGACAGACACTGTCCCCCAGTGGCTCCATGTGCCCCTAGCAGGGGCTATCCTAAAGTGACAGGATCATGGGGCAAACAGGTGACTTGCTATAAGGGTGGGTTGGAAGGAGGGCCGCTCGAGCTTGACCTGGACGTGCTCCCTTCCTTGGCCCCCATTTCAACTCCACTTCCTGACACCCATGATCCGACAGCTCTTCCTCCATGCTGCCCTTTCAGTTGTCCCTTCATACCTTGGAGGCAGCAGAACATGGACTGAAAATGTGGGGCAAATTATTCTTCCTTTCAGCTGCAGGTGTAGAGTTTTTGTCCCAGCTTTGAAAAATGACAAAGACAAATGTCATTGAAAGGACATGATTATTTTTTATGCATGCCTAAAAGTAAACAGATACATAACTATTTCTTATATAACTTCAGATGACATTACCTCTGTTTCTTCCTCAAAGGGTCAGTTGTATCTCACGCACAGTATTTGTGAGTTCTTCCGGAATGGACAAATGTAACCGTTCTTCACTGACAAACTGCCCTGGTACTCAGGCTGGGGTTCATACTGTAATTTTCCCACAGAGGCCCACATGTTACAGGCTCTGCTACAGCCTGCAGTGCTCCTGAGGGTAATACACAGCAACTGAGTACACAACCATGATGGGGATTTTAGGGCCCTTACCTTCTCATCTTGCTGTTTGCTCTCTGGTTGCCAGGAGTTAATAGGACTCCACTGTAGTTAGTGTGAAGTACCAGCTCACCAAAGAATCAAGAGAGATGGAGCAGGTCACCATGGACTGAGACCTACAAAATGGGAGACAATATAAACATTTTTGCTTTTTAGATTGACGCATCTCAGATGTCTGTTACAGTAATAGAAAGCTATCTAACAAAACAGAAATGAGATGCACTAATTCTCTTCTTCACTACAACTATATTACAGTTCTTCCCTTATTTTAATATTGTATTTTTAAGGTATGAATCTTTCTCCAGAACCATGTTATTTATGATGCAGTATACTAGCTTTTCATAGAGATCTTTGCTGCTTCCAATTCACTCAATCCTAGATTAAAGATCTGTTACCTGAGATCAATAATGACTCACATAAACACAGCCTCGCTTGAAAGACAGAAAAAATCTCTAACCATAACAAACACTACATTGATTCTATTCTAGATGAAAGCCAAGATAACAAAGTCAAAGAATCATAAAATCAAAGTTTTTGAAGTGACTAAAAAAGTAATATAGCTTAATTCAGTTTCCAGTGTACTACCAATGTGCACTGCCACACGCCTGCCAGGGATTTGTAAACCCAAGCTTGAAGACATGTAGGGCAGGGTGACACTGATCTTTGTCATGCTGTCTCAAAGTTCCACCCCCTTGCTGCTGCTGTTCCTTGCTGGGTGAGTTGACCAGAAGGATGTTGGTCTCATCTTCCCATGGCAGTCTTGTGGTCATTTGAGGAAAGGCATTGTATTCCACACTATGGTGATGCTTAATTTTTTTAAAAAAAAATTCACCATATAGTATAGATTCTTGGCATTAATTGGTCTCAGAATACATCCCTTCCCTGTCAGAATTGTTACTCCATCATAATTGCCTCCTTCTGAAGTCCCCTCTGTCCTGTCATGGATTCTTCAATGTCCTAGATTATCCAGTGTTTCATTTCTATGGCCATTTGGTTTAAGGGAGCAGCCAGAAGTCTCACGGTGAGACTCCAGTGAGTGAGGGGTTGTACTGGGCACATCTTTATGTTTTTACTTGATAGAAATTACTATGGGCATTGGATCAATGAGATCCAGTCACAGAGTACAATTGAACGTTTAAATTAAAATCCTTATGGTAAAAGACATACTTCCATGAGCCTTGAAATGTTCTCAAAAAACTCCCCCTTATTTTGAACACATACTCTATTATTCTCAGCAATATATCTTTCATCGTAATAAGGTTCTTAAATTAACCATGTCTCTTGATCACCCTTGTTATTGTTCATAACAATAAATCATGTTTGTGACTTCACTCAGTGTCCCAGTTCTGGAATTCTGAGCTAGAGGGTTTTTCCTCCATTAGAATCTCCATTTCCATCACCGAAGCCTCACATCTTATTAACTTTAGTCAGACCCAATTACAGCTTTTATTGTCTTTTATTGGATGCATTTCAGCTAAAGTGTGTCATGGGCAGCATGATGCCTCCTCTCTGCAGATTTCACACCCCAGTTCCCACATCCAGAGAACACGGTGTCTTACATGACAAAGCACACCTCTCAGGTGAGCTCACCTGAAGGCCTGGAGCAGAGGAGGATGTCCTTGCTTACTGGTTTGGGACCTCTGTAATCCCAAGTACATCATTATGGGGAGCCATTGGACTGAGTCAGGAGAGACCAAACACAGAGGCAGAAATCAGAGTGATGCTTCTTTTGAAAAAAGTCAACATCCAAAGAGTGATGGAAGCCTCTGGAAGCTACAGGAAGATGGAAAGGCTTCCTCCTGGTGCCTTCAGGGGGACCCAGCCCTGCTCACACACTGCTACCATCTCCACTGAGATCATTTGCTGGGTCCTCACTGTTGCAATAGTGGAATAATACTTTTATGTTGCTTTAAACTGCTAAGGTGATGGTTACTTGAAATAGTGAAGTTTTGGGGAATTAGTAAAATTCCTAAATCATCTTCCCATGCATTGCTTCTGAGCCATGTGCTACTCCTGCCATCCACTACAAGAACTCTGTGAAGAGGTTACATTTATTCTTTTCAGTGTCTGATTCATCTTACTTTTCCATTATTTTAATGCATTTCAAATGTGGATTTGATCTTATTTACTAGTCTTGTCACTGCTCGATTGATCAAACCCCAGCTTGCAACTGAGGATTTATGCACAGCATTAAGCAGTATGCCACAGTCACAAAGTGTAAAGGGTACTTTACCCTCATTGTATCTAATCCTCACATTCTCCACCTTCTCTGGTGTGTGTTATCTCCATAATCAAAATTACTAGACTGTGACCAAGTACCAGTATTGTACCAATATTATTGTTGCTTGACAAAAATATTGGTGGCTTGTAATATTGAAGGTAAGAATCAGACCTTCTTCTTGGCGTTTTATCTTTTCAAAAAATTTCTTAAAATAATCCTTTGGATAAAAAGACTTGACATATACTAGTATCTGGAATTATCAAACAATGCAATTGAGATGTTTTATTTCTTAATCAAAATACATTGCCAGAAATTTCAACCTGGAATGTGTAATAGAATACCATATGTTTCTCAATGCATTAAAATATGCAAACTAAATAGAAATAGAAACTAAATAGAAATATCAACCATTACCTTATTTTTAAATGATAATTTCACTAACAAATTGATGATCACTTGAGAACTAATAGACCAAGACTTTATTCATTAGCCAGTGTATCCCAGATAGAACACACATTTGTTTTAGTCGCATTCTGGATTAGAACACTTTAAACTGATATGCATATATTTTAGAAAGGTATTGTGATAGAACTTCCATCAATATTAAACTTTTGTCTTCAAAATGTTCAGGCCACTAGAATTATCTATCCTGAACCTCAGGGAGACAGAATATAAATTGAAAACAGAAATGTAAATTGACAGGGTTTAGGGATTAGTAAGTGAACAATTAATTGCTATGCAACAAGTTTTGAACAGTAATATAAAATGATTTTTTATAAAATAACATTATTCTGTATTCTAGCTGAACTTAAGCTGTATATATAAATAAGCGGTGTTCAGTCTTAGCCATTTTAACTGTATCTGAATGCATATTAATATGTTCTCAGTTATATAAAGAAAGAGTATTTTGTGTGACTATGAATCACATATATTTATAAACTTTGGATGTCTGTCTTGTCCATCTATACAAAGAATCTGGTTATTGGTATAGTACTGTTAAAGTTTCATTGTCATCCTTTCCTGAGGAAGTCGATACAGTACAAAGTTCTTTCTTCTATAAAATAAGACATTTATATGTTAGAAAAAATAAACTAAATATACCAATAAATCCTATAAACTCAAAATATTACAGATAACACATAATTCACAGTGAGCTTTATTGAAATATGGAAGAGTTTACTTCATAGGTAAAATTCACATAAGTGAAAGGCTTTGGTCAAAAACCAGGCCCTGATTTACGGTAAGAGAGTATCAGCAGACTGTTTCTATGTGTGTGGCCCGAAAGCAAATGCCCTTTCCAGTACCTTAGAGCGAGTTCTAGATGCACCTCAATGATCGCAGCGCAATCTCACACTGGGACTTCAGTGGTTTCAGAGTGACTGTGGAGGTAATTCTCTCCCTTTCCATAATCCACATCAATTTGTCTTCCAGAGAAAAGATAACCGTAAGGAATCATATGATTACACTTCTTTAAAAGCCACAGGTACTTATGAGACGAGCATAAATACACATATAAATTAATGTGTGAGGATGGTCCTCCTTGCTCTGTCGCCCACACACATCTGTATGATGCTCACGCTGCAAACGCTCACGTTCCCTCCCCACCAAATTCCTATGCTGAAACGCAGGGCACGATGGAGCCACATCCAGACTCCTGGACTCTGCAAGGTGCCAGGTGGCTGAGGCTGCTCTGAGGGGAATGGGATCAGCGGCCTCCTGTCAGTAGGTGCGCTGCAGCACGCAGGGAAGAAGGGGCCACAGGCTAAGCCAAGGCCTGGTGCTCCCCAGACACTAGACCCGCCATGCCCTTATCGGGGACCTACAGGTCTCTAGAGCTACAAGCAAGACAAGTCCTCTTTTTTAATTTTTCATTTTATGAAAAATGAACTGCCATAATGACACAATAGCAATAGTTAATATATTATTAACTTCAAAGTAGTTACTAAGAGTGCAAGGCAGATGAAACACACAAAAAAGAAGCAGATAATCTTGCAGAACTTCCTTTTCAGTGAACTAAGAGAAACTGGTATAAATGAAACAAACTAGAATATATATGACAATAGCACATGGGTGCAATAATATGAGAAACTGAAAATATGCATATACAAAGAGCAGAATGGAAGATAGATAAATAGGAAAAAGGGAGAAGTTCAAATAGTTCCCAAAATTAGCCATCCTGTTGCTTTGAAAATATTTTAAGTAATACATTTCTGTTGTTTGTAAATTTCCCAGTTTAAAGTACTACTCTTATAGCAGCTAAAACTAATACAATAATGAACCAATGAGTGGAAGAAAAATACACATGAATCTGAACATATTTTAAATTGTTTTCCCCCATAGGTATCAAATAGCTTATTGTTTTGTGATACTTTGTAACATTATATTCATAGCATATATGAAATACCAATTTGAATGTGAAACACTGGGTTTTAATCAAGGAAACTGGTTGGTGTTTCAGTTCTGCCCCTAAAAGACATCTGACGTTGGGGAAAACATTTCTCTCCTTTCATCTTTTTTGGTCATCTGTAGAGTGAATGCATTCATTTCTGTCATGCCTGATTTCTACAGTGCTTAGCTTGAAAAGGTAAGAATGCATCTGTACATTACAGATGATGTACCAAATACTGACACAAGTCACATCAAGGTAGACACAGGGCACAGAAGCACAAGACTTCAGCTCAGCCGGGAGGTTCTGCTGCTCGTGTACTTGCTCATCATGTGAAGATACTGCCTGGGAAGTATCACCGCCAGGCAAGGGCCAGGAGGGAGCCTTGATGGTCATAAAAGGCTTGTGTGGTACAATGGTCCTGCCAGGGGAGCTACCTCTACCCCGGAGTGTTAAGGGGAATAGATGTCAATCATCTTTCCTGGAATGACATATTCATGGGGGTGAACAATGACATAGTGGCAAAGACAAGGAGTAAACTCAGGGTAGGACTTTGATTGCAGAGTAAAAACATGGTGGTGATTTACACAAAGGAAGCAAGAAAAAAGAAGGGAGGGAGGAAAGGGAAAGCGAAGGAAAAAGGAAATGATGAGCCAGACACGAAAGACACAGCAGAAAGGAGGAATGGAGGGAAAGAGAAAGTGAGCAGGGGAGGGCGTGGCAAGAGAAGAGAGGGTGAGTGAGGAAAGAGCCGGCCAGGAAGAGATCTGCGTTTGGGGTCCTCCTCTGGACAGGCACCCTCGGCTGGGTTTCTGTGTGTAATCTCAGTACATATGATTCCCACACACATTTTCATCCATACCACAGATTCTAAAACCTTGGAGAATTTATCTAGCATGCCAGAGCCGTGTGTGAAAAAATAAAGGTTGAACCCAATTCTGACTGCTCATTCTGTGCCCTTTTCACGGTGGTGTGCCACGTTTACTTTCAGCCTGCAGGACTTTTGTGAGCTGAAATAATAGAAATGTATAATCCTACCCAGGGGAGCTAACCCAGCCATCACTATCACAACAGCAAACATGGTCAGTGTCCAGACCGTGGGTCACACTGAATGGTAATATACAGGAAGGAAAAACTGCTCCAACTCCACATATTTAACAGTGGCTCTAGAAAAACTCTACACAGACAAATATGCACATACAGACCCTCACCCTCAGAGATTTGGCAAAGTTGATTAGGAATGACAACCTTACCTTCCGCTGAGATAAGTGAAAAGAATCATGTCCTGCACTCTGCTATCTGTCCTTGGTATGTATCTATTTTTTTCAGTTGAAGAACTTTGAGAATTTCTCCAGGGCTTCCTCTAAATGTTCCTTTGGTTTTATGATATGATTTTATCATTTCCATGTCAGACCTTCCTCAAAAATTTTATTCAGAACATAAACATGTACTAATAAAAGAAATAAATGAAAACTGTGTTGAGAAATGAAGGCCATAAGCAAGAAATATGGAATATAAAAAGATGAAATGCCAGTAATTTTTCCCAGCTCACCTCAAGATAGAAAGGAAGGCTCATTTTGCTTGTATAACTTAGCCCAGGCCAGAATAGATCCTGGAAGGTTTAGGATTTTCATTGACCTGCAGATCTGGGGTCACATTGAAGGCTCAGAAGGGTCCCCTATTTGTCAAGCAGAAGCCTAAGCTGGGTCATAACTGACAAATACAAACTCCTGCAAGGCCACAGCTGCGTGTCCATTTTACATCATGAACAACTCGTCCCTGGACCACGTGAACAAAGAGAGCCGGAACATAAGTCTTCTTTCTAGTCCAAATGGGTTTGGCTAAATGGTTTCTTGTTTTCAAAATTTCAAAGAAATTACTCATTTAGATTCCACTCTGTATCTTCTTTTGTGATGAAATGCCCTATTTTTCTCTATATAAATATCTTTATTTCATTCCAGGTCAGTATGAGTTAGTACATCAGAATATGAATATTTCAGATAATCATAATTCAGTGGGAAGAGACTTTTTCACTTTCTTTCTAAAGAAGGGGGAATATCCCAAAGTTTATACAGCTATTATCTTATTGCTTGCTTGTTTCTTTTTCTTTTCTTTTCTTTCTTTTCCCCTCCTCCTCCCCCTTCTCTTTATTCTCCTTCTTCTTGCTACTATACATAGTTTTCTAAAGACAAATAATGATTCAACCTGTCAGCAGAACTCCTTGGACTTGACAATCTACATTCATGGAATATTCAATGTCATGGACCAAGCGGCCACTGAAACTTTCTCTTTTCCTCTTTCAGGCTAGAATTGTCTTTCTGTGCCTTGCTTAATGGCACTGTGATTCCCACAACCTGCTTTCCACTCTTTTTTTCTAGAAATACACTCCTGGGATTTTCACAGCTTCAGGGAAAACTAACATACTTGTGAAAAGAAAATCTGCATCTGGGTTCTGTCTGGCTCCCAGATGTGTTGCAGGTACCTGGCTCTGGCTGCAGGAGTCACCAGATAGCTCACAGTCCATCACACTTGGCCACACTGAAAATGCAAACACACCCCTTGCCCTACCAGCTGTCTGCTTATATCATTCTCCTGCCAATTAGAACATCAAGTGTGCTGCTTTTAGCTATTTTTAGCTTTTTGGATGCCTTCTATACTATTGTGACAACGGCTTTCCCAATTAACATTTCTAGTAGTATTCCAGGGCTCCCTGTTCTCCATATCCTTACCAACATATTTTAGGTTTCTTTAATAAAAACTATACTAACAGATTTGTGATGACTCCTCATGGTTTGGACTTACCTTTCTCTTATGATTAGTGATGTATATAAAATTGTATATATCTTTCAACAATGCATACATCTTCTTTGGATAAATGCCTAAAGTTTAAATTCTGGATCTCTCCTCTTCCCTCTCTTCTCTCTCTCCCTCTCTCTGTCTCTGTCTCTCTCTCACTTTCTTTCTCTTTCTGTCTCTCTCTCCAATTTGCTATTGAGGCCAGGGACTTCCCATTGATCTGCATCTGTATTCCTTTTATTTTCTTTATATGTTTGAGAAAAAGTCTTACTAATTTGCATTGTTTCACAGGCTAGGCTCAAATTTGCAGTCTTCCTGCCTCAGTGTCGCAGAGTGCTGAGATTTCAAGTATTAGACACCAGCAAAGTTCAAGATGCATTTTGCAGTAGAGTTTTATTGGTCATCTTCCCTGGTGCTGGGCTCAAGTACCTGATACCCACAATATGAAAAGAAAATGGTTTATTCCAATCACAGTCAGCTGGCTCCAAGGCCAGGGCTTCCTGGCTGAAGGGTGCAGGAGGGTGCAGCTGCTCTGCTCCTGAGGTTGTGAAGCACGCAGGGCACAGGGAAAGGGTGCTGGTAAGAGATCCCTGCTGTGGGGAACCTCCCACTGTGAGCACCAGTGCAGTGAGAATCCACAGCCAGGCACCTGCTCCTGAGCCCCAGCCATACCTCTCAGGGCTCCAACCTAGTCACACTGGCTGACCCTCAGACTTTGTTCTTGTTCTGTTTACTTGTTTGTTTGCTATGAAGGTGTAGCAATGTCTTGTATATTATGGACACTACTCTTTTTCCAAAATGTTCATAATATTTTCCCTGATACCTTAGGTTGCATTTTCATTTGATTTATTTCCTTGCTGGGCAGAGCTTTTCAGTGTAATGTAGCCTACTTACTTAGGTTTTTGTTGCTTGAGCTTTTGGTGTTATGGCCTGTCATGGTTTATGTCTGTGTCCCCTAGGCCTCATGAGTTTGCATTGTTCATTTGTGATGGCTCATTGTATAGTGCTTGGATTGATGGTGTCAGTGCTCCACCCACAAAGCAGTGGAACCAGGATGTGATGTAATGGCAGGAAGAAGGTGTGTCTTGCTCTTTGCTGGTTGCTGTTTGCTGTTGGCAGCTGCCATGAAGTACAGCCCAGCCATGCCTGCTTGCCTTGGAGCCAACTGAGTGTGGACTGAAACCTCCAAAAACTGTAAGAAATAAACCTTTCCTTTCCCAACTTTGGGCTTCAGGTATTTTGTCTCAGCGACGAGTAAAAAGTAACTAAGACATGGCCAGTAAGTCATTACAAAGGCTAATTCCAGAATCTTTCCTTCAGCTTCAGCTGCTTCCAAGCTTCAGCTTTCCTACATAATCTGTGGGGGGAAAGTATCTGAAGGAATAAAAATCACAATTCAGAAGAAATAGCTGCCCTCACCTGCACAAGGCAGTACCATGGAAGGCACCAACCAATGAGTGTGCAAAGAAAGTGTTGTGTGTGCACACAGTGGATGCCTGTGAAAGCTTCAAAAATGAGAGTTCCACCATTTTTGACAAACTGAATTAATGTAGAGGACATTGTATTAAATGAAATAAGTCAGACACAAAAGGAAAAATACTGAATAATATGATTCACTTATTTATGATGAATCTAAAACAGTCAGACTTACAGAAACAGGGAGAGAATAGTGGCTGTCAGGGATTGAACTGGGGGAAAATAGGCAGTCATGGTTTATGTTGGTGGCCCCCAGGCATCATGCATTTATATAATACATCTGTGATTGGTTTATTGTATAGTGCTTGGTTTGATGGTATCAGTGCTACACCCACATAAGGTGGAGCCAGTATGTGATGTAATGGCAAGAAAAAGGCGTATCTTGTTCTCTTGCATGTTTTTTGCTTGCTGTTTGCAGCTGCCATAAACTGTGGCCCCACCATGGCATCCTGCCTTAGAGCCAACTGAGTATGGACTAAAACCTCCAAAAACTGTAAGAAATAAACCTTTCCTTTCCCAACTTTGGACATCAGATATTTTGTCTCACCAGTGAGTAAAAAGTAACTAAGATAAAATTTGGTAGCAGGAGTGGGGTTGTTTGCTGTGACTTTACCTCACCATGTTTTTCGTGAGGTTTTGAAAATGGCATGTGGGCAAAGTTTTAATAAGTTCAGACATGTAGACTGGATGCATAGAGCTGAAGCAGCTTAGGCTATTCTGTAAAGGAGATTCTGGTCAGAGCTCAGGAGATCAAAAGACTGATAAAAAGCCTCATGGTAAAGACCTCACTTGGGAGATTTCTCCTGGGAAGGATGACATTGGTTGTTGGACTCCCAAAAATATGTGTTATGGCATAGCAGAAAGTTTGTCTGCATTTTTCTCATGCTCAGAGTCTTTGCCTGACACTGAGACTAATAGCAGTGGACTGATTAATCTGGAAAAGGAAATTTCAAGGCAATTGAATGTTGAGGGTGTGGCATGACTATTGTTGGGGGCTTTTATCCAGCTTTATGTTGCAAAGCAAGAGCAAAGAGCCCAGCAGGATAATTGACAATACAGTGAGTTTGAACAGAAGAAAAATTCCAGAAAACCTATGGATTGTAAAGACAGAGTTGAGACATTTATTGCTGAGGAAAAACAGAGAGATAAAAAAGATGACCACAGGGCATCCCAGGAAGCAGCAGGTCCTCACTCTTTGCAGCCTTAAAACTGCAAAAGTGCAAGAATTTGCTCAGAGGAGAAAGCTCCAGAGCACCATGCTCCAGAATGGCAATGGAGGCCACATGAGGTTCCAAAATGGCAGCAACACAGGGAAGCTTTACTTTACAATCAGGTTCACAAAGCCCAGTGATGCAGGCAATTGATCCCTATATCCAAGAGAGAAAAAGCCTGGCTACTTGCTCCAGCTGACAGCAAACCTCGATGGTATCTACATGGTGCTGATTTTAGGTGCAAAAATAACGCACAAATTCTGAGGGTAAGATGGCTTCCACCTCTATTGCAAAGGGCCTGGAAGGCCAAACAGTGTGCCCATGGAAGGCAATTTATAAAGATATAAGGGTAAAGCCAAAGGTGCAATAGATACCCCAAAAGCTTAAAAAAGCTAAAAATGTGGATCATCCAAGAAAAGCTGCAAAAAGCAAACAGAAAGTGTTTTTTTTTTTTTTTTTTAAAGCTGAAGGAGCCGAAATCTCTAGAAGTGCCATAGGGATGTAATTACCCAAGCCTTTTAGAGCTTTCAACCAGATTGCTTCAAATGCTGAGCATAAAACTCTAAGACTTAATGTTTGCCCTGCTGATGTTGGACTTGCTTTGTTTTGCTTTATATTCCCCTGTTTGTAACTTTTAGAATGGTAATGTTTATCTTGTGCCTTTGTATTTCAGGATTGTTTAACCTTGTTTCATTTGTACAGGGGGTTATAATTAAGAGTTTTCCATAGGTATCAGAGGAGAATTGAGACTTAGACTTTTCAGCAATGCTAAAACTGTTAGGACTTCAGCAACTCTTGAAGATGGACTAAACGTCTTTTATATAAAAGATATACATGAGTCCTTGGGGCCAGGGGTGGAATGTCATGGTTTATGTCAGTGGCCCGCAGACCTCATGCATTTACATTATGTATCTGTGATTGGTTCATTGTATAGTGCTTGAATTGATGGTGTCAGTGCCACACCCACATAGGGGTGGAGCCAGTATGTGATGTAATGGCAGGAAAAAGGTGTATCCTTTTCTCTTACTGGTTTTCTGCTTGCTGTTTGCAGCTGCCATAAACTGCGGCCCCACTGAAAGGCTTTTGGCCCAGGCCAGACACTGTAACCAGAACCAGGAACCTAGGAATTTGCCTGTGAAGCCGTCTTCCCTGCCCCTGTGAATTTGCCTATGGTGCCAAACCTAGGACCAATGGGCTACCCGTGCATTCATGGTGCCCCTTTAGGTTCCACCCCAAACCGAGGCTACTTACATACCCCCCACACCATGTCTCTGCTAGAGAGATCGCCCGACTCCAGCGGTGGGGGGTGCCGGTCATCTCCCTCTGTGTTCTCAGATTAAAGGCCTCTTTTTCTTTTATACTTCTCATCTTTTGGAAATACTTTCCATCTTTTGGAAATAATCCTATCACCCACCATGCCACCCTCCTTAGAGCCAACTGAGTATGGACTAAAACTGTAAGAAATAAACCTTTCCTTTCCCAACTTTGGGCATCAGATATTTTGTCTCAGTGATGAGTAAAAGATAACTAAGACACAGGCAAATAGCAAAGGACTTGACGTTGCAGCACCGAGGAGGGGCAGCTCTGGGTATCCACCCCATGGCATGAAGCCTGTGGCTAACCGTGCTTTGCTGAGTACTTAAAAACTTGCTGCAAGTGCAGATCGTTTGCTCTTAAACCTAAGTAATGATAAATATAATTAAAATCTTACTCAGAAATAAGTGATCACAGGCAACTTTTGGAGATGATGGGTAGATCTGAGATCTATGGTAATGATAATTTCCCTAGACATAGTTACCTGCAAACACATTGTTATACACGGTTTACAAAGAATTCTGCATAGCAAAAATAAATGTAAAAATCAAAGAAAAATGAAAGAAATGTTCAGATGAGGAAGAAATTATGTCTAGTTTAGCAGACTACTGTTAAAGAAATTTTACACGTAGATGATAAGCTATTCAAACAATCTGTAATGAGTTATTTGCAGCAAATATGTTCTAGATATTCTTTTAAAAACCAGTATTTCAAAAAAATTGAACTATTTTTCTGATATTAACAAAATAGAAGATATATTCCTCATGTGTGTATATTCTTCCTTAAAAATATAAATCATTACTTTATAGTGATTAATGTCTTTTGAAGACTTTATCACCCTGGAGCAGCATGCTGACAGTCCTATGTGTTTCCTAAGGTGTACTATAAGATCTTTTTCTAAGAAGGAACTCAGTAAGTGAAGCATAGCTTATAGAGCATGTGGTGATTTCAAATGAAAGAAAACATAACATAAAATAGCAGAGCAGCCGGATATGCGGAGCGGAAACACATGTCTGTGAGAAGCCACACACGTGTGCCCGTGTGTGTGAACGCTGGTAAGCATGCAGCTCAGGTCAGTAATGTGCTGATGACACACATGATAATTAATGTCAAGGCCACTCTGACCAAACTGTGTGGGAGTTACTCTGCACACAGCACTGTCACAGATTCCACTCTGGTAAGACCTCACTTCGACCTACAGGACCGCAGCTTCATGCTCACCCAAAGCCCTGTCCTGTCCTCAGTAGCTTTCTCCACAGCCTCCCGCACATGCCCCTCCACAGGATCCCCCTTCACAGGACGAGGTACAGGGCAGAGACGTGAGGCAGGGCAGCCCATGCAAAGCAGGGTGACCCAGGCTGGGGGACCGCTCCACAGCACAGCCCCAGTCCCTGGCACCTGCGCAGCTCTGCACTGGCGAGCATCCCTTTGCGTGGACAGAGGACAGGGAGAGGGAGCTGGTGCAGCTCTGCACTCTGTGGCTGATAGGAGGCATCAGAGGAAGGACTGGGCCAATGGTGTGGTGCTTCTCAGAGCTTTTACTCACCATGTACTTATAGCTACAATATCTCAATGTAAAAATGAGATTAAAAACATGATATGATTTATTGGAGAAAAACAGCAAGTGACCCCAGGACCTGCATGTCCACCGGTGCCAAGCAGAATGGCCAGTGCTCCCCAGCCAACACACACCAACAATGGCCAGGGTAGGAAGAGGGCCATGATCCCATGACACCCATTTCAGCCACAACCAAATAAATGCAGGAGGTAGCGAGGAGGGATGCGAGCTGCAAGATGTGCAGAAGACATGGAAAAGACAGCCCAGAGGAGAATGGTGATGGTGAGGAGAACGGTGAAGGGAGAGTTTCTTACTTATGGACTCACAGATGGAGGCCACGGTCTAGCATGGAGTAAGAGAGAAAACAGCTGCATTTTACCAAGCTAAGCCTCCAGTGGAAAGCTAGAAACTTTGTGCTCTCCCCACATAACAGGGAGACACAGGGAGGGGCAGCAGGCCTTCCCTCCATGCGTGCGATCATTGGGAGCTGAGGGGGAGGGAAGTGATTACAGGAAGATGTGCTGCAGTGCAGCTGAAAAAGGGGCCAGGAATGTGCACCCACTTGGGGTATTAAATTTTGGTGCCTTTTTGATGAATTATTTTTCAGAAACAAGCTATTTTTCCATTGACACAGCTGTTATAGTCAGTACATGGACGTAGTCTGAAGATTACGTGAGGACATGCAAAAAACAAACAAACAAACAAAAAATGATTTCCAGCAACCAAATAATAATGGTTCGCTTGGGAAAGGACTTCAGAAGTAGGCAGAATGGGAAATGCATCTGAAGAATCCAGAAGTCTAAGGAGGAGGACATCGGCACAAAACGGCAAATCGCCTGCTGGTGCCCAAGAATCGGGACACAGATAATTCTAAACAACGTGAGGCTTTTTACCTAAGGCCCAGGGCCAAGTAGTTCCACACCTATGGTGGAGCCTTTCGCTCTGTTTACATTAATCTTCATGCCTGCTTCCAAGGCAGTACTCACAGTCATCTTCAAGTGAGAAACTGAGACTCAGGAAGGTCCACTGGCTCCTCAAAGCCAACATGGCTTGTGAGTAGCCGGACTTAGAAACACATCCTCCATCATCTAAATGACTTCAGGTTCCACTCCATCCTTCCATTTTTCTTTTTCTTGCTTCTCTCTTTCATGAAGTGTCTGAAAGCTCATGTGTGCTGGCAGTCAAGTTGGAAATTCTCACACTGAGTTTTCCCATTAGAAAAGTAGAAAGAAAGAAAGAAAGAAAGAAAGAAAGAAAGAAAGAAAGAAAGAAAGAAAGAAAGAAAGAGAGAGAGAAAGAAAAACAAAGAAACAAAGAAAGAAAGAGAAAGAAAGTTTCCTTATGGCATTTTTTCTGTAGCAGGTGCCAGGCACCCAGTCCATGTGTACAGATTGCACAAAACAGAAGAGAGCTCTGCTTTTGGGGAACTGACCCCCTCCTTTGGGGAGATGGAAAACAAACCACAGAATAGCTGAGAACCAGGCTGAGCACTGGTTCACCAGGGAAGGCCCAGGGTGATAGCATCGGCTAGTGTGGGTCCTTGATTTTTGTAATCATGGAAATGAAAATGAAAGCACACATTCACAGGAAGAGCTTCAATTATAAAGTAAGAGAAAATGGTGATGGACCAGCTAGAGGCTAGTTTGCCCTAAGAAAACAGAGTAAGGAAAACAGGGAAGGTCTTGGGCAGGAACAGCCAAGGAGCAGACTGGAGCTGAGGATCCCAGCGGCCCTCTAACAAACCCATTTTTAGGGGCTCACTGAGGTGGGCTGGGTCTGGCCAGTTGTTATTTTAGCTGGGAGCTCCATGGCTCCGGAACCCTGGTGGTTGAGAGAGGAATTCATTTGTATGAAGTGACCACCTCTGATCAGGACAGGTAGGGCTCAGCTTGTCCTGCAAACACAGGTTAGCATGCTGTCCCTGCAAATCTCTTACACTGGTGCCATCAGTCTCGGAGGGGATGAAGAAGGCTGGCACGTGAGGTCCCCAGATGACTAACACACCCATATGCAGAGCTGACACTTCTCTGACCAGAGTTCCACAAAAGGAAGATTAAACTTGGTTCTTCTGTTAATTTTCTATTAGATATTTGTAGCCCCATGTGGAGAGTCACAATTTTTAATAAAAATCACTTTGAAGTGTCTGATTGCCTTAGGAGAAAACACGAATCAAGCTTTCAATGAGCAATGGGCTAAGGGCTCAGGGCTGTGCCTGTCCATCTGCACCTGGTGGGCTCTGGCTACCCTGAGACTGCCTCAGTGGACTGAGCTTGGGGTGAAGACCTAGCAGAAGGACAGACTGAATGCCGTGTGCATCAACTGGAAAAGCTTCTTAGACAGAAGCAACAGGACCTGAAAATCTTCCATAGAAGTGTATTGGCTCTGAGCAAAATTAAGGTAGACAATGTGCCGAATGGACCTGAAGATATAGAGATGAGATCAGATCAGAGGGTAAAAACAGTCAAGACTGAGTGACAATTTATTGGTCCTTATCCAATGATTTTGTTCAAAATGCCATGAGAAATCAAAAGCAGTTCTGAAGGGAGCCATGGCAGGGCCCAGCCTCAGTCTGAAGGATCAGCCTGGCTGTGAGGCAGAAGGCAGGTTCTCCAGGGGAGAGGTAGGACCAGATTAGAACTCTCACCTACTGCCCTGGAGCAGAGATGGCAGTGGGTGGGTGGAAGCTGTGAGGAAGGTGGATGCTGAATATTTCCGAAGGTAGACACAGAAGATGTGCTCAATAAATGAGGTAATGTTGGCATGGAGTTTTGCAGTTTTCTGGCATTTACTGATCAACATTGAGTTGTCATGCTGGGCTTGATATTTGTTCTTGCTGCAGATGCAAAAATGGTACACTTTTTCCCTGTTCAGAGCATCATATTTTTTATAATATCCTGGGATGTGGTTCCTTAATGTCCATCTTGTGAAGAAACAAAAACAAAGAAAGAAAGAAAGAAAGAAAGAAAGAAAGAAAGAAAGAAAGAAAGAAAGAGCATGACAAAAACAAAAAAGTGAAACCAGTAATCAAACAGAAGCCAGTAATCAAAACAAAGCAAAATCAAAGTCATCAGAGTCTGCAACTTGCTTTAAAAAATACCAGTAGGGGAGAAAACTTTAGTTTTCTAACCATAATTTGGAGGTATATGAAATAAAGAATAGAAAACTAGTCCACAAAGGCAGCTAACAAACTTGCTTTGCGAGTCTTTGGAGTGGGCAATGAATTTGTTAATCAGCCCCACACAGTGCAAAAGGAGAAGGGGAAATCACAGACACTCAGTGAAGTCTTTCCCGTGGAGCTCCAGAGAATCCACCCAGGGCTCCTGCACCCACTGCCCATGTCCTTCACTTCCAGCTTGCTGCAGGACAACTTGGGGAAAACTGGCTTGGGCCACGGGAGTCACTTGTCTGGTACAAATACCTCCAGGTTATCTTCCTGGGCAGGGATGATTAAGTGACTTGCTACTATTGTAACATGCTATAAAGCAAATAAAAATAATCAACAAAACCATTATAACTTCAGTTCTCAGAAAGTGTTTCTAGCAACCTTTAACGCTTCAGGGTTTCTTTTTGATATTTTCTTAAAAGATTCTTGAACTGCTTTTTGCAATTCTTTTAAGAATATCAATTTAAAAAAGGGAGCTAAAGAACTAAATGGGGAAAATCTATTTATTCTTTCTTAAAGGGAGAGAGAAAAGTCCCATACTGACCTGAATGCAGAAAGGTCCCCTCTGGCTGCTACTTTGTGCAGGGGAACAGGTAGATGCTCCTCAGACTGCAGAGGGAGGGAACTATAACTGAAAAAGCTGTCAGGAGGTGACAAACCCCCAGGGGGAGATCAGTGTGGGAATGTTCATTAAACTAAGACAAGAAGTATCCATCATGCAGGGAGAAAGGCTTCAGGGATTTGCAAAGGTGTGGAGGCAGGAGAGAGATGCAGAGAGAAGTGGGGCCAGTCCTTTCTATTCTGTTTTCTCTCTCTGAAATAGAGTTTGCAGCAGAGCGGGTAGAAAACATACAAAAAAAGAAGAAATGGAGCATCAAGAAAACATCAGATTCCAGCAGCACTTACAGGTGGGAGGGGAGAAGAGCCCCCTCTGGATGGACCTCCACTGAGGGAGACAAGGACAGAGCTGGGGTTCACACTGATGCCTTTCCTACCAGAGCATTAGCAGACTTCACTCTAGAGGTGTAAAAGTTTAAAGAATGGTTCTAACTGCACAATCAAAATATTTGAAAGTAAGACAAATATTGTTTACTAGTCTTAGAAACTGAAGAAAAATAATTCAGCACACCCAGGAGAAGACAAATGAGTTGTTAAACCCTGCTGCTGTTGGCGTTCATTACACTCTCCAGTCCCCTGCCCTGTGTAGTGGCTCATGAGGAGCAAACTACAGCACATAATGGGTTAATGGATAAAGGAAACACAACTGAGAACTACCCACCCTCTCACTCAGTTCATACATTTGCCTGTGTTATTCGAAGTACTTTGGTAAAGTTGTTCCTAAACTCTAACTCAGTCCTTATGAGCAAATACAGGCCCATTGCAGGGGAATGCATATGGATAAAAATAATCATACAAATAAATCATACAAATAAATATATAACTACAAAATCCCCCCCCCCATGAATCACATAAGAGTAAAATTTCATCTACTGTGATGTGAGTTATTTTTTGAGGATATGGTTTTCTAGGTCATATCTGAAAATTTTTTAAATGTCACCCAGAAGATCTGGATAGGGGAGCGGAAGAGTCCTGCAGACCAAAGGAGCAGTGCTGGTCTAAGAGTCCTGAGTGTGTAATAATCAGATGCTCTCGCAGCTGAAAGAGGTCCATGGGACTAACACCCAAGGGTGGAGTCAGGTGACGCTGGAGCAGGATGTGGGAGTACTAACTTATTCAAGGGCTCAGAAGTGTTACCTCCGACTTATGTCTCTAAAATGTGTAGCAGCTTGATGAAAAGTCTGAAGACTTTTAAGGGCAGAGTGAGGCTGCCTCAGTAAGGTGAGAAGATGTGCCTTGAAGGGGACACACAGTGGAAGCATTGGAAGTAGCTGGCTAGGAAACAGCTGTGAAGAACCAGAACCATAGTGACCACTGCGAGTCTCTATCGTGTGTTTGGTAACAGCAAACAGCTGTGAGGAATGGTAGGGACCATAGCAGGTCTCTAACCTGTGTTTGGTAATAGGAAGTGCTAAATAAACTCCTGTGGCAGGAACAGCAAGGGTAACAGAAGGCGGCAGGGACACACCTGGCCACAAAGAAACTTCTTAAATATTTGGAGGGGAGAGAGTGCTGACAAGAAAGAAGGAGGGAAGATGGAGGAAAGAAAAAGAGAGGGAAGAAGAAAAGGAGGGGAAGGGAAGAAATGTTTTTACAATCTAGAAAATGTTGATGAAGTCTGTAATATTAAATTTCAGATCAGATTTAAACCACCCTGCCTGGGCATGGCAGTGCACACCTGTGATCTCAGAACTCTGGGAAACTGAGGAAGGAGAATTGCAAGTTTTATCCCAGTCTCGGAAACTTAGCAACCTAGGGAGAATATGTTTCAAAACAAACAACTAAAAAAATTTTTTTAAAGGTTTTTCAGTGAAAAGACCCTGAGTTCAAGCCTCAGCACCATGACCATAAAAAAACACACACTCGTGTAAGTAGTTGTGAAATTTGCACGTGTAGATACTGTCCGCACTTTTTCAACATGGCTGTTCCACAGAGCACTGGCATGCACGCCGTGTGCTCTCAGTGCTGATACAGCACAGCTAAGATAGTGCCATGTAAATCATAACTGCAAATAAAACACGGAGACAACAGGTGAATGTGAGGTTAATTTTAAATTTCAGATTGCATGGTCTAAAGGTCACTTACATGATGGGCAAACCACTGTCTCTGGGTGTCCACAAGGTGTCCACAGAGGACTCTCCATCACTCAAGCCTTAGAGAAGCAGAATACCTGTGAACCTAGACAGCAGCAGCAGCCCCAGGCTGAGAGCCCAGCTGGGACCAAATGCTGAAGGAGAGGACAGAACACTCCTGCTCTGCCCCAGAACACCAGCATTCCCTTTCTCAGCTTTGATGCCAGGACAAAGGACATTATACTCCCACTCTCTATGGCTGAGCCCTTGCCCTGTATACTGTTTTGCATTCCCCTGGCTGTGGGGTCCTCGCTCAGACTGCACTATGCTCTCACTTCCCTGGCTCGGCCCCCACAGCTGTGCACACACTTCCGCCAGTCACTCCGCCCTTGTCCTTCTGCCTAGACACCCAACCCTCTGACGGTCACTTGGACCCTCAATGCAGATTCTGCTGCAAGCATAGACACAGGCTCACATCACCTGGGAATACCCAGCCAGAGCTAGTCTTTAAACAATAGGTTTGCTCACAGAAGTAACAAAAATGATTCTGGTCTGCTTTTAAACAGTCACTTTGTCTTTGCTGAAAAAGACAAAGTTAGAGAAAGCATAAAAACATTGGCATCTGAAATAAGGAAGGGAAAGGTGATTAAATGAAGAACACAGGAATCCTGAGGCAGGAGAACTGCTCTGTGTGTCACTGCAGTGCAGAGTGTATGTTCCTATACATTGGTCCAACCCAAAAAACACACTATGTATAGCACCATAAATATCACGTGTCATAGATGTGTATCATGCATGTATCACCAAGAACTAACTCCAACACAGACTTTCAAACTTTAGTTAACAGTCATGCTTTGATATTGACATATCAACTGTTACAAATTTACCACATTAATGCAAATATACTAGTAACAAATTTTGTGGGGAATGGAGGTGAGAGGTAATGAAAATTCTGTGTATCCAACTATTTTTTAACAACTTAAAATACTGTTAAAAATAAGTTGTATGTATCAGTTACAAACAAATCAAAGTCATTATAATGTTTCCTTTCCCACAAGCATAGATTAAGTCTATTTTGTCAAATGATGCTGAGCTGTGTGTCCCCCAAAGCATCATGCAGTCATAGGAAGGGAGTTTCCACGCTGGGTGTAGGTGGCACCACACAAAACTGTGTAGCGTGGCTGGAACATAATGGAAGAGAAAACGGCTGCCCAACTGCTGGCTGCCAGCTGCTTTCTGCCTTTGTGCACCACGCCCGGGACCATTTCTCCTCTGTAATGGCCCTCTACCAGGACACTCTGTCTTAAACCAGCTGCATATGGCTGAAATCCCTGAAAACTACAAGGTGACATAAGTCTCTCCCCTTTTAACCATGGATGCTGTGTATTTTGTCTCAGCAATGAGAAAAACAGCTAAGACAGGAGTGCACTATTTGTATTGAGAATGTAAGAAAATAAACATTAAATTCAACAAGGAGCCACGTGACAGGATAAACACAGTGGCCTCCTGTGCAGATCTAAAGATGGGAGAGAAACACCAAAGGGAGAGCTGGTGACTGGGTACAAGCATGAAGAGGCTTCACCTGGGGACAGATGCACAAGGCAGTAGTGCCATCACATGGGAGGGGTGCGTGGATGTGGATAGGAGCACAGAGGCGGGAGGAGCAAACCGCATGTCTGAAGGAGCAATGGTTTGTGTGGAACATAGTGCACAGGAAGGAAATGGTCAGGAGAGGCCAGAATACCAGCTGAGCCTGTAGTAGCTACAATCTATCATAATGCAAGTATACTTCACAGCATGGGAAAGGCAGAGCCAAACATTATCAGTTCTGTTTTAGAACAGCAGGTGGACTGAGCTGCAGATTGTGAAAACAGGAGTAGTGACCACTTTCAGAAGAAAATACAATAGTGCGGATGAAAGAAAATGAGGCCACAAAAACAGAGAAAAGCATGGCCTAAGACAAAGTGCTAAGGGTTCAACCTGAAGCAGATGTCATGGGCCAGGCGAGACAAAGGAAGCAGGTTTCCTGCAGAAAAGCCAGGAGTAAAGCATGTGTATGTCACACAGCAGCAGCAGCAACCTGAAGAAAATGGTCCCCAGAAATCAGAATTAAATAAAACAGGCTCCAGAAATGCAAATGGAATAAAACAGTTCCCAGAAGTGAACACTGAATTTTTGCTGATTTAGGAGATTGTCAGAGTGTAGAGTCACTTAAAATATTAAAGAGGTACTATTTTATAATTAGAAACATCTCATATCTGTCAGACTAGTCTGAGACAATCTAAACACGCCCAATGGATCTTATGATTATAAGAAAAGAAAAAAGAAAAGCTGAACAAAAAATTACATGGGTATCCACAACTGACTCTCAAGTCTTACAGTCACACTTACATATTTAAGAATGTCAGTGTGGCAGTTTCTGTTACACTTGACAGAATCTAATGATCCAAATATTTTCCCATTCTACTTGCTTCATAACTCTTTGCTCTTCAGAATTCCAACATGTTTGTCCTTGAATTTACTTTATAACAATAACTTCGCTTCCTGTTTCAGAGGAAAAATGAATACAAATTTCTCAACCACCTAGAAATATTCTGATTCATTTCTGAACAGCTTCCTCCTTATCCTACACATGTCTGGAGCTGTTCCTCCATTTCTTTTCTGCTTTTCAACAAGGAGAAGCTTCTCAGTCTGGAGATACAACTCAATGGTAGGACACTTATACAGCACACATGAGCCTCTGGCTTAGATCTTCAGAAAAATATGCACACACACACACACACACACACACACACATTTTCTCAGAGAAGTTATCTGTATTCATTTGTCTCCTTATTTTCTTTTGTGAATCTACTTTAGTCAGCCCTCTTGTTCACTACCATTCCAAAACTGTTATGGCAAATAGCAATGACCCTATATTCCCAATCCAGTGTCAATTCCAAGTTCTCATGCGACTTGACATTTCAGAATTTACTGACCAATGTACCACTGACCCCACCCACACCTGCTCTTGAAACAATTTCTTTTCCTGGGCTTCCTCAATCACCCTCCTTCCTAAAGGCTCCTCACTTCACAACCTGAACATTAGGCTGCCTTGAAATGCTTTCTGCTAAGTAGTGCACCACCTTTAAATTCAGCCTCACACAAAGTTTTGAGATATTAAGAAACCACAGACAAATTCTTTGACACAATGAGACACTCAGGAGAGTTCTCTTTCCCATCTGAAACCTCAGGAGCCTGGCTTGTACTGTGCATTCTTATCAACACCGTGATCTCTGTGCTCCACCCACCTTCACCCATCAAGCATTCCCTACATGTAGTATTCAAAGGCTTCTCCAGCCTGTGTCACCAAAATTTTCCAAACTCCTCTTACAAACCAGTCTCGATGCATAGTTAGGTACTGTCATAGCAATAGCCCCACTTCTCTGTTACCAGTTTTCTATATGAAATGTTTTCCAGTCGGAGAGACAAAATGCCAGACCTCCACAGTTTTAAAAAGGAGGGATCTGTATTGACTTGCAGATTAGAAGGATTTGTTTCATGGTTTCCAAGCAAAAAACACTGAAGCAACAGTGTTAGCAATTTGGGCAGAAAACAACACTCATATATCATTAGTAGTAATGTAAGTTGGTACAGCTACTATGGAAAGCAGAAAGGTATTTTCTCACAAAGTGAGAAATAGAACAACTGTACAACTCAACAGTCTCATAGCTGTTTTTTTCAGGTGTTATTAGATCTAAAATGTCTCTCAGAGGTCTCCTGCATTCGAAGTGGGTATTCTGGAAGACGACTGGATTCTGGAGAGGCTGCATTCATCAGTTCCCTTTCTCCATGTGGTTCTGGGGCTTCCAGAAAGATGGAGAAGGAGTAAGCAGCAGAGAGAGCACCTCTCTGAGAGCTGTAATCCAGACACTGGAATATAGCAATTCCAGGAAGACAGGAAGATGGGAAAAGGGCCCTCTGGACTCAGGAAAGATCTGAAGTAGGACTCAAAGCCCACAATGCAGGTGAAGAGAGGAGCTTCAATGAAGAAGGAGGCAGCTGGCAGGGTCCTCTCCCTGATTCAGGACTCACTGCATGGGAGAAGCAGTTCAGGCCTGCAGACACATGGTGACTGCTGGCAATGCTGGAGGCCTCCATGGAGGGACACAGAAGTAGAGGACAGAAGAGGACATGGAGGACAGCATTGGATGGGGTGAGTGCTGAGGGCTCAGGTGTCCTATAGGACAGAGCTGTAGGGAGCCATTGAAGATGAAGGCTGATTCTATGTGGGGCTAAGGCAAGGCCAGCCCTGAAAACACATAGAGTCCAAAAAAAGCCAGGTAAACAAACTGATCCATCACCAAGGAGGTAAGGGGCCAAGGCCAGCCAGGCAAACAAGTTGCTGGGCAACAGGGTTGAAACTGACATCCTCCTTCTGAGTGTGTAAACATGTGCGGTGGTGGAGCAGTTCCTTCTCTTCCTTCAGGGGAGTAAAGGCTCCCCTGACCTCAGATTTCATCTCTTTTCTTTATTTTCTCATCCTCTCACTGTCATTCCCTCCAGGAACATCTATAACTACACCCAGTTATCACAAGAACAATTGACCCAGAGCCCTTGGAGAGGGGCCAGCTGAGCTCAGAACTCAGAACAGTTGCTGGGTGCATTCAGCAGCTCCCAGCTGAGTTTAAGTCCACAGAAGGGGCACTGATTGCTGCAGGCTGAATGGGTCTGGTCTCAGCCTCCACAGCCAGAATACAGCCTCAACTTCAGGGAAATAAAGGTGTAGGCTCACTGAGATCACCTAGTACTCTACCTAAAGCTACCGCTGGCTTACTGGGATACATCACCATGGATCCGGACTCCCTGCACGTTGTCTACCAGAGGCAGCAGATATACCTAGAGTTTGGCTTCTGTGAGGCACTTTTTAAAATTTTTTTTTCTCCTTCATTGTTTGATATTTTGGATTTTTTCACCTTCATTGTTTGATTTTATTTTTATATGAATGTGAATGTGGTTTCTAGCCTCCTTGTGGTTATTGCTCTAGTCTGTTCTTCCTTTTATTACATTCTTCTCCCTTTCCTTCCTTTCTTCTGTACCATTTTCTCAAAAGTACTGTGATATTGCTTAGTCCTCTAGCCTCACTTTAATCTCTTCCTCTTCTTCTACTTCTCTATTTTTCCCTAATCCCTTTTAAATTTTAACCCCTGGGGGTAAAATTATATACTGCATATAATTTTATATTTTGTTTCAGGTTTTGTTATATAACTACAAATCTGTTTTTTTTTTTTTTTTGTTTTTTTTTTTTTTTTTTTTTTTTTTTTAGTTAAAGGTGACAAAGTGGTTGTTACCTCGGTTTGTCATTTTATAGGTTGTGTTTGATGCTACTGAGTTTGCACAGGTGGCATAATTGTTCTAACCAGCTGTTCTCCCTGGTGTCCAAGACAGAGACTGACTAAGGGAAAGTACCTGGAAGGTAATGTGGTGACTTGCCGAAAACCAGGGACTAGGTCAAGCAGGCAGCAATTTCTCATCCTTAGTAAACTGAAGAAATAGTACCTTGTTACAGAGTCAAAACCCAAAAACCATCTATACATAGAAGACACCTCAGAGAATTACTCATTTCCTAAGGATTTTAACTTCTAGCAATAAAGCAACTCACCATAGGCAATCCTAGAACTTAAATAAAATAGAGAAAAAATGAGAAGACACTTAAACAAGATTCAACCCCAGACATTCAGTTCACCAAAGGCCAACCCAGGGGCCAGTGAGGTAAGAGAATCCAAAAGCACCCACCTGACCTCTTTGAAGTGATAATAACAAAGAAGTTTGAATGAGGTTCTCGAAAATAATCAAACCAGGGATAATTTCTCAGATCACTACAGAGATGGTGTCCACAAGGAAAAGCATGCTTAGTAACTTTAGAGCAGATACAGATTTGTTTTTAAAAATAGAAGAGCTTAAGAAAATGATGCAAGCCATGAATGCACACTATAGAAAGGAAATGGAATCCGTAAGACAGATTCAAGCAGATGTCCAGAAGAATAAAAATATTGCTGAAAGTGTATATAGCAGAATAAGCCAATGTGAGGAGAGAATCTCAGCTACAGAAGACAGGCTTGCAGTGAGCAACCATGCAAAGCAAGATTTCTTAAAAATGGCAAGGAATCATGAGAAATCAATCCAGCAGCTGCTAGATGATGCAAAGAAGAATAATTTAATATTGACTGAAGTCACTCAGAAAGCTGAATATTGCACAAATTATATAAAAGATATGTTCACAGATATGGCAGAAAAATTTTCTGATAGTAAAAATGAATTTTTCATACAGACATGTGAATCACATAGAACTCCATCTAGCCATGATCAAAAATTATTTAGAGCCCGGCATATTATAGTCAATATTCCAGAAATTCAACACAAAAATAAAATATGAAAAGCTGTTAGGGAAAAGCAACAAATCACCTATAAAGGAAAATGCATGAGAATCACAGCTGACTTCTCAGCACAAACTTTAAAGTCAAGGAGACATTGGAGTGAAGAATTTCAAGCTCTAAAGGAAAACAACCTCTAAACCGTAATGATATACCACAGAAAACTGTCCTTCAAAATCAGCTGAGAATTAAGGTACTTCCATGACAATGAATTATTGTGAAAATTTATGACCACAAAACTAGAAATCCAAAATGTTTTGAAGGACATTCTAGAAAGAGATTACAAGGACTTCAACTCCATGAACCCCAATAGAAGAAATTCACAAGGCAAAATAAACATTTAAACAGATGGAGAGAGAAAAAAGAGAGGGAGCCAACACCAGAAAAATAACATGACAAGAATAAGTCAACACGTATCAGTTTTAATTATCAATGTAAATTATCTCAATTCACAAACCAAAAGTCACAGACTGGCAGAATGGATCAAGAAGCAAGTGAAATGGCCATCTCCCTGCTGTTCTTGCCTGGAAGCTGTGGAGCAACCTTTAAATTCATCCATTACAGTAAAATAGCTTCCTATCAGGAGAGTAATATGGGTGTATGATGATGGTGATAATGATGACTTTGATGCTGACCATGTGAGCCAAAGTTCCTGTGACAGTAAAATGGACCGAGAGTCCACTGATGTTGACACAGAGTGTAGAGTCTGATGACAAAGAAAACAGCAATGAGAGTGCACACTTGACCGATGGAAAGTTGTGAAATGGTTGCACAATTAAGTGGAACAATGCAGTGTTAGAACTGGACCCAAAAGTGTAATGATGTCTGGGCAGGGGTGAAACATGCTGGGAAGAAAGACAGCATTGATGTTCACTGTTGGAAATTATAGCAGGCAGAACGCTACAGGATGCTCTGAAATATACAAAAATACTTGGTGAAACACAAAAACATGTTAGGTACAACCAACAGCCATATGTAAAAATGTACTTATTGTGATACCTCACTAGCAGAATTGAAAACATTCATAGGTCTGCTGCACTTAGCTGGTATTCCTCATGGTGACTGCAGGAAAGCAAAAGACTTATTGAAAAAGAATGTGTCAAAATAGGGCTTAAAATGTATGCCCTTGTAGATGCAAAGATTTGCTATGCTTTCAAGTTAGAAACTTATCCTGGAACTCAACCCCCAGGTCTTTATTCCTGTAACCATAAACTGGATGATTCTGTGAACAGTCTTGTTGCTCTCACCCCCCACACTATTCAGAATGTGACATCTGATAGCTGGTTTAGCAGTTGCCAATTGATGCCACATTTGCTAACAGAGAAAAAACTGACCAGCTGTACACAGGAACAAAATAAGAATTATAAATGAAATGTTGTAATTTCAGAACAGAATTGTACAGTACAATCTTTGGATTTCAGAAATATATAACATTGGCTTCATATACAGAAAAAAAAAACGTACTGCTGATGTAAACATTTCACTTGATGGAAACATTGATACAGAAACTTCAGAAATAAAACAGAGGCCTGAGATGGAAACTTTCTATGATAAAGACACAGGTAGAGTAGGCACTATTAATGAGTTAGGCAGCAACTGTCATGTCACTTGAGACGGAAAACAATGACCAACATTTGTGCTTAACTCAATCCTAAACACATGTGGCATAAATACTTTGATAGTTTACCAAGAAACTAACAAGTACAAAATATTATGGAGAAATTTTAGACTATTAGGACCGTAAAGCATAAGAGATCACTTACAGCAGAGGAAAAAAGAAATGTTTCTTCCCAAGGAGCGACATAAAAATCTCCACACTGGTGAACTGACAGGTAAACAGGCAGGTGCGGTATCACAAAAACCTAATCTGACAAACAAAAAATGTCAACTGTGGCATACAAAGCAAGGACAGGCAGACAAAACACAGGTACTGTCATTATAAGCTACACAGTGTGTGGGATGTACAACTGTCAGCTGCTTTGGGGGTGACAGCTGAGGAAAAGCTTATTTCTGTGGTAGACGTTTGTGTATGCTTACACCTTAGTTCACACAGGTCTTTATTTTTGATGTTACCTTTTAAATTTTGTAAGCATGTAAACAATGGATGTAACTATTGATATCTACTCTAAGCATTGTTACATAGCTGATATTTTACTTTATTGATATATTTTCCTGCTACATGCATGCATAGTATAAGCAAAAGCTCCAGACAAAACACGAAGAGAAGAGAGATGACAAGAGTGCCACATGCGAAAGGAAAGACCAGCCCATGTGCTGCCAGGGTAAGTGAGATGTGTGCCTACAGCAGACAGCTGTCTGTGTGAACTCTAGGGTGTGACAGTCGAAGCAAAGTTTACCTTTGTGGTAGAATTTTACTGGTATTTTCTTTGTAGTTTACCTTAGAATGTAATTTTGATATTATCTTTTAGATTTTGTAAGCAAGTACACAGCTGATGTGAAAATGTTGATGTCTGTTCTAAACACACAACACATATTTAGAACTTAATCGTCTATTGCTATTTTATGTTCCTGTTAACTACACACCGTGTAATATAACAAGAACCTCCTAACTAAACAGCAAGACCACCGAGTGTGTTCTACAAGAAGACGGGGGAAGCAGGCACGTGTGCTGTCAGCGGGAGTTATACATGTGCATGGAGTGTGCTGCTGTCCCAGGTGCAGACTGCCTTAGGTGGGACGAGTGATGTAAACTTAGTTTACATAAAAGTGCTATTGGGATTTTCAGTATAGTTCATTTAAGAATGTCTTAGTTACTTTTTACTCATCACTGAGACAAAATACTTGATGCCCAAAGTTGGGAAAGTTATTTCTTACAGTTTTTGGAGGTTTCAGTCCATACTCACTTCATTTCAAGGCAGAGTGGCATGGTGGGGCCGCAGTTCATAGCAGCTGCAAACAGCAAGACAGAAACCAGAGAGACAGAGAGACAGAGAGAGAGGGAGAGATGCATTCTTCCAGCCATGACTTTGTATACTGTCTCCTCCTTTAGGCGGGTGTAGCACTGACACCATCAATCCAACTGCTAGACAATGAACCAATCACAAAGGCACAATGCAAATGCATGAGGGCTGGGGGCCACTGACATAAACCATGACAAAGAATTTGTGGTGCTCTCTTTTAGACATTTTACACCAAAAATAATCAGTGTTAATTTTGATGCTTTTTTATAAACAATAATTATTTTCTCCTACTGAGTACTCATTTTTAAATATAATAAAACTCCTAAAAGTAAGATTAATAACTCATCAACAGAAACATTCTAAAGAATACACGTGGGTCTGGCAGATCAACGTTTCTGTGCCTTTATGACAAAATCAGCGTACTACTCCGTTAAGGGCTGGTACAGCAGGCACTGTAAAACCTAAGTCAGGCCTTATTATTCTGAATGTGAAAACTCCAGAAGTTTTCCCAGAGGGAACATTAAAGCTCCACCCATCCAGATCAGCCTGTGGTCACATCTCCTTACCCATCCTCATTCATCCTGCAGAACCTGCTTCCTACCTGGCAAACATACAAGATAGTGTTGTACACTAGGAAACAGATCTTCGTTATATTTGTATTATACCAAAATACATGTAATGGGGCCTAATGTTCTATATGCTTATTTCTTTTCCTCTGGGTGACCTAATTGATATGTTAATTAATGCTCTCCTCTGTAAAGAATTGTAAAACCTAACCTAATTGATATGTTATCCATTGTTGCCATCTACAAATATTAGATGTGGTGCTAAAATAATTGTTAATTACTGTTAGACACCTCTGTTCTTCTCTGAGGAAACCAAAGATCTTCCTCATTAGCAGATTTCCTGATCCAAGTCCATAACCCCTTACTTTGTAAACAGTGATATATACATATAAAGGCTGCAAGTATCGGGGAGTGACACAGCTTTTGCAATCTCCAACAGCATTGTGTTGCTGGGCCCAGGATAAAATAAATCAGTGCTGCTTTTTAAAATGGTTTTGCCTCATTTTTTAATGAGGGGTTTGTTTATGGATTACGAGAGATAGATACTCCCCAGCTCAGAGTACTGCCCTTCTCCAGCTTCTGCCTAGAGTCCTCTTCCTGCAGGTGCCTGTTCTGTATTTCCTTCATCTATTTTTAATTTATTTAAATAAAACCCAGTTACCTGTTTTATTCCATGTTTGCAGTGGAAGGATCACTTGCACTGGTGAACCTGGACCCTTGCAGGGAGCTGCATTCTCAGGACCCACTGAGACAGGCTATCACTGCATTGCTGAGGTGAGGCTGGAACCTGGGACTCTCAACAGCCTCCTAACCACCAATGTGACAGGCCTGGGCCTGCTTTGTTACTTAATTGGATTCTTTATCTCACCCTTCTCTCATCCTTTTCATCTTTTTTTTTCTTTTTCTTTTTTTCTTTTTCAGTTACAAACCCTTCCTTTGTCTTGAGAGTAACATGCAAATAGTCAAGGCCAAATGTCCTGGTCCTTGTTGCCCAAATCACAAGGCACCATCAATGCCCTTTACACTCCTGACAATGTACCATGGAATTTTTTTATCTGTCTCCTCTGACCACTCCCTAGAAATCTCCCCACAGAGGGCAGGATTGCTATTGCTTATAACAGACTCGGATGCTTTCAAAGCACTTAGCAGGCATTTATTAAACAGGCCCTGAGCAGGTAAATTACAAGTGGCTCTGTGTTACAAGTTGAGGAACAAGGGGCAGATATGAAAAGTATTTTTCACTCTTAAAGCAGGGGCAGCCCTGTGGAAGCCTCAGGCTTTCTCAGAGCAGCCAGCACTTGAAGGCAGTGCCTTAAACACTGGACCCCATGACTGAATGATGAAAACAATCCAAGCAGATTTTCACTAGAAAGAACTCTGTTTGCATGAGATGCTTGCATTTCACATGCATTTTGTTCACAGAGTCAGTAAACACATGATGCCTACTGAGTGTAAGATGCACAGATTTATAAACTTAGTACAAAGCACCTTTGTGTTTTATTTGGAACCTCACAGTAGATATCAGTAATTGAACCAGAATAATGAACTATAGCTTCCACGTCCTCAGGCACTACTTGAAGTTATTGAGTGCTACTCCAAAAGATGTATATTCACGGTACTGTCCTAAATAATAGTAGCCTGAGAGTTTGATACTGCTATTTCTCTAGTAACTGAGAAAGAATCTCATGGCTGAGCCGAGGGAGGGACCCATTTTATACCAAATGACAGCTGTTTGCTAGACTGGACTCACATGGCACATCTGGTTCTCATCCCACTGATTTTGTTTGTGACTGTTTTGTTTTTAAAGTGTTGGATCCAAAAATACCTTCTGCTCACTGTTTCCACATGCTAAGCTGTTCTCATTGACATTAACAGTTCTAGAATGCACTTAGAGAGTATACAGAATTTAATGGAGTTTTATGACCAATTACAAATGTTACAGGCATTTTGATACTTTTAGCCCTATTTACTGAGATGTTATACAGGCATACTTTCCCTGAGAAAAATTCCAAGTGGTCATCAGAGAGCTGCAACATATTTTAAATAGAATTACTGTTCTTACATGATTAACTTTTCATTCTTGAGGGCTAAAAGCATCATCAGTCATTTCTTTTGCATTTAAGCCTCAGCATTATTACTGTGTATCTCCTGAATGAAGACTAAGGGAGCAGCACAATTAGTAAACACCTTTCTTTTATGGATTCCTGTCTTCAAACTGTATACCCAAGAGGGAGGTTCTGTTTCTTGCCTTTATATTAACTACTTTAACAGTCTCAGAAGCTGTCAAATAACCTGGAATAATAACTGGCCCTATGTTTCCTAGTTGATGTTTTATAAAGTGTATCCTTGTGTCTTAAATTAGTTCTGGTGAAGCACAGGTATCCTCCATGCTCTCTGTGTACACAGCATATGAACTCAGCAGGTCCACAGTGATGGGCTTAAAACAGTGCCACAAATGTACCCTGGGCCAGAGGAAACCTCAGCAGATGCTTTTCTGTCTGAGTTTCCTTCCTACAGAGTGTGAGTAAAAGGTTTTTATCCTAGGCCGGATACTGTAGCGGGTAAAGCCAGGAAGCTCCTATCTCCCCCACACTTAGGAATTGCCTCTGGTGCCAAACTAAGACCAATGGGCTACCTGTGCATCCCTAATGCCCCCTTAGGTTCTACCCCAAGCCGACGCTACCTATGTGCCTCACTCCACGTGTTCCACGGAGAGATTGCCGGTTCCAGGATGGAAATGCCACGCCCCAAGGGTTCGGGGGTGTCTCTCCCCGCATTCCCAAAATAAAGGTTATTTATATTTCATACTTCTTATCTTTTCAGCCGCCACCGGTCCTCCTCCTCCTCCCCACACAGTTCTATCAGATGGTTCTCTGACTGGGAACAGCAAGGGAGAGACTTCTAGGGCTGGTTCCCAGTTTTGAGTCCCCTACTATTCAGGACTGACCGGACTGCATCCTGCATTAATTCCTCACTTCTACACTCAGGAACTGTAAGCTTGGCTGCTGGTTCGCAAACAACACCCACCAATTTACCACAGGTGAGCAACTCCCCGGAGACAGCCACTGGGCCAGGCTCAGGTGGATTTTCTTCCCCCTTTGCATGGATTCATGACCCTTTTATGTCTTCTAGACAGCCCAAACCAAGGCCTTTCTGGGCAAGCCGATGTTCACTCTGGACAGCCCACACTGAGAGGCCCTCACATTTTTCTAGAGCTTTTTAAGTTCTCAGAGGCAGACAGCCCAAACTAGGGGCTTTCTGGGCAAGCCTGTGTCCGTTCCTGGACTGCCCACACTGAGAGACCCTCACTTTAGAGCTTTTTAAGTTCTCATGGCGGAGCGGTTACTCAGCCCACGCAAAGTGCACTCTTAATATTGGTGACGGCCAATGATTAAGAGTTTGGAGCTATATAGCCAACCCATCAGTCTGGGATGCAGTGTGACGACTCTAATCCTGACAGACCATGGTCCGTTGTCTCATCTGATTGTAGCCCCATGGGCTAGACCCCACACTAGATTTTATCTCGGGGACCACTTCCTGCCCCCCCCCCAGAAATCATACCTATCTATGGCTTATCACACTGCAGACAAGCTTACAAAACTCTCTATTTTTGTTTTGGGAATGTGCCCCTTTCCCGCCAGTGTCCCTGTCCCTTTATCTCCTCCAGGATCCCTCCTCCTCCCCACACTTAAAGAGATAACAGCATCTTCCCTTGCAGCCTTTCGGAGTTTTCTCAGTGCTTCCTTTCCTCCAGGCTTCCCTCCCCGCCAACTCGCTGCCAGCATCCCTTTGTTTCCTGTGCATGCTTCCCCCCCACCCCCACCATGCTGCCAAAGCGACCCTTTGTTTCTCGTGCTCGCCAACCCATTCTCCATCGCCGAGATTAAAAATGAGACCAAGCAATGTTGAGATACACATAAGATTTTAAACAGATTTTTGGCTCTCACACCACTTTCCAATTCTGTGCAGTATCTCCACTCTCATGCGGCACTTCAGGTACACATGGGGTTGACATTTCTGCGCGCCCCACAAACAGTTTCAGCTCCACGTGGCAACTCAGCTCCACACCCAAACGATTCCCTGCTGCGCCGGCCCCTTTGGCCGTTGAGAGATATTCGCGAGACTGTTTTTTTTTTTTTTCAAACAGCTTTTGGCTCATGCCACGCCGCCGCAGCCCCCAGCTTTTGGCACCGCATCCTGGGCCGCGCAGCTCCTGCAAGCACAGCAGCACAGCTCCTGTGAGCGGCTCCTGCGGGTTACCGTTAGCCAGCTGCTGGCCGCATGCCTCTGAGAGTGGAGCCACACTTGGCTGAGGGCTGTGGCGCATCTCCCAGCCCCATCGCCGCCACCGCCACTGCCACGTCCACTGCTTCTGGCCCTGCCTCTGCCCCAACTGCTGCTGCCACCCCGCCCCCACACCGCCCTTTGTGCCGTATGCCGCCAGCTGCATCGCCAGAGCGTGGGCTGGCCCCTGCGCCACGGGCCCACCGCAGTGGCCACTGTGAGTCCGCCCACCGTTGTAGCCGTCACCGCACCCCCGCCCCGCTGTCGCAGCTAAAATGCATAGCTCCCTGCGCCATCCCAGTGCCATCATCGCCATTTCTGGGTGCGATCTCAGCCCGCCCCTGCGTGCTGTGTCCCAGCGCTCACCCTGCCCACTCTGTATGTTCCAACTATGCGCTACATGCCAGATAATCTCAACTCCGCCCCAAGCACAACTATGCTCTCTCTACAGGCGAGCTCTGTCTGCCTCAGAGTTCCAAACTGCCTTAGACACTGCGGGTTTACAACATCTCACGGGCTTCGCTCAAACGTATTTTTTTACAATTCAGTTCCACTCAAGAGAGGCTATTTTTATTACAATTTTCTACCATTTATTCAAGGTTAGTGGCCATCTGGTAATTTTACCAGCCTTGTTTATCAATTAAAGTCTACACTAATCTCCTGTTTTAACCACTAAAATTAAGAGATATTTATTAATTCCTTTTTGCTGGAAACCACGGGCTTTGTTCCAAGACAAGGGTTTTGTTAAAAAATTCTAATGTTGTCCACTACCAGTAATGTTCTCTGTGAAATTTATTGCTTCTACTGTACTGTGTTGTGGTCAATCTCCTGTTTAACAACTAGGTTATAATAATTTGAGAGTATATAGTAAGTTATAATAACTTGTGGGTATATTTGCCTTAGTTAAGACTTGAGGGCATGTAAAAAATTATATAAGGCTCAAAAAGCTGTAATTTTTAAAAGCTTGAGAGGCTAATAACTTGAAAATATATACTAAGTTAATACATTTCTTCATAAGATTGGTAAACCTTTACTGCAAAATGTTTCCATTAAAACCTTCTGGTTAATTCCACGTGGCACCCTATAAAAAGTGATATGCCATCCAGATAAAGCCTGCTTTCTAATCTAAAATGCCAACATTAAGCTCCTATATAATTACTTAATTCTACAGATACCTTTTACTATAGTCCAGATCTCAAGCAACAAGGCAAAACTTGACCTTCAAGCTCCACAGAGACCTTGATATGGTTTTTCATATTTTAAATAACACTTGCAGTTCTGAGACAGACAAATCTACACAAGGTAGAGCTCCCTGCTCCCCCCCATGGACCACGCTCAAATGCAGCAGAAGACATTGGGCAAGAAAATGCCCCATCCTGGCATTCTTTGAGACCTTACTCCAGGGCTGCTGGGCTGTCCTGGCCACCAGAGAGTGGGTGGGCCATCCTAACTTCTAGCCCTCACAGGACACTGCCAGATTCATCACTGACAAAAATTGCTGCCGAAGACTAAGAGGGGCTATGGGCCAACAACAACCCACTTTGTGGGTGTCTGTCTCAGAGTCCAAGTCATATTAAAACTCTCAAGGCAAGACATTCTCTATATTTGTGGACATAGAGGCCATACATACAGAGTTCTTACTGAGTTTTCAGACTACAATAACAAATCATCAATCTCTGATTGGGTATTAAAGGTCAACCTATGCCATTTACAAACAGGGCCTATTTTGTACAGGTCCCAGTACTAAATCTTAAAATGCTTTTATTCCCTTTCATACAGGCTGACAGATACATTTTGTCTTCTCACTTTGTTTATACTTTTTCAGGATACATAAAAGCCTTTCCCACAACCAGGTAAACTGCTGACATACTTGCTAAACTTCTGTTACACCAAATCATTCCAAGGACTAAGTTGCTAGACTGCCATTCTGGTTTCACATCACTCAGGCCCTAGATCTGACTGCCCTTTTCATACTCATCTCTGCCTAACCAAGGCCTCACGGCCATGACTTACAGGTTGTCATGTTTTGTTGTCCACTTTGGTTCCTAATTTCCTACATTCTATTAATGATCATTTTTACAGCAGGACTCTTTAACAGTATTGCCTACGGACTCCAACGTCAGTCATGCATACCAGAGACAAGCCTTACCAACCTACCTTTTTAACTTTTATGCATTCATATGGGGGAATAAGCACCCCTCATAACTTCACTCCTCCTAATCCCACATTTAATTTTCAGAATTCTGCCTTACCGTGGAAATGATCCTACCTCAATGTCATCCTGATAAAATGACATGTCTAAATCAAAGCCACCTTTTCCTCTACCTCACTTGGGTCTTTAAATGTGACAGTGCCATGTCTCCTCATAACATCTTGTCTCTTTGTTTTTTCAGTCTAACATATGTGCATTCACCAGTGAAGTTGTCCTGGCTAAAACAGCTGACACCAGCTTCTACCTGGACATCAACCGTCACCCCGTCGACTCCCCTAGACCCCAGTACAGTGCCCTCAGCCAGCAGGAAGTAGTTAAAGAGAGAAATCTTCACCCCTCTTCATAATAATCATAAGATGGGATATGAAACGGTTTTAGCCCAGGCCGGATACTGTAGCCGGTAAAGCCAGGAAGCTCCTATCTCCCCCACCCTTAGGAATTGCCTCTGGTGCCAAACTAAGACCAATGGGCTACCTGTGCATCCCTAATGGCCCCTTAGGTTCCACCCCAAGCCGAGGCTGCTTATGAGCCTCACTCCACGTGTTCCATGGAGAGATCGCCGGCTGGGGTGGAGATGCCACGCCCCAGGGGGTTGGGGGAGCATTATCAAAATAAAGGTTATTTATATTTCATACTTCTTATCTTTTCAGCCGCCACTGGTCTCAGAGCCACATGAGTGTTTAACTTGGAAAGTGCCCAGTGAGCTCCCTCCAATCTACTGTGCATCCATGTGTCAGCTGTTCTCTTTGGTGCACAATGGCATTACTCACTGCTCACAATCATGTGTGTCCCAGCATGTGTGAGAATCTAGTGTTACAGTCATGTATTCCCTTGGGTCATGGCTGCAGAGGTCCTTGGGCTGCAACCAGCAAACCCACAGAGGTGGGGCTGCCCATGCCCATAGGAGCTCACATCTCTCCACCACCTTCCCTGAGTGTTGGATGTGGTACTGAATGATTTAGTGCTTGCTTTGCTAGATTTTGGTCTGCTTCATATTTCTGTTACCCCATTCCTATCTTTAAAATGTGTTTGCCTTATGCCAATAGATGTTGGAAGAATTTAACTTTTAAAATTTTGTAGGTGTTTATATCTAAGAGTTTGCCTAGAGTCTCAGAGAGGATTTTGGATTTGGGCTTTTAAGAAATGCTGGAAATATTAAGGATTTTATGGTTCAATGGCAGGGTATTTAGCTCAGTGGCTTAAGCGTCTGCCTGGCAAATGTGAGGTCATGAGTTTGATCCCCAGTTCCAATATATATATATATATATATATATATATATATATATATATATATATAAATATATATATATATATATATATTTCTAAAAGATATGTTAAATTTCATAACAGATTAATAGAATAATGATGTTTAACAACATACTGTGTTATCTTTAAAGTAATTTCTCAGCAAACAAGATATGGGCATAAAAATTTCTCAAATTGATATTAGCACAAACCTGTTTATTGCTTGACTTGAAAAATTCTGTCAGAATTTAGACTCATAAATAGATTCTAGTGGTAGTACCAGTACAATCTATTTTAAAATATCAACATTAAAAAACCTTCAAGTATTTGAATGTGATTGTACATTACACATACAGCATACTCAAAATTTGTGAGAATAATTGTAGACAGATAGACATAAATATTTTTAATTTTTTTAATTTCTCTGTAGATAAATGGCTGTTAGAACTCACTTTGTTCTGTTATGACAATGGAACATTTTTACATTTAGGTGATACATTGTGCTAAAATCTGTGTAATGCAGTACATCCTGTAGTATTTTTGTAACTTCTTTGCTGTAAGCTTTATCAATCATTTTTTATCTCAGTGAAAAGCAAATACTAAGAAACAAGTCAAAAGAAAGATGCAAAAGCCGCAAAAAAGTACCTGTGACCTTGTGAGTTAAATTCATTTTGCATGAGGAGAAAATTAACTAAGACAGTCTCTCTGTCTCTGTCTCCTTTTCTCTCTGCTTTCTGGTCACCCGGAATGGAGCAGATTGCCTCTGCTGGGCACTTCTGTCTTGGAGTCAGCTGAGTGTGTACCAAATCTGTGGAACCAAGAGCCAAAACAAACTCCTCCTCTTCCTTTAAACTGTATCAGGTGTTTGTGCCACTAAGAGGATAATGACCAGTATTGACAGATAAGTGCATAGTAGTTTTCATTAAAAAATTAATTTTAATTTAAGGAAAAAAGATAAAACAAAATTTCTAAGATTCAGAGTTTCTCTTACTAACCACAGTCTCTCCTCCCCATATTAAATTGTTCACTATAGATGGTCCTGACCAAGCACAATGAACACCCTAGAAGGAACTCAGAGCTCCCCCAGGTTCCTGAGTGGGATGCCGAGGACCCGGTGACTGTCACCATCCCTTCAAACTGCACGCATTGCCGATTTTCTTTTCTGTTTCAAATCTGCATCTCTTAAATTCTCATGAGTAAAATTTAACATACCAACTTAAATGAGTAAAGGAAAATTTGATGAGAATGCAAAAGGATTCTTTTTCTCTTTTACCACATGACTGATTATCAGAATTAAATAAATGCAAATCTCTATTAAAGCAATCAACATTGCTTTGGGCTTTTAGTACACACCTCTGTACCTCAGTAGTATCTCTTAGAAAAACAAGGAATTAGAAGACACCATAGTAGGTGAGAGTTGAGTTACAGTGCGCAGATCCTGAGATTCTCAAGGCGAGTCTCAGGAGCGTGGGGAACACCATCTGGAAAGTGACAAGAGAAGTGATTTCAACCCTGCCACTATCTTATTATAACAGCAGTTTGTTCTCCCTTCCTGGGAATTTGTTGATTCTCAAATCTCCAGCCACTGGGGAGCAAAGGGAATCGATATTAAATTGTCACATCAGCCAAGCTCCTAAATCAGTCAGTCAGCTCAAACTCCTAAGACAGCTTTCAACTTTGTGAAGGAGACAGTGACACAGCTCATGTCCCCACGATCAGTGTGAAGCAGAAAACTGTTTTCTTCTTTATTTGTTTTGAGAATTCTCACCTTTGTGATGACTTTAGAAACTGGCAGTACGTGACCATTAAATTTAAGGTGCTGTAGACTTACTAAATTTCAAAAATGAATGGGACTTGAAAAGCCATTTTGTGTCTAATCAGTCATCATTTTGTGCGAGGTTCACATGTTTGGATTTCGATTTCTATTTCCTGAGTGTGAAATTAAGGAATATAGATACCTTTACTGGGCTTTGTCATGATTCAGGTGACATTGATTTAGCATCAAAGGCAATGTTCAGTACCCATTTGTTAATCATTAAATGCTGTGAATTTCAAGCAGTGAGGAACACTTTCAGCAAGACCAGCACTAAAGTAAATAAGTATGTAATGAAGTTTGTTTTTTCCTTCTTTCCTATAACAGGAAACAGAAACAAAGGAAGAACAGGGAAATTTGCTTGCACTGTGATAGGCTGAAAATACCAATTATAAAGATTTGTGCATTTTAATATTTTCATGTAAGAAAAGGAAAAAATCAATTTCATGTACTTTCTGTTTCTTGTCTTAAAATTCTACAATTCACATCTTCAATTTATTTGTCTTTACCGTTTCAGTAGGTGTGTATAATCAAAGCTACTGATTGTTATGCATAACCAAAGATAGTGTGGTAGAGGATATTTCAGAATCATAGTACAAATAGCTGAAACTATGTTTGAACCTAAGAAAATATATTGCTGTGTGTCACGGGTTCATGTTATTTTAAAGATTTAAATCGGTATCTGTCTAGGACGTTTGTGTTTAAGTGTTAATGATCTTTCAAAATGAATAAGATCTTCATCTTAGAAATAATCTCCCTTTTTAATCCAACAGATATTTGAGTACAAGATGTTTTATAGCAGATTGTTTCAAGTGAATAATTGATAGGGTTTTTTTTCCCCCTGTGGGTTTTGTGGAGCACCATTTCTTGCAAAATATGATTTGAATCCACTGCCTAATTGAGTTTCTGACCTCATTTTTGACTGAAGTCCCAGCAGGCCTCAGAGACTAGGATGACTGTGGAGAGGATGGGGACACACAGGGAGCCTGGAGCCCGCAGTGGTGCCACTCAGTACTGCACAGAAGCAGAAAGACAGATGCCTGTCAGAGCAAGGGGAGTGGCGGGAAGGGCATTCTGGCCAGCGAGAGAACCCTCTGAGCAACAGAAGTGAGGGACGCTCTGCTCCCCATGGCCTACGGTGCATGTTATGAAGTACAAAAGGAGCACGTGTGGATATGCAGAACCGGGAAGACAAGCCCATCTCCTGTGTAAGAGAAACTCCAGCCAGGACGCATCCCAGCTCCAGCAAGGCTGAGTGCAGCTTTGTCACCCTGAGCACCGCCTGCAGAAAGCTGGGGCAAGGGGCACCCGGTCTGTGTCACACCCAGGGAGCACTAAGAGGGTGCAGTCTGGGAGCTCAGGAGACAGCATCTCACCTCCGGGACTCCCTCCACCCCGCAAATCCCTGGCTTCATCTCACCAGAGAATCCTCGAAGAGGACTAGGATGAAGAGAATTCTGCCAACACCCAATCCGTGCTGCGCAGAGCTCCCAAAGTCAACTGAACGGCAAGGAAAGTTGAGACACTGCCTTAACTAAGAAAAATATTACAAAGTATGGTGGATAAACTTAATGTGGGCTCTTGAACCTGAAAAATCTCATTAAGGAAAAACTAATAAAATCTGAATAAAATCTGAATTTTAGGAATAATTTATTAGAATCTGTTCACTAGTTGTGATAAATGTATCAGAGAAACGTTAAGAAGCTAACAATGGAGAAATCAAGTTATGGTTTATATGCAGGATTTTGTACCTTTTTGTGAACCTAAAGCTATTATACAATATCATACTTTATTATAAAAAGTTTAATTTTTTAAAATATCACATGAAATACTCGTGCAATGTGCAACGGGTGAAATTGATTTTATGTGGACACAATTATGATACAAAGGATGCTTTTCCTAGAACAGCTATACTTTCTACGCAGAAAAACCCAGCGTCTTAAATTAACTCAGAGATGCCTTCACTCAGGAGGCACTGACTGAGCCCCCCCAGCACGGGTTCATCGCCTCCACTGCTAAGCAGAGTAAGTGCAGCCCGCAGCATGGATCAGTGGCAGACACCCTGCTCTGTGGACATTACCTTCATCAATCACCATAACAAAAGGCAGACTGTGGCCCACAGGACTTGCAGGAAAAGCACAGAGCAGGCTTGGCTCTAGGTCTCTTGAGCAGGTGACAGATAACCTCGAGGTGTGAGGGATCATGGCCTGCCCAGAGGGGAAGGCTCAGAGCCCTGCTCTGAGCAGTGATTCCAGGCCAGGGCTCCGCCCAGGCTGCTACACTCACAGATGCTCTCACTGTGACCCTGGGAAGACAAGGGGCATGAAAGGCGGAAGGCGGAGCCCAGAAGTCACCCCTCTTCCTGCTCAGAGAGCATGACTCACCCACAGGTGACTGCTTCAGCAGTCAGGATCACCCGCCCCTGGGAGATAAATGCAGGAATAAAGATGGATTCACCCAGTGTGCTATGCTCACTCCCCAGGCTAAAGCCTAGAAAACATTCTTAAACTCCAAACTACTAGAGAACTATTTTAGCCTTGATACATAACTGTGATTATCAGTAGGAAATTTGGAAAGCTCAGGTAAATGTGAACTATGAAACCTCTGTCCACCATGTGAATTTTATCAAATTGCTTTTCATCCAAAAATTTGTCTGAGATTTTACAATGGCAATGGCAGCTTTATAGACAGTTTTCAAGGACATGCAATAGACTCTGTACTAGTATCAAAGTCTCATTTTTCCCAAACAGGAGTACCATCCCCCTCAGCATCCCAGGGAGAGGCCCCTGATCCTGGCTTGTGAAGAATGGCATGGTATTCGCATACAATGTGCTTCACTGACATCCTCCTGTGTACCTTTCATATAATCTGTGCTCATTTGGAATACCTAATTCAATAGTAACACTATGTAAATAGTTGGGGCACTGCATTATCTAATAATGGCAAGGCTGCTGCACTCACAGGTGCTCTCACTGTACAAACTCAGTACAGGTAGAAACTTTGAATATTTTTGATCTCCACTTGGTTGAATCCATGAAGACCCACACTTACAAAACGCTGGCTGTCATCTTTCTCTAACCTAAAAGAATTTAGGAACAAAGAGAAAATTAAATGATATAGCTGAAACCTCTGTGCAGATTTGAAAAACGCTATCAATATATGTGGACATTACACTTTCTTGTTGTAGCTGCATGGAAGAAAAGCCACACTCTTTTCATTCCCCATGTCTGCAAGGCACAGTCACTTCCTAAGCACTAGTACATCTGAAACAGGCAAGTTTCTGTGTGTCATGATTTCCTACACAGAATGCACTCATCCAAGGAGCTTCTGGAGCAGCATTCACACATTACTAGAGATCGAAGTCACTCAGGTGCACTCTCTGGTCACCCTGTGAGTTGCTCTGCCTGTCTTGGCGGTGTACACAAAACTGGATTCATACAATGTGCAGTCGGTATAGCTTTTCTCACTGCATTTGTGTGTGTCCAGTGTGTTCTGTGTTAGGCCTGGGACATTTTATTTGTTCTCCACACCATATAGGATTCCACTGCATAAAAGTAGGGTAACAAGTTTACTCATTCCTCATGTGTGCAGAGAGCTGCTCGCTCAGGACTGATACAAAGGTGCTGTGGCAAGCATTATAGCTCATGACTACATATATGTGACTATATATATATATATATATATATATATATATATATATATAGCTAGAAAGAGAGAAACTGTATACACACACTTCAGCAAAAGAAACTTATATAAATATTTTAATACTAAGTTTATTGAGACATCATGGGATTAATGCAAACTATCTTAACTATCTTTCACCTCTACAATTACAGGAGGTGCTCAGGGTGGTGGCCTTGTGAGCCTTAAGGTTTTTATGAGTATGCAAACTGCTGCCTGGATACTTTGGTCACTGAGATTGCTGCCCATGCATTTTGAATTTCTTCTCTAAGGGCCAGCAGTGTAGCGGGTCTTCTGCAGTGAATGATATTCTTTTGGGTCCTTTATAGACGACTAACACTGTCTATTGAGAAAATTACTATTTTTGCTTTTCCTGAAGTGTGTATCCATTTTTTGGTGGATTCTGTATATCTGTTGGATATCCGTGCATGTTCTGCTTTGACAGGTACTACTGCCAACTTTTGACAAATAAATTTTACAAGGAAATCACTGAATACTTTTAGTTAAAAAAAATAAAAACAGATAAACTTTTGTCTAAAACAAGAGAAAGAGGAGGAGAAAATGTAAGGGAAGGAAAGAAGGAAGAAAAGAGGAAGGGAGAAAAGGAAAAAGGGAGGGAGGGCAGAAAGAAAAGAAGAGCAAGAGAGGGAGGGATGGAGAGAAGGAATGAAGGAAGGAAGGAAGGAAGGAAGGAAGGAAGGAAGGAAGGAAGGACAGACCAGCCTCTGAATTCCAAGAACAGACCCAGTTGTGAAATATATCTCTGAAGAGGGTTCAAAGAAGAAAATAAAATACTGCTCAGTTATTTTTATGTTAAAAATGTCTGTCTTGATGCCGCTCTTCAAATGACTGACACTGCGGGGAGCGCAGCACCCGGCCTCGTACCTGAGCTTGACTAAGCAGTGACAGCTGGAGAGGGCACCCAGTGGTCCCCTGAATTCCTGC
Organism: Cavia porcellus; assembly: GCF_034190915.1. Lineage (NCBI taxonomy): Eukaryota > Metazoa > Chordata > Mammalia > Rodentia > Caviidae > Cavia > Cavia porcellus. The sequence continues at coordinate 55,023,919 of NW_026947497.1, forward strand.
TCATCACACGACCTGTCAGAATAATGGATGGGTACTGTGCAGAAATTTGATTTAAATAAGTCTGGTAAAAGTCTACCTTCCTTGAGACAAAAGAGACTGTATAAAAAGTTCATCTTACTTCCAGCTGACCTGGACCGGAAATGCATGCCAGCTTTTCCATCTATTCCTGCAGGATGAAACAGACCTTAAACAGCCATCATGAATACAACCACTGAAATTTTCTTGCCCTCACTGTATTTTTTATACTTGTTAGCTGACTATAGATTCTGTGTTCCTAATTATCAAAATTTGATTTCCATTTCTTTACTGTATACATGGTAATAAACTTTCCATTTTAACTAACACTAAATACTGAAAAAATACAGCACTGTGATTAGTTTAATTCTTTGGTAAGTTGTACAGGTCTCTTATGTAGCACTGCTTCCTTTTAAATAAATAAAAGTGTACCATTTTCTGAATATTTTGTGAAAGGCTACATTTGACACTGTCTATACCGGTAGAGAACTGCGCACTGCTTCTTCTTCGTGTGACAGCCCTACGAAGAGCAGCGTCCCCTCTGTGTGTCATGCTAATAACTACTGCACCAGCAGGGTCAGAATTCACTGACCTTTGAAGTGCTGAATATATCTTTCTCATCAGAGATTTACATAGACTCCTATCCACTGGTGATTCAGATATAACTGGAAATTATCAGCACTACAGCTGATCTCTGTATATGGAGAGACCTATGTTTATAAACCTGTATGCTTGCATAGAAATTCTGGTACAGATGGACTCCATTTGTGCATGACCACACAGTGCACATAATCCTTAATCATTATGTCAAAATAAACTTTAGTTTTCTACTGTGTTCAGTGCACTGTGCTAAACATTGGAGGAATTACAAGCTGAGCACAAAGAACACACAGTGTAGGCAGAGTGAACACAGGCCCACAGGTCAGCCTCAGTCACAGAGCAATAGAAGCAGTGAGAAAGGGTGCAGCAGTACTTGGTCTGTGATGGTAGAGCTGCAGTGTTAAAGAGACAAAGGGCATGGGAGAATGACACAGTCATGGTGTGAGTGTGGAAAGTGAGCTGTAGAAACTAGACTTGGGGCTAAGTACCATGGTTACCCTGTGCAGGAGAATAGCATGGATAGCAGCAGGGAGCCAGAACCAGGAGGGCATGAAGAGCGGACCGAGGCCAAAGGGACACAGAGCACCAAGGCAGCAGTGATGCTCGAGACCTGCCCAGGATGCCTTCTCTTTCCCGGGCTTCACTAGGCAGCAGATTTCTACCAGTTCTCTGATTTTTCCAAATCTGTCTTCCCTCACCTGCAAGATGCAGAAGTTGAACCAGATCAAGAGTTGCAAGACACAACCTCACAGAATTCCAGTGCACAATAAATAGTGGCAGTGCTTACTTAGGTATATGACACATGCACCCTTCCCAATGAAAGGGCCGTACTTTTCAACCCAGCAGTCAAAGGGACTTGAAATATAGCATCAAAGATACTTTAAAATGCATGTTGGAAGAAAAATCTCTACTTTTTAACCTTACTTAGCTACTTGAAAAACTAAAAGACACTGAAAAATGGATAATGAGTAAAGTGATCAGAAATATATTGGGGAAAGAATATAAAACAAAACAAATTAAATTGTGTTATTCAAGGGCCAGGGGTTTAGCTCAATGGCACAAGCACCTGCCTGGCAAGCACAAGGTCCTAAGTTCAATCCCTGATACAAAAGAAAAGAAAAGAAAAGAAAAGAAAAGAAAAGAAAAGAAAAGAAAAGAAAAGAAAGGAAAAGAAAAGAAAAGAAGAAAAGAAAGGAAAGAAAAGGCCATGTTATTCAAAAAGATACAAGGACCAGAATGTAAAATGGATCCTTAGAAATACTTTAAGCAAAATACATACGTTTATATAAAACAAAATACAATAAGCTAATAAAGAAAATGGTATCAATCTCACCCCACAATTGATCAGACCTGTTACAGAATAAGAAAATAATGAGAAAATCATACAGCTTTCTGAGCCATTCTCAACATTGCAAAGATGTGAGTATTTCCTTTCAAAAACTTGGAAGGCTATTTTCAGAACTAGACAAGCTAATTCTGATATTCCAATTAGAAAATGAAAATAATCTCAAAGAATATACTAATGAATAATGATGCTTAATAGGTGTATCCCTTCCTAATGGGGTCTGTTATAATAACCATTTTATTTACACATCAGCAGGCATATAAAAAGAACAGAAAAGAGAGTCCAAAATGGATTAGACTTATTATTGAGTATATGACAAGAGAACAGAGCCAGTAGGGTAAAACTTATTCAATAAATGAAATTGGATATATAGATTATCTGTCTAGAGAAAATAAGTACGTAAAATAAAGTTTAAAGAAAAATAAATTACATATGTGCTAAATAATGCAGAATGATAATCCATAAGATTATTACAGGAAAGCATTAAAATTATGAAAAAGTAGTTTAAAAATAAAATGCCACTTCTACATATATATAAAATAGAGATTTGTTACACCTGAAAACAATTTTTTAAATATTTTGAGCATATAAGCACCATGCTAAAAAACAATCTGGGAAAATCACTTAAAACACATTTAATAAGAAAAGGGTAACTTTCTACCGTATAAATGGAGGATTAACAATTACCACAAATTCGTGAAGAACTCTGTCCTTCTGTAGAGAGAGCAGGCCTTCCTGACACTCTGAACTGAGTGCTGACTGTGTGCTCCCTGTAGTTAAGCAAAATGCTATGATGGCTCCAGGACTTTCCTTTAAAATGATCAGTGGTCTCTGCTTTGATCATATAGAGCGTGAGACCACCATGACTGCCACATTGAGTGCTTTGTGAAGAGAGCAGCTGGCCAAGCCCCAGTTTTGTGTGTGAATAAAGACTTCAGATACCTACAGTCCCAGCTGTGATCTGATTAAACAGCAAGAAAAATCCACCTACCTGCACCCATCAAACCTCAGGATCCTGAAAGATAATAAGCTGTTGTTTGCACTGAGCTTCCCAAATGACTGATGAAGCAATGGATAATGAGAACCATATAAAACAAGCTCCTATAAAATAGGGAAAAAACATAGCCAACAATGCCATAAACCAAATACACACAAAAGGTTATATTTTCTAAACACGATAACAAAACAGCTCCCATTTCACACGTTCTTCCCCAGGGAGTTTTCTACATTCCCCCAAGAAGCTTGTTTCTTTTGCCCATAAATGTAGGCTGATTTAAATGATTGCTTTACTAATAAAATGCAGACCAAATGACAATCTGATGCAAATAAGGTGAAGTCAAAAAGTCTCACAGTTTTCATTTGGCTGCTGTATTAATTTTCTTCAGGTGCTGGGGCAAAACACCAGCACTGCAGTTTGAAGGAAGAGAGATTTATTTTGGTTCATGATTTCAGACATTTCAGCCTTTCGGTGACTTGCTTCAAGGCAGAAGCATCATGATAGAGCCCAGATGTTCAAATCATGGAATCTTGGAAACTGAACAGGAAAAGAGCAAAGAGCTGGGATCCAGGAGAGTCCCAAGATCAGGTCCCAGTTCCCATCACCAAGTACACCAAGAAGTAAGTGTACTTACTGATCTCCTCATCCATCTCTGGGTCCAGTCACAGTCACACTCAACATTAACCATCACAAGTGTCTAGAGCATTTACTCTCAGATTTTCCTCAGAATCCGGCTGGTAGCTTAAGAGAAACCCCAACCACACAGAGCAGCCGATGGTAAGAACATCAAGCAGTAGCTCAAATTCAACTCTTGGCAGATCACACCCACAGCCAGATGCATGAACCATCTTGGATGTTGAGAATTGTTGAGAATTCAGGTTACCACAGTGCAGCCACCATCCCTGGCTAACTAAAGAGAAAGCTGCCTCCCAGCCCTTCAGGACCAGCTTTAGAGCTTCAGATGTGGGGAAAGAGTCTTACAAAGCAATAGAAATGAGAATTGTGGCCTATCACATGTTTCCATATCCATGCTTGTGCTGCCAGCTTGCCCCACAGCAAATCGCTGCTGATCTGTCATCTAGAAAGTCCTATGCCTGCTGTGAGCCCACAGGATGGTAGAAGATGTATAACGCCCTGGTCTTACTCGGTACAATGTGGCTTGGAGGCTTCTACACTCATAAACAACCGAAATCTGCTTAACTGGAGAACAATAAAGCAACAAACTAGCATAAATGATAATTATGAAGTATTTTTGGAAAGAAGAGAGTGAAACATTCTTGGAGACTGGAGCAAGTGGCCCCCATAATTCTGTCTGATTTAGCTCTGAAAGCTCCACTGGATTTTCACAATGAAGTGATAGAAACCTTCTTATGACTCTGGCAAAGAATGTATATTTGCAGGGTGCCATATGATGATTTGATATATGCGTATGTTGTACAATGTTCTAATGAAAATAAATGGATTTGTCTCCTCAAACATCATTTCTTTGAAGTGAAAATATTCAAAATCCTCCCTTGTAGCTTCTCAGAGGTAAGTATTACTATTTACGGTCACCTTATTGTTTAATAGAGCGCCGAAACTTCTTGTTCCTGTTTCAGGTAACATCACATGCACTGACCAACCACTTCCCATCCTCTCTGCCCTTGGCTCTTCTTGGCATCTGGTCATCAACTTTTTTGTAGATGTGAATTGAGATGCCAACAAATACATTAAACCTGACCGGTTAGACTTGAAAGACATACTGCATGAATAGATTTAAAAACAAGATTCAAGCATAAGTTGCTACAAGAAAACTACATTGTCTTTAGTTACTTTTCTCTCTCCTTGTTGAGAGAAAATACCTGATGCCCAAAATGGAGGAAGAGAAGGTTTATTTCTTACAATACTTTCAGTCCATTCTCAGCTGGCTCCAAGTGGCAGGGTGGGGCAGCAGAGCTGCTGAAAACATCAAAAGACCCAGAGACACCTGCTTCCCACAGTTACACTGTATGCTGGCTCCACCCCTGGGCAGGTGCAGGACTCACCACCAATCTGAGCACTACACAATGAACCAATCACAAATGCTAGATTTGGTTGCGTCCATGATTGCATGAGGCTTGTAAGAGGCTACTGACATAAACAAGGACACAAAAACATGTGTTAGATCAGTGATGGTGAACCTTTTAGCCATTTCAATGATACGAAGAGCCCACTGTGGCATGTGTACTGTAGATTCATCACCACTGGGTTAGATTAAAAGATATACAATGTTATCACTGTTTAGTACATCAATACACATATCTGACCTTATACTGACAGATATACTATTATGTAAAGACTTCAAAGCAATGATAACTATCAGGAATTAAGGACATCAATCATACTAATTGACCAATTCTCCAAGAAAACACAGCAATGCTAACGCTTTCTTCACCTAAGAATAGAGCACCAAGATACATAAGTAAATAATAAATTTTGAGACTTGAATGTACCTCCACAGTAATTTATTAAAAAGGCAGTAATTGGCTAGTGTTGAAGTGTATGGCACTAGCAATCAATTTGATTTAATTAACATTTATGGAGAACTCTTTCCAACAATAGCACAATGTATCTTTTTTCCAAGTTCATTGTAACATTAGCCACATGACCACATTCTGTACCATAGCATACATTTTCAAAAATTAAAGAAATACAAATCATGTAAACAATGTTCTTTAATCACAGTTGAACTATAGAATAGTAACAAAACTAAGCCTTTAAGACTCGTGGATATTAGAAATTAAACAACATACCCCTTAACCACATAGAACAACTATGGATCATCAATAAACTCAGGAAAAAAAGTTCAATATCTCTGGCCGTTAATGATATTCAGATTAATGCAATACTGAGATTCTCTTTTACTCCAGAAAGAATGGTTATCATCCAGAAATTGAATAATAACAATGGGAAAAAGGTGCTCTCCTACATTGTGTGCAGGAATGTAAAGTAGCACAAACATCATGGAAATCAGTGCAGCCAGTCCTCAAAATTTAAAACTAGAGATTCTGTTAGACCCAGCTATTCTCCTTTTAGGCATCTTCCCCAAAGATGTAAAGATAGCATATTACAATGATATATGTATAGGTATGTTTGCAGCAGGATGACTCACAACAGCTAAATACTGGAAGTGACCAATGTGTCCATCAACAAATTAATGGATAAAGAAAATGTGCTACTTATGCACAATGGAGCAGTATCCTACTACAAAGAAGTATAAACTAGAGTCATTTGTAGGAATAATTATGCTCCTTGAGACCATAATGTTACATAAAAAAATTAGACATTCAAATTTAACTGGTTTTTCTTATATGAGAAAACCAAGTCTAAATAAAGAGGAAAATAAAACTAGGAAGGAAGGAGAAAGATCTTTTGCAAAAGGGGAGGGAACCAAGAGATGTGGGAAGTGGGAAGGAGGAGGAGGAAAGAGTTACAAAAGGATTGCGATGAGTATTCTGTACATGAGCTGACTCTCCAGGAGGGATGTGATCATTATGTACTGTAAACATGGACCAATAACAGTAAAACTTTAAAAACAAAATACAAAGCACTCAACACTGCTGAATAATGTTTGGCTATTTCCTATTTTCAGTAACAAAGACAATTATCTCACATCAAGGATCTGTTATAAACAAGCCCCTTTTGATTGTAATGATAAAACTATGAAGTACTATAATATCCATCAAGAAAGTTACTAGGCATATATTTCTGCTTCATTCAAATATACATTTCCTGGAATTAGAGATTATAACAAAGTCTTATAATATTATTTGATATTGTCTCCCTACAGAAATCATCTACTACAGTAAAATCACTACAGTACACTTTTCCAGATTAGTCCTCTCCACCAATCAAAATTGTCATAGAACTGTATTACATTTTATTAGAAGCACAAGGTCTAATATTTTGAGTACTACTTGCAATATACTGCAGCTTCAAATTTCCATTTGATATGTTAGGATTCTTTCTGAAGAAGGTGATTTTGATAGAGAAAGATCATAATAAAAAATTGAGGTGAAAAATTTGACCTCTGGTTTTAATTTCAAGTGGATATCTATAATATAGCATCATGAGCCAGGCTCTGCTCTGCAGCGTGGGCTCGCCTGGAGCTGGAGATCCTTCTGCTTCCAGCTTCCCGAGAGCTGGGACTGCAGATGTCCACTGCCACATCTGGTTTCCTCTCTGTTTAAGATGTGTTTTTGAAACTCATTTGCAAATTGAATTCTTTTAATAAAGACATGTGAGTGCTGTTATAGCGACTACACATTACATTTGCGCTTGCCTCAGAGTCCACGGACTCTGCCAAGAACAGGTGAGAGCCGAGGAGATGGAGGACATCTGTTCACACCACCTGATCACCAGGACTGCGACCCATCGCTGAGGCCCTGAAGGAGAAACAACATCAAGGAAGGTTGGATAACAGCAGAACCAAAGCCCCTCGGTGCAGATCAGCTTTGCAGTCATGCAGTCAAGGACACGGAGCTTCCCCAGGCGCGGGGACCTCTGGACATGGGGTTTCACAACAGACCCTGACGGGTGAGCGAGCACCCCAGGACTGCACCGACAAACAGAGGAATAGTGCAGCCCTGATGCACAGCGCAGCACAGCCTAGCGCCAGGCGCTTCGACTTCGGAAAAGCCCATCTCCCCAGGCCTCCATTCAGAGCCATCCTCGCGGGGGAGCGATTCATTTCCTTGGAGGCCTTCAGCGTTTGCGTCCATCATCAGCCTCTGCATTCTGTTTCCAGAGAGCACATTAATGACGGAATCACTTTACAACCTCAGTTAATGGCTCTCACTGATGTTAAACCCGCTTTCGCGTGGGCCGTTTCCTAGTTGTAAAAGCAGAGCCACCCTTTAGTTCCTGCGGAGGGCTGCCAATGGTAACTGAAAACGAATAGTATATGAAATCCCCAAAAGCAATTTTAGGTGGATGCAAAGCAATCTGAGAATGATTCGATGGGCAGAAGTCAACACTTTGCTGTCAGGGGACAGATGAAGGTGGCCATTGTCTTACAGGAAGTGAAGGATAGCCTGCTTTCATGAAACCATATATGTACTTTTATCAAATGACTAAAAATGATATAAATTGAATATTTTTCTAACAATCTAAAACAAAAAGCAGATAAATTTACCCGATTTCTGAACTGTAGATCTTTCTGAGTGTCTCCACTGGGGAGGACATGGTTTACCCTGGAAATGAGACCTCGGGCACTGAGGCTGCGCCGGGGTGACCATGGAGTAGCCCTGAAGTCCAGGCCTTCAAACCCACACCCCTTCATCTTGGAGCGGTCCAAAGATCGGTTCCAGGGCTGACAGCTACGAAGGCTGGGAAATGTTCACTTGTTATGACCTGAAACGGTCTGCTTTTGTGGGGAGCCAGGTGACCCTCCATGCTCTGTCAGATTCCAGCGACACAGCACATTTATCCTTTAGTGCTATTTCTTTGCAGCGAAGACACCTTCCCCCGGGGTCCTCTGAGACGCAGGGACACTGGTGTTATTTGTTACCCGGCTGTGCCATCCAGCATGGGGATCAGCCCCTCCCTGGGCTCCCCCACCTCCCTTGGCAGCTGCTTTGTGCGGACCTCCTCAGGGACTTCCTAGGGCGTACCTCCTTCGCTTCAAGTCCAGCAGTCCTGCTCCGCGGAGCACAGTGTCTCCAGGTGGCTGGGGCACTGGTCCGCATCTCCTGGGGCTGCTGCGTGGACAGTGCTGCGGGGGACGGCGAGGTGGGCGCCCTGGCACCTGAACTCCTCTGACTCGTGCTCTCCGTGATGAGCAAGGTCCCCTTCTCTCAAGTCCCTGCCAACGCTTTTCAGCTGTGCCCTCTATGATCTCCATCCGCACCTGGTGACTGGCTGTGGCTCCTCTTTTCATCTCCCTGGAGATGAGCTGCTTCAGACGTTTCTTCTCCTGTCTTTCGTCCACTTCAATGCCCTTCTGGGAGACAGCTTGATGAGTGTGCTGTTTTGACATTCAGAGTCACTACTGAGTTCTCTGCTTGCTCACGCATTCTGCACAGTGACCTGGGCAGAGGGTTTCCTCCCGCTCCCGTGGCCCTCTCTTCTCTCTCCTTTCTGTCTCTGCTGGTTGCTCTGCTGTGCAGAACTTTCTCCATCTAATGTGATCCCATCTGTCTGTCTTTGGTTGTGTTTCCTATAATTTTGAGGTCTCATCAAACAAGTCCTCCTTTTCCTGCGCCTGGAATTGTTTCCTCTGTTTCTGTCTGATGCTTGCTCACTGCAGGGCTTTATTTTATTTTATTTTACTTTACTTTTATTACTACACGCATGCAGTGCACAATGATTACACTCACTGTGGGGAATGGTGCACACATGACACATTTCAGTTATTTTTTCTCTTTCTTCCACTCCTTTTATTTTTCCAGCACCAGATTCATTTATCTGATACAGCCTTACAATGTTAATTACCACATATACAGATTAACAGCAGACTAAAAGGCTTAAGAACATATAGAACATGTAAGACCTTCATACTGAATAAAGGTACACTTTCAGAGCCTTGGTCTATGCTGGATCACAGTAACTTTCTCTCTATCTCTCTCTCTGTCCTATTATCTGTCTCTTATTTTATAATCTATTTATGTATTGAGTTTTGCATCTAAGAGAAAGCCCTTGATATTTAAGCTTGTACGTCTGAGTTACTTTTCTTAACATATGGTCTCAGGATGCATCCATCTAGTATAAATCACCCAAAGTTCTATTTCTTCATAGGACTGTATAAACCAATTTCTATATCCATTCTTCCACTGATGGACTGGTCAGGTCTTATGTTTAACTCTTATAATATTTTAAGGTGTTCATTGTTGTGTGTGTGCCCTTGTTCTCTCTTCAATACTTTTATCAATGTTTTTGAGTATTGTTTTTAATTTATTATACAATATTGTATCTTAAAAACCATTCCAAAATTTTAACGTATCTTTTGCCCAAAAAATTAATTGGAACTGATAATCTTTCCCAATCTGAAAATAATCTTGATAATTTAAACCTAGGATATTAGACTAGTTTATACCTTAGTGTGGATTATTATCCCATATCCTAACCATATCACCTTAAGATTGTTGTATAAATATTTCTGTAAAAAAATTTAAACACACTTAAGTTATTTTTTATTAATTAACTTCATTGGTGCATTTTTTTTTATTTTTTATTTTTTTGTCTCTTTCATTTTTTAGCGGTACTGGGGATTGAACTCACAACCTCCTGCTTACAAGGCAGGTGCTTATGCCACTGAGCTAAACCCCCAGCCACCATTGGTGCATTTTAAATATACATAATGATCCCTTTCATCAAAGGACCCAGTACCTGTACAATGCTTCTCAGTTCCTCCTTTTTCCCCATTCCCTTACCCTGCCTTCAATCCCTCTTCCCCTTCTTATTTATAAGAGTTTTGTTTCTGTTTCTGACCTTCCTTCTATTTTTGTTTTGTTTCTTTTCCTTTTCTTCCCTTTGCCCTTAAGGCCCTGTCTTATTAGTCATCTTTGCCTCCCTGCTGTCTACTACGGTACCTAGAATATAACTATTTCTTGAAGAACTGTACAGAAAAAACAGGACTCTTATTTTGAGGTGCAAGTGGACTTTTCTTGGGGTTTCCTGGGTGTCTGAACCTGGGATGAGGAGGAGCCAGAGTGCCTTTGTCCAGCTCTGGATGTCAAACAAGGACAGGAAGAAGATGCTTGCTCACTGCAGGGCTTTATTTTATTTTAAGTTTGGGAGCTGTGAGGGCAATTACGTGACAGGACGCTGAGGTGAGATCAGCCCTGGGAGCCCTGGGCCACCTGTCCTCTAGACATTGGGCCTCTGCCCTGACCACTGTAGGGCAGGAGCAGGCCTCCCCAGTCATGATGCTAATAAGCCGTTGCAAAAAGGCCTGGTCCTTCTTCTGAAGCCATGTGGAAGGAGCTCTCAGGAACACATGTACTGTTCCAGTGCTGGGTAGATAATGGCACAGCCATGCAATCTCTCTGCATCTTTCCTCAAAAGTCCTCCAGTAGGCTTTATATCTAGCTGTCCACACAAAGCTTCTCTCACTCATCCGCCGGGTTGTGGGGAGCTGGCTGGCCCATGGGGGTGCAGTACTTGTCAGCGGACCTGTACACGAGGGTTTATAGCTAACTGTGATGTAGGAAGTGAAGCCTGGCTGGAGGAGGAGGTGGTCTCTGGGGAGTTAGCCTGTCTCCCTCCTCCCCCCTTGATCTCTAGCTGCTTCCTGCTATCTTGTGATGCGCTATTTGTTCTCTGCCATGCTGTCTGCTTGGAGCCAACCTACTATGGACTGGAACCACTACAAACTGAGCTAAACCTCTCCTCCTTTAAACTGCAGTGCCTGGTATGGTGTCGAGAGATTAGAATGTAAATATAACTCATTTTAAATAGCCACTTAGTGTGTGCCTTGAAATCTCCTCTGTCCTCATTTGACAAAGAAAATGTTCAACTATTTCAAGCAATAACAATACATGTTTTTAGTAAATAATGTTCCTTGTGAGCCACATTAATTTAAACCTATTTTTGTAAGACTTAAGTAGCTTTGGTGTGATGTATCTTTTAAATGTTTTTTACTTACAGTTGGCAATATCCCTAACCCAAATGAAGAAGAAATTAACTCATACTTCAAGTCAGGAAATTTTAAGTATTTGATACATATAAGTTCTCCCTTTGCTTCTCATCTACTAGCAACCATTTCCAGTGGAATCGGATAATTAAGCTTATTGTCTTGCCCAGATTTTTAAACTATATGTGAATTTTGCAAGCTCATTTACAGGAATTTTTCAGGCACTTGGATTCACGAGTTCAGTGTTTTAGCTGCAACTAGTCACCAAGCAGATTTAACAAGCTGATTTTATCATTCAAGGCTGTGAACCATGAATATATCCACTGAGGTTTGCTTCTAGATTTAATCAAAAGCATTTAAAGAAAACTGAAACAAGAAGAGTTTGGGAGCTGTGAGGGCAACTACGTGAAGTGTTGTGTATCAGGATCCACGGCTCTCTTAACTGGTTTATTTTTTTCATCCTCTCATTTGCTTTATATAAGAAAAGGAAACATGTAGTTTCTTTACTACTAATGACAAGTCCAGGTAATAAAATCCTATAACCGAATCATTGCCATACACTAACACCAGCAGAATACCACCTCCAATACAGACTGGAACTGTGGAGTTCAAAGCACACAATTACAGGCGCCCGCTGAAGTCTTTGTGGGTGATAATACTGGAATCCGGAAACTTCCCTGCTCACTCTCTCAGCCAGTGCCCAAAAGGAAAAGTGCCTCATTTAAATTAAAGTCAACAGAAGCTAACATAGCTAATCACTTTCTATGAATCATCATGTGGCAAGTTTTAAGAGCAACTTATTTCTAAGAATTATAGTATTTTAAACAGTTGAGAAATGTAACATCTCCCCAAACTTTTGCTTTTAACTACTAGCTGGCTTCTAATACATGCGTTTAAGATTTTTATTAAGTCATATCAGATTACTTTCCTTTGAAAATAAGGGAATTACCGAAGTATCTGATATTGTTTTTATTAAACTTAATGCAACTTAGATATGCATTATGATCATATTTATCATAGGAAGTTTGTACCTGTACATAATACATCTTGATGCCTCTTTTTACCCACTCCTCTCCTCTCCTTCCAACTACTCATTTCTTTATTTACAAGCTTTGGACTAGAGAAAACTCTCCTAAAATTTATTTGGAAACAGAAGAGACCTGAATAGTAAAACAATTCTAGGTAACAAAGGCAAAGCAGAGACCATCATAACTCTCAACTTAAAATTATACTACAAAGCTCCTGTGATAAAAACAATACAGTTCTGGAAACACACACACACACACACACACACACACACACACACACACACACACAGAGTCTTGACGATCATTAGAACAGATTTAAAGACGCAGACACAACTCCAACAGACTCAGCAACCTGCCAAAGACTAAAACAAGACCCACAATATTCTATAGAAACAAAAGCACTAAAATCATTGGAATTTAATTAGAAAGTAAATAAGTTTGCTGTAGATGCCATAAGACAAGCATTAAGTTCCCTGGAAAGTAGAGTGTAAAGAAAATACTGCCTGGAACCTGGAACCACTTGCAGTGCTGCTGGTACCAGAGTAGATGCTGGGGAAGAGGGACATAGGTGAGAATTCTAAGGACAGTCACATCTGCTGCTGGGCCTATCCCCCATTAGGAAGCAAGCACAGGTCTAGCTGGGCAACGTGTGCATCCGATTTAGCCTCCCATTCGCTGACTTCACCATGCACTATCAGGCCCTGTAAGGTCACACATCAAGGAAGCGGCCTAAGTGCTGCTGCCGTATATCTTCCTCCATGCCCCTTGTCTGCAGCAGTTTAAGCTCTACCTTTCATTTTTCCACGAATCCCTTGCAGTTTCTTTTTCTGATCTGCTTACTCATGTCCTTTGCTCATTTTTGCTGAAATCTTCACCTTGTGCTTATAAATCACTGTAAAGATATTCAGAGGTAGCAGGCATTTGACAACCACTCATGCTTCAAATGCTTTCTTAAGGGCTAATCCTTCCTTGTGCTGTCAGAAATAAAATAAAACCTAAGTGTGAAACCCAGGCATGGTTAGGGGCTCCCTCACTGGTGGCAATGTTCGCAGGAAACCAACTTAGCATCGCTGGGGTTTCTCATCCTTTGTGCTTTGCTTTGGAGATGGAATTTAAAACCTTTTATAAATGTCACACTGTAAAACAAACGCAAAAAAAAAAAAAAAAAGTTCTGCTGAAGAATGTGCATAAAGTCATAGAGAAGGTTTTTCTAAACCAGTGCATTGCAAGCTACCTGGAACACGGTGACACAGTGGTACGATAAAGAAGCACCTGAGATCCTTCACTCCTCTCGTAGGAATCTGGGCATCAGGACGTGTGTGGGTGTGTGCCTGTGTGTGTGCGTGTGTGCTGTCTTTACTCACACTGTCCAATCATTCCATTAACAATTTAAGCTTTAAAATGCCCTCTGGCTTGTTATTTATTAAAGATAATTTTAAAAGCAATTGTCCCACTTGTCTGATTCAGAGCCGATACTGATATATTCAAAATGTACTGATATGTATCAATACAGGTGTGCAAAGTTACAAACATGCAAATTAGATGTGTCTTTTGAGATGGTTACTGCAAATGACTTAGTGATGCATCAATAGCATCACTGAATATTTTTGGAATTATTCTTAGAGCCACAAGAGCACCAATATTGCATTCACACCCATATTCCAGCAGCAACACATAAGTGCGAGCATCACGGGCCTATGTCACAGGTGGCTTTGAGTTTCTTTGCTCATCCTGTGGACATTCACTGTCCCCACTGCAGACAGTTTGGGTGGCTTGTGTGCATTAGCATCGCACCACCAGGATGTGGAGCACAGGAACCATTTCCCACATGTGCCCCTGCATAAGTGAGCCTAGTGTTGAGCTTCCTAATAGTGCAATGCTGTATTCAGCAAAGGCTGAATAAATGCTTCCTGAATTCTAAGTTGCTCACATAGCAATCGGAGTCCTCACAGAATTATTGTAAGTGTCTAAAGTATGGCAATGTCACTGGAAAAACTGCTGCTTCCCAGGGGACTACTGTTGTGTGGATACCCCTGTCTGCATGTCTAAATTCTGGCATACTGTTGAAACCACGTAGAAGTGTCATTACCCTGCTGAGGTCTGGAGCAAACTAGTGTAAAACATGTTCACGGCAGAGAAAGGGCAGTGGCAGTCGAGATAGGGTGTAATAACATTCTGACACAAGTCAATAGCTAAGCCTTGGGTCAGGATCTTTAACAGGAGTGAAAGGTATGGCATAATCTAGTCTTGTTCAAGCAGCATGGGAGGAACTGAAAGTTCTGTCGGGCCAATCACACTGGGGAGATTTCATTGCCAATAAGGCCCTCACATTGAGCTATGAAAATAAGGCAGACAGTCACAAGGTCATTATCTCAGGGTAACGGGTTCAAGGGAGTCTCTTCTGGGGTTATGAGAGGTCACATCCCAATAAAGCCACTACTGGTTGAAATTACTATGAGTTAAAACTGTGTTTAATACAAGTAACCTAGTAAACACCCAGCTTAACCTGTCCTGTCTGAAATGGGCTGAGAACACTTCTGTTAGCCTACATTTGGACTGAGTCATCCGACACAGCCCTTGTACAGCACATGCTGACTCTCGCACGTCATTATGAACGTTTGTGCCCTAGCTCAGAACTGAAACTCTCCCCACGGTCTCACATGTTGGAGGCAAAGGGATCCTGGGGCACTGTAGGCATGGGTGGGTCATCCGTGGCAGAGGTCAGCAGCCGAAGTGCTGTTAGGAGCCGGGCAGAGGTCACTGGTGTGTGATACTGGAGGGTATGTCCTGCCCAGCCCCTTCCTGCTCTCTCTGATCCTGGGTCTGCTCCCTGGCCACCACGGGCAGCACAGTCCCCTCTGCCAGCCTGATTCTGCTATGGAGCAGCTGATCACGGATTTAACCCAGGAACCAAATAAACCTCTCCTCTTTCAATTTGTGGTCCTCAGGAGTTTTGTCCCTGCAGCAGGAAAAATAGCCAAAACAAGGTATGTACACAAAAAAAGAGTAGGCCACGCAGATCACCGTGGGGTATGCGCAGTCACTGTCCTGAGTGCTGCGCTGACCAGGATCAGTGGCTGTGGCTGGCCACCACTGCTCAGCATCACTGGAGGACACCAGAGGGAGCACTGCTAGTCCCAGAAAATACAAATTCCAAACCATGAAATAAACAGAGTACAGTATTCACTGCCCGTGCGTGGCTTTTGCATCCTCCGAGTAAAACACCTTCTGAATGGACCCACAGTGAACCGCAGACTGTTTGTACTTGGAATTTACTACTGGTCTCCTAAATCTTTGGTTGAGCACAGAACTTTAGTCAAATGCCCCATAGTATGGTCCGCTGGAGACCATGAGCCATGTTTCCTGCTGCAGCGAGATTAGTGCGAGCGTCTACCGCACGGCAGACAGCCTGCAGGGCCCAGTCTCCACCTAGCAGGGTGGTGACAGCGGGCCTTCCCTACAGAACGTTCTGGGCCCGCAGAAGGGTCCTCATTTCACTGTCCAGAGTACGAGTCACAAGCCACAAAGCCAGCCGGCTACTAAGGACTTCAAAAATGGCCAGGCCACTGAGAAGCCGAATGATTGCTTTTATCTGATTTACACTGAATTAAAATACATGTGGTCCCATGCAGGGGAAATTCCGCCTCTTTACAGTACAGGTCTAGAGCAGTGGTGGGAACAAATCGCCCTGAGGCCAAACTAGGTTCACAGCCTATTTTTGTAAGTAGAGTTTCTTTTCTTTTCTTTTGTTTACAGCTCATATGTTTGCCTCTCATCCATGCTGCTTTTACACTATAACACCAGTGCTGGGCAGCTGTGGAAAACACCCCAACACCAACAGAGCAAAGTTATTTACTGCCTAGTCCCGGGAGGGAGACAAACGTTTGCTGACCTCATGTACATGAGCAGGATTTATAGCCTCGCTCTGCCTCATCTGTTGAAGGTAATAAATGGGCAAATAAAGACAAGAGAAGAAAATAAATTGGCATTAAGTGTCCAACATATCCATCCTCATCATCTTCAAGCCTCCAACCTTAAGTGTAGATTCAGTTTTACTCCATGACAGTTTTACTCTCTGACTGTATTTACAGTATGATGTGGCGCTCTGGGGTGTGCTGTGCAGTGAGATGGTTACACAGGACTGGAAAGCCCAGCTCAAGCTCAGGCACCCCTGCACATTCCCAGCACTGAGTGGAAAGCTAGAGAAGTGTGGAGTGGCCAAGAATTTGCTAATGTACTGAACTGAATCAAACAGAAGAGGTGTATGCCTCTCCGTGAAAGACTGCACTCAAATTTGACGGCAAGGCTTTGCTAAATGACAGTTTTCTTAAACATACAGAGAATTAGATGTGTTTCTTTCAGAATTAAATCTTGCTACAAAAGGTAATGGAAAATACAGATTAAAGCATAAATCAAAACTTACTTGTTAGTTTTTACATATTTTTATGTTTTTAAGTTGCAAGACCTACTAATACTGATTAGGTGATTTTGAATTGTAGATCACATTAGCATTAAGATGAGTTGTAAGCACTTCTTTTCTTTAAAAATATGACATTAATATCTAATAATTTGGGAAAAATCTCTCCCACTGAAATGTAGAAATGATCTCCTTGGTTACATTTTTCTCAGAAGGAATGCCCTAGAGTCAGTAAGAAGCTTTGTTTTGACAACAGCACCAGGAAAAGCCCTCTGGTGATGGGTCCATTGCCTGGGATCAGGGCCAGGTTGCTGACTCCTGCCAGGTCCTCTGTTTGACACAGGAGTGGTTTGGTGAGGCGGAAGCTCATAACGTGGGTGGTGAGAAAGAAGCCATGCTCTGTCCTCTTGTTTAACAGAACCCAGGTCTGGACAGGCTGAGAGTTGCAAAGGGAATGATTTGGCATTAGGGTTTATATTTGTCTTATTTATTTTTTATTGCGTTGAGAAGCTAACATGAGATCCACCCTCCTAAACTTCCAAGTCACGGTATCCACACCATAACACAGTGTTGTGTGGCATTCTACAGAACTCAGTCACGCTATGTGATCCACCGTTCATGTAGTCTGAACACAGGCTCCTCACTGCCCCTGCCTGCAGCACCTGGAAACCAGGATTCTGCCTTCTGCTTCTGCGGATTTCAGCATTCTCAGTACTTCCTGTGGGTGGAATCAGAAACACTTGCACCTTTGTGACTGACTTATGATACCACCCACATGATCAATGCTGTGTGCAGCAGGGTTTTCTTTATTAGGTCCTGAAAATCTCAGCCACAGGTGGGAGCACAGTCTGTACCCATTCATGCTTCAGGGGACATCTAGGCTGTTTACACTTGTTGGCATTAGGACTCATGCATATAGTTGAATGTTGACTTTTATCCATTCTGCCACTCTGACTTTTAATGGAGTTTAATCCATTTCCATTTAAATTATGAATAGGGAAGGGCTTACTCTACCACTTGTTTATTTCCTCTGGACTCTAAAGCTTTGGACTTTTGTTGTGGTTCTGATGGTTGTTGGTGGTGATGGTCCTTCTTTTCCTCTCTTTCTGCCCTCCTCTGTATTTTGGTGATGTTTTTAAGGGCTATACTTTGATTGTTTTGTCTTTTACTCATCTGCATCTCTTACAGGTATTTTCTTTGTTGGTACAGTAAGGTTTACCTAAAAGATCTCGTGTAATAACGTTCTATGCAAGCTACTAATACCCAGCTTTACCCATTTAAAAAATCCAACACTTTTATTTGCCATCCCCATGCAATGTTATTGAATGCTGAATTCACATGTTTGTCAATGTGTACCCATAAGTTTTTATCACTTTAGTGATATTTGTTATTGTTTTTCATCTTCCATACCAGAATTAAAGGTGATTTACTCACAAGTGTTATGTTAGAGTAGTATTCTCTGCCTGATTTTAACAGTTGACTTGATATGTTTTTGTGTGTTTAGTCTTATTTTATCATGTTTCAATGATATTTCTCTGTGCTTGAAAGAATTCTGTTAGTATTTCTTTAAGGCAAGTCTGTGCGATAAAATGCCCCAGACTTTGAGAAAATCTTTATCCATCTTTTTTTAAAGGATGGTTTTTCCAACTAGTTTCTTTGATTGGTGGATTTCTTCAATCATCAATTTGAATATTATTTTTGTCAGAAAGCTTCCTACTGAGAAATCCACTGATAGTGTTATGGTATCACCCTTGTACCCAGTAAGTCCTTGCTTGCATTCTGCTTCCATAGTTCTCCAACATGTCCCACTGTGCATTTGTCTTGGTTTCTATAATGATCTATGAGTTCACATAAAACACCTTTGGGCTTTACCAATCTTTTTACACAGATTAACCTGGTATTTCCCATCCCGGTTCTTAGAAGTCATGTGTCACTGGTTGTTAATGTGTTAATGTGACAGGCAGAGCTGGACGCAACCAGTAACACAGGGTGCAACATGTGAGCCTGCTTTGGGTGTAGACTTAATTTCCTCTGTTTTACATTACTCCTAATTACTCCATTGTTGTTATGCCTTCATGCTGAGTATTTAATACAATATCAAAATAAGATATAGATAGCATAGGTAGAGACATAGACACACATACTGTGTGTATGTGTATATGCATGCATAGTCAGTGTTAATTAAAAACCTTTTGGCACCATGTGAAAAGCTTCTTAGATCCTCCAATTTCTTCCTCTGCCAGGGTGAGTCACGATCTTGGTTGACCACAGAGCTATCATAAAAGCTCTGGAGCATTCTTTCTTTTAGTGACCCTCCTTTTTGAGTACTTCACACTGGTTGACTCCTGACTTCTGCAGTTCTCTAACCCTCTCCTCAGGATGTAGAGTGGCTCATCACTGGAGCTGCAGATACCTTCAGAGGAGTCCTATCACCCTCTCAGCCCTATCTAATCTGGAAGGGCAAGGACCAAAATAGTGACTCTCCTTGTGGTCTGTTTGTCTTATTTAACTTTGGTTTCCAAACCACAGTTGAACATCAGGAAGGTTCAGTCTTGAAATCGGGTCAGCATGTCTCAGTCCTAAATATTTCCAACGGTTCTGAATATTCATTAATGATGGTCAGAAGTAGTGTTAGAAGTTAGCCTCATAGTCTTTGTCTACTGAATGTTTGAAGTGTTCAACATGTGGTAAGATGAGAAGCTGTCCTCAAAACCCTGTAGGTTAGGGTACCTGTGGAGAATCACTGGGCATGGACCCACACGTAATCCAGTGCAGTGTCCTCATCTCTCTGTCTTTTTCTCATGTTTCTAATAAGAGGCTGGCAATATCAGACAAACATTCTTTTCAGAATTTGCCTGTAAATAAATTTATTGCTCTAAATGTCAATCCAAATAATAGGGTTGGAGATTTTAAGAAAAAAAAAATTAAAAATTGTAAGGTTACTGCAGTTATTCTGTTCAATATTAATTTGTCATTCAAAGTATTTGTAGTCAGTATAAAGACTGTAATTTATTTAAGTACAGTAACTAAATTCAGGATTGAAATTTTATGTACATAAGTATTAATCAGCTTTTCTGTTGCAGGTATAGAGTACCAGACACAACTTAAAGAAGTCTCATTAATTTGGCTCATTGTTTCAGGGCGTTCAGTCCATGGCCTACTGACTGGTGGAAGGGGGTGGCAGAGAAAAACTGTTTAGTTCACTGTGGCCTGGAAGCAGACCAGAGGAACAGCCCTAGAGAGGAAGGGGTGAGAAACCACATATAACATAGAAAATATGTCATCCCCCAGCCACCCCTCTGTGACCCATCCAGACAGACCCAGAAGCGTGCTTTACTAGGCCTGTGCTTAACTCTTAAGCCAGCCAAGTTGACAGGACCAAGCTCAATAGTTACAGCATATTTATTTTAATAAATAGGCGTATTTCCTCTTTTTCATTAATCTATGGGAGATAACAATGATTTTGCACCTGAACCTTTACTGAGTATATTTATTAAATTTTTTGTTGTTCCAGTTTATAGCTTTTAAAAGAATAACACCAATCCATCAACTGATTATTTCTTATCTTTCAAGTAATTTAAACCTCTGGTAATTGGCACATTTCTCTGCAATTCAAATTCCATTGTTGCCCAACATGGAACATGTACTAAAAGCAGTCAAATTATCATGTGCTCTACTGCTTGCCTTTAAATCCTATACCATTTGAACTGTGGGTAAAAATCTAGCTTTGAATTTTAAAAATCTACACTAAGGAGGAAATATTGGCTTCACATCTTCCTACAAATTGTTCAATATGCCTTGGAAAATTTTGTCTTTTCAGCAAAAAGGTGAATTATTTGTGTCTTATTTATTTTTATGTAAAATTGTTTTTTGTTCTCCTGGTTGCTCCTTTCCTAAATTGAAGGGAAATAACTAAAGCTATTTGTTACAAGTTTAATTGTCTAGATTTGCACATCTACTGTCAGTAATTAAAAATGGGTGCTGTGGATCTCAGTGATAAACATTCAGTCAGTGCTTTTGTTATTTATTGTACTCATTTTAAGGCCATGACAATGTCATTAAGATGAGTAACAGTGGCAAAGCAGGAGGGTCGTTTTTAGCCATCAGAGGCCAGATATTAGCTCCTTCACAGAAATATGAACAACAGGCTTCCAAATATATATGGACTTTTAGAATTATACAAAATTATGCGGTAATCACCAGGTACTGCTGAAACCTTTAAAAACATTCAAAGATAGCTGCCGCTAAAGCCAAGGTAAATTTTGTTTTACTTCTTATATAAGTTTCTCATCTTTTGGGGTACAGGGAAGAATTTCACTTACAAATCCAGTCTTATTAATGCCCCAAAATGACAGCTATTATTTGCATAAAAATTATAATTATAACTATTCTTTATTAAACCCGTTTTGGTCTCCAAGATTTAGAGGCAAAAGTAAGAGCAGTATTTCCTAGGCCCTTTTCCCTGAGCCTGACTAGGGCTGCCATCTTAGATAAGACACAGCAGAGTCAAATGCATCACCCTAATATCTGCTATTGTAATTGCTGAAGGAACCAAAATTACCTGATTGAGAGAGGAGGAGCACTGATGGAGATAGTAACACCTACTAAATTAAATTACCAAAGAGCTAATAGACATACAGAGAACAATGAATAAATGCAAGTTTCAAAAGAAAGACATAAAGGATATAGCCAAGGATATAGCTCAGCAGCACAATGCCAGCCCTGCAATGTAAGGTCCTGAGTTTGATTCCTGGTGCTAATACACACACACACACACACACATATATATATATATATATATATATATATATATATATATCAGCAAAGACATAAATTGGAGATCAAGTAACAGACAGAAATAGACACCAAGAGAGTTGGTGAAGCATGCACATTTATTAGTACATGCTATGTTTTAGATGACATGTTGATAATGTCTTTTTCCAGTTGCAAGGACAGAACCCAGGACCACAAATATATAGGCCACTGCCCTCACACTGGACCCGTAACCCCAATACTTATTTACTGAATTAGCTTATTAAGCCTGTGAATTCTTCTTTTTATCTCACTGAACACATTTTCTTTATTTTTCCCAGTCTGCTGAATCACATGTCATAAATCAAAATATACTTGGTTTAAATTTGTGATTACTCAGATTTACTATTAAGTTATTGAGTTAAAAAATAATATAATGGCTTTTCCTTGGTAATACGAGGTTTGCTGACATGCTAGAGCAATGGTCCTCATCAGCAGCCCTTCCTCCAAAAATGTCTGGGAACAGTGGAAGACATTTTTATTTTTGCACAGTGGGTCATTGCTACTTCATGTAGTAGGAAGAGACAACGGGTGCTACTAAACATTTTAAAGCACACGAGTGACCGCTCATGACCATAAATTATTCTGATTGAAATGCAGTAGTACTCAGATGAAGACATACTATAAAAGAATAATGGACAATGTAATGATTAAGACAAATGAACAAGGCCCAGACGTGCAATTTGTCAGGTTAGGCTATAATCAAGTAAAAAAGGACAATGGGAAAATAATCATCAAACACACCAAACCCAGATAGTAGGATGTTCATGAGATCATTTGGGAAAGACAATACATCAAAATGAACAGTTAATTAAAATGAACAGCTCAAAATTAGAAATTTATTGCATGAAAAAATTGAAGTTATCATAAATTTCATCTGAATAGTTAAATATAAACACAAATGTCTAAACAATACTTGTTTTTATTTTAAAGGAGTACAAAATTTTTAGAGATCTTGAAAAGAATCTGAAGGAAGATAGCTCTTTCTCAAAGTGAAAGAGATCAGACATAGAGGAAGGAATTAGGGAAAGAAAAGGGATGAAAAGGAAATTAAGAGGTGTCATAGGCATGCAGCAGCTCCTCATGAGGAAGGTAAATGCTGTGCACTGCAAATATACACTAGTAAATAGAAATAATTTACCCACTATGTAAAAAGGTAAATGGTTGGCTAGGATGAAATCCCAAAGCCCAAGAATGTATAAAGGTGAGTATCTTCTAAATAAAAGCAGAAACATTAGACAAAGACAGAAATCAATGGAAATAAATTTGTAGCAAATAACAGGAGAGCAAATATTTACAAGGAACTGTTGGAAAAGAAGTCAGCAGAAACCAGAGGGGAATTGAACCTGGGTTTTCACTTTGTGACTACACCTTGGGGAAGGGAGGCATTAGGCCATTTGAGGAAAAAGGACACTCAGCCGGATTTTAAGGATGGGCAGGCAAGGCATCACGAAGCAACAATGTTGCTTGTTACTCAAGTTCCTGTGGAAAGCAGGCTCAGTCCACAGACAGTCCTGGTTTAACTTCACACAGTTTCAGTTACCTATGTTGAGCCCTGGTTGGAAACTATCAAATGGGAAAACCATAGAAATGAGAAATTCGTAAGTATTCAGTCTCATTCACTCTGAGTAACATAATAGACACGCCGTTTCTGTGGTCCCCTTGTTACTCCCTGCTTAGCAGTCCCAGTGGAGATGTGACAGGATCCATCATCTCCACACCAGTGTGACCTTCAGTTAACCTTCACGCAGCAGCCTAATGAATGCCATATCACAGGACCTGTGTCCGGGCCCATTTCATGTCAGCGGGTAGGCATCACGTCACCTCACATCACCTCAAGAAGAACCGTGAGTCCAAATCAGTAACATGTTAAGGAGAGAGAGCCGCCACCATCACCTGGCTTTCATTATGCTTTTATCAGTATAGGGGTATAAATGTCCTATTTTCATGTTATTGCTCTTAATCTCTTATTTCCCTAACTTCTTTATGTGACCCTTATAAAAATGCACAGTGTGTGCAAAATGTGGTGCCGCCTGCCCGTGGCTTTAGTGCACAGTGTGTCTGCATGCAGTGGCGTAGACAGAGCCCAACACCAGCACTGAGGTGGTGTGTGCAGATGTGTGATCAGGTGTGAGGACCCCTCCAGGTGGAGTCAGTCAGTGCCCGCCTTTTTTGCAGCATACTCAGTGAGGATGTGCAGGATCCTATCTTTGATGCAGTTTGCTGTCAGTTTGAGGAGCTCCTGTGACCTTTGAGTAGCTCTCTGTATTCTGGTAGATCTCCTCCAGGACTGCAGTGTGCACTGAATGTGAAACCTTCACATTGCTCTGAGAGCATGGGGTCCCCTACTTAGCCTGTTAGAGCTAAATCCCTGAAAGGCACCAACGGCACTTGCAGCATCTGTCCAGGGGCGATGGAAAGGAACGAGACCCTTGACAGCTTAAACTCCAGGTGTCCCAGCTGGAAGGAGTTGTAGATGTGAATGCTTCACTCTTGACCACTAATCTGGCTTTCTTGACCTGCCAGGGAGAAATGGAGCAGCTGACTCTTGGCAGTGGAAAGTACCATAATCCTGCTGCCAGACCCTTGCCCCTGTCCTTCAACCCTTGCAGAAGCCCCAGCCGTCTCTCCCTACCTGTGTGATTCCACTCTCAGACACTGCCTAGGCAGTGCTGCCTGATTTAAAGAGATTCTCCTCTCTTCTACCTTCCTCATTTATAAGCGAGTCCCTTTCCAGCCCTCAACTTCCCGAACCTTCTCCATGGCAGCAAACACCTCTTCACACACCTGTATGTGTGGCCGTGAAAACAGTCAAAGCATCAAATGGAGCAACCAATAGTAGAGGAAATGCTGAGGGAGTCGGATCCTTGGAAGGAAAATCACCAAACGACACAGCCGTGGTTCCTGGTTCCCTGATATAACATCACGTATCACTGTGTCCAGGCAAAGCAGTGCGGTGACTCCTGGCTAAGTCCCACTCCTTTCTCTTTCTTATCTTTTTCAACACCACCAGAGAAACAACCTTATGAGGCTACTAAGAACCCAGGACCAAACAGCCTGTATTGGACAAATATATTCATTATTTTAGCCAAGTCTCATGATTTGAAATTTAAAGCATGGCCACTCCCAGGTCTCCAGTGTTACACATTTGCTGGGGCACAGTGTGCATCTGAGATGCATGCTTCAGGATGGGTTCTGGACTGTAATATAACATAAAGGGGCACCGATGCACCTAGGGCTGAAGAAGGCACAGATACCCAGTGGCCAGAAAGGAGGAATAAATTTATCTGTGAATCCATTACTGTACACAGCTCTGCTTCCTTGAGGCAGCATACCTGGCAGGACTGAGATTGAGACCTCTTTGGACTCTCGGGGTTTGGAACAGGGCTCAGAGTTGAGTGCTCCTGAAACTGCCATCTGGAAAGCCTAGTATCTGGGAAGACTGAAACCCAATAGGCTGATAATCTCCAGCAGTCACCAGAACATGTGTGGGTCGCATTTGGGAGAACAAGTAGCACTGGAGGGTCTTACAGCAGCAGCCCCACATCCTCTCCCTGGACTCGGGTCAGAGGAAAGGGGCTGAGAATGTGCAATTCTAGGGGTTCTGTGTGCTTTGGTGTGAGAAAGACACTGCCCTGACCGTAACTGCATGGAGGATTCCTGTTCTTCCATAGCTCCGTGCCAGGTATGGTTACTCATGACAGAAAAATTTATATTACCTGCTATCACTTGATCATGGAAACATCTATTCTCAGAAGGAAGAACAAATGATTCCACTCTCTCTTCTCCTAGAAAGCTCTGATGTCAGAACTTACTCATATTTTGTACCTAAACTGACCTTGATGGATGCCAGTTGCACAGCCCTATCTAGATTCTTTTGCTGGGTGGCAATTTACCTTCTCATCCAGGGACTGAGGAATGGAGCACTGTGAGGAGTCCACAGTGGTGGCTCTCTGTGTGGAGGCAGTGGGACCCTGCTTAGTGAGTAGACGCATTTACTGAGATGAAACAAATCACAAAGTCTAGATACACATGACAAAAGCTGTCCCTGCTCACTGCGACATAGGGCAGGGGCCATGCTGCCTGTCCACGGACCACACCACTGGCTGTAGCACAGCACATTGTAGACAGCAATGTGAACTAAGCAGCAGGGACTCTTTTCTAAATCACCCTTCCAGTGCACAGCCTACAAAAGGGAGAAACGAGCTGCCGTGACCATGGGATGATTTTCTTACCATGCTGGCATATGGTGGCTGAGAGCCATATTTAATCTGAATGAAAAATTTAGCATGCTTTTTCTCATACCTCAGTGCTGTGGAAAAATTTATGAATTTGTGTTTATTATCTTATTCTTCACTCTTCAGAGAAGGCAATGTTTATACCTGTGAAGCCACGTAAAGTTACTAAGTGTTTAAATGATGGGAACAGATGATGGCGCCAGGGACACAGAACATTCTTGCACCATGAGCCATTAGAGGGAAAGCAGGAACCTTGCAGCTCACGGGTCTTGGAGCAGATAACTCGGCTGCGGAGTTACAGGGTTCTCGGTGTAGAACCAGGACTTTGGATCTCTCTTCTGTGCTGGTGCAGTTCTCAGGCATCAGGTGGGGCTGAATCACTTCTGGCAACCTGGGCGGTGCCTCTGTTTAGTTTCAAGTGTGTAGGAATTGTAATACCCTCTCAAAACAGCCCCTGTGGGAGAGGTATCTGGGCAAGTGGAGGGGAACCAGTCCTCTGTGGCTCAGTCTGAGTAGCAATGGAGGTAAAAACAACTTCACAAGCATGTATGGACAAAGACAGAAACAAGAACAGTTTACCCCAGAAGGCAGAAATGTCCAGTTTACAGAATGTGAATGAACAGCTGATGACTAAACAAAACAAAACAAAGGAGACGCCTTCCTTAGCACTGTCCCTGTTCCTCATCCCACCTCTGACTTATGCCTTCAAATGCCCCATTCTGCCAGCACTGCCAGGCCACTGATTCTTCTAATAGCAGATGACAAGGTCTGTTGACACAGGGATGGCTGAAATGATATAGGCTGGGGACCGCAGTAACACTTAGGCCTGCATGGGCAGAGCTTTCTGGAAGGAGGGAGGCAGAGCCTTCTGACAAGCCATGGTGGGGTTTGCACTGAAGGTAACGAGGCCTTTGTTCACAGAGTGACCACGCTGCTTCCCACAGCACAGCGAGTGCTGCACGTTTCCATGGATTTGCTTGCTTCAGTGCATGACCAAGGCAGTGCAAAGGACGGGAAAGATTATCCAGAGAAGAGATTTAGTTCCAACACCGAGAGGACTAGAAGGGCTACTCAAAAGCACTCAGAATTAGGGAGACTCGCAGGAATAGCATCAAAGCTGAGAACTGTCAGGCTGCTGTTTTTTTTTTTTTTTTTTTTTTTTTTTTTTTTTTTTTTTTTTTTTTTTTTTGAATAGCAGTGTATGAGAGAAAACTGAAGAAAAGCAGTCTGGGCAAGAGACTGTCTCAAGAGTGGGCGGCAGTTTTCTGGGGAAAAGGGAAGGACAATAGCCAGACTCAGCACCCCTCACTACTGTCAACTTCTCATTTAAGGACTTAGTTCTCACAGAGCCTGCACACCCCTGCTTCACAGTTTCACCACTATCCTGGCCAAGTCCCTATATTTGCTGGGTTGAATTAAATCCAGAATTTCCATCACCTAGGAACATGGTTCCCACAGATATTGATTCTTATATTATGGTGGCACCACTGCATGGTCATGGTCAACTTCTCCCAGAAGTTGCTGAGTTTTCATGCAGCTGGTGCCATCATCCTGTGCAAACTCTGCTGGCCTGAGGGGCTAGGCTCTAGGACAGGAGAGGAGGGGCCCAGGTTACTGAGCTTCTGTGTCTGCTAAGGAAGAATAAAGTAAAGGCAGAAGAGAGGGAAAGGAGAAGAAAAAAACACACCAGCTCTTATGGGCAATAGAACAAGTGAACCGTGTGTTATAGTCTTGGACTGAGTTCCAGATGAGCAACACTATGTTAGCAGAGTAAAACCTGACACAAGGATTCAGAGCGATGTGCTTGAATACAGAGATGTCAAACACTTCATCACACTGTGGTTACTCCCATTGGTTAAATGAAAGGTCAGTGTTTTAGCAAAATCCCTTTAAGTTTCCATAAGGTGAGCTGGGGATTTAGCTCAGCAGCATAAGCGCCTGCCTTGCAAGCAGGCAGTCGTGAGTTTGATCACTGGTACCGATAAAAAGGAAAAAGACAAAAAAAAAAAAAAGTTTCCATAAGGCAACCTTGACAACCTCATCGTGATCTATCATTAAAGATGCTACCTATAGCAAAGCTCTAGGGAAAATCATGAAGTATTTCCAGCTGTGTGGCCATCAAACTGAGTGACTTTTCAGTACACCAAGAGCACATGAAGCTAGAGAGTCTGTTTAAGTTTTTTCCTTGGTAACAGTCCACACCTGCTGCAACCATTCTGTTTTGTGGTGTTACAGGGTGTCATAACAGATCTGGTGACACATACCAATCCATCAACTTTCCACCTTTGAGGAGGCTCTGGAATGTGTCTTACCTTTGTCTTAAGTCTGATCTAGAGGATGAAGCTGAGCCTGTAGACATCTTTGGTCAGGTCCAGAACACAGCTTCAGCACAGCAATAAATTACCTTATGGAGAGTGTTAACATCTGTGGATGTGAGGCTCTGCACTATTCTCCAGTGGATGATACATGACTGAGGAAAACCAATCTTTAATCACATGCAGAAGGCTCTTCTTTGAGTTTTATAAAAGAAAAATTGCCAAATTTTCCCACTTAAAGTTATTAAGAGGAAAGAGTACAGAATATGTTGCTTTAAACATTAAAAATCACTTGGTGGCCCACATCTGCACAGTAGTTAAGCCTTGCTCTTTCTGGTGCAGTGGTTTCTAGCACAGCTGCACACTCTCCACCCACCAAAGGCCCTAGAGAAGAGTCTGAATGTGGAGGCAGAATCTCCCTTGACCAGCCATAACTACCAGGAGTTGCTTGGGACATGATCACAAAGAGAACAAACCAGTAGATTCAGTGGAGGAAAAAGGGAACAAAAGATGATTCCCAAAACAGCTGAGGTCAAACTACTCAGTAATTTGTGCTCAAGCTGATATGAGTTTGGAGTGTGAGAAAATATCTTGGTTACTTTACTGTTGTTGCTGACATAAAATATTGGAAGCTGAAAATTAAGGAAGGAAAGGTTTATTCAGCTCATAGTTCATGGAGGTTTCAGTCCAGAATAAACTGGTGCGAGGACAGGGTGGCATGGCTGAGGGGCAACAGCTCAAGCCAACTGAAGACAGCAAAAGCAACAAGAACAATAAAAGGGACAGAAAGCTTGTTTTCTACCGTTATATTGTAAGCAGGCTACCCACCTTAGGGTGGGTGTAGCACTCACAGAATTTCAGTGTTCTCCTCTTACTCAGGATATTTACAAAATGAAGCCCAGCCTGGGCCCCCTGCTGAGTTGCTTAGTTAAACTTCTAACTTCTCAAGTTGACCCAATGCATCAATCAGTGCAACATCCACAGCTGCCCTGGGACATAGCCTCTACACCCTGCAATGCAGAACTGCTGAGTCATTTACTTATGCTTCTAAACTTCCCAAGTTGATATAATGCATCAACCATTACAATTGACCCCTTATCAACTTTACAACCAGACATTTCTTTAAATCAGACTTCAGATACAAATGCATGCTTATGCTTATCATTTCACAACTTGAACATTATAACAGGTTTAATAGTCCTTAAGACCCAACATTAAGTCTATCGGCATTATATTACATTAAAACCACAACATTCTACCCCTGGACCCCAAAAGACTCACATACATCCTTTTATACAAAAGGCATTTAGTATGTCTCTAAAAGCTGCCAAATTCCTAGCAATTTATGATTACTGAAAAGTCCAAGTTGTATATCTCCTCTGAGATGAAGGGAAAACACTTAGCTGCAAGCTCCTGCACAAATGAAAATTTAAATGTGTCCAGCACTCAATGACACAAGATAAACATTTTAATTCCACAATTACAAATAGGTGGATACAAAGGACTGGGGCCAAAGAAAGTGTAAAATCCAGTAAAGCAAGCACTGAGTCCTGTAGTTTCATTTGCAGCATCTAAGGCAATCTGTGGAAAATTGTGAGCTTCAAAGTGCCCAGGGGCCTCCACCCCTCTGGCACTTCTGGTGGTTGTAACTCCTGCAGCTTCTCCCTTGGACTGGTTTTGCTCCCTTCTTTCAGGTTTTCTCAGACAACTCACATACCTGGTTTTTCCAAAGTTCAAAGGTCTCCACTCTATCTTTGGTTTCCCACTCACAGCTTCATACACTGCCCTTGCAGGGGCACACTACCTGGCCTCCCAAGCCTTCTGAAATTGTTAACCTCATAATTCTTGCATTCTATACATTTCTAAAGCCAGGGACATTTGAATGCTTTCGAGTTCTGCTTCCACCTGGAGCAGTAGCCCAGTTTCTCTCTCTCTTGGCTGTAGAGGCCAAGTACCTGGGTTGCTGGGCACTCTGAATCCAATTCTGAAGAGCAAACTCTCTATCTGCCACCATTCTGGATCATGGTATGACTATCACCATCCTGGAAGATGGTGCTCTGAAGCTTTCTCTTCAAAACAAAGTGTTTAACTGATATGGTTTTGAGAATGCAAAGGATGGGGACTTGCTGCTCCTTCTGATACCCTCGGCCAAATTTATATTCTCTTGTTCCTTCTCAGCAATTGATATCACCTCAGCCCTATCTTTACAGTCCACAGCTTTACTGGAGCTTCCTTTATGGACAAGCTTATAACATTTTAAATCACCTTGTTGGGCTCTTTGTTTTTGATTCTCAACATAATTCTGGCTGAAAGACCTCAACACAGCCATGCCACTGACTCAACTTTTGTCTACCTCAAAATTTCCTCTACAAGATTAATTAGTTCTCTGTCCTCAATCTTAGTCTCAGACAAAGGCTCTGGACATGAGCAAAATGCTGAGAAACTTTCCACTAAGTCTTAACATGTATCACCTGGAGTCCAACAACCAGTGCAGTCCTTCTTTCCCAACAGAAATCTCCCAAGCTTAACAGTGGAATTTCTAACAGCCTTCTGATTTTCTGCACTCTAACCAAAATCTTCCATACAGAACAGCCTAAGATATTCCATCTGGTACCTCCAAACCTTTCTAGTCTTCCCATAAGCCATTCCCAAAGGCTCTTGAACTACATGACCAGTTGTCTTGAATCCAGAGAGGTTTTTAAGGTCAGAGAAGTATAACTGTTGCTTATATCTATTCACATTTTCCTCTTTATCCTCCTGTGTTTCAGAATCTGGTGCTACAGCTGAGGCTGACCAGGTTTTAGTGAAAACTCTCAGACATGAGGGCAGAAATAGTAACCACACAAAAAGTTCAGGCCCCACATTGTAGAATCCTCTATGTGCCCCTGGGTTATTGGAAGGAAGGGCAGAAGATATTGAGATAGGCCCCCTTCTTATGTTGGTCTTAGGTTCACAAAGACACCTAAACTGGGAAGGAGAGCAGACATACTTTTCAGTTTGTCATATTTAGCATCATATAGGAAAATTCCAGAAGAGTGACACTTTAGAGGGAGTGAAAAAACCTAAAGTTCACTACAGCCCGAGGAACATCAAGTAATGAGTGAAGGGTTGAAACTGGAAGTATCTCAAAATTCCAGCCACAAAACCATAATATCCAGAGCCAGAGAATGTAAGAGGAGACTGTCGTTCCATAAACAAGGGTCTCAATCAATGGTGGAATGTTCCTCTAAGATTACTTTCCATCATAGAAAATGATTGTGGAAATAAATTCAGAAATTTGTTCAAGGACCAGAGATCCTAAAAGGATAATCAATATAGGGGGGTCTCATCCCCTAAACCACAATACACTATTTAAATAGTCATTGTGTTGAGAAACCCTCAGAAGTCAGAGGACTCAGTCCCCTGTGGACAAAAAGGAGGGCATCCAGGCCTTCGAGAGCAGCTGATGAGTTGGGGAGAATGATACAGGTGGCCACAGGACTGTCCCCTGTGGTGCCTGGAATGCTTAGTGAGCTCACCTTCTGAGGTCCCATCTGCCTGCCACCCCAGATGCATCCACTGGGGCCATAGCACTGATGACGACCAGCTGCACTGAGTGAGACATGTTAGAAACACAAAGTGCATGCCAGATTTCAAAAGCCTAGTATGACAATGAAAGAATATATAACTTGACTACATTTTAGAATAACGATTTGAAAGTACCTAATCAGATGAACATGTCAAAACTAGTTAACGTCTTGGAAAAATAAGTACCAGGGGTCAGGGATGCAGCGCAGCAGTGCAACACCTGCCTGGGGAGTGTGAGGCCGTGAGTTTGGTTCCCAGGACAAAAAGGAAGGAAAAAAAGCATGCATTTTCTCACTATGCCTAGGGTGGGGAACAAGGTGAGCTTGGACCCTCTAGGTCAGAATCTCTCATAAAGCAGAACTCTAGGTGTCTGGAGTGACTTTGATCACTCCAAGGCTAGGCTAGGGAGTTTGAGCTTCCACTTACTCAGGGAGTTGGAGGTATTTGGCTCCTGGGAGGCTGCTGGCCCCTCACTGGCTGTCAGTGCTTTTGCTGTGTAGACACCCAGTCTCTCCAACTGAAGCTCAGCACAAGGCAGCCGCCTCTGACAGAGTGAGATACTGACTTAAAGAAAAAGACCTAACAGTAGAAGAGGGGTTGGGAGCCAGGGGATTGGGAATAGTAGGAAGAAAGGAGGTAGACAATATCAAAGCTCAATAAACAAATATATAGAAACCCAACTATGAAAATTAATCATCTGTACATTAATATGGGATAATAATTCTAAAAATAAAAATAAATATGAGGGGAAAGAAAACAAGGAGAAGGTAAACAATAGGGAACCCAGAAAGCTTTGTAATCTGTTCTCAAATCTGACCACCCATTACCTCTGCTCATTTCTTCACTCACTTCAAACAAGGTCGTAAGCTCACAACCTCCCAAGGGGGTGGACTGTACAGACATGAGAGCCAGGACTTTGGGTCAGGAAACACCACCATCCATGCTTTCCACTGTGACCAACTTTCAGCTTCTCTAATTCTCCCTATTTAACTGATTTCTACTCTTTTATTATTCCCTTTATTCTGTGTTCTTTTACCTTGCATTTGTTCTTCTTTTTCTAGTTTTATAACAGTAACTTAGTCATGAATTTACTCTAGTAGAAATGAATTGTGAATTTCTAAGTACTCCTTCAACTGCCTCTTACAATTTTCTGTATGTTTTCATCCCAGTCATTCATTCAAAATATTTTCTAATATTTCTTTGGATTTATTTTGGATCTATATTTTATTACATAGTTATATTACATAATTTCCAAATATTTTTCAGTTTTCTATTTTATCTGAACTCTGGTTTAACTCCATTGTAGTAAAAAAAAAACATATGTTTCATAAAACATTAAAATGTATTAAGACTTGTTTTTAAGGTTTAGATTATAATTTATTTTGCTGAGTGATCCATATATTTTTGTAAAGGCTTTGTATTCTATATTGTGTGGCATATTCCATAAATGCAAATTAGGTAAGCAAACTAGTAGGCCTGTTCAAATCTATGCATAATTACTGCTTTCTTATTTCCTTGATTACAGAGAGAGGAATATTTAGATCTCCAAGAATAACTGTGTGGCTGCCTCCTTCTCGCAGTCTCACCTACACCTGTCCCATGTATCTCCACTTGCTGCATGTGTATGGATTTAGAACTGCTGTGCACTCAGTTTTTGAGCTCCTTTCAAGTTCCTGTGTAGAAACCCTAACCTGTGTAGTGTTTGGAAAGGAGGCCTTTCTGAATGGTGAGGTCAAGAGGATGGGCCCCTCATGAAGTCCTTTATAAAAGCAGACAGAGAGATTTCTCCCTTCTCTCTCTGTCTACTTCTGCCTCTGCCTCTGTTTCTCCACCCTGGCTTTTTTCTCTATCCTCCATTGTACCTTGTGAATATACAAGCTTTCTGAAAACTAATATTGTACCTGTAGACACCTGATCACCTATCCCTTGACTTTGCATTTGTCTGCCTCCAGACATGTAAGAAATAAATTTTTGCTATCTAAGTCACCCACTTTAAGGTATCTTGTTATAGCAGTTCAAACTAAGACAAAGATTGTTTTGCTCTCTTGATAAATCTATTCTTTTGTTTTTATGAAGTATCCTTTTTTATCCACAATAACACTTCCGTTCTGCAATATACTTTATTGGATAAAAACATAACTGTTACAGCTTCCACTCAATCAGCATTTACATGACAGGCATTTTTCTGTTGCTTCATTTTTAAGCTTTCCCATCGTCATTTAAAGTGAGACTCGTATAGATAATGTGTAGCTGCCTTCTGTCTTTCCTTCCAGTCTCACAGTTTATGCCTTTCATTTGAATTTCTGAGACTGTACATTTGTTCCGATTACTGATATGTTTGAGTCCATCTTACTATTCACTTCCTATCAGCTCTGTTCCTCATCACTTCTCAACCTTTTCATGCATAACTTCAGATTATATATATATATATATATATATATATATATATATATATATGGTATTGGGGATCAAACTCACAACCTCACACTGGCCAGGCAGGTGCTTATACTAATGAGCTAAATCCCTGACCCAAATTAATTATATTTTAATGATATTGCAAGTTAAATATTGGTTTAATAATGAATAACTAAGTATATTAATGGTAACTAATAATGTCTTAAACATTTTTCCTTAGCTTTGCTGGTGTAAGATCTACAGTGCACATTTTTATTCACTGAAATCTTCTACCAATTCATATTCTGGTGTTAGAATGCCCACCTAGAAGCATTTTCTGTGTTTTATGTGGCTCTCTGTGTTTCAGTGTAAGGTGAATCCAGACCTTGTAGCTCTGTCATGAAAGTGAGCCCAGAAATGCTCTCTGATTCATTTTCATTTGTTAGTATGCTTTGTGACCCTGACATAACATGGCATCATAAATAATATCCCTGAGGTTAGAGAGGTGAATAAGGGGACCAAAGTCTGACCAATCAGAGTGCAGCATTTCCTGAGAGCGGGTTCATCTGTGAACTTTTTCATCATCACAGTAAATGAGATGAACACTCTGACTTTCATTCTGTACACATTTAGTGACTTCTTAATGAAAGTTCTCAGCTGCCTGTGTACAAGTCTGGTTACCAACTTGATGCTGGCCATTGCAGTGTATGAAACCAAAGCCCATTGAACATGGTTCAGCTATTAGGACACAATGAATAGGAGAATCATATCTGAGCTCAGAAATTTAAGGCAATGCTGTTTCTCAACTATTACATGCTGATATGTCCCTGCAGCCATCCTCCTAACCACTATGACACCACTTAGAGTTCAAATCCTCGTGAATGTGAGGATAGTTCTCCCCCTACAAAATAAAAGAGATGCAGAGGTCTTGCAATGACCTGTTGATTTAAAATATGAAAAGAAAATATTTAAAATTAATTTTTAAAAAATGTATGACACAAATCATGGCTTCTTTTGTGTGAGAAATCCAAAATATAAACAAAGAAGAATATAAAAGAGATATCAGGAAGTGAGGAGATTAATCTTTACAAAATGGGAAGGGGATGAAGGGATGGGAGGGATGGAAACAGAACTGAGATGTGTTGTGTACACGCACAACTCTGCACACATAGTATAGCAGGTATTGTGCACCGCAGACCTACTCTAGTGTAAAGGAGGAAGAAACTAAATGAGCTCAAAATAAAAAAAAAACTTTTTAAAGAATGATATTAAAGATAGTTTACTGCTAATTTTAAATGTGTAAAAATTGGAAAAAAAACTGTGAGGCTAATTGTTTGCAAAGAACAAGAAGAAATGAGTGTAATTACTAATGAGACAATATGTCTTTTATCATATTATATAACTGTATAAACATGTTTCCAATAATATTACAGCTATTATCAATAGTGGAAAGTATATGAGTATTCAAAACCAAAATATTTTTCACAGGAATCACATTTTGACCAAAAATACAAACTACAAGCAAATATAATCCTTTCCCATACCATGAACAGAAGATAACACAAAGTGAGAAGACTTTGTGGGTTGATTTCTCTGACATGCACTTGGGAATATCAGTCCCTGAATTTCTTGTGTTTTATAAGAAAATTCCAGACTAATAATAGAAACTCAACTGCTGTTCTTTTGAGAGCCACAACATTACTAACCTATAGCATGAGTATTTCTCTATTCAATAAAGGATCAGAGCTCTAATTTCATTACTGAAATGTAACTTTCTTTTTCCACCTGGCAGGAAATATATATTACAGAAAGCAATGAATCTACATTCTGTTCTTGCTGCTGCCATTTGATGGTAATGAAGATGAATATTAAATTGTAAATAAGGTATAAATATTAGATAAGAAACAGTGATGCTACCATTATTCAAATTATCTCATTATTTTCAGCTCAGTAGTTTTTTTATAGTGAAACAGCATTGTGCAATTGGCAATATACACTAATTGAAACTATTTCTGCACTTAGAATTCCATTAACTAGTTTAACTTTCAGGGGGTTTAATCTTGGCTACCACAATCTTTGTATTAGTACTTTGCCTTTCACTCTTTACTTGAATATGCAATGTAGCTGATGAATTCCATGTTCCTTATTTGGGGGAATCACAGGCTGACAAAGGAAGGAGATTGTATTTAGCACTTGATGTTTCTTTGTTTGCTGTTACAATATTGGATCTCATTATATGCCTCTACCTTGGGCTTCTCTCTGGTCAGAGATTGAGTTTTCCTAAAGGCTGCTCCACAAGCCCACCCACACCATCCCACACGCATCTACCTCAGAAGTCCTGGAGGGTATCACAGAGGAGCCTGGTGAACACTCACCTCAGGGGCAGAGGGTCACATTGCAGCAGCAGGAGAAACAGGCTGGAATTAGAGTCTCCATCAATAGGCAGAACTCAGGAGTGATTTTTGCTGTGAAAAGGGAAATTCTTTTTATCATAGTGGTCAGTGAGCATCTATCCCATCCTCCAAGGCTGTAAACAAATCTACTCCTCCATGCTTTTGGAAGCACAAACTAGGCTCTATATTTAACTAATAAGGATATCTATACAAGTAGGTTTTCAAATAAGGTCTATAACAAAGAGAAAGCAGGACCCCCCCCTTACAGACATGCAGAAAAATGAAAGATACAAGAAGAATGGTCTATAAACAGTATGAAATTTTATTTATGACTTTAGTACCTGGAAGAATTTTTTGTACTGAATGCACCACTGACGGATTCTGAACCAAATCAGTTCAAACAGTCTTGTGCAACACTTAATTAAGGCTACAATCAACATGGCTCCAAACAGCAGGGTGAATCCAACTGTGTTTTCAGGGTTTCAGTTCCAACAACCTGAGTAAATCCAATAAACATCAGGATTTATCTGAGAAAGTTTGCACCTTGAGCTTTCCACTTGTCCTAAGACCAGGGATATTAATCACCATATAGATTTGACGTTGAGCGTTGTTGTCCGTCACTGTGTCAGTTTTTAGGAAACAGTAACAAAACACTGAGTGGCCAAGATGAGACATTTATTTCTCAGAGTTACAAAGGCTGAGAGTTTGAGACCAAAGCCACACCATGGCAGGGAACTCAGCAAGCTTCTCCCTCCCAGTTTGCTGACCTGTGTTCTCTCCAGGCTTCCATCCACCTGGCCTTTGCTCAGTGGGTACCTGTGGAGAGAGAAAAAGAGGGTGAAAGGTCTGCACTGGGGTCTCCTATTCTCCTCAGAAGAGCTCCAGACCATGACAAGGACCCCACCCTCGTGACCTAGTCTAAACCTAATAACCCATCCACAAAGCTTTGCAGACACCACCACAGTGAGGGACGGGCTGCAACACAGGAATTCTGGGAAATCACTTTCCATCAGGAGGAATCGGCCATAGTGACTTCCCCACCCAGGGGAGCTGGAACTGGCCCAAAGGCCTTCCTACGCCCATGTGGTGCCATCCATGAGCTGAAGTCAGCCGCAGAATCCACACCACTTCTCCAACTGGTTGCCTCCCATTGTAGGTCAAATAATTCACATAAACCAAAAAGTCCTTTCTCCATCTTTCTCTCTAGAAGGATACCAACATCTGGTTATCGAGCATAAATACATTGAGAAGCCCCATATACAGTAAGAGGACTGTGATTAATCATACCTAGCACACAGCTGAGGGTAGGGTGCACAGTGGTCCAGCCTCTCTAGGAAATGGGTTGGAAGCTTCATTTCATGTTCCAACTTACACTCACCACAGGACGCCATGATTCCTGGTGTAGGGGTTTACACTTTAAAAAGAAAAGCATATATTTCTTCAAAATACTCACGTTTCCAGAAGCTCTGCTCATAATCACCAAAAATTAGAAAAGGAAACCAGAAATCACTCAACAAATGAATTAACAAAATGTGGTGTGTCACAAATGTAGCACTACTCAAAGCCAATGGAATTGATGATTATACAAACCATTCAACATGAATGAATTTCAAAGGCAATGTGCTGAGTGATAGCATTCATGTGACACTCCACATAAAAGAAAACGACTGTGACCACGTGTCCAGTGTTGTAAATGTGAGCCTGAGTGAATACAGTAGTTTTATATGTTTTTCTCCTGTTGGTCTCACTCTTATCCTGTGTTTATGGTAATGAAGCTAAGAAAGTCAATAAACAAATAAATCTATCTGATGCAGGTTGATGCACTGTGTCAACTTGAGAAGTTTAGAAGTTTTACTGAGAGAATCAGCAGAGATCCAGGACTCATACTTTGTAGATATTGTCATCCTGTGCAAGAGGAGGGCAGGGATATTTTGTAAGTGCTACATGTACCCTGGGGTGTTCTGTGTACAATATAAGGGAGGAGAAGAGGCTTATTCCCCCTTTTTCTCTGGCTGCTGCCTTCAAATGCTGCCTCAGTGCCATGCCACCCTGCCTTGGAGCCAGCCGATTATGGACTGAAAACTTCACAGTGAGCCAAGTAAATCTTTTCTTCCTTTAAGGGGGGGTGTCAGGTGTTTTGCCCAGCAATGAGATAAAAGTAGCCAAGATAGCAGGCAACAGCTTTAAAAATATAATGGTGGAAGAAAAGGGGAAAAAAATCATTGTTAAGGGTTACATGCCTGACCACTTCCCCACAATGCATGTAACCATTGTGTTCTGTAAGAATGCACTAAAGATTAAAGATGATAAAAAGGTTAAACAGTAAAAAGGAAATGTAATGGTACATGCTAACTTGCTGGAAGCTAGCAACCTTCTCACTGTGTTTATGACACAGTGAGAGAAGATCCAGGAGGGAATCGGTGATGCTGCCCTCAGAACCCCAGGACAGTTACCTCTGAGAACCATCTCTGTGGTCTTCTGAGGGCCCTTGGATGCATCCTTAATACTTCAGTGTATCCTGTGATCACACCCCAAAGGTGAGTTGCTGTGCCTGTGGGGAGAAAGCAAGTTAACTCCTAGATTCCACAAAACAACGTGGAGTCCAGGGTCTCAGGTGCCCCTGCAAAGGAGGTGTCATGGAATGATTTGGGCCCTGAAGAGACCTACAAGTCCAGGTGAACATGGCTTGGATGTGATAGAGGCCACAAGTGTGGGCAGGCATTTGCTTCAGAGGTGAGGGGCCCAAAGCATTGGCACCATTTCCAGTGGGCATCAGAGAGCTAGCAGGAATGTCCTGCAGGTGGACAGGGGATGGCAGATCTGATGGCTAGTTCAGTTTATGGGGTCTGCAGCAGGTGGAGAGACCTTGTCCTTCATGGACGAGGCTGCAGGGTGATTCTGGAAGACAGAGACAAATAAAGTTCTCCCTTCCCCTGTACTTCCCAGCTTCCAGAATATTCCTTCTTCAGATCCAATACTACGATCACTCTGCCAACCACAAATGCAGTGTCCCATCCCCAAGCTAGGGACTTAGCTCTGCTCCAATTATCTCTTGCTCAAACCCAGCTCTTTCAAGAGAGGTCAGGCTTAGGAAAGAAGATCAAGTTTAGAAACACGCAGAGCCTCCTCAAGCCTGGATGCCTCATGATGGGGGAGTCAATGGCCAGTTCTCCATGATCAATGGATGGGCATCAATCACCATGTGATCTGTCATGACACTTAAGCATCAGATTCCTGGAGCCACCCAGGACCAATTGTGCATCATTTATGCCCTTATTAGCCTACCCACTGGACCTGGAACTATGGCTGCTTGACATTGCAGTTAAGGTCATGAAAGCCATGTCATCTCCAGGCATGGTCAGGGCAGATTCCTGAAGCTAAAGACTAGGTCTGTGTCACCCCTGTTCTTTCATGTTGATCACTGCACATGAGGGGAGACACAGGAGGGAGCTCACTTTTAACTTCCTCACATAGTGACCAGCTGTCTCTTGAAATATTTTATTTTAAACAGAAATAAGAAATATTTTTATTTTAAACAGAAATAAGTAAGAAATAACAATAAAACAGCTTCAAAACAGGCCACTAGGGCTGTAACAATAATCAAAACACTGTGTCTTGTTATATTCACTGAAGTTGCTCAGAGTACAAGATCTAGACACAAAGCATTGTCTAGAAAATTACTAGCACAAAATTTTCCCCTCAATGAACCAAGAGAAAGCAGGTGTATAACTGTCTTGTGTGTGTGTGTGTGTGTGTGTGTGTGTGTATATATATATGTATATATATATATATATATATATATATATATATATTTCCTTTTCCTTTATTTCCTTTCCCCTTATTTCTTTTCCCATTCCCCCATCATAGATTTTTTTTTCTTTTGCACACTTTCTTCCCTGCTCACTGTATCTATTCACGCCTATTGTGCATTTTGAATCTTGTTTACTCTTTCAGATTCTCACACTAGGGGGACAATGTGCTCTTTACACATGTGGGTCTGGTTTATTTCACTTATGAGTTATGATCTCTAGTTGCATCCATTTACCTGTAAAAGTCTCAGTTTTATTTTTATGGCTGAGTAGTACTCTATCATATTAAAAAAAAAAAAAAAAAAAAAAAAAAAAAAAAAAAAAAAAACACCATTTTATCCTTTCTGTGGTTGATGAGCTTTTAGGTTATTTCCAAGATTTAGCTACTACAAATGGTACTGCTATAAATGTGGGTGTACGTAAATCACTGTGGTATAATATTTTCAATTCCTCCGGGAAAGTACCTAGAAGGAGAATAGCTGGTAGCGTGGGACCTTCAATCTTAGCTTTAAGAAATCTTTTTGAATCTACTTTGAAGAAAGCTGTTCTACAAATGAGTATATCCACCGATAGTGAGAGTTGAAAGTGTTCTAATGAATACAGGAATTACCCATCAATGAATGAATTCCGAAGACATGCCACAGTCTAGTTTCAAGGGCCACAAGAGCATGAGTGCTGGATCAGACTAGCAGGACAATGCTGTGAGATGGAAGCAAAGTCAGATGGTGGCCAGACTTGAGAAGCAGCAACAGATCCACACAGGGCTGTCAGGAGTGGGAGGGACAGTGTCTGCTGTCACACTGCCTCCCTCCCTCCCTCTGTGAGAGGAAACAAGGTCACCAGAGTGGGTGCCGTGTCACCGCCATCAGATCTTGTGCTCCGGGTGCCCTGAGGTGAAAGCTGCAGATGTGCGGTGGCCACAGTGGCTGTCCCATGGTGTGGTCCGTTGACCCCGTGAGTCTCATCAGAAAACAGCCACATCCTGAGCATTTACACTGAGGATCCAGCGAGTTAATAGCTGGCTATTAGCTCCCAGAGTTCACCCAAAATATAGTATTCTGCCCCCAAGTCAGAGGGGAGTTATCATATTGCAATACAGGACCCACTGCCATCAGTGCCCCCAGCTCTCCCTTGCTTTCTCCACACCTGTCCCACCTTCCATGGCACTTCCGGAAGTAGGTCGGGGCCTCTCCCCTGAGTGCTGTCATGAGGTGTGACCAAAGCTCTGGTGAATGCTGCTGCCAAAGGCCACCCTGAGGAAGGCACCCAGTCTTCTAAAGCTGTCACAAGGCGTTCTCATCCACCTATGCATGGGATCTGGTGCCGTGGTACTTCTGGCTTTTATACAAAATTTAGAAAACCATGAAAGGCAAATGTTTTGAGCCCACTCAGGACACTGAGGCATCCAGGACAGTGCCACTGAGCACACTCTTCAAGGAGGACTCGGAACCGCCTCCCAGAGGGCAAGAGTGTATGAAGAGAGGGTCCTTTATGGTGGGGGGGATTCGTGCCGATGGAGTCTGTCTTACAGCAGCGGTTTTCGATTTAAGCACACACTGTTCTCTGCAATCACACCTAGCACAGCTCTGCACTTCCTGCCATGCATTGGGATGTGGAAACAGCAGCAGAAGGCTGACCCAGAGCTGCAGCCAGGCTGTCACACCAGGGTCCCCTCAGCACCAGCACCACAAGTTACCGAAGCCCATCCCTGGGTCTACGGGCTTCCTTCACTCCCCGAGACAGGATGGTGGCGCTGTTACTGAGGGACCCGCGAGCTCCAGTTCATGTGAACAAGCGCAAAAGGCGCACCCCAGTCACTCTCAGAGCTGTGTACGGCCTTCACTGACTTTGGGAGCCAGGAAACAGCTAATCCACCCAGAGTCATTTTTCTCCTAGAAATAAGGCCAACCCAGAGGAATAAGTTGAAGGTGAGAAATGGAAACAAGATTTCTGAAAACTTTTCAAACTATTTGACTGCTAAAGTGAGAAAGATGAAGCAATTGATTGGGGAGGCAGCTGATAATTTGGGGCCAAAACAACGTGCATTTTGTTGAAGATGGAAATTATCATGTCTCAAGATGACATAGAAACTGTACTGTTGAGCTTGGTCTCCAGCTGTGTAGCGGCACCCAGGGATGATCAGGGTAGCAGGTCCTGTGCTCAAAGAACAAACGAGTAAACGACAAACAGATAATCAATTCCGCCTGTTCATCCACTCAGATGACATGAAAAGTGCACAAGCTCCATGCAGAATTCAATGTGAACTTTTGCTGCCTTTAAAACAGGAATCGTGCATCACTTTCACTAACTAGAGAGTTGTCTTAAAGCATTCAGATTTAGGCATAAAAATACATTCTGGTATTCATTCACTAAAATGACCTTTTTGCAAACATATTCTCCACATTAAAACTCATTTAAATGGTCTACAGATAGCTCACAAATGCTTCTAATCAAATCTGTCCCCTGCTAAGCCCCTGTCTTAGTCACTTTCTGAATGCTGAGTCACAATACCAGACACCCACAAGTGAAAGGAGAAAAAGTCTATCTTAGATCACGGTTTGTAGAAGTTTCATTCTAGTTGTCTGGCAGAGCAGAGGAGAAAAACCTCATGGTGTGCCAGGCAGGAAGCAGGGCTTACAATCGAAGGAGGAAGATGGGTAGATGCATACACACACACACACACACACATACACATACACATACATACACACGCACACATATACACATGCATATATACATATACACACATATACACGCACACATATACACATATACATACACACACATACACACATTTACACATACACGTACACATACACATATGCACGTATACATACACACATCATACATATACATGCATACATGCATACATATTCATACACACATACATACATTTACACATACACATACACATACACATATGCACGTATACATACACACATCATACATATACATTCATACATGCATACATATTCATACACACATGCACACATTTACACATACACATACACATATGCACGTATACATACACACATCATACATATACATACATACATGCATACATATTCATACACACAAACACACATTTACACATAAACATACACATATGTACGTATACATGCACACATCATACATATACATAAACACAAGCACACATACTCACACGTGCACATACACACATACATATATACATATATATACACGCACTTACATACATATGCTGCATACACACACATGCATGTACATGTATACACATACATAGATTATACACATGTACATGTAGACACATACATAGATGTACACATACACATATATATGTACAGGTATCTACATACACACATGTACGCATACACAGAAATATACATACACACATACATATGCGTACACACATACATGTACACACATGTACAAGTACACATATACATAGACGTATACTTGCCCACATAATGTACATGTACCCATATACACACAAACACGCATACACACATATACATGCACATATACATACGCATGAATACACATATACATACACAAAAATATACACACATATACATACACACACACCTATATATATATATATATATACACAAAAATATACATACATGTACACACAATACACATGTGCATCTACACACATGCACGTACACGCATACGTGTACACACATATACACATACATGTACACAACCATACACTTACACACATACATATATAGAGGTCTCCAGGACACACCCACAGTGAC
The DNA here is from genome assembly GCF_034190915.1 of Cavia porcellus. Taxonomy (NCBI): domain Eukaryota; kingdom Metazoa; phylum Chordata; class Mammalia; order Rodentia; family Caviidae; genus Cavia; species Cavia porcellus. Next base: position 55,068,179 of record NW_026947497.1, read on the forward strand.
CCTCCTCCTCCACCAGGCTTCCTCCAACATCACATTTGCTCTACACTCATCAATGCACCACCCAATATCACAGCCCAGGACCCAGTTACCTCCTCAAACCCCCAACTGTCAGTGCATTGGACTGTGACAGTGATCTGGATACAAACCACAGTGCTCCCCACCTGAAAAAGTTAAAATGAATGGAGGCATTATGTTTATGTATTTTCTTTAATTTACAACATTCTGATCTGAAATGATTTTATATAGTCAAAGCAACCCTTAAAGCTAAGCAAATTAAATGAAGACTAAAGTTAAAGAGGAAGGGGAAAATAAAGATTGATGGATTATTTATTTATATGCCAGTTTACAGATTTTAAAAATATGGGTGTGGAATGTAGTGAGGTCCTCACATTACTTGGAGCTTTGTGGCCCAATCTGTGTGACAGGAGAGAAGAAGGAAGGGTGGTGTCCACAGCACCAAGTGGGGCTTTGCGGACAAGTTTATAAGCTTTATGGAAATAGCTGCACAGTGCCCTCAGAGGCCTGGGCTCTGTCTATGTAAGAAGAAATGGTGTTTTGCAAATGTGAAACTATGCAGAACCCTGCTTGGCACCACCAGGAGATCTGCAAGGCAAGCATGGAGATCAGTGTCATTATCCAGAGGCATTACCGAAATAGGTTTTAGGTCCTTTGATGTAATTGCTTGCTGAGTTTGCCATTACAGCAGCTTGCTCCTTTTGACTGATTGAGGGCCTTTAACAGCTCAGGTTTACAGAGACTGAGCATACTCCTCCGGGAATCTTAGGATCAGACAGATGTTTGACGTTTAATTTAACTAATATGGCACATCATGAATCAATAAAACATGTTTTAAATTAATGCCAAAAATAAAAACATTGGGACAGAAACCCACGCAGAGTTAATCTTCCTGCTGCAGCAGAGGAGCCCCTGCTCTCAGAAGTTCCAATGCGAATTTTGATTTGAAACCCTGTGTGTTCTCTGGCCCCTGGAGAAAAGCAGTCTGGATTTCCCTGGAGCCTCATACCCAGAGCTCAAAGAATATATTAACAGCGCGGAACTCGGGTGAGGCGTGAGGAGGAGTACGGTGCTTTGTCTCATGCACAGGTACCCAACAGACAGAGTCTGGTTCTTTTGAAAACTCTTTTTATGCAGCTACCTAAGACAACAATGCACCTGGAAGATCTTCCCCAGAGTTTTCTTTCCTGCTCAAAAAAAATTGATTGGTCAAAAAGCAAATGTTTCATTCACCATATTTTCAGGACACAGAGTGGCCAACATAAAATAAACCAGTTACAAGTAATAGCTCCTCAAAAAAGATGTTTTCCTGGAAAAATGATGGCTGCACATTTGGTATAAGAATTTGTCCAATGTCAAGAGCTTCTCTTGTTAATATCATTTCCTTGATTTTGAGGGAAGAAGTCGGTCAACTGGCCAGTTTGTTCTTTTGCTTTGTGAGGAGGTTTGAACCTCGAATTTCACAAAAGCTAGGCAGGTGCATTACCATTGAGCTGTGAGCCTGGTCCTTGAAGAGTATTTTTTTAAATGTGACTTTTAGCTAAAGCAGAACTCGCAACTCAGTGTCTGTGGCCTTTCTGCCCTAACTTTTACAATTAATGGTTGTACCAGTGCAGTGATTGCAGGAGTGGTGATAGAGATACTGGTTGTGGAATTGGAAAAAGAGGAATTCAGAAAATGCAAAACCAGCGCTGACCAGCACAGCTATAATCTGCAGTGAGCTTTACTGATACTGCAGTTTTATTTCTACAACGACTTTTGATACAGGTAGAGTCAGTTTGGTCACCTCTGTTATACAAACAAGGAGACCAAGATCTTGGAAATTTTCATGACCACCATAGTTTGGATCCAGAAAATCCCCCAAGTCGCACATATTAAAGGCTCAATCCTACAGGGGCAGGGTTTGGCAATGGCTCCTGGGGAGTGGTCCCGGCCACCACTGAGCTCTAAATTAGACATTTCAGTAGCAGAGGAGCCTACAGGGGTGCCCCTGCTCCCTCTCTGGGCACGGTGCCCTGGAAACTCTGCTCCACTAGGCCCCCTCTTGATGACCACAGGCCCAGAAAAACAGATCTTGCTCACAGTCTCAGAAGCCAGGACTGATCCTTTCCCCTTTGAAACTGATTTCTTTGGATATTTGTTATAGCAACAGAAAGCAGTGTCTGTTTTTTTAACAACATTCAACTCTTAACTGAGATTGAATTTATCAGGAGGGTGTGATCTGTGATGGCCTTGGTTCTTCAGCGGGCAGCAGTCTTGGAGTGGGACTGATACCATAAAGTCAAAGGGTCCTGGCACTGGCCACACTGATAGCATAGCCAGCAGGCATGGTCCCAAACTCCCAGCCCACAGGACTTCTCAGACTGGACGTTCCATGGCCTTAGAGACAATTTTCCAAAAGTTGATCAAGGGTAGAAAGTTTCTCTGGAATGTGCATTGTTTAGACAGCCCAGCTCTGATTAACCCCTAATCTAAATTTGCTCATTACATTTGTGATAATGTTTCCAAGGTCAATAGCCCATTCTAGTGATAAATGTCACAAGACAGATATTAAAAAATTCTCCAGCTTGTTTGACAACAGCATAGTAGAATTTAAGTTATAGAAGTTAATGACTAAAGAGATGATTCATGAAAAGAGATGATTCATGAAAAGAATTTGAACAGGATATGAAGAATGGGGCATTTTTACATTGAGGGTTTTGTTCTTGCTGTTGTTTTCTTCTGATAGATTTGAATTTTTTCTGTCTAAACCTGACTGCACATAATTGGAAAAATTCTGCTTGAATACTAAATAGCTGCCATTTTAAAAAGCATTTTTCATGTCTTTATCTTATGACTCATGGCTAAAAAATGGTTAACATTTTCAGGGTTCAGCTTGGAAATCTCCTTAGTTAGCTCCAGGGTGTCATGAAGTGTGTCCTGTGCTTTCAACATGACTGCACCAGCAGTTTCACCAGACCTCTTTCCCACAGACTCTCATTTGATTTCTCTTCCGGATTTGAATCTCAGGGTCACCCAGACTTTTGCTAACATTCCCCTCAAAACATTCCTGCCTATGTCCTATCTTTCTGATTCCAAAGCAATGCCACAGGCTATGGGTTTTGATGCTGTAGCACTTCAACTTCCAGTGTCATTTCTGCTCAGATAGGTTTTGTAGCATAAGAGCCAACTCAAGGTTGAGTGTTCTGGACCCACAGCTCCTTACTGCTCAGAATAAGTGCTGGTGAGTGGTGTGAATGTGGAATTTATGATGTCACAGTGAAATGTCAGCTGGGTTACAGGCCAAGTGTGACAAGGCTGGTGTTGCAGACTGTGGTTTGACATGGCTGGAATTTACCCCTGGGCATAAGATACAATGGCATTTTGAGCTGAATAAGTGTATCCCCCCCACTTCAATGTTGCCACCTTGACCAGTGTGACAATATTTGCAGATGGAACCTTAGGTAGGAAATTCCAGTTACATTGGATTATGGCATCTCTCTCTTACCCTCTGGTCTTCTCCTCTTGTCCTCTCCTTCTTCTCTGTGTCTCTGTTTCTGTCTCTGTCTCTCTCTCACCATTGTCAACACACAGGAAGAAGTTAAGCTTTACAAGGCAGGACAATCTTCATGAGAACCCAACTATGACCATGGACCTGCAGCCTCCAGAGTGGTCAGGAGAGAGCTTCCCTTGGCTCCAGCTGTTCAGCCTCTGCTGCTCCCCAAAGCAACCCCAGTGGCTGCACAGCTTACATGCAGACTCCACACAGTGTGGATACCTCACTGAAAGAGGAGCCCAGAAGCGATGTCCCAGAACCCAAGGGGAAATGCATATTCCATTTTACTACTTAAATATTATCTTAAAGTATTAATTATAGTTCACTAAGACTTCTCAAAATAAACACTGAACATCAGCATACACTAAACTCTTTCCCATTGTCTGTGCACACTGAAGGTCTCTTTGGTAGTTGTTACTGTCTCTGGAATAGTCTTTCTCTCAAGGTGCTGCCATTTTTTGTTTTCTAGTAAAAAAGACAAAAGAAGGAGAGGTTGAGGGAGGAAGGAGAAAGGGGAACATCCTAGGCTCAGGCCTCTGTGCCTTGTGTCTTTGCATTTCCAGCCATTCTGAGATCTATGAACTCTCTCACCAACACGCACCACAACCTCAGGGATGCACCACAAATGTGTCATAGCTGTGCCTCCAAATACTAAACAATATGCTGAAATATTTTTTTTAGAAACAAGATGCAAACTACCATGACAACAGCTCTTGGAAAAGTTATGAGGGGCTGAACACCAAGGTGTTTGAAGACCCACAGCTGACAGCATAGTAGGAGCTCAAACAGCTACTGAGCAAGAACCACAGGACCTTACAGAAACAGAACTTTGGACCTATGAAGAAACCATGGGCAGGTAAGGAGCTCCACTAAAGCCTCTAATGTCACTAGAGTAGGAAGTCACACCATTCCACCAGCGGCCTTATAAAGTAGGAAAATTTGTACAAGAGGCAGATACTCACACAGAGAGCCCTGAGCTTAGACATAAGATTTTACATACCAAGAAGCCACAGACAGCCAGAAAAATACTCTAAGGCAAGGGGAGAGGCCTGCAATGATTCCACACAGTGCTCTCAAGGAAATATGGAGCAGTTCTTTGACCTTGGTTTTTCAGCTTCCAGGAGAGAAGAAAGAATGCAAAGCCAGACCCCACAGGGGAGGACACTCCTTGTCCTTCATGTAGATCGGCTCACTTTGTAACTAGATAGGTTCTTTAAAATTAGCGTACTACACCAGCAGGACATTTTCACTGATATAAAGAAGACCAGGAACACTTTAGGGGAACCTTTGAAATCATGAACTTACTTAGAGCATAACTCTGTTAAGCATAGGTATCTTCTTGTAAACTATTCTAATAAGTCATTGAAAATGTCATTTCTTTTTCTATTTAGGAAATAGCTCAGACAGCTCTGGACACATCCCAATGACAGGTGAGCATCGCTGCGTGCCCAGGGAAGTCTTGCCTTACATAGGCACGAGGAAGCTGAGCAGTAAGTAAGATACAGAAGCAGCTGACTTTTGCTCTGAACTCAGCTCAGCTTTTCACGCTGGAGAACATGTCCAGGCCAACTGCACCTGGCTGTGCTGCTGTGGCCCTGTGGGTCCCTGGCACAGCCCCAGGGTGCCCTGGGTCCACTCCCATGCATCTTTCTCCATGAGCCTCGGTCACCTCCTGTCCTGGAGAGAGGCAGGGTGCAGACGAGGCAGACCCGACTCTCAGCTGTGCTGCTGAAGAGACCCCAGGGTGTCTAAGAGCCCGACCTCCGGTCCTCAGTGCCTCCCCCAGGGACGGAAGGCTGGGGAGTCTGCAGGCAACCTTCACCCTAGGTGGGGGTTCAGGGCTACTCAGTGAGTGAGCACCAAAGACATAATCATCCATGTGTGTACAGCTCACAGGGCAAAAGTCTCTCAGCACTAAATCTACCTTTGTTTATCAGTCATGATGCCACATACCAACAGCAAATTACACAACGAGGGAATATTTAATAAAATGCCCACTTACGAAAGTGCCATTATATTTTGAGTTCCAGTTGTATATGAAGTGTGTAAGTACATAAAAATTCCACAAAATTTAAGAAGGTGCTGATTAAACTTGTGTTCTTGCCGATATAAAATTGGACAAAATACAGGAGACAAGTGCTTTTTAGTGCTAGCAGACAAGCCCCACAGACAGGTGATCGTTGAGGGATGAATTTTCCTGGGTGCAGCGCCTCTTTTCCCTGGTTTTGTGCCAGGAATACTACCCGGACCATGCACAATGGGTGCTGCATGGATTGGCGGAGCTAACATGTGATAGAGTAGGATTGTGAAGTGCAGACTCCTTAGAAATTGCAGTCTCCTCACACACTCCAGTGAGAGTCCTCAGAGGGCCACGCCTGAGAAGCAACAGCTAGGAGGTCAGTCTGCCCTGTGTATAATGCTAAGAGTTAATGAGAACACAAAGTCACAGTAAAGAAAAAAGAAGCCAAACTCGGCAAGATTAAAAACACCCACAAGAAATTTAACTACTCTCTAGGAAAACAAGCAAAAACCCCCACCATTTAGGAGACGATAAATCATTTACAATATCCATAGTAGAATTTAAAATGTCTAGATACATTGAAATGTCCTGGTGGACACTATAACCCTTAATCAAAGAAATGGAGGAACAGTAGAAACGGTTGACACAGACGTCACAAGCAGCAGACAAGGACTACAGGGAGTGGGGTAAACAGGTCTACAGATCTGAGGAACAGACGGTTGTAGTGCTCCAGTAAGAAAAGACTTCAGCAGAGAACTGCAATGCACAGAAAAGAATCAAGTAAAAATGACAGACTGAAAAGCACCTCGCTGAAATAGAAGATTCACTTCACAGGCTTTAGGAATGGATTGTAAGTGCGAAAAGAAGTAGCAAATTTGAAGACAGTGTGCTGGAAATTACTCAGCCCCAAAATCAGAGACAAACATAACTCAAAAGAATGGACAGAAACGCAATCATGTGTGAGAAAGATAGAGTTGTCTAAAACATGTTTAACAGTTTTCACAAGGACAAGAGAAAACCACTATACTAGGAAAAAGTTTATTTTCCAAAAGTGAGAGTTGGTTTTCAAATATAATGAAAGCCATCATCTTCTAGATTCAAAAAACTCACCAAACTCTAAGCATAATAAATAAAAATGTATTATTTTCAAAAATGAACATCTAAAAAAAGTTTTAAGTGACATTTTAACTATATTTACACTACATTTTATAATCCATAAATATGAAATTTATTCATATTTATTTAGGCTTTCTTTATTCCCTCTCAGCATTAAATGTACCATGGGTAACACGTAATTTTTGCCAATTTTGTTACTAGATATTATATTTTTAATTATGCCATTATAATTTTTTTTGCAATGTGAGCTTCTAACTTACAGAAGTGCAAATATGTAAATGTTAACCCAGTCACTTTTAATGTACTTCACTTTATGCTTTTTATTTGGGGTACATAGAGTTTAGTATGTATTTTTGAACTACTTCATCTAACAACCATCCGTTTTTAATTATTTTTGACTTTTCATTTTGTTCTTCGTATATTTTTTTCTCACTTGTACTGTTATATATAAATGTTGGCATGTTGAAATCTCATAATGTACATAATTTTGCCATCAAAAATACAGTTTTATTTTTGATATTTTGTCATGAAACTTTACTGATATTCTGGTTTGTTAATTCATTATTATTCTGTCTCAGTCCTGCTATTTAAATGAACAAAACAAAAGCTTCTTATAATTTTAGCATCAAAAATGTTCCCTTGGTGAAACATCACAGGACAATAAAGACAGTGAGTAGTGCTAACAGTTACAGAAGACTCAGAAAACCTGAACATATGCCAGGGTATCCATACACATTTAAACTACATCAGGAGGGTGTATTAGAACTGAGGTGTTATTATTTGGGCCTGGACAGGATCCCAAAGGGCCTTGCATTCAAGGTTTGGTCCCTGGAGGGTGGTGCCATTGCAGGTGGGGAAAACGCTGGGCTGTCTTAGTTCCCTGGGGGTAGTCACAATTGAATAGTGAACCTCAACCTCCTTTTTTCTTTCTCTTGTCAAGCCCCAGCCATGAGGCAGACAATTCGCCCTCTCCATGTTCCCACCATAATGCACTGTCTCGCCTCAGAAACAAAGCAATGGGACCAGCCAGCTATAGCCAAAATCCTAACACTGTGAGCCCATTAGACCTTTCCTCTTTTTAAGCTGAATATATTTCTGGCATTTTGTCACAGTAACAGAAAGCTAACTAACACATATGGACTAAGTAAGACAAATTTGGTGATACAGTGATTCACAAAGAATATTTTAATGCATTTTAGAAAAAGCAGTAGATCATATACTTTTGCTGCAATGAAATATTAACACAAATTAAATATCAAATAAAGGCAAGTAAAATACAATTTATGCAACATCAGGGATGTATGGTAGTAAATAATCACTGAATTTAAAATGGAACCTTTAAACTGACTCTAAAATATTCAGACCTAACAAAATGGAGAACTTTACATTGTAAACTGACTGTGAAACTAAAAGTAATCTGAAAGAAAAACACACAGTTTATTGGGTTTACTTATACATATTTCTTATTTTCACAAAATTCGAAAGAAGTTGAACATTTTATATTGTAATTCATACCTTAGAATAAATTACTACAAATTTTTAAGTCACACTAATGAATTAATGCAAAGAAATGAATTAAATTTCAGGAAAATAAAAATATGCTGAAAATGACTCTAATAAGCAATTAGCAACCCTGATACTAAACTGAAATTTGTAAAAATAATAAAATAATTATTCCTGATTATCAAAATATTCAGGAAAACCAAAAGTATAATTTCTAAAAAGTTGTAAACAGTAAGAACGTTTGAGCTTCACACTACATACCAGCAGCTGCACAGTGTGTTAGAGCTCACAATTCACCTGCAGCAGTTAAAATAAACACTGGAGGTGATGGCATCCATCCTGCTGTCTTGAATTTGAACTGTCACTTGCTGAAATTTATGCCACAAATTAGAGTTAATAGCCTGTACAAGAATTTTCTATTATTTAACAGAGCCCTTCAATTCCAGAGAGCAAAGAGCAGGACTATGTTGAGTGCGGGGCAGATAAACAAGTGGGTTGTGTGTTACCCAGAGGAAGCAGAGTTCTTGCCAGGGCTTCCGCATTCATTTCAGATGAACAGTTATTATGGATGGAGACCTTTATCATGCCAAGCGGTAGTTTTTCCCTCTAAAAAATTAGATTTCTTATTAGAGTCTTCCTCATTTTGACCAAAATTCTTCTTTCCCTCTCCACCTTACACACCTTACTATTAAACATTAGAAAGTTCCAGGCGATCTAGAGGATCCGACTCACACTGAGCTGGCCAAGGGTTAGTAATAATTGAGCTCTGGTAAATGTTAAGTGGTGGGGAAATTTCATCAGAGCTGACTTTAACTTTTTTTTCCAATTTATTTTCTCCCCGTCAGGTGCTTCATGAATAAGTTTTAACCAATGATGATTGAACCCTTTCTAAATTTCTCCAGTGTTATTGTTCATCTGTGCTTTGATCTCTGTTATATCCTTTCTTTTTTACTCATTGTGCCCTCTGGATCTAACATTGCTGTACAGCACCATAGTCCCTTGCTAATCCTCCCCATTTTCCAAGTTTGTGTTTCATTGTGATCATACATCATGTTACAGGTTAAAAACTGCAGCAATTTACTCTCCTATCATTGGCTACCTAACATAGGGTGCCAATTCTTAACTAATGAAGAATTCTTTACTAATATAAACATCTCTGGTCAGTCAAAAGTATAGCATTTTCCAAGAAGTATAAATGTTTAATTGCCCAGTCATTAGCTAATCAGCCATCCATGAAAACATGAAGAGATGACAGGCTGGGAAATGAATCTGACATGTCCAAGAGAACACATGGGTGCTGATGGCTGTGCTGCTCAAGCTCACTGTTGCAATACCAGAGGGGCAAAGGTCTGCATGCCAAGATCAAGCTGCTGAGAATGTGTGTGCGTGCGTGTGTGTGTGTGTGTGTGTGTGTGTGTGTGTGTGTGTGCAAGAGTCTATCTGCATGTGCATATGTGTGTGTGCACACATGTGTGTGTCTGTGTGAGTTTGCTGGGGGAAGCAAGTGGAGAACGAAAGGGATAATACGCTGAACATTTAACAAAAGAGCTACATTTCACTAATCCTTCACCAGCTCTTAAGAATCAATTAGAAAGTAAAATTCTTCTGAGAGGCCAGAAAAGCTGTCAAGTCAAAGATGCATGTAGATCAGAAGGAAACTCACAGCTGTCTTCTTCCTTGCATCGCTTCTCAGAAATACTTTTATAGCCTAAGTATTATTATTACAGAATAACAACCACCATGCACCACAACAAGGAACACTGGATAATAGGATTTGTTTTGCTGATACCTAATGTGAGTTTTCATGATTAAAATATTCACCTAAAATTATTTTCTTATGAATTTCTATACCTATCTGATTCTCAAAAGATGTTTCATGAATTCATTGCTGAAACATTCAATAGGAATACAAACTGCACTTAATAACAATTCACCTTTTCACCACCATAACAGAAGACAAAAGGTTCACACTCCAGAGAGCTTGAAGTAGGCAGACTGGACTCAGAGGCAGAAGGTGCTGCTGAAGCAGGTGTGGAAGGTGGGGGTCACTCAGATGGGGACGAATGGAAATTGAGCCCCTCAGTGGGGAGCGGCAGCCTCCTCCCAATCAGAGACAAGGATGCTGAGAGCCATTGTTCAGTGGTGCTGGGAAGGCGGTTTCCTAGGAAAACACAAACACTGGCAATTGGGGGTGTGCCTGTCAAAGTGACTCAGGACCCCACTCATACCACACCCATGTATACAGAATATCCAGACAGCATTTCAGTGCCCCAGGCTGGTGTAAAACACCAAAGGAAAGGATTGACATGGACTGAAGAGAGACTGAAAGAAGAGAAAATGAAGGAAATCAGGAAAACTCTTCAGGGAATCACAGGACATGGAAACCTGTAGATAAAGGAAGATGGATTACAGCTAAGATGAACACACTGGCTGCTATGTTGCTGTTTTAAATGATAGAACGCCAAATAAATATTTTTTTAAAAATTTCTTTTAAAATATTTGTATGAACGTTTGAAGTTTGACAAAAATTCCTTAAAAACTATTGAATTTAAAAGTTGAGAGAATTTTTCAGATATTAGAAACAACAACAGAAAAGTAAATGAAGTTGACAACTGAAAAGGTTGAGAAAATCAGAAGTCCTGTAGGAGTATTCCAACAGACTGTGTTCCAGAACAAGAGAAGCTCAGGACAGAGGGAGAGGGAGTCCTCAGGAAGCAGAGGTTTACTTCCCAGGCTGAGCCAGAGCTGCCGGCATTAAGGGGCAGGGCCAGAGTGACCAGTGCAGTCAGTGGGTAGAAGTCACCTGCAAGTTCATCATCCCTGCAGCCAGGAGGGCCTCACCTTTGCCACTATGCAGTTGCAGCTCAGGACTGCAGAGACACTGCCGCCTGGTGTCCTGATCAGCAGAGTAGGGGATGAAGAGACGATGGCAGTGTCCACCATAGAGAGCTACCTGGCATAAAGAAGGAAGAAACCTGATGATGCTGTAAATGCTAGTGGAGTGGGGGAAACAAATGAAATGAGCCAGTACCACACGTTTTCTTCCACACAGAAAGCTGAAACATGTCAGCCTGCAAGCAGAGGAGTGATGGCAGACACAGGGCAAGTGGAGGAACAGTGGAAAGGGTGTTTGGATTTATCATAGCAGGAATGGAAATATCATGGGGACTCCACTCACATGTGCAGTAATAGGAGCTCATGAAATACCCCTGAAGGTCTGCTGTCACACAGAGGTAAAGGCTGAATAGAGACATTTTAGACCACAAAATATCAACGTAAACCTCCCATTAACTCATAAAATATTGGTGAGTAAATCGAGAGACAAGGAAGGTCCACTTGAATGCTGTGAGGACAGTGCTACAGGAGGAAGGCGAGAAGAAAGGCCAACACATTGTGGAGCTCGAGGGGTTCTTAGCCACGGAGCTGGGGCTCCGGATGGAGCAGCCCACCTGGAAGTGAGTGTGAAGGTTCCCACCACAAAGTGCAACTGATAGCTTTTCCTGATGCTGTGTAGCATTTAAAGCCACAAGTGCACACTGGGTGGAGTGCGTTAGAATTAATTAGTGACGGAGGTCTTAACAATTTTAAAGTTATTAAATAGTCAAAGAAATGTGTATGGTATGAGAAAGCTGAGAAATATTTGTGACTCACCTGTAGATATTCACACCCACCATGTGTACACTGTTTAGCGACTGATGCCAAAGAATGGAATAATCCCTAGAACGTGGATGGCAAAGGAAGCAGGCAGAGTGAAGCCATTAGGGAAAACCATACTCTCAGCTTTCACAGAGCAAAGTGGTAGTAATATTGGAAATCAGATGTTACATTTGTGTGTTGTGATTCTCACTTTGGGCTGAGGTTCTAAATAATATGCTCACATTTTCCAAAATATGCCTGAGAATAGGCTTTCAACCATTATTTGGCCTACGAGCTGGTTGTAAGTCAACTAAAGAGAGCAAGAAAAGGTTGTTGAGGGCTTTTGGAGAGAATGATGGCACACTGGAGTCCCTCCTCTTGCAGACCTGGAGAGAAGTTGTCTCTTCTCTCCAGCAGAGACAAAGCTTCAATGCAGATGTCAACATGCTCAGGGCGAGGTGAGCTGGGCCCTGCCAGATGGTTCAGGAGGAAACCCAGCTTCCCAGAGGGAACTGACACTCCAGTTTACAGGAACTGAAGCCCAGGCCAGTGAATTTCAGCTGGGATAAATGTCAAAAGAAACCATGAAACAATCTCACAGGAGATCAGGTTGGTCTACATTTAACCCAGAGTATAATGGAGCCATGTTGTATTATTAGCCCAGAAACTTCTTTACTTTCATTCCTATTCCAATATCTCACTTTCAAGGGTTATAAAATGGGGAAGAAGAATAGGACCTAGAAAGTGGGGAGCAGAGGTAAGGACAGAGCCCAGAGGAGTAGAGATGAAGAATCTCATCAAGTCTCCTCTTGGGGCAAAACTGCGCAAGCTGATGGCCAAGGACAAGCCAAGACAGGTGGAATGAGCCCTGCATTAGAGAACTGTAAGTACTAAGCAGTGATCTAGGTCAATCTACTAATTATCAAGCTCAGAGATATTTTTAAGCCTGAAGTAAACTACCTGATGGTTTTCTCCAACATCAGGTAAAATATTAGCTCTACCAAGTAAATTCAAGGGGATGACAGGGGACATATTAATTCTTACTCTGAGAATGTTCCAGGAAATATACTTGTTCAGTGAACCTAGTACAAAACCCCAAATACTCAGTTCCACTCCAAGCAATACATCTCGGAAGATCTCTTTTTAAAAGTTTTTTTTTTTTTTTTTTTTTTTTTTTTTTTTTTTAAATAAAACAAGAAATAGAAGTATGAGAGTGTTCCCTGACACACATTCCACAAATGTCAAGATGGATATTCAGGTCCCTAGGATTAGGGATCAGGAAGAGATGGGATAGAGAATGTTATGTTTATATTCCTCTGTACTATAAATATTACAGTAAAATAAATGGTGGTACATAATAGATGGCATTCTTTATCATTTAGTGCTATGAACAAAAACCAGCTGCTGAGGATAAGGAAACTTTAGAGACTAAATTTTAGAAGGAAAAGTCTGAAGCTCCAGCAGCTGGATGATGCCCCTGCATGAAACCCAGGATCTCGGGTGGAGTCTGACCCGTGGCCTCCACTGCACAACAGGACTTAATTCCCAGCAAGGAAACCAGAGAGCAAAGGCCTCAAGACAATCAATCCCTCCCAGGAATTCAGAGATGATATTTGCAAAAATGACAAAGGGTGGAGAGGAAATAGTACTGTGAATCTCATTAATATCACAATTAACATACATTCATGAAAATAGACTCTTAAAGAAGAGATGGAAATGCTGGTTCTAAATACCCTGTAATACTTTCATCCTCTTGAATGGCTTCACACTGTCTTGTTATGTTTGATGCTATAGTATACAAAGTTATACTCAAATATTTCAAGGAAAGAGATACTGCGGTGGCTACTATTATGTCAGGTTATATGGTGGTGAAACACAATGATGCTTAAATTGTTTGGTTCTGACCTGTGTTGTTCTGTTGCTATGTCCTTTTTATCTCAATCTCTCCTGTTTTTTTTTTTTTTTTTTTCTTTTTAAATTAATTTTTCTTCTTTTTTTAATTTAGGGAAAACTAAATTAAAAAATAGTGGAATATATTATAGTAAATTTCTTGTTTTCCTATTAACCTGATTTGAACCCTGTATTGCTCTTCCCATCTTGTTCTGACTGATTTTACTATATCTGTTTTGTTTGATAACATCAAGTTTGAGGGTATAGGCAACCACTTTGAAGACAATAATATTTACTATGATGTCCATTATGTTTTGACTATTATTTTATTTTGAAGTCCTGAAAGGTCTCCAATATAGGTTTTATTGGTCTTGTTCTGTATTGTTTTGTTCAATTCTATTATACCTGATGATATAGGCAACTCTTTAAGATAGCAAGCGGCATAATGGTAACCACTGTTGATCACCTGGTATTCTGTTTTTGCATCATGTACTATATCCATCCTTCTGTTCTAATTGACTCTGTTTCGCTTTGTCACTTTTTTTTTCTGTTAAAAAAAGTTATAAGAATTGTGGGAGAAATAAAACCCAAAAAGTGTAATTGTTATTGTAAAAAAAGAGGAAAAGAAAGTGATCTAAAGGATATAACTGCATCTATATTTAAGTGTATGGGATAGAAAACCATATTACTGAGCTTTTGTTGGATCATTGAACAAAACTGTCTACAATCACACTATATGAATGTCCACTTCGTATGCTTTAATTTTGTAATTTGGACAACTGTTTCTAAAATGACAATATGTAATCTATTAACTAGTGATTTCTTACTGTATATTTTTTTCTTGAAATTCTGTATTACTTGTACCCTTTTACTGCTTTGTTTTTTTTTCTCTTTAAATAAAAAGAAGAAGAAGAGATTGAACCAAACAATGCCTTTCATTTCCTGCTTTGACCTACGAAGTCTTAGGGTTGATCTGTTTCCAAATGAAATAATACTTCCTTTATCCTAATGAACTGGACATCATCAGAGATGGTTTACAAACATGTATGTGTAGGGGCTGGGGATTTCGCTCAGCGGCATAAGCACCTGCCTTGCAAGCAGGCGGTCGTGAGTTCGATCCTTGGTACCGATAAAAATGAAAAAGCCAAAAAACAAACAAACAAACAAAAAAAAAAACCCAAACAAACATGTATGTATGTGTATTTAGCATGTTTATTTTCCTCCTCAATCCATGTAAGATCAATGAGGCAAGGGTTATTTATCAGTTCATCCTATTTATTTTATTTACATTGAGGTCATATTTTCTACTGTTCTTTAAGGAAGCAGAATAGGACCTAAAATAAATAAATAAATCTGCCGGTGTGAAGCTGTGTAACATGCCACTGCACAATATCCAATTTTCTTTGTTTGAAATATTGATAAACAATATGAGACATAATATCTTTCATGACAAGCTTTCTAAATAAACCAACTGGAAAAGGCAATATAGGCAAGCCTGCCTCCCATTTATTTTACCTTCTAACATAATGTCAATAACTGAATTTGACTGCAAAATATTTTTCTTTCTTTGCAGTTCAGTGTGTGATATTCCGAAAAAATAATACTCAGCTTTCTGCAAGGCTTTTATGTCTCCTTTTCCTTTGTGATTAGCTACTTTGTGCTACTGAAGAATTTGATAAATGATTCTGCTCACTGATCATAAGATGAACACATCAGGTACTGTATCGGCTCTCAATTCCAACTCATATCACTTATTGATGAAAGGGGACAGTGACTTTAATTTTAACCAATTTATTCAGATAGCGATCAAAACACTCTGGCTATCTTTGGTGTTCTGTGAAAGAATCCCATCTTCCTGAGTGAAGATAACTCAAAAAATTGATCTGAGATGAATACGCAATTCTCAGATGAAGAAATGCAAATGGCAAATAAATACATGAAAAAATGCTCATCATCATTGATCATTAGAGAAATGCAAATTAAAACCACACTGAGATACCATCTCACTCCTGAAAGAATGGCCAGGATCAAGAAAACCGACAACAAATGCTGGAGAGGCTGTGGGGAAAAAGGAACTCTCCTGCACTGCTGGTGGGAGTGTAGACTGGTACAGCCTTTGTGGAGATCTGTCTGGAGATTTCTCAAAAAGTTGGGACTGGAAATCCCATTTATTCCAGCTATTCCACTTCTAGGCATATTCCCAGAAGAACTGAAAGCATCATACCACAGTGATATATGTGCACCTATGTTTATAGCAGCACAATTTGTAATTGCCAGATCTTGGAAACAACCCAAGTGTCCATCAACTGAGGAATGGATAAAAAAGTTGTGGTATTTCTATACAATGGAGTATTATTCAGCTATAAAGAAGGATCACATTGAGATATTTATCAATAAATGGGCGCAGCTTGAGACCATACTCATAAGTGAAATAAATCAATCTCGCATGTGTGAATACCGAATAGTTTCCCTAATGTAAGTAATGATTCAAATATATAAAAATATGTGGTAATCATGATTCCCCATTAGGTGGCCTTGGAGCCTTATAAAGTTTTCACTCATTAATTAGAAAGGCTTTATTCTGGGCTTCTTGATTTGAAAATATTTGAAGCTAGAGTATATGAAGTTTTATCCAAATATATCAAGGAAAAAGACACTATGGTAACTACTATTAAGTCAGGTTATATGGTGGTGAAGTACTAGGTTGTTGAAACAGTCATGCTGTGACCTCTATTGTTATATTGTTATGTCCTGCTTTATCTCAATCTCCCCCTTATTGTTTTAAAAAAAAGTATTTAGTCATTTCTTATGTTTGTCTTAATTAAAGAAAAAATTCAAAAAATTAGGATATATAAATAGTAACTCTTTTTGATTTCCTATTAACTTGTTTTGAAGTCCTGTAGTACTCCCACGATCTTGTTTTGACTGATTAGACTCTGTTCCATTCTATATGGTAGTATCAAGTTTGAAGACATAGGCAACTACTTTGAAGACAATAAGATTCACTAAGATACCCATTCTGGTTTGACTATTGTCTTCTTTGGAAGTCCTTTGTAATGTTTACAATGCCTAAGTTTTATTGGTCTTGTTCTCTACTGTTTTGTCCAACTTTATAATATCTAATGACATAGACAATTCTTTTTAAGGAAACAAGGGACAACGTTGATAACCATTGTTGATAAACTTGTACTCTGTTCTACATCATGTGCTATGTCTATCCTTGGTATTGACTGACAGCTTTGTTTTGCCATATTTGACTGTATTCTCCCCCCCCCAAAAAAAAAGTAATAAGCACTAAGGAGTAATGAAATCCAAAGTGCGTGAATTTTGTTGTAAAAAAGAGAGGGAAAAAAAAAAAAGAAAAAGAGCTCTAACGGATATAACAGCAAGTGTGTTTAGGGGTGTTAAATAGCTGACTGTATCAATGTTTTTGGATCATTGAACACAGCTGTTTGCAGTCTACCTGTTTGAATGTCCACCTTGTATTCTTTGATACTGTGATTTGAGGAACTATTTTCAAGATGATAATATGTAATATACTAACAGGTGATTTCTTACTGTTATGTTTTTTTGTTTGTTTGTTTGTTTTGTTTTTTTTTTTTTTGTTTTGTTTTGTTTTGTTTTTCTGTAGTTCTGTATTACGTGTACCCTTACACCACTTTGGTTTGTTTTGTGTTTTTCTCTTTTTCCTCTTAAATAAAAAAAAAAAGTCTATATTCTAGGTAGTTGACATTAATATCTAAATATAATTTAAACAAAACCAACTATATCCAAGTGAATTATAGGTGAAACTAAATACACTGGCCATGAATCCCTGGAGTTTGGGGCAGCTCTGCTCAAATCATGAAAAGAAAGACATGACTTGGAAATCAAAGGGCACAAATTCTCAGATCTTTCATCCAACACTGACATCAGTCCTTCTGCTGCTCAAGTAACAGAACCCTTAAAACTGCGTAATTTAGACAGAAAAGACATTTGTTTTGCTCATAGTTATGGAGGCTAAGAAGTTCAACCATGGTGCCAGCATCTGCCCAGCCCCCAGCTTTACCTCAGGACCAGAAGCAGAAGCTGGATGTGGTAGTGCAGGCCTGTAATCCCAGCACTCAGGAAGCTGGGGCAGGAGGGTCGCTGTGAGTTCAAGGCCAGCCTGAACTGCATAGCAAGTGCCTTACCTTGTGAGAAACTGTTTCGAACTAAGCACTCCAGTCCCAGGGTAGCAGGACACATCTCCTGGGGCCAGACTTTAATCTCCTTTAATGACCTGGTCACCCCTTCTGTGCTCTGCGATGTCTCCAGGGTTACACTGGAGATTTTCATGGGGCTTCGGTAAGGGCTAACATGGGACAGGGATTTGGGCAGAAGCTGATGTACAATGGGTTCTGAGGAAAAAAGCAAATGAAAATCAGGTTTCTTACCATCAGCAAAAGAGAAAACACAGAAACGGAGAAATATAGAAAGGAGAAAAGTTGGAGCAGATTCTGAGCTTGGACTGTGGTTGCTGGTGTTACTAGGTGAGTGGTGATATTGCAGTGAATTTACTGTGAGAGACAGCATGAGGTAGGCGCAGGGCTGCAGGTTCCTCCCTCTGGGACCAATCAGTGCTCCCTGGAAAGCACAGCAGGTCCATGGCCCAGTGCACTGAGCTGATTACATGTCAGACTCTGAACACCATTCTCCACTGACAGGAACCATTAAGGAATGGTTGAGTCAGGGTCTGGACCAGGAAAATCACAAATAAGCCTGGAACACTTTGAGATGCCAGGGAACAAGGTCCGCATTGAATGACAGGAAATGTCAGAATAGTGACAGAAACTATAGTGCTTCCTCCTTTGCTGATGGCAAACTGAGCAGCAAAATAAAGGCTGATAATGTTAGTTGGTATTTTGTATAAGTAAGGTATAATGAGGGAAGACTGCCTTGGGCAGGAGCATAATCACTATTTTAGGCAAAACTCTACAATGGATGGTAGGACTAGTGAGTGAGAGTCCGAGGAGGAAATTGAATTTACACAGTTTTACAGTGCCTTCTGGCTGCACATAAAGTAGCTTCCATCACGAAGGGAAATCTGTAACTTATCTTGGAGACACAGCACTTTAATTCAGTGACCGAAGAAAAAAATCACCAGTAAATAGAGTAAGGTCTGGGTGTTGGAATGGCTAATGGGGTGCAGTGGAGAGAGACCCAGCAGGACATGGGCAGCCCTGCCAGACACATGGGCACAGAGAGGCAGGAAGGCAGAGAGGGCAGCAGTGTGCAGGACATTGCAAGGAGGGAGGCTGGAAGTGGTCAGTCCTGAACTCCTGTTACAGTGTGGATTCCACCTCCTTGTGGCCCTCAAAGGCTTTCTGTAAGTTTGGATTTACATTGAAATACAAGGGGATTATCTCAGAAATCCTCTTCTATATCATGAAAAGCTGGGTTTATACAGAGGGAAGCCGGCAATGACAGTGGTTTGGCGGTACGTTATTAGTGCATGCACCCCAGCTTCAGCCATCGTGTTCTGGGAGTGTTGGAGAAAGAGGCTGGGTCCAGGCACTCAGCTACGGATGTGACCCTGAGAAAATCTGCAGCCAAGTAGAGGAAAAGCGTGGAAAGTCTGTGTGGCCCAGGGACACCCTGGACCTGCACTGGATGCTTGTGCAGGCTGTGCTAACACAGCCTTCAGTGAGGCGATCACCAACCTGAGGTCTCTATTCCTTGTTCTGAGCTTGGGTTCTCCTCAGAATTCAGGAGCTGATGTAGCTGGGGAAATACAGGCAGACATGACCTCCACCTAACCCTGCCCCTATGTCACAGGTACCGCTGAATGTGCCTTCGCCCACCCCACCTTTCCAGTGTAGGGATTGGACTGCAGTGCAAGATTTTCCTTTTTGACCATTAGAAGTAATAAAATATAGAGATAGAGGTGTACAATAAACATAAATATTCTACCTTGAAGTAGTGTATGGCAGTTAATAAGTAACATATTATTCTGAGGTAAACTTTCACCTGGTATTGATTATACTAAAAGCATGGCAGTACTGATAAATGATTAAGATTGAGAAACCATCCAAGTGTCCAAAATACAAACCTGGAAAAATTACTACTGTACATCAGTAGAATAGAGTTTTTGTAGTTAGAAGACAAATTATGTTATTAAGTTTCTAAATATGACCAGAAAAAGAAGCAAAATCAAGTTAGATCAGTATAGTTAGTGCACAAGTACATACAGCTCTAAAAGCTGTCTTCTTCAAGGGATGGAGTTATGAATAATTCTCATTTTCTCATTTGAGACGTCTGCATTTTCTGAATTTTCTGATGTGAGTTTATCTTGCTGTCAAAATCCAGGATATGTGCTAATTTTACTTCCCAAATGAAATATGAAATATATATATTTTAAATGTTTCTGTTAGGCCAAGTATCCTCATGTTTCTTAGAAGCTTTTTTACAGACTGTAAGGAAATTGAGGTTATATTTACTCAGAAGTAAAGCTGGCTTGTTTTAGTTTCTGTACTTGTATAAAGTCACTTTTGATGCTAACAGAGATCAGTGGGCGAGTCTCTATCTGTGTGTGTCCAGGACTGTCTAGTGCTAGAATCCAAAGAGGCCCAGTAGAATCTCCCCAGTCCCTGTCTTCACTCCACCAAAACTGTCCACTTTTTAAAGACCTTCTGGCTCTGCCTTTCTTCAGAGATTCTCCATCAAACAGAGATGGTTACAATTTCTTCTGCTTATTTACCAATTTTTATCTGAGCTTACTATTTTTTTAAAATCTTCATTTACAATGAGTCCATTCCATGAATCTCTTATTTAAATACCAAGTCCCTAAGATTCTAAATTTAAATATCCTTTATTAATGGAATGTCACTTGACATTTAAAATATAATTGTTATTTGAAGTTTTATGATAATGCAATAAATTAAAATCTGGGTAATACTAAGACACAAATGAAACTGAAATGTTTCCATAGTATGAAATGTGATCACAGTGCCATGACTCTTTCATTTATCAAATAAGAACTAATTGAATAGTTACTTTTTATGTAGAATCATGCAACAAGGTATCGTTAAAAATTGATTTGGTGGAGGAGCTCTTGGTTAAATATAAGAACAAAGCCAAAACAATGAGACCATTGTTCCTGAATCCAACAGAATAATTTATTCTTTATGAGGAAAGATGAACATTAAATAGCACAATAATGCAGTCATATCACCATGTAGGGTTGATCTTCAGTCCACCGTCACCAGGAACAACGGAGGACCTCGAAGTTAATCTTGAAAGGGCGCTGATCAGATGGAAAGGCAATGTGCCATCTGCACCTGCTACACTGTTGGTGGTTTACCCAGCACTCCTGGGGAGTCGCATTTCCACAGCATCCTGGAACCTACAGGAGAGGACAGCAGTGAGCCCTGTCTCAGACCAGCAAATGCAGAACGGGGGTGAGGTGGGTTCCCAGCTGGTCACCAGGATGGAGGGAGGGTCCCCAGCTGGTAGCCAGGATGGACCTCCTCCTATGAGCAGAGACCGGTTCATTCCGGGAGAACATAATAGAACAGTAACACTTTCCTGTTATTACTGCGATGATGCCTTATAATTAGGCAGAGACCCTGGCATATTCTTGGCCTTCAACAGAAAATGAGGTTAAAGTGGAGGAAAAATTCTCCTCAGAAATATTTAAGCAATTTTTTTTTTTTTTTTCCTTCAAGAAAAAGCCATTGTTCCCAAGAACTGTGTTAATAATGCAAAAGGTTTCTCAGCCCCACCTAGTGGTTAAGACACAACTTAGGATGGATCCCTGTGGTTTGGGCACCCAGGTGACTCAGCAGGGCAGAGCATCCCTAAGCTCCTACCCTACCCAATCAAGGCCAGCACATCATTCCCAGCTGCCCAGTGGACAATGAATACTGAGCAATTTCCTGTCCAGTTAGTAATTGTTAAAATGACCGGAGCATTCTCCTTCAGGAGACTCATTTAAGAGTGACATTGTCAGCTATTTTAGAGCTGAACTCTGAACGTTTGTGTTGAGTGGCCACATAAACCTCCAAATGGCTCTTGGTAAAAATCAGAAACACATCAGAAGTTCTTAAAAATTCAGGTATCAATGTTATTGTCCTGGTCTTAAAGGTGAAATAAAATTTCAAAACATGTTTATAAAAGATTCCGTGTCTTGATCCAATTATGGTCTTGGTCCATATTATAGTATAATATGGCAGAATTTGCATTGCAAATAAAATAGGCTGAACACACTGCCAAGCTTATCCACCCACCCCACTGCCAGCACAGCTCACACACTCAGGAATTTGGATGTTTAAGTTACTATCAGACCACAGTTTGACAATGAAATCCCTCTCAAAACCATGTCTACAGTCAGAAGATGACAATGAGCCTGCACATTGAGCTGCTGGAAGAGAGAAATTCCAGTGAGTGTATGCGTTCCAGGTGAGTTTCTACGGGGACAGCAGGAGTCTCCAGGGATGGAAGGTGAATCAGCCAGGAAAACGTGTGTGTCTCTAGCAAGGTTACCAGGGGCCCCATCACTGACCTGACATCCTGTAGTGCATTGTACTGACCAGCTGTGGAGCTGCAGCTGCTCTGAGGAGCTACAGCTGCCCCACAAGCAGCTTTCCAGGTGTCATCAATAAGCCATGATCAGTATAGGATGGCCTGACAAGATCACTGACCACCGCTGACTGGAGTCACTACCATGCCGTCCCCAGAGCTGGGCAGCTGCAGAGGGTGAATGAGAAGTGCAGAGAACAGTGATGGGCAGGTGACAATGGGGTAGGACCCACAAATTCCAGACTGCCAAGGAGGAGCCCTTGGACAAGGCAGCAGCGGCCAGGCCACTTAGGGACAGGAGAACATAATAAGTACCTGTTTCTCCTCCCTGCAAAGTAGTCAGGACTCACTGTAATCATCTGCAGAACCTAAGTATGCAGTGAAAAATATTCCAAGGTTAATGGGAGGAGGGGGGTACAATCCCTAACTTTGCTAGAGATAATCATTCTTAATTTTGACTGTGTGCCTCTCACCAGAATATCAGTATGCATTTTAATCAAGTATAGCTTCAGACCTTTGAATGTTTTATTACCAAGGAGCAAAAATGAACTTATGCATTTCAAAAAAGGCTGTGCAGTGCATGCTGAAGGAATTACACTGGTCAGAGCCGAGAATTACTAAATTCTTTCTCCAGGCTGACCTGATGAAACTAATTTCTCATCCCACAACCTCTAGTCGCACTTGCAGGATAGCAGTTCCTGTGATCACACTCAATCCAAAGAGAATCACAGCTCTCAAATTGAAAGAGCCAGAATCTCTCAATCAATTTAATGAAAACTTCATCTTATCCCCCAGCCCAGCCCTGGGGATTATTGGGGGAGGGCAGCAGTTGGGTTGAACATGGCCAGCATGACAGTTTGGGGTTTCCTGGGACTGAATGGGAAGTAGTGAGGGGAAGTTGGGAACCATGCCCTCCCCTCCCCCCTTCTCCCAGTGCCTCTTACCATCCTACAGGACTCTAGCCCTGCAGTGCAGCATGGGCTCTTTCCCCTCCCATACTTGGGATCCTTGAGGACCCCTCTTCACAGGCCCATGCCAACTTCATGTGCACTGGACCCCAGGTCCCCACACAACTCCCGGATGCCAGCATCCTTTCCCCTCTTCCTTTGCTTCATGACCCGGATCCTCTGAGCTGGTCACTCACCACACTGCTCTAAGGTCTGTGGGTTGACTCCACACCAGCTCACCTTCCCGGGTAAGCCTCCACCCACGAAAATCAGTGTTCTTTGCACGCCAAAATTCTGGGCATGAACACAGGGCTTTGACTCTCAAGGCCACAGGCCACCCACCAGAAGAGCCGCTCTGAACTAACAGACCACTGTCTGTGCCCACAGACTCTGCTGCAAATGCAGGGGGCCCTTTGGACCTCCCTCTCTGAAACCCTGCTTGCTGTACCTGAGGCCAGGGTACATGACCTTGGTGCACTGTTACCCCCTCCCAGGGGGTTCTACTTTCCTCAAGGCATTCTGTGCCCCCTGGCCTTACACAGCCTGGTAGATAAGGATCTCAGCCTCTTATCTGTGCCTTTGCAGAGACTCCAGGAGAGATCTCATGCCTCCTGTTGGGAGGAGGGTGGCACCTGCTTTCTCCAGGGCTATCTTAGTTTCCATCGCCCTGGACTTCTATAACAAGGACCCCAGGGCGCATAGGGCCTGCTCTGTTGGGGATGATCTGGAGTAAAGCAGAGGGTCTGGGAGGAGAAGAATAGAGAGCAAGTTTCCATGCTGGGCACACAGCTTGGCAGTGCCACAACAGTCCGGTGTCAAGTCCACCAGGGGTCCCAGAACACTGCCCATCAATCACCTCTAGAACTCACATTCTTGGAGGTGTAGAGGCACAGTTGGTTTCCCAGCGGTTTGACACAGTGGCCAGAGATAAGGGCAAAGGAGAATCTGACAGGAGACGCCAGGAGTGAGTCCATCTGGAACTGACCGTAGTCCTGAATTGAGGGCAGATGATACTGACGGGGCTTCCTAGGGTGAGGGTCAGTTGGGGACTACTAGCCAGATTGGTGACAGTTCCCAGCGACCTAAGCTGGCAGGACTGATGCTCACATACAGCTGAACTACCCTGAGGACACCCAGGAGAGATTGAGCTCCGCTAGGAGCCTGCCAAGCATCTGGGGTGATGAAATATGTGGGACCCGCAAGGCCCACCCTCCCTGGAAAACCGCACTGCATCCCCACCTGGGATCCTCGTTAGGTGGTTCTCTAGAACCATCAGTTCTAGAGAGTGGCAGACGTGAGGTTCCCATGAGGAACCATAACCATACGATTAGGACCAGGAGCAGCCCTGAAAATGAACTCTCATCAGAGTTCACTGGTAACTCTGAGGCCAGAAAATTGAAGAGGAAAATCATTTTCCATTCCCTAGCTCAATCCCAGATTTAACACATGTTCTGCAGACCAATTCCATGGTCTGACATGTTCCTCCCCTGTGTCACCAGCATTTTCTTCAGAATCCTGTTTCTCTATCTTTTCCCTAGAGGGATCTGGGTCTCCTCTCTGCTGCCCTCCTTATGTCCTATCGACAACTGTTCCCTTTTATCTAAACACCTCCTTGGACCCTCCACCACACTTCATCTCTCTCAGGATGGTCATCTTACAGTTTCCTTTAGAATCTGGACACACAGCTTGGGTGTCTGCAGAGGGGACACCTTCAGCTTGGGTTTGCTTCACCCCCTCCCATCTCTGCAGCTTCCTGTGACGTCTGCAGTCACCAAGAATCAGTGTGCTGCTCGGATCTCATTTCTCCACAATTGTACTGTCATCTTTCAGTCTTTTATTCTCATTCTGCCCAGTGTTTGGCTCATCCCTGGTCCTCTCATTTCTCATGCTCTTATCATCCCCCTCTCTTCCTCCACCTCCAGCCTCATTTTCTGTTGTGACTTAGCTGTTTGTGAGTCCTCTGTCCTTTGTCCCCAATCATGTCACACTCTGCAGGTAAACTCCTGACCCTGAGTGAGGCAGTTATTTCCACTCTATGTCAGACCTAGTTAAAATTGCTAAAGAAGGGCAAGAAAAAGAGAGTGACAGAAATAATGGAGGAAAGAGAAGGGGGAAAGCAGAGAAAGAAGAGAAGAAATAGGAAGAACTGAAAGATGACAAAAAAGAAAAACATTTTAAAAGATTAAAATTCATACACATCATCCCCTCCTTTGTTTAAATCTTGAGTACTAGAGTTAGAATTCCCCAGGATTCTATCTAGTCTTTTTCAAAAACAATGTACACTATTTACTCTCCAGAATTATCTCATTAAACCACTAACTTGAGCTAATACTTGCACTCAGGTGTCAAATGGATCCATGAGTGAGCTCAGATTTCTCTTCTGTGCCCCTCCTTCATATCTTTAATTCCTCACTACACATTTCTACTTGTTTATTCAAATCAGTAAAAATGAAAAAAAAAAGTCCTATATCCCGATGTCTACCCACCCACCCGAACCTGTCACCTAGTCCATGGTGTCCTTCAAAGTCACATGTGAGGGCTGACACACTGTGTGAACTTGAGAAGCCCAAAGCTTTCATCTCATCACAGTGCCTGCCCTTCCTCAGGACCCGACATCCCTGTATGTTCACCAGGATCCCACAACCTCAGATGCTTTCCATCTCTGCACTCTTTAAAATGTTTTCCCTGTTCTGTGTTACCTGCAGCCAGTGGCTTCACCTCTCCACTGGCCAATCCCCATTTTGTCCTCTAAAGTGTAGTTCCATCTTTCGATCCCTCCATGTGTCCTTCGCCTCAGGACTCTTCTCTGTGATCTAGAATGTTTCTGGTCATAGTAGTGCTCTGGAACCACTGTGGTCATCTCTTTATTCTGAGCTACATTTCCTGGGAGCAGTAATCACATGGTTGGTCTCACTTTGTCCTCAGCCCCAAGTAACACAAGCAGTGTGTTACTTGTGACAGGTATAGCTTCACATTCATCTTGTGTCTATACACATACAGCAGCTAATTCTCCGCTAAGTTTTAAACAGATACAGAGGGCATGTCTCTGTCTGAATTCCAGCTCTATGTATTTATCCTTCCTGTCACTATGACCTGCTTTCCCTCCATCCACTTTTACCTTCACAGTAATGATTCTGATCTGAAAAGGTAATCATATGGGGTTACGGCTCTTATTTTTACACTACCAATAATTTTAAAGTAGTCTTACGTTTTTATTTCACCCTTTCAGTTTCCTAGAGTTGCAGGGGCTCATTGGGAATGGTTGTGCGATGTGCAATGTTTTGCTCACTGTTTGGCACTTCTGAGCCAGTGGGTGCCCCAGGGCTGACTTCCTGGGCTGAGTATCTCCTGAGCACTGAGTGCCATGAAGATCCCTGCACTTACCTGCACCTCGGGGAAAACTTCCTCCCCCTTAAAATCTTCTTCTCCTATTCTACATCGTTACCATTTTGAATATTTTGTACTTGAAAGAAATCACTGCAAACAGTTCCGTGTATGAGGAACAGTGTCTGCTGCAACGTGCTGAACTGTAGAGGGGCTACTGCTTCCTTAGTGGCTGATGGACTGAGTCTCATACTCATGTTGTGAAGTCACTGAGAGGGAGTATAATGTAAACCACCAGACACTGAAACCATAGTAAATACTCCAGACTCCATGCATCACCCAAATTTACATGAACTGACATTCTCAGGTGTTATCATCAAGAGTTTCTGAATTTTGATATTATTTTTTAATAATTTATAAGAGGAAAGAGACACAGTTTATGATTAACTTGATTTATGTTTTACTCAACTCCAAAATAAAAAATTAAAGCCAAATACTAAGAGCAAGAGTACCAAAGGAGGCAATGAAGTTCTGGTGTGCTATGGGTGTGATACCCAGAGGCGGGCACAGCTGATACATGAATACCTCTGTAGGGCACCATGGCAGCTTGAACAGCCATGAGAGGGAACACTCCAAAATCAACTTCCAGCAATGTAAGCTGGGAAAGTGACATCATCACTATATCATGAATGTGAATAAGAATGGAATAATTCAGAATCTTTGTATGAGGAAGAATAAATGTAGTTTTGAAATCATTTCATTGGAAGTGATGACAAAAATCTTACTGGAGTTGCTGTAAGAAAAAATAGAGAAATAGAAGAAGAGCCATCTTTAAAAAGTTCAAAGCCAAAATTATTCATGTAAAAGTTTATTGTAAAGACAAAACTTGCATCTACAAAAAAGGAAATATGGATTGAGAGAAAGGAAACTTCAATGTGTCATTAAAGAAAAATCATAGCATGCTCCTATCTTGACTGATGTCTTTCTGAATGAGAAGAGACAAAGGTGTTGATATTCAGAATAAACAGGCTCAATTAACTCTTCTGCCTCTGCTTCCCAAGCAGCTGGAGTTACAAGTATGCACCACTGTGCCCAGCTAAATAAATATTATTTAGGAGCTCCCAATAAAAATGTACTGTAAATATTTCACCCCGTTCAGTGGTAAATTGATATCTGTGATTGCCCCCTCTGGCCTTGTGGATGTCCCCCCTGCACCATCCATCTGCACCCACCCACAGATTCTCTTCCTCATCCTCAGTGAGCTAAAATCCAACATGCCTGGAGCCCTTGACCTCCCCAGCAGGACTGCTGTGAAAACTGGTGAGCGTTGGCAAACACCAGACAGAGGAAGAAGCATGTAACCTAGCAGAAGCCTCAAGGAACCCAGAGGACAGAGCCCATGTGCCTCTAACCTCCACTTTGGCCCACACACCTCACCTGGCCTGTCCAATGTTTACCTGATGGTCCCTACAAGTTCTTTGGGAGCTGCAGAGAGTTCTCAAATAAATATGCATTTCAGTTTGTGTATTCATCGTGAGAACTCATTTTAATCACCAGGTAGACATCAGCAATGTCTTCCCAGCGGTTGCTCCTTATTATGTCTTTAAATGAGCATTTTGGTTGTTTTTAAAAATGCATTTTTGACCAAGAGCTGATGCCAGTGCTTGAGCAGTCCTGACAACAGGCAGCATAAGCTCTGCTTGGGCTGAGAATAAGGCAGGCACCATGCAAGGTGCTCTACTAACTGGGAAAGCCTCATGTGCACATGCACAGTGTCTGAGATGCTCATGAATTACATCCTCAAAGTGTCATGATGTACACTCTCAAAGTGTATCCATGGACACTATCAAAGAGAATCCACCTACATCCTCAAAAAGAATCCATGTGTACCTTCAAAGTGTATCCACATGCACCTTCAAAGAGAATCCTTTTGTACCCTCAAACTGTATCCATATAATCTTCAAAGTGTGTCCGTGTACACCCTCAAATTATATCCATGTACACCCTCAACAAGAATCCACAAAGCCTCCATGAGAATTCCTTGACACTCAGCCTTGACTCGGTAAGGAAGCGATTAACAATTAATTAATGCTTCAGGTGACTAGAAGAGACAAGAATGAAAAAACAAGATCAAACTATAAAACACTTTTCTGCTCAGTGGCTTACATCATGGTGTTATTTCCCTTTAGCTATGGGTTCCACCTTCTTATTGAGTTAAGCACATTTTACTCCTATGATCTTAAAGACCTAACAATTTGGGCCCCCAAGTATGAAGTTTCTGTCAGTGTATGAATACATGTGACTGCATTGCACATTACAATGTCATATCGGCCACCTGTTACTAAAAAGATGACTTGCTTCCTGATTTGTTACATTTACATATCTTTTTCTCAAACACCTTGAAGGAACTTTGTACTTGGCTATTTCCTTTCTTCCAAGTCATTTTGTAGTAATAAACCTTAAGAATAATTTCAAGAAAACTCTATTCTTTTAGACATCTTTCCCTTTCAAGTGCGTGTTCAAAAACACAAAAAAGTCCATCTGAGAATACTTTTTTTTATTTTGTAGAAAATGGAAATTTACCCTTCAACTCCCTATCAAAATGAGAGAAAATAAATGATCTCTTTGACAAGAACAATGCCACTTTCTTTTGAGCAGGTCACCTAACTCCCAGTAACCTGCTCTCCGAGAAAATCAGACTAATCACCGTGAAGCCTGTGCGATACCCTGGTTACCAGTCACAAAGTTTAGGGGATCCCTCCATTCCATAGATCAGGGAAGCTCTTCTTGCTGTGCCTGTTTCCTGGCTGATACAGAGGGCACTCCTGTGACCATCCTCAAGCAGAATCGTTGGTTACGTCTGACACAGAAAAAGGAGAGTACAGAATATGGTTTCTAGGAGACAAACTCAGCATAACATTGTTGAGAACCCCAGGAATTTAAATCAAGCTAATTGGGTTTACATTCTGATTCCACTGCCTAATAACTTTGTGTCTTACATCTTTATTTAGATAAGAAAATTAATGTCTTTATTTAAATAATTCAAATGTAAGATTTAAGATATGATGTTAAATCATGTGTTGTTTAAATTTTTGAAACTCAGCTTAATTCTTTGGAAAGGTGGGTAACAATGCCAGATAAGACTACTGCGTTACATTGCTGCATTTACAGAGAACCTTTTGAAACAGGGTAGAGCGTGTTCCACATTCAGGAAGAGCGGCTGGTAGCATTTGTGGCTGTGACTGTAGCTTTTCACCTAGAGAACAACCTATGCATTTATTCCGAGAACCCCGTGGCATGAAAGCCTGAGTGCACAAAGTCCGTGCAAACAGGAAAACTTAAGAACGTCACAGTCATGATGACATAATTGTCTTTCTAAATTTCAGAACACAGAAACTGAAAGGAATGTATTCGCAGCCTACAACCTGAATGTTTTTTGAAATTTTTGCCAACGTGAAAAGGAGGCGACAACTAACACAGAGGATGCGAGCTCGGAGCATCGGGAGAGACACAGATGTGGGGTTGTCTCCTCGGAGTGTGGGGTCTGCCATGTGCCCTGCAGCCAAGCAGCCTCCTGGAGACCCTGCCCGGGTCCTCGGTCCTCCACTGAAGCAGGCCCTAGGGACTTCTCTGAATGAAGTTCTTCTTTCCCCTCTCAGAGTTCTTCCCAGCTACGTTGTGGACACTTGTGAACCAGCCACTTCTGAGTAAACCTGTCTTACAGCCATGGGTCACTGACAGCTGGTTACCTGAGAACTATGGTTGGTATTAAATGCTCTTTCTAGGAGGACTCCTTAGCACACACTCCTCCCCTCCCCTGAATGCTCTGGGAGACAAGGCCGGTTTTGCCATGCATTAGGGGCAGGGGACAGAAGCCAGGTGCTGGAGGACTTGGAGGCAAGAGTGAGGCTCACAGGGGACCCACCCAACTGCACCCATCTTGGGCCTGTGGCAGGACACCAGGTGATCGGAAGACAGAGAGCAATGCCGACAAATCCGGTGTTATGCTGACTTTTAAAACTCTTACCTTGCTAAGATAGTAAATCCATGAAACAGAGGAGATAATCGGAAACAGGTGAATCAATGAACTCTGCCTGGTATCAGAGCTTCAGGTGGACCAAAGCAGGGTGTGTGCCCTCTGCACAGTCACTCAACTCTTCCCAGTAGCTGTAAGAGGGTCTGTGAGAAGTCCTCATCGCACCTGTAGCCACCTGGAGCAAGCAGGCGATTTTACCTTTATAAATAAATGTAAATAAATAAACTTTGAAATCTTAAAACTCAAACTTCATCAAAAATCACACCTTCAAATAACAGATGTTATTGTTGACTAATAAATAAACAAATTTAGTGGATATGAATGAAGAACACCAATATAAAACAAAGCCAGGAGCTTCGCTGACATAGCTGCTACAAGGACAACACACGTGCTTGCTTCGGCAGCACATATACTAAAATTGGAACGATACAGAGAGGATTAGCATGGCCCCTGCGCAAGGATGACATGCAAATTTGTGCAGCGTTCCATATTTTTACTTCTCAGCACAAAAAATAAAGTCAAGAAGAGCATGGAGTGAAGTATTCCAGCTCCTAAAGCAAAATGATTTGCAACCTAGACTGATGTATCCTGCAAAACTATCATTCAAAATTGATGGGGAAATATGATACTTTCATGACAAAGAACAGATGAAGAACTTCATGAACACCAAACCAACCCTGCAAAAATTATTGAAAATCAGTTTAGATACACAAAGGAAAAAACCACTAAGCAAAGCAGATAATTAAACAGAACAGAAAGACAAAGATGCAACAGCAGAGAGATAACATGTCAACAATAAACCAGCATTTAACAGTAATAATCATTAATGTAAATGGTCTCAATGCACCAATCAAAAGAAACAGACTAGCAGAATGGATCAAGAAACAAAATCCAACCATATGCTGTTTACAGGAAACCCATCTAACCCAGAAGGATACTCACAGATTGAAAGACAAAGGATGGAAAACAATACTTCATGCAGCAGGAATCAAAAAAAAAAAAAAAAAAAAAAAAAAAAAAAAGGCAGGAGTAGCCATTCTGTTTGCAGACAACGTGAACTTTAAACCAACAATGACCATAAAGGACAAAGAAGGTCACTACATACTTGTAAGGGGGAAACTCCAAGAGGAAGAGATAACTATCTTAAATATATATGTACCAAACTCCAGAGCACCCAGTTATACAAAACAACTATTAACAGAAATGAAAACTCAAATGATCAGTAACACAATTGTAACAGGGGACCTCAATACGCCATTGATACCAAGGGACAGATCAAACAGACAGAAAATGAGCAAAGAAAAAAACAGAACTAAATCACACCTGTGGACAAATGGATTTGATAGACATACACAGAATGTTCCACCCAACAACATCAGAATACACATTCTTTTCAGCAGTACATGGATCGTTCTTTAAAATAGACCATATGTTAGCTCACAGAACATATTTAAACAAATGCAAAAGAGCTGAAATCATCCCTTGCAGGTTTTCGGATCATAGCACTCTGAATTTAGAAATTAATGATAAAAGATACTGCAAAAACCCCGCAAACACATGGAAACTGAATAACACACTCTTGAGTAATCAGTGGGTCACAGAAGAAATTAAAGAAGAAATTAAATAATACCTAAAAGAAAATGAAAATGCAGATACAACTGACTGGAATTTGTGGGATGCAATGAAAGCTGTCCTCAGAGGAAAATGTATTGCACTGAGTTCCCACATCAGGAAAACAGAACAAATACAAATAAATAACTGGATGCTACACCTCAGACAGCTAAAAAAAGAAGAGCAAGTCAAGCCCAAAGCTAAAAGAAGAGAGGAAATTATAAAAATCAGAGCAGAAATCAATGCAATAGAGACTAAGAAAACAATCCAAAGAATCAACGAATCAAAGAGTTGGTTCTTTGAAAGAATAAATAAAATCGATAAGCCTCTAGCCAACCTTATTTTAAAAAGGGAAGAAAAAGCTCAAATTCTTGCAATAAGAAATGAAAAAAGGTGAAATCACTACAGACTCAATAGAAATACAGAAGATCATCAACACCTATTTCAAAAAGCTCTACTCTCAAAAGTTTGATAACACAGAAGAAATAGACAGATTCTTAGAAACATATGAAGTACCAAAGCTACATCAGGAGGATGTGAAACTGTTGAATAACCCAATCTCTGTTAATGAAATTGAAAATATAATTAAGTCCTTACCTACAAAGAAGAGCCCAGGCCCAGATGGATTCACTGCAGAATTCTACAAGAAATACAAAGAAGACCTAATGCCGACACTCCTCGAACTATTCAATGAAATTGAAAGGGAAGCAATCCTTCCTAAGTCAATCCTGGAAGCAAATATTACTCTAGTACCAAAACCTGAGAAAGACCCAACTAAAATAGAGAACTATAGACCGATCTCCCTAATGAACACAGATGCAAAAATCCTCAATAAAATATTTGCCAAGATTATACACCATGACCAAGTGGGATTCATCCCAGGAATGCAAGGATGGTTCAACATACGTAAATCAATAAATGTAATCCACCATATCAATAAAGCCAAAAGTAAGAATCACATGATCATTTCTATAGATGCAGAAAAAGCCTTCGATAAGGTCCAACATTTATTCATGATAAGAACTTTACAGAAAATTGGAATAGATGGTCTTTACCTCAATATAATAATGGCCGTTTATGACAAACCTACAGCCAGCATCATACTAAATGGCCAAAAATTGAAAGCCTTTACTTTAAAATCAGGCACAAGGCAAGGATGTCCTTTATCACCATTCCTATTTAATAGAGTACTGGAAGTACTAGCCAGAGCAATTAGGCAAGAGAGAGAAATAAAATGGGTAAAGATAGGAAAAGAAGAAGTTAAATTATCATTGTTTGCAGATGACATGGTACTCTACATAGAAGACCCCCTAAGCTCCATTGAAAGACTCTTAGATACAATAAATGAATTCAGTAATGTGGCTGGATACAAAATCATTACTCAGAAATCAATAGCATTCCTATACACGAACAACAAAATCACCGAGAAGGAAATAAGGGAAACTACACTCTTCACATTAGCAAGCAAAACAATGAAATATTTAGGAATTACTCTTACAAAAGAAGTGTAAGATTTATACAGTGAAAATTATAATACACTGAAAAAAGAAATTGAAGATGATCTCAGAAAATGGAAAGAGATCCCTTGTTCATGGATAGGAAGAACAAACATTGTGAAAATGGCCATTCTCCAAAAACTGTTATACAGATTCAATGCAATCCCAATAAAAATACCAACAACATAACTTATAGATCTAGAGAAATCACTCCTAAATTTCATCTGGAACCAGAAGAGACCTAGAATCGCAAAGGCAATTCTAAGCAGCAAAGACAAAGAAGGAGGCATCGCAATCCCTGACTTGAAGTTATACTACAAAGCAACAGTAGTAGAATCAACATGGTATTGGAATCAAAACATAGCCGAAGATCAATGGAATAGATTAGAAGATACAACCACAACTACAAACACACTCAACCACCTTATCTTTGATAAAGGAGCCAAGCATGTTCACTGGAAGAATGACAGTCTCTTTAATAAATGGTGCTGGAAAAACTGGCTCTCCATTTGCCGAAAACTAAAGCTAGACCCATGTCTATCACCGTGTACTAAATTAAAATCTAAATGGGTCAAAGATCTGAATATTAAAAAAGAAACACTAAATCTATTGGAAGACAAATTGGGTAGAAACCTTGAAGACATAGGAGTAGGTAGAGAATTCATGAACAGGACTCAAACCGCACAGGAAATACTTCCCAGAATCAATAGCTGGGACCACTTCTTATTAAAAAGTTTCTGCATGTCAAAACAAATCTCCAGCATGGTAAAAAGAAAATCCACAAACTGGGAAAATATTTTAGTGAACTCTCTCTCAGACAAGGGACTCTTGTCTAAAACATAAAGAATTAAAAAAACTCAGACCCCCAAAATTCAAAGATCCAATCCAAAAATGGGCATCTGAGATGAATACGCACTTCTCAGATGAAGAAATGCAAATGGCACATAAATACATGAAAAATGTTCATCATCATTAGTCATTAGAGAAATGCAAATTAAAACCACACTGAGATACCATCTCACTCCTGAAAGAATGGCCAAGATCAAGAAAACCAACAACAACAAATGTTGGAGAGGCTGTGGGGAAAAGGGAACTCTCCTACTCTGTTGGTGGGAGTGTAGTCTGGTGCAGCCTTTGTGGAGGTCAGTCTGGAGATTTCTCAAAAAGCTGGGATTGGAAGTCCCATTTATTCCAGCTATTCCACTCCTAGGCATATTCCCAGAAGAACTGAAAGCATCATACCACAGTGATATATGTGCACCTATGTTTATAGCAGCACAATTTGTAATCACCAGATATTGGAAACAACCCAAGTGTCCAACAACTGTGGAATGGATAAAAAATTCTGGTATTTCTATACAATGGAGTATTATTCAGCTATAAAGAAGGATCACATTGAGATACTTATCAATAAATGGGCGCAGCTTGAGACCATACTCATAAGTGAAATAAATCAATCTTGCATGTATGAATACCGAATAGTTTCCCTAATGTAAGTAATGATTCAAATATATAAAAATGTGTAATAATCATGATTCCCCATTATGTGGCCTTGAAGTCTTATAAAGTTTTCACTTATTAATTGCAAAGGCTTTATTCTGGGCTTCTTGATAGGGAAATACTTGAAGCTATAGTATATGAAGTTTTATTCAAATATTTCAAGGAAAAAGACAGACACTATGGTAACTACCATTAAGTAGGGTTATTTGGTGGTGAACCACTAGGCTGCTGAAATAGTCATGCTTTGACCTGTATTGTTATATTGTTATGTCCTGTTTTATCTTAATCTATGCCTTATTCATTAAAAAATTATTTAGTTATTTTTTGTTTTTTTTAATTAAGAGGAAAAATTAAAAAAAATTAGCAGGGTATATAATAGTAATTTTTTGATTTCCTATTAAATTGTTTTGAAGTCCTGTAATACTCCCACTATTTTGTTTTGACTGATTAGACTCTGTTCCATTCTGTATGATAGTATCAAGTTTGAGGGTCTAGGCAACTACTTTGAAGGCAATAAGATTCACTAAGATGCCCATTCTGGTTTGACTATTATCTCCTTTGGAAGTCCTGTAATGTTTACAATGCTTAAGTTTTATTGGTCTTTTCTATACTGTTTTGTTCAACTATATAATATATAATGAGATAGACAATTCTTTTTAAGGAAACAAGAGACATTGTTGATAATCACTGTTGGTAACCTTGTACTCTGTTTTACATCATGTGCTATGTCTATTCTTGGTTTGACTGACAGCTTTGTTTTGCCATATTTGACTTTATTCTACCCCCCCCCCAAAAAAAAAGGTAATAAGAACTAAGGAGTAATAAAACCCAAAATGTGTAAATTTTGTTGTAAAAAAGAGAGGGGAAAAAGAGAGTTCTAAATGACACAACAGCAAGAGTGTTTAGGGGTGTTAAATAGCTGACCATATTAATGTTTTTGGTTGGATCATTGAACACAACTGTTTGCAGTCTCACTGTTTGAGCGTCCACTTTGTATGCTTTGATACTGTGATTTGAGCAACTATCTCTAAGATGATAATATGTAATCTATCAACCGGTAATTTCTTACTGTTTTTTTTTTTTTTTGTTGTTGTTGTTGTTGTTGTTGTTGTTTTTTTAGTTCTGTATTACTTGTACCCTTACACTGCTTTGTTTTGATTTGTTTTTTTTCTCTTTTTCCTTTTAAATTAAATTAAAAAAAAAAAAACAAGGACAACTCACACACACACACACACACACAAAAAAAAAAAAACAGGATCCAATTTTCTCTAGGCTTACAGGAATACAGCAATTGTAACTTTAAGGTTCACTATGAGGCAGAGGGGTACTTCTAAGCATGAATTTGATGGAGAACACGCTAGTGAGATAATCAAAACTGCAGACCGTTAGTGGTTCATTAAATTCTGTCATAGATTCTGAATTGAGAAACCAATGTCAGCACACATTTCATTAGATAAGTGAGAAAGCTGTCCATGTGTCAGAGATTATGTAGGTTTTATTAGGAAACATGTTTACCTCTGTGATTGAGTCCAAGTGAGAGTGAGAATAAAGTCTACTTTTCCCCAAACACGGCAAAGCATAACATGTACGGCAGAGCCTGGCTCCTGTCACTTGTTAGTTCAGGAAGGGACACAGTGTCTACCTCACTCAGGTTTAAAACCATAATCTCTCTTCTGGTCATCACAGTATACAGAAGACCAGTGGACACAGCTTCCGTGACGTCCACTAACTGTGACCACTAAACAGCTGCCACTGCTTGGATAACGTCAGTTTGTGAGCTGCACACAAGAACAGTGTCCATGTACTCAAAACTGTATTTGTTTAGTCCACACGTGCTGTTCACCAACCAAAAGACATGGGAACAAATTGATAACCAACACAGTGTGCTTCTCCTAAAGAAACACACAGCTGAGGGACCACTTACTGGGCTCACAAATTTCCATTTCTCTGTAGAAATGGTGTTGAGGTACTCAGGAGAAATAACACAGACGACAGAGTCAAAGCCCTAAGTGAAAAAGCAAGTAAACCTTATCCACGAGAGTAATGTTTGAACAGAATTTTAAGGAGTAAATAAGAATTTACAAAGGGAGAAAAATCAGTGAGGACAGAAGAAAAAAGCTTGCTTAGTGACAAGAAATTAAAAATGCTCTCACAGACAATGTTTCAGCCAGGGTTACAGGAAGAGGGCAAAAGAGCAGAGGGACTAGAGATCCCCTTGAATCCCTGTCACAAAGAGAGCCATGTTAGGAAGCTAGTCCAGCTTCTCGCAGGTGACCATAGTGACCACCACATAAATTTAAACAAGAACTTTTTAGGAGCAAATCTGACTTTCACCTGAATTTTCTCTGCAGGGTACTTGTTTTACTATCAGTCTGAGGTCCCCATTGGCCAGAGGCCATCAGCTGTGACCCCTGGCTTGGCAGACACAGTCCACCCTCAGCAGGCCCCAGAAGGGGTGCAGACCAGCAGGACAGGCCCAGGATGAAAAAGGATGAAGCAATGCAGACCAAGGCATCGGAGGGCCCACCTGAGGGGAAGCAGCACAGCCCAGTGGTGATGCCTTGTTTATCAGGAGATCCCTGCTGCCCTCAGCCAGCACTGGGCAGTACCAGGGTCTCTAAGGTTCAGCAAGAGCTGGACTCTTGTCTGCCACCTGAGTTCGCATATGGGGACTGGGCAATCATGCTTGGGAACTGAGGACCAGTAACCTAGGCCAGTATCTTGCTTATGTTCTCAGCCTTGAAGGTCTGGACACAGCACCTGGAGCCCTGAGCCCTGTTCCTGAGTCCATGTTGTAGAAATTTCTGGAATTAAGAAATTCTGATGACCTGGAGATGACCCACGTGGGTGGTTCTGCTCTGGGTTCCTGTACCCTTCCTCCTGGCTCAAAATGATTGTTACTGTTTGTGTCTGGATGTTCCCCAAAGCCACGTGTGTTCACAGGTGGGGCTTTTCAGAGGTGGCTGGATCTAGAGTGTGTGATGCTGGGATAGATTCATGGTGCAATGCTAGGATCAAGGGGACCAGGGCTAAGAGTGTAAGTTCTGCCCACCCTGAGTGTCTTGGGTGAGCTCCAAGGGCAGAAAGCTGATGTAAACGTCCTGTGCTTGCTTTGTAACCTTCTGCCCACCATAATCTGCTTCTCCTCTCTAGCACCTGCCTTGGGCCCAGCCAACTATGGACTGAAACCTCTACAAACTGTGAGCTAATTAACCTTGCCTCCATTAAATTTGGGTCCTTTAATTTTAATTTTGTCTCAGCAACAAGAAAAGTAACTAAGACAACTATCAAAGTTTTCCTTAACAGTTGCAACTTAAAAAGAAAAAGCTTAACTGTGTCATGCTATGCCTTGTAACCAGTTTGACTGCACCTAAGACCCTCTTGTGATGCAAGGTTCAGCCCCAGGCTGGTACTGTTGTGGGGGTGGAATTTTGGAACATGGACCCTGGTGGGAGATGCTGAGGTTGCTGGAGTGTTAGTAAGCTTGCTAGGACAAAAACACCTGACTCTTAACTTAAAGGAACAAAAAGGGATTTTTTATATAACAGAATACTATTTTGCCATAAAGAAGGGTAAATTTGAGATATTTCTAGGTAAATAGGTGAACCTTGACACAATACTCATAAGTGACACACATGTGTAAATGTCACATTGGTGCTCTTAAAATATAAATAAGGACCAAATACTAGATATTTGTATACTAGATATTTGGAAATATGAAAAAAAATATTCAAAAATGTGCAGTCCTTGGCTGTTTACTTCAAGGAGAAACATCACAGAAGGTACAGCAGTGCAAAGCTGATCAGTTCATGGGGGCAGAAAGCAGAGAGCTGAGGAACAGGGGCAGAGGGAGGTGCACCCACAGATATGGACCCAGGGGCCCACCGCCTGCACCTGGGCCCCACCTGCTGCCAGTAGTCAGCTGGGAACACTGGTGGATTAACTCACAGAAGAGCACAGTGCCTGTGACCCGTTCCCCCTGCAGAGCCTCTCAATCCAGTCAAGCTGACAAATAAACTTAACTGCTACAGGGATTTGGCCTCGAGGAAAGTTTGGGTTCTGTAATTTCCTGAGAAGGTGGTTAGAGAAGCTTAAGTTTGCCCCTCAGCAGAAGCAAGCCTTCAAACTGTAAGCAAAATAAAACTTTATAAACTTAGCTGTTTTTTTATACCAATGCACGGTTATCTAATATACACTGGTTTTGATCTTCAGTTCTGTTTCTCTTCCTCCAGTTTTTCGTTAAGGCATGCTAGCCTCTGTGCAGTTGGTCTTGTATGCCTCTAAACTTACACCCACCAGCATTTATCTGTACTTAGTTTTCTGAGCAATCTGTGCGCAGAAATCCTGCCTTGTCTACTTTACCTTTCCAAGAGCTGGGTTGACAAACACATGCGAAAAACACGTGTGGACTAACACATTGCAGATGCTCCAGGAGCTCCAGATGTTTGATTCTGGGCATCATTCCTTAATTTAAAATTTGAATTATTTTGCTAAAATAAAGTCCATGATTCCTATCTCATGTTGTGCAACTTGGTGATACCCCTGGAAGGATAGGAGTCAACAATTATCCTTTAAATGTAAAATTAAGATATAGAGTATGTCTAAAAAATGCCACAAAGTAAAATAACAGGTGTTGTATAGATTTCTAAAAGTGGAGAGGGGAGGAAAACATGGATGCTATATTTTAAGAGTGAGTAGAATTGAGACAAACTAATGAAAGCAAGGCAGTATGTGTTCGACTGTCGCTTCCCATTTCTGAAATGAATTTCATTCTTACATTCCAGGCATTAAAACTGTAACAAACCAAAATTGATTCTGCTGAATAAAAGAAAACAGTGTAAGTAGTTTTTCTACCAAAAATGTTTAAATTCATTTTTCACCATCACATTTATTAATGTTCTTCTAAAACAGATCCTCAGCCTTGGAGTATATCGATGTTTAATTTACTTTAGAAACTTAGGTATAAATATTTAAACAGAGAAAGCGACCGCTCGCAGAATTTGGAAGTGAGGTATACAGGCTCCACTCTACCATAGAGGAGGAATGAAACTTTTCTCCCAGCAGCGTTTCATGCCAGTTAACCATAAAATACAACTGACAAAGGGACAGCACTGGAAAATTCCTATACAAATATAGGTCATGGTATTAAGCCCCAGTTACGTCTCTTGGCATTTGGTTGGCTTAAACTGTTTCAGAATGTCAGCTGGCCTGGAAGAGCCTTGAAACAGCTGACACCGAAAGACAAGGATTAAGAAGAAAGCTAGGCAAGGACCAGTCACCCGGGGCTCCTTACCACACCAAAGGCAAAACTACCAATTCTTCATCAAAGCCTGAGCTTGACACAATCCCAAGCCAATTCCTGGGGCTAGTGAGGGCTGCCAGACCCTGGGTCACGTGTTCCTAAACAGATCCCCACCTGGCACCCCAGTCACCCTATAGATCTGAGTGCACGCCACACTCAGCACTGGAGGTCAACCTAGGAAGCCAGTTCCAGCCCCGGTCACGACGGACGGGTCACCCTCAACCTCGCAAGCTTTCCCTTCTTGAATCACACTTGCATGCTCACTGCCAAGAGGATTTCCATTTCCATAGCCATGGAGAGCCTATTCATCTGAGAAATGAAAGACCGATAATAATTTTAAGCCTCTGTTAGATCCTAGCTTCCTGTGTGTAAAGCAGTGTTGAAGGTGGGGGGTGGACAGTAAAAGTTGTGGATATCGCCCTACCTTCCAGAAGCTTATAACCAACAAAGGGGAAACAAAGTGAAGGACAAGGTAAGGGGTGAACTGTGTGACACACAGGTAAAAGTCAAGCCAACGTGAGAATAATAATAGTCAAGCTACTTGGTGAATAACTTCCAGAGGAATGGGCCTCTCTGTAATTCCTCATCCTTTAAATAACAAGTATTAGTCAACAGCCTCTGATGTTTGCGCTGGAGAACGCCTGGTGTTTTCATGTCCAGTTACCACTTTATTCCTCACATCCAGAAATCTGAGCTTATTGGAACAAAGCAAAGCTCTGTTTGATTAATTCTTTACTAACAAGATGATTTTATCACTTAACTAATTTTTTATTTATAGGTTTTAATTCATAAATGTTGAGTAAGAGTTAATCTTCACTCAACAAGCAAAAGCAAATGCTGAGAGAGTCATAGGAAAATCAGTAACAGCTCCATCTACCTTGGCAGTTATAGGTGGACAATGCCTCTCAGCTGACACCAAAAACTAATGAGAAATATCATCTAATCTGACAGAGGCCAATATGGATTCAAATCGGCTGGAGACATTTATAACATTTTGAAATGTGAAAAAGAAAATTCATTCCACAGAGAAAAAATGCCTATCACATCTTATAAATCCTGCTTCTGGAGTTTAAAAGGAAGCGTGAATCAGGTTTTATTTATATGATAAGGCATCCATGCAACTTCACAGCGCTGTGTGTGAAACGGGGGTGATGGTGATGCTTCTAAGAGCACTTTGGGCAGGACAGAGACAGAACTACATGAGTACAGAATCCCAGGGCGTTGTTTCAATCAGCTATTGATGCGTAACCAAGGGGCTCTGGGCAGCCAGGAGTCCTCTGGAAGGCCACTGAGTCTGTCAGTTCTGGATGCTGTGTGAGGGCAGGAATGTGTGAGCAGTACCGAGATAAGCCTGTGTCTGTGAACTTTTCATCATTCTAAAATTCCTCATTTGGTAATTTATCAGTGACAAAAAGGTGAAGGTTAATGATGCTTTCATAAATTGTGTGAAGCCACAAAAGAAAAGTAAATACTCAGCATTGTCACATGTACGTGACAGAAGCAATAACATCACAATTTTAGTGACCTCATATGATTACTACTAAGAAGGTAACCAAAGGGATTTAGAGATATTGCCATTGTTGTCACCTTCACTAACATTTATCTGCCCCCAAGGTGGAAAATTGCTGGAACTCTTCCAACAAGTCTCTGCTATGTTTCAAGGGGAAAAAGGCTGATCTTTGCACAAAGTTTAAGCGTGGGGATAGAGAGAATAACGATGGCAAAGCACTACAGAAAGTGGTTTAACTGTCTGGCTTCTGGGGAACCAGGGAACTGACAGCAACACACAACAAAATATCCTGAAACCATAAAAATTTACCAAAAGCAATAGAAAGGGCTCCTTGGTTCCAAATGGACAAATGCTGTTTTGGGAGGAAGACAGGCAGCTAACGTTTGCTGACAAGACTGAAGCAAAGTTGTTGCTAGAAGGTGTAGTTCCAACTCGAAGAGCTAGAATTGGTATAAACCAGGTCTTTCGAGGTTAAGTTCATGTTAAGCAATCAATACCCTAAGTGGTGGGATCTACGGTCAGGTTCTTCACCTCCTCTGACAATTCCTGAGTCCCTTACACCTGACACAAATGTTTGTGCACCCTCCATCTTCCCTCTGCCATGAGATGCTCACAACCTGCATGCCTGTGACCACACAGGAACCAAAGCTTGAGAGCAAAATATTGCTTGGAGGAAGAAAGTGGCTCTGAAAAACCACACTCCTCTACCTTGCTCATGAAATTCGCTCATAAGTAGGTTTCCCCTCTGACCGTAAAGTGCAGTCAGGAAAGGAAATGCTGGTGGGGATGCATGGCTCATTAGAAATCTGCGGGTGGGGAAGATGAGCAGGCCAGGTGTGTCTCACTGAGGTTCTGGCCCACCACAGCAGGACTGGTCCCGCAGAGGGTGCCACAGAGGAGGAAGCCTGCTGAGAATGAGGCAAGAAACCACATGGTGGAGTCCATGGGAAGAGGTAGAAGAGGAAGCCATGGCCTCTGAAAACACTGTGA
The DNA here is from genome assembly GCF_034190915.1 of Cavia porcellus. Classification (NCBI taxonomy): domain Eukaryota; kingdom Metazoa; phylum Chordata; class Mammalia; order Rodentia; family Caviidae; genus Cavia; species Cavia porcellus. Next base: position 55,111,148 of record NW_026947497.1, read on the forward strand.
GTCTGATCCTGTGTTAAAATACAATTTCATTTACAGGGCAGAATGTTAACTGAGGGCTCCCTTGTGAAGAACAGAATTCAGCATGTGATAGGCATCTGCTGCCCTTTAGATGAATCAATCAATTAATTACATTTCTGTCCATTCCACCAAGGAAGCCCAGAGGTCTGATCTTAAGTTAAGGAGGGGGAGCAGGGGAAGGGGAGCAGAGGAGGGGTCGCTGTAGCTGTGTGGGAGCTCACTATGCTCCAGCACTTCCATCAAAGCCTTCCTCCCCTTGGGGCTGTGTTGCACAGTGACTGTTTTGTATACCTAATTCTTCGTGGCTGCTTCTGTAGAGCCCGACCTGTGACAGGCGGAGTCTCCAGCAGAGCATGAGACACTAACAGGGAGCCTGAGGACAGATAGTGAATGTGGATACTCCAACTTGGAAACACTGGCTGCAGAGAAGGACAGGAACGCATGAGGACCCAGTAAGGGGTAAGAGCAGCAGTTACAAATGGTACGAGTGAACCCAGGCAAATGTCTGTATCTAAGTGATGGAAGGAGAATCTGCCATGCAGCAGAACAACTCACAAAAAGGATGGAAAGTCTCCATTTTATTGGTTGCCTCAAGCCAAGTAGGAAAAGAGCTGAAGGTTTAAAGCGGCGGCCTGAACTGGAGAACGGAAAGTGGAGACAGCAAGGCCAACCTGCACACTGGAGAACTCCTGGTGGAAAAGGAGATGCTGGGACAGTGGGAAGAAACAGGTAATGAGGAGGTTTGGAGAGGAGAAGAAAAGCACAAGATAGACATGGTAGAACAATAGGTTCTGCAAAGAAGGCACACGCAGTTACCAGGTGCTAAGAGCTCCTTGAGAAACCTGCGCTCCCTCGCTCAGGTGCACACCGAGAGAGGCTCCCTTAGCTTCCCAGAGCAGGTGACCAGGGAGGTGCAAATATTTGCTGTGGTCTCCTTCCTGGACAGCATGGAGGTTGAGGGCAGAGGTGACGCTTTGTCCGAGCTCAAAGGGTCCATGCCAGCTGAACTAGGGCAGCGATAGCCCTGTCAGTGACTCACGCTTTCCCCTTCACTTGCGTTTATATTTTGCTTGAGGAAATTATTCTATGTTTACATTGCTATCCATAAGTTATTACACGACTTAAGTTTTGATGTCTGTGGACCATTTTGACCTGACATCTTGGGCTGATCAAACCACATCTTGGATAAACCTTGAACCTGACCCCTTTCTTTAGCAGCAGGAATGGCAGCCAGGCCGAGACCCGCCACCCGTGGTGCTTCTGTGAGGGAAGAACGGTGGAAACAGTGACGAACTTCAGACTTTAAGGTGATTTCTTTCTTTCCCAGTTCCCTAGTTGTAAAAGTATGAAATTATGTATATCTTCAAAGACTTAAATTTTAATGAATGCTGGCATGTGGAGAAAAACAACCTTCTATGTTGTAAATGTAACTGTGAATGGAGAACAGTAAGGAGCTTCCTCAGGAAACTAAAACTGGAATCACCGTGTGCTGCAGCTGTCCCACCTGTGTCAGGAGAAATGAAATCAGTGCCCCAGAGGACACCCAGGCCAGTGCTCCCTGCAGCACTGAGCGCATAGCCAAGACGAGGAACAAGTTTAAGCAGCTGCCTGTAAATTCACAGCTGAAGAAAATGAAGGCCACATGCACCTTGGAATACTATTCAGCAACAGAAAAGCAGAATCCTGTCACTGGTGACAGAAGACATGGACCTGGGGGCATGATGTTAAGCAAAATAAGCGAGCCATGGATGTTCCATGTGTGCCACTAGAAAACACTGATGTGAAAAACCGTTGTGACTGTGTCTCCAGTTGGAAGGGCAGAACTGGGGCGCTGGATTCAATCAGCACCTGCTGAATGTGTGTATGAAAGATTGCACAGCGCCTCATCAGTGTGCCTAAGTGTGCGTCAATAAAACATGAATTCTCTCAAGATTTCCTTGTACTTTCCCCCTGCTGCCTCAATACAACTGCAACTTCTCTCCTCCCAGCATTCAGACACGTTCCCCTGGCTTCCCAGTCCCCAGGTTATTTGACCAAAGCCCAATCTAGGTGCTGTTATAAAGGCAATTTTCAGAAGGAGCTAAGGTGGCTATAAATGGAATTATACCCTGAGATGGGCCCGGTGCTCCCCCTTAGCTGCAGTGCAAGGGAGCCTGAGGGAGGCCGGCAGCAGAGAGAGGAGCAGAAGGTGGCCTGGAAGACTCGATGTGCAAGAAGAACCTAATCCACTCACCGACCTGGAGGTTACCGGTCCTCCATTTGAGGAAGGTGGGGCCTCCCCCAGCTGAGAACGGCCCCTCTGCCACCTGCAAGGAGACAGGGCCTCTGTTCTGTAACTACCAGGACGGAACTCGGTCAACAGCTGGAGCTGCTCTGGCAGCAGCTCCAACCCCACTGCCTGCAGAGCCCAACAAGGCCCACAGTGATGGAATCCAACGCATGGGAAAGAAGACAATGAATAGGTGATGTAAATGGCTACTGTTGTGATAATTTGGTATAGTGGTAACTGGAAATGTTACTAATTTCTAATTAACATTTGAATTTTTACTCCCAACTAAATCTTTCTGGCCCAATGTAGGTGGAGTCTCCCTCTCGTGATTATAGATTTCAACCCCTAATTTGTCTAGAATTTATTGCCAAAACATTTTAATTAATAAGTATTGTCCCTATGTTCATTGCAAGCAAATACCATCTATGCCGTGTGAAACAGTGTTCCTACCACTGCTAATGCCAGTATTTCCAGAGCCATATTCTAGGAACTGAAAGCACTGTCAAAGGACAAATTGTAACCACGAATCAAATGCACCCACCTTAATAAGCATGTGCTTCACTGTGGGCTTATCAAGTACACCTGACACCCCTTAAAATTCCCTGGAATCTCCTGGACTAATTCAACTTCTACAGAGCTAAAGTACAGATACCTTGTAAAAAGGGCAGACCTTACTAATTAGAGCAAACAGTTATCTTTGAAGCAAAACTTTCCTGAGGTTCTGAACACCTGAAAGCTCCAATGCTCTCTTCACTAGTAGTGAGCAGAAGTGAAACACTTCACAGGTGCACACTGGGGTGAAGCCGCAATGCTTCTATTTTGAGGACACTGAGATTGTTTCGCGGTTCCCAGATTCAATTCTGAACCCACTTTTAGTTTCTATTCATCTTCTTATTCCAACTGTAAATCCAGAGGGCTCCTAAGCAGGGTGATTTCTATAAAACATGGTTCACTAATGCCCTAAAGGCCACTAGGGGGGAAAATGCCTGTTACTTATTAGCTGGCCCAAGAGGAAAGAAACAATGGTGTCAGCCACCCTCTACTGGAATTAATTGACTATCTGCTCTGCTATTCTTATGTTTAAAAATAGCCGGCTCTGAGGTGATTGGCAAATAATTACCATGATTATCAATGTCATCATTCTACATTTCCTCATATTTTTATATTTTGTTCAAAAATAGCTACTTGACTAAGTGATAGACTCTGGGTGCCCTGGTTGTTTCACCAGAACGCCACGCTCCATAGCTTCCAGTAAGTGTTAGTTATTCCAACAGGAGAGCCTGGTGACAAGACTGCACTCAGATGCACTTGGCAGCGTCTTCTTTGGGTTGTCGCAAAACTACCTGAAGTGGGTCCTTCATTTGTGGGAGCCCCACAGACAGCGATGAAAACAGACACGTTCAGTGAGTCGATGAGTGTCCCAACCACACGGGCACTGTCATAGTGTCCTATTCGGATGCGAGTAGGGCTTCTTTAGCAAAGGGAGATGAGGGTAGAAGAGAGATGACCAGGGCGAGGATCCTTACTTCCTGACTGGGCATTAGAGGGGACGTGCAGCCAACACCTTGGATCTGAAGGCCAGGAAATGGCCAACTTGCAGGTCCTTGGCCTCATCCAGGAAGGGAGGGAGCTAGGCCAGCCAAGTCCCTGCAGGATGCCAGGGGAAGACTCATCTTGCCTTGGGTTTGAACTTGGAAGGACCCTGCTGCTCCACACCCACTGGTCCCCACACCAGGCCACTTCACTCCCAGAGCGCAGCAAGGACTGGACCTTCAGGCCTTTGCCACACTCAGCATAGCTACCTTATCCCTCCTCTCTCCTTCACATTTATTCTTATTTTGACCTAAGTAACATTCAAACTGGACTCACAATCTCAGTTTTCAGGCACCAAAACCCACTGTTCACATAATAAATGGTGCAATTTAGGAATTTAGAAATTCTGAACAAATTCTCCTCACCTTTAGTATGAAGTCCAAATATTATGCAGTACAGGAGAGCTGCACCCTAACCCTGCAGCCCTTCCACCTCTCTCTCTCATGACTCTCAGAAGACTCTGTTCCTCTCAGCATGCTGAACTATTTGCCAGCCCCAGACAGCAGTGCTTAAGGTGCTGTAACACAAGAGGATGCAGAGTATCAGGGTGGGGTATTAGGCCTGAGGCAAGAACTCTCTCTCTCTCTCTCTCTCTCTCTCTCTCTCTCTCTCTCTCTGTGTGTGTCTCTCTCTCTCTGTCTCTCTCTGTCTCTCTCTGTCTCTTTCTCTCTGTCTCTGTCTCTCTGTCTCTGTCTGTCTGTCTCTGTCTCTGTCTCTCTCTGTCTCTTTGTCTCTGTCTCTCTGTCTCTGTCTGTCTGTCTCTGTCTCTGTCTCTCTGTCTCTTTGTCTCTGTCTCTCTGTCTCTGTCTCTTTCTGTCTCTCTCTCTGTCTCTCTCTCTGTCTGTCTCTCTGTCTCTCTGTCTCTCTGTCTCTCTCTCTCTCTCTCTCTCTCTCTCTCTCTCTCTCTCTCTATATATATATATATATATATATATATATATATATCTTTCTCTGTCTCTGTTCCCCCCATCTCTCTCTCTCCCCCTCTCTTTACTTAATCCCCATAGTGCCTTGGCACATTACTGAAACTTACACAGTGAAAAATAGGAAGAGATGACCACTCCCAAAGCAGTGTCCGGGCGGCAGCCTGACTCTCCTACTGTTCCTTTTGGGGGCAGAGGTGGGGGGGGAGGCATTGTCTAGACTGCATATAAAATATCTAATAAATTAGTGGATGTAAGTAACAAAGCTCCCTTTATTTTTATATTTTATTCAAACATCTCAAAGGGGGGAATGCAGTGATGGGATGCAGGTTGGATGTACCAGGCTGGAAACATGAGGGCGCTGGTCTTTAGGAGCTCACTATTCTAGATCAGAGAATAAATACACACTTTTTTTTTATAAAAAGGGCAGTGATCAGCTGCAAAAAATGGAAACAAACAAAAGATCAGAAGCATAAAAAGGAAACCCACATTGCTTATTTTCTGAAGGATAAGAGGAGATTGGAGAGTAACAGAGTATTTAAACTAATCCTGGAAGAGTGAGTAAATTTCCTCAATGCTGAAACAGGAGCCCATTTTCTAGTGTGGCCCTGCCCTGCCCATTCTTCCCACTGGGCTTCAGTTTGATGGGTAAATTACTGAATTTTTAAACAGGAAAGGTGAAAGGTAAAGCGTACTGGTTTGCAATGAGGAGTCCGTAGTTATTATGCTGAGGGATATGAACACAGTCAGAGGAGCCATTAACATAGCTGTGTGCTTCATTCTGATATGTATGTCAGCTTCCTTGAAGGAATGAAACAGGTGACGTAAGAGGAAATGTACAGTTCCACACTGACCAACAGCACAGTGCTGTGTAATAAATCTACTGTCACTTGAAACTCCTTGCCCTGCTGTTTCTGGCAGAGGGACTCTTTCGGGCATCTCTTCCCCTAAGGACACAACCTTGAGGACCATTCTTCAGTCCAGGCAGGTGCTAAGGGTTCTAACACAGTAAGGTTTCTTTGAATTTTACTCACATTTTATTCTTAATGCATTAACATCTACAGCACTGTGAAGCTCTGTCTGGGATTTCAAAGATCTGAACAGTAGGATCAGGAAGCAGTGACATTTGCATTCTTCCTCTCAAATTTTGCCAGTGCCCTCTCTGACTAGTGAGTTCAGGCATCCTCTTAAAGAGCACTGGCTTCTCTCTGATCCAAATGCAATTCCTGTTCAGTTTTTCAACTCTGTGTCTGTGATGAACTTCAGTGATTAAGCTCAATGTCATTTATCTGTGGCTTTGCTTGCTTTAATCAGTCTGCTCCATTTTGACCCTGACTAGGTGAATGAGAAGCAGCATTAAGGATACACCCTAGGCTGTCAAGCACTCTAATGCAAACTGAATTCCAGCCTGCAGATCTTAAAGGAAGTACAAAAGGGGAAAAGGATTTTTAGGTGCTACTAGCTCCAAGAAAATTGAGACATATTTCCAGAAAGCTCAGAGTATTTTAATAATGATAAGAAATGATAAGTAGTCTGCATTTGTAATACAGTGAGGGAGTTCTTTAGACTGATCGCTTTTTAACATTCTCATTAATTCTGGAAGTTGTGTCCCATATTCTAGAAGAGCAACAAGACTTAATGATAGTCAGGGTTGCTGACTAGGGGAGTAGGCACCGTATTTATATCTGCTCCTGACAGGGAGAAGTGAGTCTCCTCAGACCTTGTGAAAACACAACTGAGAACCTGCGTGACACTTGCTTCTTATCTCTCTTGCCTTTGGAGCACACTGCAGAAGGTTCCAACGTATGTTCCTTGAAGGTGAACAACTTTCCAACCGCTATTGTGCTGCCTGTGCAGCAAAACTACTGAAAAAAAGGCATCGCAGCTGCAGCTGCAGCCACTTGTGAGGCGTGAACTCAGCTGCTCTAAGTTCAGAACTAAGACAAGAGCCCCATGCCCGTCCACTGAGCATCACAGGACTCTATCGGCCAAGTCATATAGATTCTGCTTTTCACTGGCAGTCGGCACTGTAGGGGGATCGGCAAGGCAGGAAAGAGACACTTCCATCTCCTAGCACAACCACTGCAGGCTGAAGGGGCCAAGTCTGCAGCTTCCAGCTCCCTCTGCAGCCAGAAACTGAGTCTCATCTCACAGCATACTTCCAGCCCTCTTTCACCCAGGAGCCTTTCAGACAGCAGCTGAGGCTCATCACACGGAGGAACGGAAACCTTTCTTAAGATTGTTCTGCATGGAAACAAACGCCACCACCCAATGGGAAGTTGAAAGCCCTGCAGCTGGGCTGTGATGCTAAGGGTTATAGAAGGGCATCACAGTATTTAATAATATCCTCTATTTTTATCTTGCACTTTTAAATATAGAGATGCTAAAAATTACAATTACACCCCGAAAATGGGATAGGTGTGATAATCAGAAACAGTTCAAGAAAACATAGCAGCTGAAGCTCTAAACTAGCTCCAGGGCACCTTCAAGTCTGTTTCCAGCTCTGATTCCTTCCGGTGCACCCGCACCCTCCCAGCTGAGGCCCAGATGCAGTCACCAAGTGTGAGAGGAGGGGATTGTGTGAAATGTGTTGCCCAATTAAATATTTACACATTCAATTACTGTGGGATGGATTTAATCAAACCTGCTTAATAGCGATGTTTAGGAACATGGATGGAAGTTATTAAAAGAAATCATTTCCTAGAAATGCCCTATAAAGACTTAAGTACATTCAAGTGAAAGTGTTATTAATAATGTGACTCACTGCTTGCATAGGCACATGTTTCAACTGTTTCCAAATCACCACTAACAGTTAAATATTTCATAGAAGTCCTTAATATGTAAATTTAATTTTACATTGTCTTAAAGACAAACATCTTATTAAGTAATTTATAAATGATAAGCAAAGCAGAGCTGTAATTTACATTTTTAAATTTTAATGTATGCATTTTTCTTCTAGTAGATGTTGTCATGATAACCGAAGAGGGTGTCAGCAAGTACCCAGCTTTATTTCATATTCTGCAAAAATAACTGAGTGGACCAGACTGCTGAAATCAGATGGCTCTGATTGAAGCAGATTTGATACTCTGGACCATGAAGGGTGATTAGAACCTCACAGCATGCATTGTGCAGTTTGAAACATTCATCCTTCTGGTGAACAGAAGTCTGCTTCTGTGCAGCAAACTGGGATGATAACAGATGTGGAAGAGCTGGAGATCACAAGGCCTCGTGGACATCACTTTGAAACTCCGTGGCTTAGTGACTTCTAGAAAAGCAAGCCTGTGGTTCTTCTGAAAGGCCCTGGTCCACAGTCTCTCTTTCTGCTATTCCAGTTTCTTGCATTTATGGAAAGTTCCAGAAATAAAGAATCCATGGGCTTTAAATAACTTCCTCTGCACAGTGTTGCTCTGGAATTGTTGTGTTTTATCCTTAGTTATTGTTGCTCGTCTCTCACTCCGTCTCATTGACAGATGAAGCTTTGTCATAGACAGTCGTAGATATGCCGTCTTCCTCTTACAACCTGGCAGGCAGCAGATTCACTGTTTCCATGTCACAATGAAAGTCATGCTTCGAATACTGGCTTTCCAGTACTGTAGGCTGGTGCTGTGAAGGACAAGTGCTTACACCAGGCAGGGCAGCAGCACACAGCCACAGCACCCGCTCATGGGTGACTTGCTCATGATGACCCACGCTCAGCAAGGTGCTGTGCCAATGAGCACTGAGGCTCAGGAGGCTCCCAAGTGCTAACACATTGTTCGGCACCCTGACTCATGGGAACTAATGGAGGCGTAGCCTGTCATAAGCAGAGAGAAGTCTACACAGGTAAGAATATGGTGTATGAGGCCTTGATGCTGTGGGTGGATTCAGGCACCCACTGAGAGGCCAGATGCCTGTGCCCTGAGGACAAGGAGGGCTCACACTGTGAAAACTCGGGCAAAGGATGTATAAGAAACCATTGTGTAAGCTTATGTTTTATATTTGCTTTGTTTTAACCCCAGAACCCCTTAGAAAGAGTGCGTACTTGGACCAGGCCACACAACCTCTATGCAGCCCAACTCTGCCCTGCTGTCTGCCATGCATGTGTGGATAATGCTCCAACACAGAAAGAAACAGGATGACCTTTGTGTTCCCTCCTAACCGCACAAGACAGAAATATGTGAGCTAATCCTGGGGCACTCTGCACACACTCCCCTGGTGCACCAAAGCCATCAGCCTATCCTACAATGCATTTAGTTGTGTCCAATAGCATTGTACCCTGCACCATTAATGCTCCAAAAGAATTAATTGTAACCATGGGGTTTGATAAGAATGCATCTATGTATATTAGTTACATTCTCATGGCTGAGGCACAATGCCAGACACCCATTGCTTTAAGGAGGAAAAGTATTTTATAGATCACAGTTTGCAGAGGTTTCAGTCCATAATTGGCTGGCTCCAAGGCAGGGCGGCATGGCAGAAGAGAAACAGCTCATGGCAGGGCAGACAAAAAAGCAGAACACAATCGAGGAGGAAGATAAAGCTTCCAGGCCACAGCCCCGTGATCCACCTCCTACAGTCAGGCATCACCCCCAGCATCACGTTAGCTATGAGCTCATGAGTGGTATGATCCACCATGAGTGTGAAATCCACTGTGATTTAGTCACCACCAGGAAACTCCACCTTTGACCTCATGGGGCTGTGGCCCTAATATCGTATCAGCGGGCTCTCTTGCTATAGACCCTAACATTGTGTCAGGGTGAAATATGGTATTAAGTGATTTGGTTGTGGCACTTTGCTGAGATCGCTAGATGCTAGCTGGAGGAGAGGAATGACAGTATCAGCAAGTGAATTTCTGCTCCTTGGCAGCCAGCACGTGGGCTTCAGAGCCCGTGCTGACAGCAAGATGGATTCCAGTTCGTCTCTCACTCTGGCAGAGCCTCTGTCGTCCCAGGAAAGGCCACATACCAATCACTTCCCACGTTTGTTTTCACGCCGGTGCCTTCTAACTGATGATCTGTCAGCAGCATTGAGCTGACTGTGACAAGATCAGTGAGCTTTATAAGAGCGGGCAAAGATTTGTTTATTTTTCTAAGAGAACTGGCTTCTATTCTGCCAAGAATGTGTTTTCTTTTGAAAATGAGCAGACAGGCTACTGGATGCACCCCAGATCCCCCATCAGCTGACAGCTTCTGTTTGTTCAGTCCACAGAACCAAAACTCTAGTTTTGCTTCCTGTGTATCTTAGGCAAGGGTCCAGCAGTCACAAGAGGGATAGCAATGAGGGTGGAGGGCCAGGGGAGAGGAACTTCACAAACATAAGAACCATCTTACCCCCAGGTGAGGACTTTAGATAATATGTTCCAGCCTTCTTGATGTATAACTGATAAATCTAAAATTCTATATGTTTAAGGTATAAAAGTGGGATTTTGGTTTAATTAAGCCTGTGTACTCATTCTCACCCTCAATATAACATCCTTATTTCCTTACACTGTGCACACGTGTGTGTGTGCACACTAAAGACCTATTCAGTTCCCACATCCCGGTATATAACAGATGACTAACCATGGTTACTGTGTCCTACAGAAGAACATCTCTAGAATTCACTGGTCACATAACCAAGAGTTTGTACAAGCTGAGCACATCCATCTCTTCTGGCCACACGGCAGCCCCTCACAGGGGCTCTTTTCTAAGTCTGACTTCGGTGACAATTCACAAATAAGTAAAACCATGTAACACTGATGTTTCTGTGTCTAGCTTATTTCATTTGCAATAATGTCTTCCAAATTAATTCACATTGCTACAAATGGCAATATTTTCCTTTTTAAAGGCTGAATGATACTCCATTATAAGAAGATACAACAATTTTTAATTCACTTTTTAATTTGATTTTGTACTGTTTTATTAGTGTACTGTGGTGAGCTGATGCATGGAAACACTGCATCTCTGTTATTTTCTTCATTCCCTTCCCCTCCTTTCTGTCTCTTCTCTATCTCTTGGTCTCCTTCCCTTTTACAAAAGATCTGTACCAGAGGAGCAAAGATGGTGAATAGATAACAACTGGCTACAGAAGCCCCTTGAGATAGTCAACTTAGAATTCAACATAATACAGAATTGGAAGCCCCACTCAGAGGGAGATGAATTCTCTCATCCCAAGAAGAAATTAAGGTGACTTGTTGACCATCTGAAGTCCCACCATGACTTGCAGAGCAGTCTGAGACCCCACAGCTTCAACATTGAGTTTGGGGGTCGGCAACCCAAAAAGAGAGCTGAGTTGGCAAGGTTCCTACATCAACTTGTGGTGAGTGACAGGAGTGGAGCCATTGCATAAATAGGACGGCTCCTGCAGATGACATTCTGGCACCAGGCAGGACTGGCAAGTACAAGATGCAGCAATGACCAGTCAATTGCTGCTTCGCAAATGGGATTGATGGAATGAGGTAGGCCTGGGTCACATGCCCTGGCTGAGACCCAATAGGTTATCTGAAATCAGTTCCCTACAGCAGTGGTGCACCCTAACCACACTACCGCAGTGAAACATCAGAAGTTTGACTGACAGTGCAGGCCACAGCGGCTTGACTGGCCCAGATGGGAGGCAATGCAAAGAAATACAGTGCACATCACAGCAATTTGACTGATCCCTGCGCTGTTGTGTTCCAGCCGCCACCTCTGGCACCTCAGGCCGCAGGCAAGACCTATCACCATGGGTCTGGGAGCGGCTTGAAGCCCACAGGCTGCCCCTGCCCATGGCCCTGCCATCACCAACAACCTGGAGGGGAGATGGAGTAAAGTCCAGTGCCGCTGCTGCTGAGTTCCAGCCACCCCCTCATGGAGGGGAGGTGGTACAAAGTAATACAGTGCAGGCCACAGCAGCTTGACTAATCTGGAGGGGAGGGGCCAGCATACGCTGTCCCTGTCTGCAACTCACTAGCACAGGGCAGAGTGAAGGCTCATCTAGCCTGCACACTGCAGAAGAATTGTAACCAACAAAGAAAGAAACTGGGGCCTCCTGGAAGAAGCAAAAAAGATTGGAAGAGGAAGCAACAACAAAAAGTCCCCAGATCCCAACCCTGAAAACATTGACCCAGGACAGGTAAACACAAAGGAGAATAAGAACAGCAAACATGCAATATCAGATACAATGCCAGTGGACATAAAGAGATATATTAAGGACCTCATAGACAAGTTCAAAAGTGAAATATTTAGCCAAATAAAGCAAGATGTAAGAAAGCTAATAAAAGAGATAAGTAAGCATCCCTCAAGCAGACATAGATGGAAGAAGGGAGTTACTCAAATAAAGGAGAGAACCATATGATAAAGAATATAAAAAATATAGAATACATGAAGCAGATTCAAAGAGATCACCAGGAAATTAAAAACTCTATGGCAAGATGGTAAGTCACCTTGAAAGAAACTAAGGACAGATTATCCAAACTGGAGGACAATTTTGCAATATGGAATATGAAAGGGAAAACTTTTAAAAAATAACAAGCAAACAAGCAGTAACAATACAAAGAAGATGACAAAAGGATCTATAACTTGAGAATAAAGAATGTGAATGAAGAAACTGGTGTAGATACAAAGGAACTGCAAAGCTTATTCACAGAAATAATTAAGGAAAACTTCCCAATCATAGGAAAAGGAAATGATATTCTGATATATGAGACATAAGGAACTACAGCCACCTACAACCAAAACAAAGCTACACCCAGGCATATAATAATCAAGATCCCAGAAATTCAATATAAGAACAGAATATTAAAAGCTGTTAGAGACAAGAAACAGATAACGTATAGAAGAAGGCCCATCAGAATAATGGCAGACTTCTCGACACAAACCATGAAATCAAGAAGAGTCTGGAGAGAAATATTCCAAGCCCTGAAAAAAAATTACCTCCATCCCAGATTGATATACCCTGTTAAACTGTCTCTAGAAATAAATGGAGAAACAAGATGCTTCCAAGACAAAGAGGAACTTGCAAAATATGCAACCACCAATCCAACTCTACAGATAATACTGCAGGGCATTCTAGAGAGAGAAAAGTAATAGGATTCCCAGAACACGCAGAGAGGCCTCAATGAATAGAGCAGAAAATAGAATGAAGAAGATAAGCAGACAACTGATGGCAAAAAAGAGCATACCAGAAATGAGACGAAGAAGACTGTATTTAAAACAGATACGATTGATAGTATCAAGTTTGAGAGTATAGGCAACTAAACTGAAGCTGACAAGACTACGATACACATTCTGGTTTGATAACTGCCAGTTTTTGAAGTTCTATACTATATACAAAGTTGTGTTTTTAATAATACTGCTATGTACTGATATATTCAATTACACTATGTCTGATGATATAGCCAATTCTATGGAAGATAACAAGAAACAACACAGGAACCATGGTAAAACTCTTTGTACAACGGTCTTATATGTTTGTTTCATTTCATGTGTTTATAAGAATACGTTTTGTTTTGCATTGCTTTGTTTTGTTTTTCCCTCTAATATAGAAAGGATAGAAATACATGTTAAGACTCATGCATGTGTAGAATCTATAAACAGTTTATGAGAACTGATCTTATGACACATGATGAAATGAACAGATACTTTGAAGAAAAAGAGACACTAAATACCCATTGATGATCCTGGAATGTCATAATGTGAAACCCAGCCACAGTATTGTTCTTTGTTCAGAGTGATATTAGTCTGGTTGGGTTTATTCAATCTCAATGTAATTGAAGATATGGATAACTGCATGTATGTTTAATTGCATAGGATTGATAACCATATTTCTAAGTTTTTGTTGGATAGTTGAACAGAACTGGGTGCAATCTCACTGTTTTAATCACCACTTTATATGCTCCACTTACGTATCTTGAATAACTATTTGTAAGAAGACAATCTATAATCATCAACTAGTGATTTCTTACTGTTTATTTTTTTCTTTGAAATTATGTATTATTTCTACATGTTTTCTGTTTTGTTTAGTTTTCTTTAAATTAAAATTTTTTAAAAAGACCCTAAGTACCCAGTGCTGATCACAGAGTGTCACGATGTGAAATTCAGCAATACTATTATTCTTTGTTCAGAATGATTTTAACCTGCTTTAGTTTGTTTAATCTAAACATAAATGAAGATATGGATAACTGCATGTATGTTTAAGTGTATAGGATTGACAACCATGTTGCTAAGTTTTTGCTGGACAGTTGAACAGAACTGTTTGCTGTCTTGATGTTTGAATTCCCACTTTACATGTTCCACTCTTGTAACATGAACAACTATTTGTAAAATGACAATATGTAAATAGCAACTAGTGATTTCTTATTGTTTATTTTTTTCTCTGGATATATGTATTATTTCTACCTATTTTCTGTTTTGTTTAGTCTTTTTTTAAGTAAAAAAAATCTGTACCTGTATTACCTGTTATCTTTACTTCACTCTTTTATTTACATTTTGGTTTTCTCATATAAGAGAAATCCTATAACATTTAAGCTTATGTGTCTCTTTCAGTTAACAGTAGGGTGCAAGGTGCCACTGTTTTCCTACAGATGACTCGTGCTTATTCTTCATGGCAGAGAAATATTCCACTGTGTATAAACAGCACCATTTTCTGCGGTTATCCCCCAGCCCTGAGGATGTTTCCAGATCTCAGCTATTGTGAGCGATGCTGCAGTGTACACAGGAATGCATACGTATTTTCAAAACACTGATTAGTTTCCTTTAGATGTAGACACAGAAGGAATCCTGTTGGGCCATGTTCCAATCCTAGTTTCCAGTTTCAGTGTTTTCAGGCATTTCAGGCCTCCTCCCACAGTGACTATTCCGATTTATATTCTCACCAATACTGTGATACTCTTCGGTTTCTTTCATGTGCTTGCTAATCTGTCATGTGTAGAGTGGGGAGCTGGAGACTGACCACACATTCAGGGCTAGAGCAGGGCCAGCCCTGGGAGCAGGGAGCACCAGAGGCCACCCATGTGGACAAGCTGCTGGGACCAGAGAAGGCAGGTCCAGTAGGCTTCTGACCTTTGTGGTCCCCCCTGCTGACCACAGCACAGAGAACCCTGAGAGTGTTCCGCCCTCACTGTCCTCAGAAGAACACTGAGGCCTTGCACTTTTGGCCCTGTTGCTTGCTTTGCCCCTTTTCACTGTGTGTAGATAAAGACGCAGGCCACACTGGGATGTGGCTGCCTCTCTACCAGACTGGTCACGTCTCACCCTGTCCAGTTTCCCTTCTAGCATGTATCCATAGTTTCTTCTTAATCTCCTTTCGCCTCCTCCCTGGACCCTATTGGCTGTGTGGGTCATGGCACTGTCATGTCTTGCCTTCTTGATAGGAACTATCCTAGGGACACATGTGATGATATGCTTTGCTCTTGTTCTCCCAACAGTCATTCTTTGTCTTTGACAATAGATATTTAATTTATTTACTAGGATCATCTTCAAATTGAATCTGTTTGGGACCTTTGAGTTTCATGGATCTGAATACCCATATCTTTCCCAAAATTTAGGAAGTTTTCTCTCATTGTTTCTTAAATTTTTTTTTTTCACATTCCTCCTTCTATTTTCCTTTGGGACTTCCACATTGAATGTATTGATTTTCTTTTTCTTTCTTTTTCCACAGCAGTTTTTTTTTTTTATTTTAAAAATAAAAATGATGATACAGAATTTCAAAACAAAATAATAGGTTGACATGGGTCAATATAGTCTGTATAATTATCTTCAAAGCAGTTGCCCAGATTACAAGATATAGGCAAGAAAAATGATCAAATGGGCAAGAAAGAACATATTGCTCTTTCTGATAAAGTAAAAAAGGTGAGTATTATATATATGAATATATATATGTGATAAATAATATGAGTATATAGATATGTAATCTTTTCCCTTCTTCCTTTTTCCCTTTCTCCTACCCTCGTTGTTTTTTCCTTTTGAGCAGTTTCTTTCCATTCTACTTTCACCATATTTATTGTATATTTTAGATCTAATTCTTTTAGTATTTATACTAGGGAGATAATATGATATTTACACATGTGATTTTAATTTATTTCACTTCTGAGCATGGTTGCAAATTGCATCCATTTACCTAGAAAAGCCTCAAGTTTATCCTTCTTTATTGCTGTATAATACTCCATTGTATAAAAATACCACATCATTTTTATGATTCTGCAGTTGAAGGGCATTTGGGTTGTTTCCAAGTGTTAGCTCTTAAAACTATGCTGTGATAAACGTAAGTGCACATACAGTGCTGTGGTATGCTTTCAGTTCTTTTGGGATTTCCCAGAAGGAAGATGGCTGTATTGAATGGGACCCTCCATGCTAGCTTTCCGAAGAATCTCTGCACTGATTTCCATACCGGTTGTATCAATCTATACTCCCACAAACAGAGGAGAAATGACCCTTTTTCCTCACCACCCCTCCAGCATTTGTTATGGTTTGATTTCTTGATGACAGTCATACTTTCTGGAGTGAGGGGGGATCTCAGTGTTATTGTTTTAATTTGCATTTCTCGAATGACCATTGATGTTCAGCATTCTTTCATGTATTTATTTGCTATCTGCAAGTTTTCATCTGAGAAATGCATGTTCACTTCAGATGCCCAGTTTTTGGTTGGGTGTTTGAATTAGGGGGCCTAATTTAAAAAAAAAAAGTTCTTTATATGTTTTAGATAGAAGTCCTTTGTCTGAGGGACTGCTAGTTAAATGTTGCTCCCATTCTGTGGATTGTCTTTTAACTCTGTAATTTCTTTTGATCTGCAAAAACTTTTTAATAAGATGAGATCCCAGTTGTTGATTAATTGAAGTACTTCCCATGTGGTTTGCATATTCTTCATAAAGTCTTTACCCACCCCTATATCTTCAAGATTTCTACCTAACTTGTCTGCTAGTAGATTTACTTTTTCTGTTTTAATATTTAGATCTTTGATCCATTTTGGCTTTAGTTTAGTGTATGGTGATAGACATGGGTCTGGTTTTAGTTTTCAGCATGTGGAAAGCCAATTTTTCCAGCACCATTTATTCAAGAGGTTATTCTTCCAGTGAGTGTTTGGCCCTGATCCGGCCTGCGGACCAATCTATGGGTCTCAACCTGGAGAGGGGATCGGGGATGGGGGCAGGACAAGAGAAAAGAGAGATGGAGACAGGATGAGATTCCAATCGAGTCTCGTTTATTTTTAAAATGGCTACAACTTATATAGGGTGGGGGTGGGCCATAGGCAGGAAGAAGGCTTAATCTGATAGGTCATCGTCACATTCGGTTATATGATGTAAGCAGGAGAGGATTATGGGTAATGTAGGCAGGCTGAAACAGGAAGTTTGCTTGTCATGTGCATTGCAGGCAAGGGGAGGATCATGGGAAATGTAGGCTGACACACAAAATGCCCTCAGGCAGGAGGGGCAGGGCAGCAGCAGCTATTTAAAACCGCTCCCTACATCTCCTCCCTTATTATTATATATATTTTTTGGAACATGGCAGGCCCTGGGAGGACAGCGCCTGCCTTGGGTCAAGGACTCCTCATATGAACCCAATCGAGTCTTACCCGTCATGGGCCTGCAGGACAGCTGTTGGTCCTGGACCTGTCTTAGGTGGCCGATTGGCATTACATATGTGTCCTAGTTGCCCATCTCTGACTGCCTGTCCAGTGCCTCAGGGCGTCTGGGCCACAGCATCATGTGGGCCGTCAGTGGGTGAATTTTCCCGATAAGTTTGTTGTTCTGCCATTTCCAACCGATGGTAATATACCTGAATGGGCTTTGCCATAAATGTGTCAACCTTGTTATTAATGTTATTAATGAGTGTCATGATCCTCTGGAAAACACAAGGTCCTACAATAAGCAGCAACAGCAAGGCAGCTAGGGGTCCCAAGAGGGGGGCAATGTAAGGGGAGAGATCCTCCCACATGGAGGAGAAGGTGGTTGCTCCGATGTGCTCCTTTTCTCTCTCTTCGAGGTGCTCTCTCAGTTTATTCATGGACTCTTTGACTACTCCCGAGTGGTCAGCATAAAAACAACACTCTTTCTTGAGGGCTGCACATAAGCCACCCACCTTCATAAACAGGATGTCTAGTCCTCTTATTTTGCAGGACTACCTCAGATAGAGATGTCAGGGACGCCTGTAGAGCTGTCACAGATGCTTCAATTTCTTTTAAATCCTGATCTACTGCTGCCTGTAATTGAGCTAGATGCTTATCTCCCAACACTAGAGCTGTGGTCCCTGTCCCTATTCCCGTTGCTACTCCTAACCCTAGTAACACAGCTAAGGTGAATGTCACAGGTTCTCTCTTAGATATATAGCTGATCTGCGATGCCTGGAGGTAGTAGTCTCCTGGGTGGAAGGTTATGCGAGGAAGAACCTGTACAAGAACACAAAAATCTGCAGACTTGTTAAAAACAGCAGTTGCTATACAGGGTGAGAGGCCAAAATTGCAGGCCCAAGACGTTCCTGGGGGTGGAATGAGGTAACTATTTGGCTTGAATTTGGAATGAAGCTGGGCACAGAGTTGTGCTGCCAGTGCTGGTGGATGGCTGGAATCCCCAAGACAAGTCCCTCTACCTGAGACATCAGGGAGAGTCAGCTTGTGGTGATTGTTCCAGTCACAGGCAGATGAGCTAGAAGAACTGATAAAGGTTAAATTGAGGGCCTTTCCTTCATAATATGGGGGAGGAGCAGCCAAGCATAACCAACATGATTGGGTGAGATCAGGTTGGGTATGATTTAAAGCCATGTATGCTCCTTTAATCAAACTCAATAGGTTAGAATGTGAATATTGAGGGGCAGGTTTATGATCTGCCTGGTATAGCGGAGCTTGAGAAACCGTTATGGCTGAGGGACTTACTGTAGTTATTTGAACAGTAGTAACAGGATCTGTAGTGGACTGATTGTATTTTGGATTTGGATGTAAGGGAATAGAAAAAAAGCAATCTTTAAGATCAATGACAATTTTTAAAAATCCCAGAGGAATGGCACTGGGTGAAGGGAGTCCTGGCTGCAGATGTCCCATTAAGACCATGGTCTTATTTATTGCCCTAAGGTCTTGTAGCAGCCTCCATTTCCCTGACTTTTTTCAAATAACAAAGATGGGTGTGTTCCAAGGGGAATCACTGGGGACAATGTGGCCCACATCTAACTGGTCCTGCACCAGCTGCTGTGCAGCTGCGAGCTTTTTAGAGGTAAGGGGCCACTGATCGACTCAAACAGGTTTGTCGGATAACCAAGTAATCTCTTTAGCATGGGCCGCAGGAAGGTCAATGACCCCTATTGAAAATGGCCTAGGCCTGTTTTAGAGGGGTTTGGAGTTGGGGAAATAGGCACTTTAATGCCTGAGCCTCGTTTGCCTAAACCTTGATTAGGAAGGAAGCCCTGAGTGAGCATTTGTTTGGTGACTACAGCATTGGGACTGCCCATCATCATCCCCATCTGAGTTAGCAAATCTCTGCCCCACAAGTTAAGGGGCAGCCCTTCTACAATATAGGGCTGTATGTGCCCCTGATTTTTCTCACTATCTTTCCAGGTAAGTAGACTGGCACTACGTTGTGGATTTTTAGACTGTCCAATCCCTTGTAAATGCGTCACAGTGGTTTCTAAGGGCCATGTGGGAGGCCAGTCCTCCTTTCTAATGACTGTTACATTGGCACCTGTATCTATGAGCCCTGAGAAACTTTTCCCATTAAGCAATAAAGCCATAAGAGGTTTATCTTTGGAAATGAATTGAGCCCAGTATATATCTGAGGATCCAAGGGAAGAATTTCCCCTGTAGGAAGCCACAGCTGCATTAGAAGTTTGAACTAAAGGCAGCAGCACCAACTGAGCAATACATTGTCCTTGGCTAATGGAAACTAGGCCAGAGATAGAGGATGCCATGACAACAATTTCGCCAGGATAGTCGTTATCTATGACTCCTGGAACAACTTGTAACCCTTTCAATATTGTGCTGCCGCGTCCAAGAACTAACCCACAAGTGCCCTTGGGAAGAGGGCCATAAATCCCGGTGGGGATGGCTTTGGGCAGCCTCTTTTGCTAATTGTGACCAATCAACTTCCTGGCCACTGGAAAGGTCAGGGTAAATAGGGTGGTATGGAGGAGGGACCATGGCGGCGCCATTTTGAGGACCCTCGTGGTCTCCAGACAAAGGGAGTGTCGGCACATCGCCATCTTGAACAGGCTCCGGGATCTCAAGGACAACAGAGCTGGGAGGGCTGGGTGCCTTAGATAAGACTGGTGGTGGCGGAGTACAATTGCGGGAGGCAGCTAACGCAGCCTCACCCTGGGCAAGCGTCTCCGCGAGCTGGGGATCTGCGTGACGTTGTGCCAGCAGCTCAGAGATTAAAGTCCAATATGAAAAAGCAGTTACAGGAACCTTTTTTGGACCAAAAACTTCATAATAGTCCTTAAGAGCATCTCCTAATCTATTCCACCTGTTTAAATTAATCGTACCCTCTAGGGGGAACCATGGACACACTGAATGTATGAACTGAAAGTACTTTATTAGTTTTTTTGTCTTAACCTTGATCCCTCTAATCTTGAGAGCCTCCCTGAGGCCAGTCACGAACAATTCGTGCTCACTGAGTGCTTGTCCCATGTTAATGCCGTTCACCTACCGTGATTCAGGCGAGACGTAAGGTGGCCGTCTGCACAGATCACAGGAACAATGTCCTTGAATCAGTCACGCTGGCCAGCGCTTTACTCCTGTGAACGGTCCCGTGTCGTTATCCCTCGTGCCAGGTGAGGTCCCTTCGTGGTCGCCACTTGATCCGGCCTGCGGACCAATCTATGGGTCTCAACCTGGAGAGGGGATCGGGGATGGGGGCAGGACAAGAGAAAAGAGAGATGGAGACAGGATGAGATTCCAATCGAGTCTCGTTTATTTTTAAAATGGCTACAACTTATATAGGGTGGGGGTGGGCCATAGGCAGGAAGAAGGCTTAATCTGATAGGTCATCGTCACATTCGGTTATATGATGTAAGCAGGAGAGGATTATGGGTAATGTAGGCAGGCTGAAACAGGAAGTTTGCTTGTCATGTGCATTGCAGGCAAGGGGAGGATCATGGGAAATGTAGGCTGACACACAAAATGCCCTCAGGCAGGAGGGGCAGGGCAGCAGCAGCTATTTAAAACCGCTCCCTACAGGCCCCTTTATCAGAGATAAGGTGGTTGAGTATCTTTGTAGATGTATCTGCATATTCCAGTATGTTCCAGTGATTCTCAGGTCTGTTCTTTATTTTCCAGGACCATGCTGATTTTATCACAGTAGCATTGATGTATAATTTTCATGGATTGTGGTACCTCATGACTGCCTTTGTTGCTCAGGTTTGCCTTTGCTATTCTAGATTTCTTCTGTTTCCAAATGAATTTCAGGAATCTTCTCTCTATATCTGCGAGGTATGCTAATGTTGTTTTGATCAGAATTGCATTAAAGCTATATAACAGTTTGGGGAGTATTTTATTAAGTCTAACTTTCATTAATGATTAAACCCTATAGAAAATCAGAATAGATGGTCTCTACCTCAATCTGACAAAAGCCATCTTTGACAAACCTACAGCCAACATCATACTAAGTGGACAGAAACTGGATGTTTTTGTTCTAAAATCAGGAACAAGACAAGGATGCCCACTATCACCACTCTTGTTCATTATGGTTCTGGAAATGTTAGCCAGATCAAGTATACAAGACAGAGAAATATAAAGAATAAGGTTAGGAAAGGAAGATGTTAAATTATCATTACCTTCATATGACAAGATACTCTACATAGATGACACCAAAAATTTCACCAAAAGACTACTAAATTTAATAAGCAAATTCTGCAGCATAGCTGGATACCAACTCATTGCTCAAAAATCAATAACATTCTTGTACACAAACAACAAACTTAGAGAGAAAATATAGATAAAACACTTTTCACAATAAGATCCAAAAATGAAATACTTGGGAATCAATCTCACAAAAATTGTAAAAGATACTGAAAACTACAGTATTCTGAAAAAAGGAGATTAAAGAAAATGCTAGAAAATGGAAAGAGATCCCTGGTTCATGGATAGGAAGATCCAACATTGTGAATATATTGATTTTCTTAATGCTGTTGCATAGTAAGTTACACAACTCATAGGTTTTCTTTGATTTTCTATGCTAATTTTTTTAAAAATTAATTTTATTGATACACATTTTAAATTATGTTTATTGGTACAATTTATATATACATAATGATCACATTTATCATAGGGAATTTGTTTTGTACATGATTTAACTTCTTTTTTTCCCCATTCCTCTCCCCCCTCTTCAACTCCTCTGTCCCTCTTTATTTAGAAAAGTTTTCTTCCATTTTATTCTTTTATCAATTTTTGCCACTTGTTCCTCAGACAAAAGGCTAATATCTAGAATATATAAAGAATACACACAAAAAACAGATCCTTCTCCCAAATTTAAAGACCCAATCCAAACCTGGGCATCTAGAATTAATAGGCACTTCTCAGATGAAGAAGTGGAAATGGTAAATAACCATATGAAGCAATGTTCAGCATCACTGGTCACTGGAGAGATGCGAATTAAAAGCAGGCTGAGTTACACCAATCCCAGGGCAATCAGGAGTTGACAGTTTCCCTGAGGAATACCAGGAAGAAAACCCCATTTTTAAACTGTCTGTCATAAAAGTTCTGTGCCGACTCTCTGTGGTGGATGTAATCACTGTGAACGGCAAAAACACACTAACATAATTTTTAAACATTCTACAGCATCTCTCAAGAGAAGGAATATTGTATGATTAATGCCACAGTCAGTCAGCAGCCTCCTGATCCTGATTCCTTTATTCCTGGAGCGACGGTGAGTTCATGGTGGCTGCTTCCTCAAGGAAAATCCGTCAGTGCCGCAGACGTTCCTTTGCCGGGCTCCCATGTGACTGCAGGACATTTGAAGTCACTAGACTTCTGCTCTCCATCTTACTAAAATTCATCTCTGCACACTGACTGGCAAGACCTCAGCCGCCAAATTTCAACAGCACAGATTGGAAAGGCCAGTGAGCAAACTGCCTTCCTCCGGAGACAGGACTGGTCATCTGCCTCACCAGCCACATGGCTGCTCCTCACTGCTCGGTCCTGCAGCACCAACTTCTGTTGCTTATCTATAACGTCTCCTTACACAGCCTGCATGAGGCCAACAGGGACATCCAAGGATGCCCTGATGAGCACAAGAAAAAATCATTAAGGCTGGGGTGCAAGCACACAACCCAGCCACCTCTGCAGTGGTCAGTGGGACACTTTCCTGTCCACTGTTCTGTGTGTATCAACCTCAGAGACTTACAGGCACCACTTGTGGAGCTTCCTGTCCCCCCACTTAGTGTGAACGCTGTGACCCTTCAGCTTTTCCCTTTCTCAACCTTGTTCATCCCAACCGTGAGAGCTGAGTTCCTTTGGACTGGCATTGTCCATGTTTCTCACTGGTTTTTCTTCTTTGAAAAGGGAGTTATCTGAGGTAAACCTCCTGTTCTATTGAAAGAATAGTAAAACTACACTTTTGTATTTTCAGGGAACTATTTCCAAAATAGTTACACAGAGGCAAAGCCCAAATGGGTCCAAGTTTGGTGATCAGTAATCTTGTCCTGTAAAAACAGGTGAACCATTTTTAATTTACACTGTGGTATGTCAAACTGATGCTTTTATACAGGAAAACATTTAAATTTTTTAAGTTTACATAGATCACCCTAATAAACACTATCTCACTTATTGTACCATGTAATTATTTGAATCAGATGGAATAAAGTGAGGAATGTAAGCTTCCATAAAACATATTTGAAATCTTGGCTTCCTTTCCCACAGCTTTCCTCCATTTCCTGAGGGCGGGTGAAGAGGGAGACAGGGGCATCTGTGGTGAACCCACTCGCAGCCCAATGTGGGTGTTTTAAAATCCCAGGCAGGAGCCCTCCCTCTGGAGACCCCCAGTGAGGAAGCTGGGAGTGTTTGTCTGGGGATGATGGAAGGGGGTATCTTCCTCATGAGAAGGGGATCTAATAACACTGTGCAGATTCTGCCTCTGTGCCAATGGAGGAAATGTTTCCTAAATGCTAATACAGAATTGGTGGCACAGACTAAGGGACGAGACTCCTAAGGGACTCTGGAGGGAGGTAAAGACATTTTGGAAAGTTCCAGTGGACTAGCCCTGGGTGGCTTCAACCTCAGGAAACCCTGAGGAGCAATGCAGGAGGGCGATGGCCTCAAGGCTGAAGCTCGGGTGCACCATCAGAGGCCCCCAGGCAGGCATGCAAGGGAGGTCTAAACCACAGATTTAGCAAGAATGACACCATGGTTAGAATGAATACGGGGATGAAGGCAGTTTCCAGGGCAACATTCCCAGAAAGAGCACACAGGGACCTGGCTCAGGGAAATGGGTGCAGGCCTGGAACATTCTAAACTGCTGCTGCTGGAGAAGAAAAACCTTCTTGGCATTTAGAAGTGGTGATTTTGCACACTGCGTATCAGTCTCAATTGTACTTATTTTTGTTTTCCAACTCATCACAGTCTGTCCCCAGATTAGGTTCACGTAAATCTACAGCCTCCTAAAAACTCTTAAATGCCGACATGGCTTAGAAGGAAGATCAATTCAGAAAGCGGGAACACCTCACAATCGTGTTTTGGAAGTCATTGCCGGCCACTGATTTCATAGCACAACTGTAGGGAGCGAGTTGGTTCTGCCTCTGTGTGCCTTCCTCTTGTAGCCAAGTGGAGGCACAGAGGAGTCACAGGATCAGGGTCACAAGGCCATTGGGGAGGCAGACACTGCTCCGCCCATCTCCTCATTGCTGCTCCTCTGGGTGTGGAAGCAGTGCCCCTGTCCCACTGCAGACTGCCTACTCATGGTACGCTGACCCCTGGGAGAGCAGGTGTTTCCTGATGATCAAGCAGCTCCTGGCTGAGTGAGAGCAGGGCCCGAGCTCCATGTGAGGCTCTGGGTGAGCCGTGTTTTCAGTGTGCCAAGCTCCCAATGCCCCCTGCGGCAGGGTCAAGAGAAGCCCCCATGTTTTGTAGAGTTCAACTGCAGGAATTATCAAGGTTATTTTTAATTATCACTTCTATTGTCAGTGTAAAATGGTGATTTGGATTCTTTAAGGAATTCCAAAGATTGCAACAAGCACTGCCTGTGGGATCTCCTAATCCCGTGCTGCTTTTGCTTGGGAAGTCATCACTCCAAGAAGCCCCAAATAAACCATTTGCTTTAGTTTGTAGAATACAGTTTGCTACATATATGTGTGTATGTACATGGCCACTCTCAGAAGTAGAGAAAGATTTATTACCAATAAGAAAGGGACATTGGCTTGGGTATTTCCAATTAGCACTTGTGAGTCAAAGTGCTTTTCAGCTTTCAGAACCACAAGTGCTAATGAAAGACACAAAACTGCTTGCCTTCATGACAGTGTCAGAACTTTATAAAAACAAATCTCAGCTTGCAGAGGTGAAGATTCCTGTCTTCAGGGAACTCTAAACACAATTGTAGATCCTTCCAATTCTTTGCACATGTGGTGTTTTGTTCATTTATTTTTTATAATTCATGGAATATGTATAAAAACACAAAACCCCCACTTCAGTTCTTTCATCTAAGTGGACTCCTTTATTGCCACTCAGTGTGTGCAACCAGGTCCCTTGCCAGGTCTGGGCAGCCCAGTGAGTGGCTTGGCTCCCCCAGTGACTTCAAGGGAACAATACCAAGGAGCAGAGCATCATGCAGACCCCACCTGTCCAGGAGCGCAAAGGAGGACAACTGTGCTATGGGGGATGCCATTCCTGGTGCTTAGACCACATTCTCCTTCTGCACAGAATCTGCCTGGACTGCACCCTCTTGACTGTCCTTTTTTTTTCTGTATTCTTCATGAAAAGGAGAATGAAGGTAATAGATTTGTTCTTTTTTTTTAAGAAACAGTGCTGAAATGCTCCCCTCTCTTCCCAGCATCCCTCTGTCCAGCTGCACTGCCCACGCCTTAGTTACTCTAGTGGCAAATTTATGGCTACAGTATGTGTACTTCCCTCTGTGTGGCTTGGGAGCCACTATTATCAGATGAGCACAGTGCCATGGACAAGACAGATAAGTGCCATCCACTTCCTGGTTACATGTGCACAGGCAGGAAGCAGGGCCGCAGCTCACCAGACATCTTTAAAGATGATTGGAAGTTGGATCACGTTGCAGGGGGCTCTGGAGTCATTTGTAACTGAACTTGCTACCACTTTGCAATAATGGCTTTTATTTTCCATCAGATATTTCAGGGCAGATTGCAAACGAAGTGATGCTTGGTAGTGGCATACCTCTACCTGACTGAATCTAATAGGAATGTTGGCAAGGGTAGAGTCAGCACTCAGAGTAAAAATCAAATCAGTAAAAATTTTCTCCTATTCAACTTTACAACTCAAATGATTTTCTCCCTGGTCCGTAACCAACCTCCATGTGTTAAAAATAGTTTGAAGGTGTAGAATCAAGCCACTCAGAATTGGGTTCCTTTTTTATCACAGTCTATGCTAAAACTTTTTAACGTACAATAGAAGAAATGTATAGCAAACATAGGAAAATCAAAGCAGGGAAGCAGATATGCAGCCAGCTATCTGGCTGTTACACATATGTACATATCACATAGCATTTGCATCACTTACACACACATGTACATATTTGCATCTCCTCCCTGTATATCCAACTATGTCTCTCTTCATAAGAAAAATAAACACCAGTCTAACATGCCACCATTCTTCACACTGTCAAACTTTGCATTGAGAGAGGTTCAGTATATTGTCTTGTATTCAGCTGTCATTTCGCTCACAGGTAACCATTAAACATATTGGTTTGTTTCATTCTTTCATGTCCATTCATGGATATGACTTCCCTTCCATTACAAAAAGCCGATGTTTCTTCTCATCTGATTTTTGTTTCTGTTTTTGTTTTTCCTGCTCCAGAGAGATCACAGCTTTCCACAGAAACTGAAAACTCTGGCTTCATCACTGCAGACTTAGGGCTTGGGTGAGCACGCTGGAATGCTTAAATGCAAAGGAATTCTGAGTATTTGGAAATGCCCAGGACTCAATACACCATTTACTTTTTCAGAACAAAATGTATATGATGTTAATAATGAACACTTTGGCTTATATTACCAGTTGTGAAAATGTTTTGTGTACACAGTCATAAATAATCTAAATAATCAGCTTTTACAGAAGGGCCCTTCAGCTCTAGTAGCTGAAGACAGTTTCAGCGGGCTGGGTAGCGGCCTACTTCATAGCGTTATCTTTCCGGAGGAGAGCAATGTGAAAGCCTCTAGACCCTGAAAAGTTCACGCGAATCAGAACCTAAGTGGCTGTGTCCAAAGCACCACACTGCAGTAAGGTGGTCAGTACAGCATCCCAGAAAGCCACCAAGAGTGCAACTTACCCTTGAAGAGTCCACCGGCAAGTAGCATCCAGGGAAACTGAGACCGTGAGGGCCCCTCCTACACCACTTACACCTCGTCAGAGCTGCTGTGTTCTCAGGGAGCTCCCAGACAGTGATACAGAGTCACCAGCGTTCATTTATATTAATAACAGAGGGTCCACTCTGTCTTCCACCACGCCACACCATTGTGGAGTCATCCGACTGCAGACTACGCCGTGAGCCAAAGATACCTCTTCTCCATGGATTGTGGCTGTCAGATACTTTGTCCTAGCAGTTGGCAAGTAACTGGTACAGAACAGAAAACAGTCTAAGTTTCTTGAAAACTCTTCCCAGTTTTTCCGTTTACTGCATTTGTGAAATCTTGTCTCAGAGACCAAACACATCTGCATTTCCAGCACTAACAACTCACAAGAGAAACCATCAACTCACAAGGAAATTCAGCAAAACTGGCTGGGAGCGTGAGTTTGGAAATAGGACGTGGACTAAACACTAACTTGGTGGCTTTTCCGCTGTATGAATTGTCCTTATTTTTTTAAGCTAGCCTGCTAATTACATAGCAGAGCATAGTCCATAATAAACACTCAATAAATGGTAGCTTTTATAGTAAAATTCTATTTTAAAGACTTCATATTCCAGATTTCCCTGCAATACCAAGAAAATGTAGTTGAAGACTGTCCCATGTTCCTGGTAAATATGCTCACCAGGATTACTATATTTTGTGAGTAAGCCTAATACATTTTACATAAAAGAAAGGACATTTTCATTGGTCATTGTCGTCTTTTTCTTCTTCATTTTTGCCCTCTCCTAAATACCACCCAGGCCAGAAACTATACTAAGCACTGGTCTGCTCTGTCCTTTTTAATCCTTATGCGATGATCTAGCAGAAGTTTTATTTAATTTGCATATGGGAAAATTAAGAGGTGCACACTAATTGGAGCACAGTGTGGTTAGCGGTGCAGTGCATGTCTCGCATTGATGTGCAAGGTTCAATTCACAGTTCTGAAAAGAAGCAAAAGAATGAGCAGTCAGCTCATTTAGGAATTTACAGCTATTAAAAGAAAGACTGAAATGGAGCATCTCTCAATCCAGACACCCGAATCTCCACTCTGAAATGGCCTTTCTCCTGCAGCATCTTCCCACGTCACCGGAGTGCCGAAGCAGTTTCATAAAGACACTTCAGACTCTTTTTGCTGAGCAGATAATGCCACTAACCCTGTGCTCAGCTTTGAAGTGTTTTAGTATCAATAGTCCATGACTGCTTCAAACAGTGTCACTGAGAACTTACATTACAATGAAAATATATGCGCCTAGTGCTCTGCCCAGCCTGGTTGTATTTTCCACTAGTAACTGGTCAGTGATGACCATGGCTCAGTCACTACATAGACAACACTGTTCTAAAGCACTAGAGCTGTAGGTCCTCCAAAGCCATCACAGCCCTGTGGCAACGTCTACCTGAGAAGTCACTGGTCTGTCCCCTTGCTTTCTCCTCCTCTTAAGTCCCTGTGGGAAGCAGAAGGGCTGTGTGGCCTCCTGCAGTCATGCAAGCCTGTGGCAGACACCTCCAGTGAGGTCCATGGTCCTCAGTAGCAGGAGCTCTTCCTAAAGGGAGCAGCAGTCTACACTTTGAGATCAGGAACTCCCCTTTCATCAGGGACAGTATCACTGATTCACCCACCAATTAATCCATTGCTTTTCCCAGCATAAAAACAACACCAGTAAGAATGCATACACATCCAGTGGAAATATACTAACAGTTATAGGTCGTGTATGAATAAAATCTATAAATACAAATGTGGGATCTATGTTTGCTTTGCTTTATCAGTGTTTCTTTTCTTTTTTTTTTTTTTTGCATTTTCCAACAAGATGTTTCACAATGTGTTGCTAAATCTTAACAAAAATCTATGACAATGGTAAAAGAAACTCCTTTATAAGATGCAAAGCTCCAAAAGAAATTACAGCACTATTGCTTTGTATGTGTTTGGTCTCTAGTTCTCTGGTTTATGGTCCCCATTTTAAATGGTGCTAGCAAACAATTGTATCTAGGCTGAAAGACCCAAACACTACCACTCAGGAGTTCTGAGGCCTAAAACAGTTGAAGCTTAAACTGAATTTACCACCCATACAAGTGAAAGTAGAACCCTACAAGGAAATGGTTTCAGACACAAAGCCGATGTGAATCTGTCTTAGAGGGGAAAAATGAACGTGAAAAAGTTGTAGGAGTCTAGAAGTTAAAATTTTACCCTAGGTGATTGTGACTAAGGGTGCATCAAGAATTCAAAGAGACTTTAAATTTCCAAGTTATATATGCAAATTATAAAACAACAATCACATTTTACAACAAAAAATTCTCTCTTATTCTAGGAAGCTGAGCCTTTTAAATGATCCTTAATTACTGATTACCACAATAAGCAGTCTAAAATGTTTAAGCTGACAAATCCCTGGAAGTGTTATATATCATCTTAATAGTGATAATTCGTATTGTGTAGGAAACCCCACATTACATGAAATATTAGAACCTAGGCGGATTTTAATTCTCCAGAAACAAAGAACTTATACAAAGTTATTATCTCAGAATTATAAGATTTTAGGAAATACTTGGGTTTCACAGAATTTAAGTGATACAAACCCAACATCCTCCAGTTAACAGGCTGGGAAAGCTAAGAAGCAGCTTATACATGATATAAAGCAGCACCAACAGTACTGACAGACGCCCAGTAATATAAATGTCTTAAAATTAAACCTTTTGGGTAGCCGTGATTAAGCAGACTTGCAGCTGGTAAAAGAGTATAGAGCAGCTGCCACAGTTCCAATAAGGTAACTGGTAGATGACCATGGCTCACACCAACAGAAACAAACTGAAGACCAAGCACATCACCCTGACTGGGAGCAGGAGTTCCAGTGGCTGTGTGTCAGTTGAGTGTGAAGAGATAGCCCAGGCTATGGCAGGTGGATCCAGAGCTTACAGGGAGAATCTGTGCCTAAAACATGGGCTGAAGGTCATTAGCATCTGTGCAACACTTGAACACAGAAATGGGTAAAATTTGAGTGAGACGAAAACAGGACAAGGCAAAGGGAGGACATGACAAAAAGCTGGAGACAACACCTAACAAAACACTAAAGAAGGCTGACAGGAAAGATAAAGATGATGGTAGCAGGGTCAGGAGGATAACCAGAGAGAGACGCAATGCAGAGGTCAAAGAGGCACAGTCTGCAAAACAGTTTAGTAGCCACTTCAGTTACTGGGATTGTCATAAGGCACATAGGCTGGGTGTGGTGGATTAACTAATGGTCACCTTGGAACACCAGCTGACCTGAGCATGGTTCAGGTGTGGAGGGCCCAGCTGAGGACCACTGCCAACAGCATAAAGGGAGAACTGCAGAGGAAGAGGGGTGCTGTGGGTTCTCCTAGTAGAACTGTGTCATGCAGGTTGTCCTGATATATGAACTTGGCTATTATCATTGGAGGAACTTGGGTCCTTGTCTCTGAGAAGGGCTGCGGTTCTCTTTGGGAGAGCTCTGGGCCTTTCCTTGAGCATCACTTTCTGGCTCCAGTGCAGATCCCTCACCTGCTGACACAGGTCCTTCATCTCTCTGGTTCAGACTTTCTGGCTTCCACCGCTGATCTTTCAGGTGCAGATCCATAGAGCAGTCTTGGATGAGATATTGTCATGGGCCCTACGCCTCCAGCTGGACTCAGGGAGGACAATACCACATGCTCTATGTCTTCAGCTGGGCTCATGAAGGACACTGCCATGCAATCCAGGCCCTCAGCTGAATCCTTTGGGTCTCTAGATGTAGGACATATCTCCTACAAACTTTTGTATTTGACTCTGGTTGAATATTATAAAATAATCCTGTAAATTATGTGTCCTGTATTAAATCTCTTCCCTTGTGAACCCTGACTACAACACTAGATATCTTAAACAACAGAAAAGTATTTAATTCCACAGGCTGGTCGTCAAGATTAGATGTTGGACACTGAATTACTTTGATACCTCTTTCCTTGACTTTCAGAAGCTGACTTTTCTCTGTCTTCACGTGGCCATCTCCCCATGTGTATACCTCCTGGGGTCTCTTCCTGTTCCTATAGTACACTGGTTATGCAGGGTGAGGGCTCCTCTTTAGGACTCCACTTACCCTTAACTATGAATGTAAAGATCCTCTCTCCAATTACAGTCAGAGTGGTTCAGATTTCCAACATATGAGCCTTGACAGGGCATGACTTGAGCCAAAATATTATTGAAACACCTTTTTATCTATTTTTTATAAAGCAAAATTCAGATTCATTGGTCTTATATAAATCTCACTGACAAAGTGGTCTCACTGTGTGTCCTGATTTGCAATGTGTATGTACGTATGTATGTGTATTTCCCACACTTCACTCACAGAGCTGATGCTCTCCCCTCCTCATGCCTGATGGCTTTGCACCTTGGTACCTCTGGGCACCATATTGATTCTCTGCATGAGAAAGTCCTATTCCACTTTGAAAATCTCCTTCAAATGTCACTTCTTTTCAAAAGCTTTCTTTATCCTTTCTAGCAAAATAAATGCTTACCTCTTCTGTGTGACATTAATGTTTTGTTCCTATGTCAAAGGCACTTATTGAATTCTATTATAATTTCCACCATCGGAATGTGCACTTACCTAAAACAAACTATACCTTATGCATCTTTTATAGATACTCCTCTAGTATTTTCTGGATCCATACAAGATGGCTGTCAAATACAGGCAGCGAATAAATTGACAGAATACAATTATTGGGCCACTTCACTTTGCACAGTAAGTTATTTCTCTATATAAACATTATTAATTATTCAGAGTAGAAGATATGGGCATGAGATACTGTCCAAACAATATTAGCACACACCTATCTTCTCAGTGATCTAAGAGAATATAGCTATTTGACTATCTTAACCATCTTGTGTATATATTTTTTCTTTTCCCTTCTTTCCTTTCTCTTTCCCCATCACAGTCTGTTTTTTGTTTTGAACAGTTTCTTCCCAATTCACAATATTTATTCATGGCTATATTTTGTACCCTGAGTAACTACTATGAATGTAACAATATGCAATGTGTCTATTGTTGTTACTCTTAGCCTGTTTTGAAAGTCTGTTTTATTTTTATTTTTTCTCTTTAAAAATAACAAAAAATCAAAAACATTATCAAGTAGAAAGTACTCTTTCTAAATGTTCATGCACTGTACCATCTGTATATAACATCTCCAAGTTGTCACTGTTTATCAAACAGTGGAAATGGAAAGAAAATATTTTTTAAAGCAGTATGTGAGACATGATAAAAAAAAATTCATAAAATAGTTGAAACAAACCATGGTCTGGGCCACAGTGAAATTTATACACTAAAGAAAGCCAAGCTGTATGCTGCAAAGTCATACAGCTCAATGTGATATTCTTTTAGAACGTACGTGTCTTGTTTGTCTTGTTCTGCTGTCCTGACAAGGAGCATAAAAGGGGATCTACTCAGAGAGTGATGATCTGCTTGGGCGGGAGTCACTATGAGATCTGCTCAAGTTTCTCTGTTGAGGATCCCAGTATCAGTGCTTCATCATCAGATGGAGAGCTACCAACCCTTCTTTTTTCTGTATTTTAAATAGTTATAAAGAGTCAGGCATATACGGAATTCTCTATTAATTGACAATAATCTCAATATATCCTTTAAGGAATGGACAGCTCTAGCATTTCCGTAATTTTGAGGTAGTAACTAAAATATTTATCAGTAAAGGACACACCCAAGGAGAAGTCCAGCGAGATTGTCTCTCCAGGTCCCTGAATGATTTCCGGTTCCCAGCCACTGTCAGATGTTCCTAAAGCCGCGGTGACTTAAGGCCAATGGTGCTGCTGCTTTCATCCAGCTAATTTCCAATCTAGCCAGGTAGTCCCTGCAGGATCACCTCAGAACACACCGAAACCATCTGTCTCTTCTCCTTACATCTCTTCCTGTCTCTCCCATCATTTTCATGATGAGTACTGAGATTCATTCCAGGGCTTTGTTAAAAATACACAAATAGAAATCTGTAGCACACGTTCTGTTCAGGCTGTTTTGAACTCCAAGTAAAATAACATGTACCAGGCATCAGTATTTTATTTTTCTCAATGCTGAGCAAACTTGTTAATAGTGATTCTTTTTATAGCTTCCAGACTAATGATTTTAAAATGTAAATCAGATTATTCTCTTTCCTGTTCAAAACACTTCAGCTGCAGTGAATCCAGAATCACATGATCTGAAAGGCACAGCATCCCTGTCCCTGCCCTTCTCTCTCTCTCTCTCTCTCTCTCTCTCTCTCTCTCTCTCTCTCTCTCTCTCTCTCTCTCTTCTCTCTCTCTCCCTCCCTCTTTTCTGCTCGCTCTCTCTGTCTCTGTTTCTCTCTTGCTCTCTTCCTCTCTCTCTCTCTCTCTCTCTCTCTCTCTCTCTCTCTCTCTCCCCCTCTCTCACCAGTTTTTGCTCAGCTTATTCTTCCTTAGGCTCATGTGACCAGTTTCTCAAGCACATTGTACTTAACTCTTACTGAGAGCTTGTGCATTTGCTTGGAATGTTTTATATCTCAAACTTTTGCCATACCCTTTAAGTCAAGATTCTGATTAACTATCACTTCTGCAAATGATCATCTTGAATAAACACATTGTCTAAAACACACACATCTACCTACATCTGCCAGTGCCTATCACTGTTCTGTCTTTATTGTCTTGAACTAATCATTAGACCCAATCACATTACACATTCTATATAACACAGTTATTTCCTTGACTTTTTTCTCACCTGTTTCAAATTTTGTACAGTTCAGAGGGCACAGACCAGTCCCTAGGATGTGGCAGTCACCTTTTAATACACAAGGAATTAATAGAGGAAACATTTCTGCTTCAAAAGGTAGAGCCCATGGAAATTTATCTGAAGTCACATGTTAGACATTGGTACAATGTGCTTTGAAATGTGCTGTTTCCCGAAGTGGGAGAGCAGAGGACACTATCACATAGCAGAGCTAGCACCCTCCATTCAGACAAAGCAGAGGAACAAAATTAACGAAAATCTGGGCAAAGCCCACACCCCTAACTAGGAGATTCAACACCACTGGCCTCGGCAAGGTTTTTGAACTCTGTTTTATTTCATCTATATAAGCATGAAAAACTGCCTCTGTTCAGTGCATTGATTTTGGTAGCACAAACAAGGCCTGGCTCAGCAGTGAACCCCACTGGGGTTGAGCGAGCATCCTCCCTCTTCTGTTCTTCAGATGCTGCGGTTTGCAGTGTCCTGGAGTTGACAGCCAGATTCAGTTTGTGAGTGTGCAATGCCTTTCCCATCCTGGGGTTGTCAGATCATCAGGAATATGTGGGAATCATAAACAAAACCCACTTTTCAAGAGGACAAGAAACTGAGAGCGCCTTTAAAAACATACCGATTTTGTGTTGTTTCATTTTCAATTGATGATAGCTTAAAACCACAAATGAACAACCCTTACAAACAGGTTTACTTTGACTTCTGAGGCCCCAGTCAGCAGGTTGCATCTGCTGTGTACATTCTTGATGGCAGAGTCCTGACAGGGCTCAGTGTGTCACATGCTGAGGGCAGATAGCCAGCATGCTGTGTCTTCTCCTTCTGCTTCCATTTCCTCCTTCTTCTGCTTCCTCTTCTTCCTCTCTCTGTCTCCGTCTCCTTGTCTTCTTAAATATCATGAGTTTTCAGTCATGAGGGTTTAGCCTGATGGGTTTATTATGTCTTTGCACAGGACTCAGATGAAGTTTCTGTGCTCTTCATACCTCCCCAAGAGGATCGAGCTCCAACAGGAGTCTCCACATAGAAGAATCCCATTCAGACCACAGCAGAACTCACTGCTCTCTGTATAGATCTTCACACTGTTCTCTTCAAAAATAAGCACTGGAATGTGCCTGCCAAGACTGTTTTCCCAGGCAGTTGTGCTAGGGTAGCCAGTGACAGAGGTGGCATTCCCTCCCGCCCTTCCGACACACTGTAGCAGGCAGTTCTCAGACAAATTTTGGAACAAACCCATCACACATCTCACTGCAAAACCTGGTGTGACACAAATTATAGTGATCATCATAGCCCACATATCCATTTTAGGAAGTCAGAGAAAAAGAGCAAATTAAATCTAAAACAAGCAGGATAAATATTTTAAAACTACAGGAGAAATCATGGAATTAAAAGCCATGAAGGATAAAATCATTGAAACCAAAATCTAGTCCTTTGAGAATCAGTAATTATCTAGGTGATCTAGAAAAGGTAAGACAGGAGACAAATTACCAACTTCAGAAATGAGAAAGAAAATTCTAACTATGGCCCCATGGATAGCAAACGATAACAGGAAAATGCTATGAAAACCTCTTCATCCCATGCTCTGATTCATTAAAGGAATTGAACAACTTCTTTAAAATGCAACCAACCAAAACACACTCAAAGATACAGAGGTGAAGTAAATGTCTCTATATCCATCAGATAGACTGAAACAGGATATTTAAATCTTCGAAAAAGAAATTTCTAGGCCCAGACAGACTCATTGATTATCTCTTAGATAGATCTTAGAAAGAAGCAAAATCAATTCTCCATAAGTTTATCCAAGACATATCAGAAAAATGAAAACTCCTTAACTCACCTTATAGGACTCACATTCCTGCCATAGTTTAGATAAATGTTCCACAAAGGCCCTTAAAGCAAAGTCTTGGTCCCCATCCTGTTATGCTGCAGGACTGTGTGAGAAACTTCAGGAGGCTCAAGGACAAGATGAGGCAGGAGTGGTGACAGTGGACATTCCTGTCCTGTTCCTGATTTTAGAAGAAAGGCTTGGCGATTTTTCAGATTTAATATGACACAGTTTGTTACTATCTTTTCTCTTACTGAGATAAAGTCTTTTCACACCTGCTTTCCTCAGATTATGTTCTTATCATGAATGAATGTTAGATTTTGACAAAGGCTTTTTCTGCAGCTATTGAGATGATCATATAATTTTTGTTCTTGCTTCTGTTTATGTGACATTAATATGATAATAAATATTTAAATAACATTTATTGACTTACATATGTCAAATTATCCTTGCATCCCTGGGATGGCATCTACTGGGTTAAAATGCATGATATTTTGTGTGATATTTTGCATTCCACCTGACAGTCTTCTTGAGGATTTTGCATCTATATTTATTAAACATTCATTGATGTTGAGTTCTTTTTTAGCTGGGTCCTTGTCTCATTTTGGAATCAGGGCAATTTTAGCTTCAAGGAATGACTTTAGAAGTACTCCTTCCCCTCAACTTGATTAAAGAACTTAATGATCATATCTTCTTTGAATTTCTTGCAGAATTCAGTGATGAATCTGTAAGAACCAGGGCTCTTCTTAGCTGGTAAGTTTTTATTACTGCCTCAATATCCCTTCTTGTTGTTCGATAATCAAGAGTGTTTTGTATCTTCTTGATTAAGTTTTACAATTCATATATATTAAGAAATCTATTCATTTCTGCTGAATTTTTCAATTACTTGAAGTACAAGTTTAATCCAAAGTACTTAGTAATAATCTGGATTTTGGTCACGTTCACTTAATTTCAGCTTTTTCATTTCTAATTGCATTCATGTTTTTTTTTTCTTTCTTTCTTTCCTGTTTTTGATAATATTAGCTTAGGTTTTTCTCTAGTTGGGTTACTTTTTCAGAGAACCAGCTCTTCAATGTACTGATTCTTTGTATTTGTCTTAGCCAAATTTTCACTAATTTCTGCTTGTATCTTTATAGTTTCCTTCTTTGTAATGGCTTTGGATTTGAATTGTTCTTGGCTTTCTAAGACTCTGAGGTGCATCAGTAAGTTGCTTATTTGGACTCGTTCTGTTTTCCTGATGTAGCCATTCACAGCTATAAACTTCTCTCTTAGAACAGCTTTCACTGTGGCCCAGAGGTTCTGCCAAATTGTGCTGGAACTATTGTTTGGTTCTAAGGAGTGTCTGATTTCTTCTATTATCCTTTCACTACTCAAGGGTGTGTTGCTCAGCCTCCCTTATCTGTTTAATTGCCATATTTCAGTGACCTAAGTACCTTAGCAATCTCTTTCTCTTCTTTGTAATAATTTCATATAATTCAGCTATTTATACTTCTGTCTTCTTTTCATCAATGCCCCATGAATCAACCATGCGGAAGCTGGGAGTCTTTGGAGGCATTTTGTTGCCATGTTTTCTCACAGTTTTATTGTTTTTTATGCTGATGTTTGTAGGTGGATTATAGTGGGAAGACTTTGCTGCTAGTGTAGAGAACTTTTAGTTGTTGTCTGCTTTTTAGTGATGCCCTCCAAGTGTGGCTAACTGTGGGTTTTGCCTCTTTGCTAAGATACAGACACCTCCATTAATTTTGGGGCGGGGCCTCACATAAAGTTCTCCAGAAATCTGTCAGGATCTGCTGAACTCAATTCCAGCACCCTCCACACCAAGCCTGCCCAGCTTCTCAGCTGGAAGAGTAAGACCCCAGTGTCTTCTCTAGCCTGAGTGTAAAATTCCCGGGGTCTCTGCCTAGCCCATGCTTCGCTGGAACTGTCTCCTGTCCTGTGTCCCCCCACATCCCCAGTGCTGAAAAGCTGACACAAGAGTCTCTGATGTAAGCTGTCCTGTGGTTCTTTGGAGCTCAGTCTTAAACAGTTAACCCCTTCCCCAAGTAGCACCTGGTTAAACACTCTCCTATATTGCAGTGCTGCACTAGATTCTCCTCCAGCTCCAGCTGCATTGTGGAAGGAAGGGTCCCTTTCAGATTAGACACCACACATTGCTATTGTAGCTCAAAACACCCCAGGTCCTTTTAGGGAGTGCAGTGCTGTTGGCCCAGTGTATAGTTCCACCCTGTAGGTACCACCCTCTTTCGGTTTACCTGTTTTAGCTGTGCAGGGTACCTTCCCGGGAGCCAGGGCTCCTTCCCTTACTGCTTCCTGCTTTTTTCTGCACTGTGTTCTATCTCACCAGTTTCTGTAGTGTGCCCATCAGATCCCTGCTGATTCCCAAATACCTACTTCACTTTTTCTTCACCAAGGTGTTTCCTTTTTCTCCCAGGGGTCTTAGTTCCAGGTCCTGAGATGTTATGTTTTCTACTCTGCCATTTTTCTATATCATATATATATGCATATATCACATGTGTCTTATATACAGTAGTATCTTGTTTCATCAACACTATTCTTTACAAACAATATAGTTAGCAAACAGAAATGCTTAGCAAAATTTTTCTTTTCTTTGCAAACTCTGCCTCAGGTGAGGAACACAACCACAGCCTTCTTTCCTGCACATACACAAACATTGCCATCTTTTCCAGACTTGTAGAACATAGTACAGTTGTGAACCAGGTTAGCACTGTGCATACACTCCAAAACCTTGGGTTGCAAGTAGCTTATGCTATGAGTGTTCTGCAAGATGAGCAAACATTTCTAATAAATTTAAACTTGATAAATGAGTTATCTTACAATACATGTACAGGACTAAATAATGCAAATGTCACATGATCATAACTAAGCCCATGTTCCTTCCTCACACACTGCAGAATTATAGGCCCGTGATCTCCTGACAGCAGGAAGTTATGGAGGAGAACTCATCTTCAGAGGACGAGGAGAAAAGACAGAGCAATCCCTCACTGCAAATGAGATTACAGATGTGCAAAATGGTGAAAGATTTTGTAGAAAAGCACCACCCAAATAAGGCTGGAGCAATACTGGCAATGAATTTGTTTCACTGAAACAGAAATGCAACGTCACACTTTTGCAAAATCCTCCAAATAAGGCAAAAACAAGTGTCATAGGAAAGGTTCCTTGTTAAAGTTGCACACACACACACACACACACACACACACACACACACAAAATACTCAGCTGAATGAATAGGTAACAGTAATTTCATTAGTGATAGTGAAAGTCATCCTACACTGTAGCCCTCCTCACTCTTGTATCCACATCAGCTATAGAGGTTTTCAAAGGTAAGTGCAGGTTAATTTGCTTATCTTTCTTTATATTTTGCATTTGCTTTATTTTTATTATATTACAGTATTGTGTTATAGTATTATAATCATTGTAATTATTTTTATATGAGCAATTTTAAGTTGTGGAACAAATCATCAGTTTACATAATTTCTTAAGGGGAAATTTTCTTTGCTATACAAGTGCTTTGGAATACAAGCACAGTTTCAGAACAAATTATGCTCACAAAAAAAGGATTAACGATACAAATATCTTATATATGTATAATAATTTAATGCAAAGAGACTAAATGTTTTTTACTCAATGCTGAGAACCAGTCAAGTACATACCATTTTCCCATTCCCATGTAACCTAGAACTGGAGGCCCTGGCTAGTTCTACACAATGAAGGAAGACAAACGAAAATGTATAAAAAGAAAAGGAGGAAATAGCATTCTTTTTAAAGATGACATTATTGTCTATATAGGTACACAAAATGCAATAAAAAGATATTTGAACAATTAGTGGATATTATAAATTCAATATTCAAAAATCAATTGTTTCCCTATATGCTAGATAAGAAAGAATATTAAATTTTAAAATAGCACTTTCAAAAGCACTAGTAAGATGAATCCTTGAGTACAAAACTAACCACGAGAATGATCTACATAGAAAACAGTGATGAAGTAAATCAAAGATCTAAATATATGGAGAGAGATTTTATGGTTACATATCTGAAAACTCAACATAGTGAGGATTATAATTCTTCCCAAATTGACAGACAGATTTAATATGAACTTTCATTTCCAAGAAGGACATCTGTGGATATCAACAAACTGTTTCTAACATTTATAAGTTATAAAATGGAGCACAATGCTAGAAAAAGAAGAAAAATGTCACAAGACTCACATTACACAATGTCAAAGTACACTGTAATGTTACAGAAATTAATAGCAAGATTTTGGGAGAAGACCAGACACTTGCAATGGTTGTTGCACTGTGTTAACTTGAGAAGCTTAGAAGTTTAATGAAGTGGCTCACTGGGGGTCTGGGTCCTCACTTTGTAAATATCCTGAGTCTGTGAAAGAGGAGTGTACAGAGACAGCATAATTGCTACACCCACTACAGGGCCGGTAGCCTGCTTACAATATAAGGGAGGAAAAGAGACTTGTTCTCCCACTTTCTGCTCTTGCTGCTTTGCCTGTCTTCTCCTACCATGAACTATTGCATTCACCATGCCACCTGCCTTGAAGCCAGCTGATGAGAGACTGAAAACACCTAAAACTGTGAACTAAATAAATCTTCCCTTCCTTAATTGTGGTTGTCAATTATTTCATATGAGCAATGAGAAAAAAGTAAGTAAGGCAGAATTTGGTACCAGAGAAGTGAGGTCTTTGCTATGACTATACCTGACCATTTGGCTCAACAGCCTTTGGGAGTGGTGGTGGCCACAGCAGGTTCTAGAATGGCAGAAGCATACAAACTTTGTTCTTCAGAATTGGATTCAGAGTGCCCAGTGATCCAAGTACTCAAGCTCTAGAGCCAAGAGAGAGACAAGCCTGGCTGTTCCTAGCAGCAGAGCTTGGCAACATCCACATAGTGCTGTTTCGAGGTACATACAGAATGCAAGAATTACAGGGTTAAAAAGACTTCAACCCAGATTTCATAATAAGGCCTGGGAAGCAGGCTGTGTGCTCCTAAGAAGGCAGTGTGGGAGGCTGTGTATGTGAATCAAAAGATGCAGTGGAGACCCCAGAAGTTTGGAAAATCCAGTAACATGGATCATCTAAAGAAATTTGCAAATAAGGAGCAAAACCATCCCATGAAAGAGGCCATGGGAGCTATAACCACCATAAGTACCACTGGATGGAGCTACACAAGCTTTTTGAAGCACACAATTTCCACAGATTGCCTCAAATAATGCACATGGAACTACAGGACTTAACGTTTCCACGGCTGGATTTTGGACTTGTTTGGTCCCAATCTTTGGTATGCCATTGTTTGTAAATTTTGGAATTAAAATGTTTATGTTGAGCCATTGTATTTTGGAAGTGTTGAACTTTGTAAAGGGGCTTACACAAATGTTAATTCAAACTACACTAGAGATGTAATACAAAATGAAAACTTATACTGCTAGATTACATTGTAGAAAACCTGGGGGTTTTTGATGAATTATAATCCATAAGTGAAAAGATGTTGGAACTGGTTAAATGTTTTAAATTTAAATTCTTTAAGTAATATTGTTAACAATATTATAACAATATATAATAACAATAATGAAAAGAGAGGCCTTATATTAGAAAAAATTCCAAATCACTGAGCAGATAAAATATATTTAAGCAAAGCATGCAAAATAATGAAAACCTTGTAAAACCATGAAATAAAAATTGTTTTAAATTTTTATCTGAACAAACAATTCATCAAAAAACAGCACAGATGAAAAACAGCCTTTAAATACATCTGCAATATCATTTGCTATTAGATCAATTAGATCAATGCAAAACAAACAATAAAGTCCCAGTGCACAGCCCCTGGAAGCTGAAATCCAGAATGTCACGGTAGTGATCACTGCCGGAGCCTGGGAAATAGGAGCACTCACTCATCAGGATGTGAGTGAACTCTCAGCCACTTTGGAAAGCACTTTAGCAGTTTCTCACAAAACCAAGCATACTTTTGCCATCATTTGGGTCCAGCTTTGCACAGCTAGTTTGTAACTTCATTCATTCAGAAACATGCACGTGAATGTTTATCTCAACTTCATCATAATCAAAACTTAGAAGAACCAAAATAGGTGAATAGATAGAGCTACACTTCCATGCCATAGGGAGAGATATTCTTCAGTGCTACAAATTGATGAGCAGTTACTCCATGAAAAGGCATGGCTGAATTTGAAATGCATGCTATGTTAAAGAGTTACCAACAACTCTATGATTTCATGTCTATGACTTTATAGAAAAGATTAAACTACAGGGAGGAAATCATATCAGTGGCTGTCTAGGCATCGGGTTGAGCAAGCAGTTAATTCAGAGAAGCACAAGTGAGTTTTTCCACTGATGTTACAATCTTGTATGATATTTAATGATAACCCATGCCACTGTGTATTTCTCAAAAGTCAGGGATTTTTACCACAAAAAAAAAAAAAATGAACCTTAAAGCCTGCAAAAAGTCAAAAACCAATCAAGGAAGCCAGTGGTCCAAATATGGAATACAGACTCTGATAAAATAAAAAAGAATCCAAATATATCACAAATGCAATATGCTGATGAGCATGGAAGAGCATTTGTGAATGCAGAAACAGTAGGACAACAGAAAAGGAAACTGCTTGTATACACTGTACCCTGGATGGTCATTCTTGCAGGCATCCAGGTTAACACACCAGAGCTCACTAGAGAGGCCTACCAGGGTGGAACAATATATTAACCAGTAACACATGATGGAGCTGGATTTCTCCATGCTGAATTTACAGATACAAGGGACGAAGGCTTCTGAGGTAATGGACAAGAGTCAATGACATCAGTCTGAGCTTGTGTCTAACTCACGTAAAAACAGACACACACAAAAAAGAGATTCATAAATACTGACAGATGATGTGCACATAAAGTTAAGGATGTGCATTTGTTTTTCTGAACTGTTTGGCTGGGAGGGCCATGATGCAGTGAACATGCCCAGCAACCAGGTCTTGGAGATCTTTACTGATTATTTTCTGCAGTAAAATGAATAAGGGCTCAATCTAGGCCTGAGAAATGGAATATGAGAGACAAGCATGGAGCACCACTTAGTACCAACGTAAGGAAATGCTGTGCTTTACAAACCTGCATACAGACACGAATG
Organism: Cavia porcellus; assembly: GCF_034190915.1. NCBI lineage: Eukaryota > Metazoa > Chordata > Mammalia > Rodentia > Caviidae > Cavia > Cavia porcellus. The sequence goes on from NW_026947497.1 coordinate 55,154,064, forward strand.
GGGCAAGTATGTCAAAGGGAGCAGAATCCTACCAAGAAGTTCCCCAGGACCATGGATGGAGGAATTCAAACAACAAAACAAGAAACTATCAAGGAATTATGATTTAGAGCGTAAAATACCCTGATCAGATACTGAAATAAATAAGTGATAAAATACATATACAAATAAAGCCAGAGACAGGTTCAGTACAGAAGAATGCCAGTTAATTGATGTGGACACTGTTCCTGCAAGGCTATGCAGCACAGATGCCAGCCCTCACGTAGGAACTGCAAATGCAGCCTCCTCCAAAGAATACAAGGAGGACAGGGGCAGAACAGTGACTGCAGTGGAGAAATTGTCAAGCACCGCCTCTGACAGGTGATAGGGTTAGTATCAGTAAGTAATGATGGAAGTCTATATCCTTTCAACATGATTTAATCCACACTGTGCTTTATCTCTGTGGGCTTTCTACAAAAAAAGAAAAAAATACATAATCCTTCTGGTATGCTTTATGGCTAGATCAAACCCAAAGCTTCATGCACTCCCATATGGGGCTTTGGGAGGTGACTGGGTCAGGGGGCTTAATCCACTGATGAGCCTTTAGCTAAATGTGTTTGGGGAGGTGAAGCCTGGTGGGAGGAGGTGGTCACTGGAAGGCACTTAGAAGCAAAGATTACCCTTTCTCCTTACTTGACCTCTCTGCTTCCCAAATGCCCTGCTAAGGACTGTTTCTCTTCTGCAATGCCCCTCTGCCATTTCCCCTGCCTTGGAGTCAGAAGACTGTGGACTGAAACCTCTACAAACTGTGAGCCACTTTAAAATACAGTTGTTTGTTGGCCATATATGCAACACTGAAGCATGGCGGTCCCCAAAACCAAAAGCAACCAGATCAAGCCACATGAAGAAGCTGCTTCCACCCAGAGAACACCCAGCCCCAAGATTATTTGAACCATGGGGCGCTAGGACAACTGGGTGTCCCCTGACATTAAGTTGCTAAAATGTATAAATAAACACCTCTGCAGTAAGGGGCAGTTCCTTTCCTCCCTTCTGGAGAGTAGAGGCTATACTTAACCCCAGCTTTATCTCTTCTCTAATTTCTCATCCTCTTGTCCTTTACCCAGGGAACCTCAAGGGCAGTCTGGGCCATGGCATTTGGTGGGAATTATGTCTCAGTGATATGAAAGTAAACTAAGACACCTAGTCTACTTAGGAAAAAGAAAATGTTAGAAAACCCAATGTGACTAAAAATTTGATCTCAAAATTGTCAGGAACACTGAAAATGAGGAGAGTCTGAGAAGTATTCCATGGGTACTGAAACATACTGGATTGGATTCTGGGATAACAAACAAATGCAACAAAGAGGTATGAATAAAATACAATTTCTGACTAATGCTAATATAGTAATACTAGTTCACAAATCATAATAAATCTTAGATGCTAAGTTAAGGTGCTAATAATTAGGTAAACTGCATATGAGTTATAATGTTTGTGCTATTTTTGTAATTTTTCAATAAATATATTAATTATCTAAAATAAAACAAATATTTAAAATAAATTACTTCACTGGTATCTTTAGAAGTTAAGCAGAAATTTAAACTTAACAGCATATACCTTTGATTTTCTAGAAACTAATTATTTCTATTCTCATTTCCAAGCTAAATATTAAACACAATAACTTAAGCCACAGGTTAAAAAAGTTTTGCTTTAGAAGTCTTTGTAGTTTTAATTAGGAAATTCAAACATGCATATTATTTTAGTTACTTTTCTTACTGCTGAGACAAAACCTCAGGCACTCACAAGCTAGAAGGGTAAAGTTTATCACAGCTCACAGTTTGTAGAGGTTTCAGTTCATACTCAGCCGGCTCCAAGGCTGTGGCATGACAGAGGGGCATAGCAGAGGCGAACATTCCATGATAAAGCAAGGGAAAGAAACTGAAGCAGCCAGCCTGCCTTTCCTGTCTCCTCTTAGTTCCAACCTGCTCCAAACCTATTCATTGGTGTCACCCAAAACCAGGGTGGTACTGCCAAGATCCACACTCAGAACCATGCTAATTCCAAATAGTGGACTAATGGGGTACCTCACAACCTTAATCCATATTCACACCCTGATCCAGCCAGCTCAGAAAAGCCCTGTTTACAAGTGCATTGGGAGAGGGAGACACAGAGACATGAGCCATAACACAAAGGCTTTATTCATTTTAAATTATTATAGCAGGCATATTCAAGGAGAATGGGACAGGAGGACAAGATCTCACCCTTTAAAGTGAGGAAATGTCCTGACTTGGAAAGTTTTCTCTTTTAACACAGTGGACTGTGTTGAATAACATCTCCCCACCCCACCTGGCACCAATTGAAGACCATTAGGAAGTGAATGCGATTTTACTAGGAAATAGCTTTTAAAATATAGTTGAATTCAGATATGGTCACATCCCATTAGGATGTGCCTTAAACCAGTAATTTACATCCTTTTAAGAGGAGAAAACATCCAGAGAGAGAGAGAGAGAGAGAGAGAGAGAGAGAATAGAAAGGGAGTTTCCATGCAACATCAGAGACAAAGCCATGCTACAAGCTAAGGAAAAGAAATACATGGCCATCAGATGCTTGCAGGAGTCAAGGGAAGACCCTCCTGAGAGCCTCCCAAGTTTAGTAGGCCCTTCCAAGGCTTGGATTTCAGACTGAAGCTTCCAGAACTGTGAAAGAATACATCATTCTAAGTCGCTCTGTGGTAATTTGTCATGGCATCTGTAGTGGAGTGGTAATCTGTGGTCCACTTAAATGACAACTGAACTGAATCAGTGTGGGGCTGAGCATAGATGGCCCACCTGAGAACTGTTGCCAGAATAAAAAGGAGACTTGGGGAGGAAAAAGAAGCACAGTGGGTTCTCCTAAGTGTTGTTGTTTGGAGCTGTTGGTTCTCCTGGAGGAGTTTCTCATGCTGGCTCCCCTGACATGAACTCAGCTGTTACCATGGGAAGATCTGATGACCTTGTCACTGAAAATGGCTGTGGTTCACTTTCAGGGAGCTCTGGCCCTTACTTTGAGCATTGCTTCCTGGCTTCAGAGGGGAAGATGGGTGCTGTTTAATCTCCAGGATTATCAAAGTGGCTTTCTAATATGTACTTGGCTGGCATCCTCAGAGGAGCTCAGGACCTCATTGTCACTGAGTGTTATGGTTTACAAACTGGTGGTCAACTTAATGCCAGCTGGATTACATCAGCACGGTGCTGAGGATAGGTATCCCACCTAAAAAGATTGCCAGAATAAACAGAAAAGTAAAAGGAAAAGCTATTGCATTTGAAGCATTGAGGCATTGTGGGTTCTCCTATGTGTTGATGTTTGAACTGTTGGTTCTCCTGGAGAAGCTCACATTGAGCACTGCTTCCTGGCTCCAGAGGGAAAAACGTGTGCCACTTGGTCTCCAAGATAAACTCATCACACTGGATTCCTGGCATGTACTCGACGGTGCTTATCATCGGAGGAGCTCAGGGCCTCTGTGTCACTGAGGATGGTTGTGGTGCTTTTCAAGACAGCCCTGGTCTTTGTTGTGAATGTGACTTCGGGGCTCCAGCATAAAACCCTCATCTCACCAGCACAGCTCCTTCACCCCACTGGCATAGACTTTCTGGCTTCCACCACTGACCTTTGGGCCTTCCTGAGTGGATCCATAAAAGAGACTGGCATGAGTCCTTCTTGTGGGTTCTGGACCTCCAGTTGGACTCCTGAGAGACATTGTCATGAGCTCTGAGTTTTCATCTTGACTCATGTGGGACACTGCTGTGAGATTTAGGCCACTGGCTAAATATTCTATGTCTTTGGTGTTGTGGATACATTTCCTATAGTTTCTTGTGTTAACTCTGGGTGACCATCACAAAACAATATTATAAACTCCATGTCCTGACTCTAATTGTTCTCTGCACAAACACTGACTATAACACCGAGGATGGATGTGGTACTTTTCAGGGGAGCCCTGATCCTTATTTTGAGTGCTGCTTCTTGACTCCAATGCAGAACTTTCAACCTGTTAGCATAGATCCTTCACCCCACTGGCACACACTTTCTAGCTTCACCACTGACCGTTGGGCCTTCCCAGCACAGATCAGTGGGATGGACTTGCATGAGTTATGGTCCTGAGCCCTAGGTTTTCAGCTGAACTCATGAAGGTTATTACTATGGATCCAGGCCACTGGCTGAATTTTCTAGGATTTTCATGTTGTGGACAGATTTCTGGTCACATAGGTGACTCCTCGGGTGATCATTCTAAACAATATTATAAATTCTGTGTCATGTATGTAATTGTTATCCTTGCAACTCCTGACTAAACAGGGTCCATTCAGATTTGCAAAGCAGACCACACACCACGGTACAAGGATGCATCTGAGAGCTAATTGTGAGGGTGGGTTAATTTATCCTGAAGCTGCACCAGGATGTGGAGGGGCACCAGAGCACTGAAATGAATTTGGACTTCTAAACCTCGGACCACTCTCCCTGAGCGTGATCCTCCCTTCCCAGGTCTGTCTCACTCTCTTATCTCTGACTAGCAAATTGTGCTATTTAGATGAGGCACTTCCACTTAATTAAAAATTCTTTTCATAAGTGAAATTTTCTCTAGGCCCAAGAGCCCAATTCCAGCTTGTTAACCTCATTATGTCCAAGAGATCAGTTTGCTGGAATCCAAAGCTCCACTCATTTACTTTCCTGACAAGATACAGAAATGTTTACTTTCCTGACAAGATCCAGACAAGAGCATAGAAGATTCTGGTCTCATTAATCATTTTATCGAAAGCTAATATGGCTGAGAAAATGATGCTTTTTTTCCTGCTAGAGCACAGAAAGGCTTTCTCTGTCCCAGGCTGCCTGAAATGATCTGCTATTTCTCAGACACATACCACACTCCAGTTACTCCATGCTACTCTGCAGGGGAAAGGTCAGGCCTCACTTCCAGTGCTGAGGAAACAAGCCTTGGGAAGAGCCCTGCCTTCCTCACAGTCATTCCAGTCCCTGGTCTGAAGGACAGTGAGACCTATTAAGAAAAATAGGAGAGAAATGAGTCTTTAACTGGGAAGCGAAAAAGAGCTTTTTCAGCAAGTTATTGAGTTCATACAGTAAAAAAGTGATTTAACAGGTTGGGTGAGGCAGAATCACTGCAAAATAAAAATTTTCTATTCTAAAGGCCAGGAGAGGAAGAGAAACTTCATTCTAAAATAAATGTGTGCAAGTTCCAGAGCAGACTTTGATTGCCTGTGAAGCCAGAAACTATGAAAGGTAAATAATAAGGTGACATTAAGATTCCTGGGAATGCAGGTCATTATTTTTACCGAAAACTAACTGCCCTGACCTGTGCAGCATTTCTCCCTTGACAGCTCTGGGAGAAATAAGACTGGCACTAACAAAATAAGATTTGACAAATGAATGATGCACTCACAAACTCCAATTTCCCTAGATAACAACCCTGTTTTTGCTCTCCAAATCTTTTCTGAATTACTTATAACAATCCATAAAACAATTCCATCTCCAATCTGTTCTGTGGTCCAACATTTATTTGGTATTTGAAGATAGTAGAAATCAAAGTAAGCCACAGATGCTCAGCAGTAAGACACAGACAGTATGCACCAGTGAACACTCGCCATGATGTCTGGGCAAGTCTGGGAGCAGAACTCCTCTGACTGTGTGGCAGAAATCAGTGCAAGTAGCAAGGATTACATCTAGCCAGGGAATTGGATAGAGTCATTTTTCCCAATCTTGTCAGTCATCCACTCCCTGGTTTTGTGTCAGTTGGGGCCACCAGGAAATATTTTCTCAGCAGGAAGTTTGTTCACAGGCTTGCAGGTATGCTTATTGCAGTGGTATAGACCTGGACTGTTTCACCTAAGGCTGCGGGACAGCTATGCTCCCCATCTTGGTGTTACTGGGAGCTCTGGAACTCTTGAGGAAGCAAATCTAGTGAGTGACCATAAAGCCATCAAGAGGGCTGGACATTCTTTGGAGGATCCTTGGGCCCTCCTCTCCCTATGTCACATTGCTTCCAGCCTTGAGCAGAGTGGTTTTGTATTGCCATGCAGTACTGTCATCTCTGCCCTGCCATGGCAAAGGTGGGCAAAGACACGGAAATGCAGGAGTTGGAAGCAGATTTAGTTTACATCATGGGCACTGATCAGGATCATTCCCAGAATATCAAGGCCTAATCTCTGGTGATCTAGGGCTTATGTGGGATACGCAGGTAGGAAGTGCAGAGGTTGAATGGCTTTTCAATTAGGGACTGGTTCTTACACTGTGCCTCACAGTGTCCAGCAGTTTCTAGGAGACAGAAGCAACTGGAACAGGAACTAAGACCTGGGCAACTAAGAAACTAAAGTGTCTGGCTGGGGTGGGGCTGGGGGATCTTCTGCTATAGTATAAGCCTAACAGACAGGGTACCACTCGCAGACTGGACCCGCGGAGACAGTGAATTGTGTTCTTCTTCTTGAAAGCTAATCACCTTGAGTATTTGTCACAGGAACAGGAGGCTAACATACTCTCCCTCCCAGGGGAAACCAGAAGTAGATCCAGAGAGACTATAGTGCAAGCGATGCAGAAGGAGCATGGAGCTCTGGTGTGTTTCGAGCAGTGACCTCAGCCCATGTAAGGATCTTTGGAGCAGATGTGGGCCCTCAAAGACATCCAAGAAAGAGCAGGGAGCAGCCTGTGCAGCCCTATGATGAGCGTACTGGGGTGCTGGCTTCCTCTGGTCCTGGCTTAACCTGAAGGGCAACCCAGAGGGAAGGTTGGCCTGTGCTCTTTGCAGCAGTCTGAGACCCGAGTCCCAGTCTAGAAGGGAATCTGGGGTGCAGAGCCCTTTGGCATCCACCATGACTTCTGGGACTTTTGGGACCAGCTTTTGGGACTTTCTCTATCCCTCTTCATGCTGCTCCTGACTGCTGCTCAACTATCCTACAGCACTGGGCTACTAACTCTCCCCTCCCCATGAAACTCCCCACTAAAGCTGTTCACCCCAGGGTACGGAGCCAGTGCAGAGCTAAGGAAAGGCTCCTACCTGCAGATGGAGGAGCAGACTGCCCTAAAAGACCCCCAGTGCAGCTTAGAACCCCTCTGCACCTTCCACTTCACACCACCTGGAATTCCTGCCACCCTCACTGTATTCTTTCCCTCTCTGGCAAAACAGGTGGGAGCACCCTGCCCAGGTCTCCTTTTGGTCCTGAGAAAAAAGGGGTGGGGCGCAGACCTGCTGTGAGGGCTACAGCCAAGTCACAGGTTGCCTCAGGGCCACACTGGAACCTGTCTCCCCCAGTGTCTCTGTCCATAGGGCCTCTCCTGGCCTGGGGATGGGATGGTCAGGTACTAGAAATGCAGCCTAGGACTCTGGTCAGTCATGTCTGGAGAGCAATTTCTCGTCTCTAGCAGACCTCTGGCCCTGGTGAAGCAGGGTCCAGCAAAGTAACCTCAGGTGACAGGAGATTCACCCCTGCCTGTGGCTTTGTGTGCTAACCAGCACCAAGGCCAATAGCCCTACCCTAGGCCCAAGGAAGATGGAGCTTAAAACCTCCCAGCCCGAGATCCCCATCTGGGCTCTTCCTGGTGCTTGTGTTCTCTGCACTGGCTGCCGAGTCTCCCAAGGGGTCCGGATGGAGTTCTCTGCAGTAGTAGCTTGCAGATTTCAGGCTCTCACCTCTGCACTCTGTGAAGAAGTTTTCTGCAATCACCTCCCAAATAAAACCCTTCAGGCAGATCCAGGTAGGAGGGTCTGTTTAGGGTGGCCCAGGAAGCCAGGTACACACCAAATAGTATCCAAACAAACACCCACACCCATTTGAGAAGAAAGCTTAGAAGAAAGCATGGCAAGGGGGGAATAAGATCAATGTACAGATAAGGGCACTCTAAAGAGAGGATGGAAAGGGTGAAGTAAAAACAGGAACAAAAAGTACGACCCTGGAGGAAAACCCCATCCTTTCAGAGGACCCATAGCTGACATGAATTTCTTCCTCCTACTGCCTCAGTTCAGAGCCAGCACCTCCTCAGGTGGGCACAGGAACAAGGTGGAAAGCATGGCCACAGAAAGCAGTTCAAAAGTTTCCAGTAGCTTGAAAAGTGTTTGTGCATATTTCAGGGATGAAAGGGCAGACGTAGGTGGCAAAAACCTGTACCATATCGGTGTCCAGCCCCGAACCCTCACTGCAGTCCTACCCTCATCCTCTCTCTCAGAAAATCGTCCCTTGTGAGGTGACACCCACTTCCCTCCATGGCAGCTGAAGACAGTGGACCCTGCATCCTGCCCTGCCCACATTTCCCAGCTCCTGACTTTTCCCACAGCTGTGCTTACCTCCACCAACTACAGGGACCTTCACAGACCTCAGTGAATGCTGTTTGCTTAAGGAAGCACATCCAGGGTATAAACCAAGGGCCTGGATTGGCAGGTTGTCCCTAGAGGAGAAAGGAACACTTGGGATGGGTTACACAAGCATGGCGGGGAGCTGGTCCCTGGGGCACTGCTGTATTAGAGGATTTAGGGGCCCTGGTTCTTGTCAATGGCCAGCTTTGGCCATTGGCTCTTCCTGATGTGTTCCTTACAGTCCTGATTTTATTTTCCCAAACAGTACAGGATTTTAAATTATAAATTCATATATTTTGTATTTTCCCTAGATTTAAAACTATATATTTTTATAATTCTAAAATTAAATATTATGTTTATAAACATGACCTATATTTCAAATGTTTCATAGCTTCATATTTTATGAATATATCCAACATTATACAGCACATTAAAAGAAAATGAAACCACTTATCTCACTTATGGTTTATTTTAATTTCATAAATGCAGAGCCCATGGAGAAGACACTGTTAAGCATACCGATGAATTACAGTGTGAAAATACTGAGAAAGTTCATTTCAGTTACTTATTCAGGGATCAAACTAACAAGATTATCACAGTAAAAGTTTTCAAAAGAGTAATTTTCAATATATTCTCATTTAAGAAAATCAAATTTTTTAAAGAAAATCAATTTTTTTTAAAAAAACAAATTTTATATGGACTATTTTAAACATAGAAAAACAGAGAGTCTGTCTAAAATTAGAGGTGATGTGAACTGATCTGAGACAACTTCTCTGTTTTGATTATCTGCGTGGTTTGTCATGGAATGGGAAAGCAAAGATTATTTGGGTGGCTATGTTTATCATAATTTTTAAAGAGTTTAATTTCATGTATCTGAAGGGACATATCTGTATTGCTTCAAAGTCTTGGATCTACTGATTTAAGCACATCAATGATCAACAATATTATAGTAAGAGACCTAAGTATGCAGGATCTGAGCGGGTCTGACCAATAAATGATTAAACCCAGAAAGAAATCCAGCCCTGTGATCTGCGTGTGTGTCCCCCCCCCCAAGCCACATGCCTATGCAAGGCAAAGGCCTAGTGGTTGGCACTGGTGCCTGTAAACAAGCAGCCCTGGAGAGACACCCCAGCATGGACGCACCCAGCTGACAGTCACTGTCACAACAGCACCTTGGTCCTGGACTTCCTGACTTCAGAATGGTGGAAAGGGAAACGAATGTTTGCTCTTCACAAACCACTGAGTTCATGGTATCTTGTTACACATTGCTCTGAAGGAGCTAATACAAGCTGCTAGAGGGAGATCTGATTAATATTCACGGAAACAGAATTCACTCGTTATTTTTTGTTTTAAAACAAAAAGCACTAATACTCTTTTTGTCTTAGCCTCCCCCTAGAGAGGAAAGAGTGAGTTTTATAGTAGACATCACTGCAACATGGTCTCTGTTGGTCACAGTAACGGTGAACTATCAGAAGGCAGAGCCGCTTCAATTTTGGATCTGACACGTGACTTCCCAAACCTCATGCTGTAGAAGGCAGCTTTTGACATCCAGCTGAAGAACAGAATGGTTTTACTTGGGCAGAGATGAGGTTTATTGGAGAACTTGTTATGCAGAAGGGGTCGGCACAGAGGAAGCCCTTGTGAGTGCTGAGCCCCGCAGTGTCCAGGGGTCCTCACTTGAGATGAGTCCACCCTGAAGCCATCAGGGACAAGGCACTTCTTGGCCACCATCTCCGCATTCATCAGTGCTGAACTCAGTGAACACAACCCCCTCCCCCCCCGCATTTCTTTAAGATGTGGATCTTCTGGTGCCCAGCGAACTTGAACTTGGCCCTGCACAGAGCCAAGTGCACAGTCTTGTTCTGCAGCTTGTGCAGACGGTTGTGATGACCTGTCCAGTGTGAGCCCTCGCTACTGTGCCCTGGGGCTTCCTGAAGGCACCCAAACACCTATATGGGGCCTGGGCTGGGGACAGCACAAAGTGAAATCTGTAAACATCTGCCTGGAGCTGTGTCACCAGCACCCCTCAAGGCCATGCTCTAGCAGCAGGCCACATCCCCTGCCCAGGAAGCCTTGATCTCCACGTTGCACAGAGGACGTCCACCAGTAAAGGAATCCAGTCAGCTTGTGGGCTTCATAGAACAGAATTCTAAGACTGTTTCCCCACAGCCTTCAGAAAAGACCCCTCAGGCCTGTTTAACAGGTCCTAGGAGAGCTTTCCCCAGCTACACACTCTGCACCTGTGCTCATCGCTGGCCGCAAACACTGCTCAGTAGGGCAGTGCTGGGCTGCTGGGAGGTCGCACTTCCTTAGGTGTCCTCCCTAAAGCGCTCTTTACTTTCCTTCACTCAAAGCCCAGCTCCGATTTCGTACCTTACACTGAACCCCCAACTGTCACCTTCCTCTGCCCCTGCCTGGTCGTCTCCCCAGTCCCCTGATCCAACAGCGATCTATTTCAGGCATCCTGTGCAGACTGCAGGCATCTTGTGGCAGGTGCCACAGCCCCCTTTCAGGTCTCAGATACCCAGCTTGGGAACTGAACAACACCAGGTCTTGATGTAGCTTCATTTTACAAATGAATGGGTAAATGTCATATCGCTCTGTAAGAATCATGTTCTGAAAAACAGGATCAAATTATTGGAAGAGTCAGAGTGACAAGGGACTGAGAAAGTATCTTAGGCATGCAGAATGCCAAAATCTAAAATTAGAATTGTCTTTGTCACTAAATCATTCCTATCTACACATGATGCCTATTTTTTTTCATTTTCTAAATAAGTTATTGATGTATTGAACTATGCTTGCACTAGCAGACGTGGCAGGTTTACCTTCTTCTGGAATAAATATGCTGTGTGGAGGTGGGATTTAATGACTGCTAATAGCACATGATAAGGTAAGCACAAAACGTGACTAACTCTAGAATGAGATGCTGTGCCTGTTCTGTGTGGTGCAGGCTGCCCTGGGCGGCTGCAGCAGCCCACACTCTCCTGGGCTCTCTCGCCGGGATGCCGGGCAGCTGCTGTCCATGGAGGGTTAGCCGCTGTCCGCAGAAGCCCCTTCGAGAGATTTTACCTGCACTCCCATGTCTCACTATTCTTTTACCTCCTATATTCTATTTTTCTATTTTCTCCCTTCTATCAATGATTTTTCAACTCAAGCTATTTGGCTGTGTTTTTTATTATCCCAGTGAGCTAGCTTTTACAGGTAGAAAAAGTTGCTCGCAATTATAATAAGAGAACACAAGTCACTAAACGTGACAACGCCTGCCCTGGAGGAGCAGACAAACATTTACAGCCTGCCCTGGTTTGCTTTTATCACTTATTCAAAGCATTTCTAGGTAATACTTTAAAAGCTAAGTTATTGCCAGGAAACTGGTTATTTGCCTAAATTTTTTTGTGTGTGGAAAAGGTTCAAAAAGCATAGATTTTGTGTAATCAGGAGAATGCTTTTGCCACCATTGCAGTGTCTTCATTATCACCAACGGAACATCCTATAAATTATTAATACTAAGTTCAGCAGCTGGACAACCCTTGTCTCTCTGCACTGAAGACAGTTCTCAGGAAAACAAACAGCAGGCAAGAAGAATCTTGGTTTAGTAATTTAGATGAATCCCATAATGCTGAAAAGGGCAGATTCAGAGACGGGTCATACAAACTGTGGATTGGAAGGACGCCTGGAGAGGGGGACTGCCATGCAAGGAGTTTGCTTAAGGAATATTTGGATCACCAGGCTGGAGATGGGTAGGAACTTGAAGGAACGCAGTAGAAGCTGGAAATATGAATAAATTGTGACTATATTAACATAACATGTGACTACATTCATTTTAATTCTGATGAAATTTAAGTAAGCTTCACCATTAGCTCCCAAGCTACAGTAGCTGTGTGTCACATGCTTTGCTCATGGCCACAGTGTAGGGCAGCAGGTGAAATTGCCACATCTGCATAGCACAGCTGGCCAGGACTGCCCACCAAAGCCTAGGACACAGGAGGCCAATAACAGGCAGAGGCCACATCCACACAGAGGCAGCTGGGAACCTGGTGCCCCGCCCTCCACAGGAAAATGCCAAAACAACAGCAAAATCCCTGGCCAGAGTGTCCCACAGAGGGCACCAGAGAGCAGAGTTGTCACCAGACAGAAGATGCACAGGCGCAGCAAAGAGAGGAGCCCAGAAGACAGAGTCTGCTGCCCTTTCTCTCCAGTGAAATCAGCACAGAGCCAAACCACAGGCACTCAGCCCAGCAAGGAGGGGAAGAGGATACCCTCGGTGCCCCCGCCCACGGGTACCCTGCTTCTGGGGAGGTCAGGAGCCAGCACAGGGCCCAAGCCCGGTTTGTGGAGCTGCAGGAAGATCCACACCACTGTGCAGGCTGGGAATGGCCCTGCAGTGAGCCACCCCAGTCCTGGGTCCAGCTGCGCAGTGCCATCTTGGACTCTTGGTTTTCAGTTGGCTTTTCTCGTTCAGGCTTGTATATATTATTCTATTCTTCTTTGGACTGTATGGTGATATACATTAATATATTATCTCATTTTCTCTTTAACTGCAATGGAATAAAACTGGAAATCAACAGTGTGAACTTTAGAAATTGTGCAGAACTACAACACTCTCTTGAGTATCTAGTGAACCAATGAAGAAATCAAAAGTGAAACGTTTAAATGTCAAAATATACATGAAAATAGAAACACAATGTACCATACCATATGGCATACAACACAAGCAATATTAAAAGGGAAGTTAACAGGAATAAAAGCTTATAAAATGGAAATATTTCAAATGACTTAAAATTGATGCTGAAGGAACTAGAAAAGCAAGAACAAACCAAACTCAAACCTGGTAAAAGAAAATAAATAACAAAGATCACAACAAAAGCAAACAAAACTGAGATTTAGAAAATATTAAAGATTAATGAAATGAAGAATTGTCTTTTGAAAGGGTTAATAAAATCAACAAATCTTTACTAGGAAAAAAAGAGAAATGACCCAAAGAAATGAAATCAGAAATGAAGGAGACAAGTAGTTGCCCAGAAACACGATCCATTTTGAGGGTCGACTATGAACAGCTACCTGCCCACAAACTACAGTGATGAGCACACTTCAAAGGCATCGTGTTTACATCAGATCACAGAAACAGGTGCACTTCTGAAAATCAGCCTTGAAGACGGCAAGTAGGTGCAGATAATAGCAAGTGATGGCATGTATCGCTAATAAAAACTCTCTGAACAGGGAGTAGCATAGGACCAGATGGCTCTGCTACTGAATTTTACCAAACATTTAAAGAACTAAAACAAATTTCCCTCAAACTAGTCCAAGCAATTAAAAGACCAGCAGATAGTCCAGACTCATAAAGACCATCACTGCCCGGACCAAAAATTCAGATGCTGCACAACAAAAAAGAAACCACAGGTATCATCCCAGATGAGCACACACACAAGATTTCCTGGCAAGTAGAGGTTACAAAAGAAAAACCTGGTGAGGAAAAGTCCGTCAAACTAAAAGCTTCTACGTTAGCAAAGGAAATTGGCAACAGATTGAAGGACTAAGCTATGGAATGGGGAAAATTTACAAAGTATTCATATTCAAGAAATTTTAGATATATAAGTTTCTTATATGTTTAGCTATATAAGGAACTCATTCAGTAGCAAACAATAATAATAATCATAGTATAAAATAGACAAATGGCCCAAGTAAGCACTTCTCAAAAGAAGAAACACAAATGACCAGCAACTATATGAGAAACTGTTCCAACATCATCAATCAGGGAAATGAAAATCAAAACTACAGTGAGACATTTCATACTAATTAGAATGAATATTATCAAAAATACCAGAGACAGACAGAAGGAAAGAAAGAAAAAGCAAAAAGGAAGAGAGAAAGAAAGAAAGAAGAGAAAAAGGAAGGAGAGTAAATGGAAAGGAAAGAGAAAGTAAGGGAATGGAAACGACAGAAGGGGAGCAAAGTTCCAAATCCTAGGAGGGGAAGTGTGAAGTAGTGTGGTCATCATGGAAATTACTAGAATGGACTCTCATGAAAAACTGAAATAAAATTACCACGATGCAACAATCTCACTATTGATATATATTTATATAGTACGTGAAGGGCCTCATATTTACCGCAGCACTGGTGAAAATATCTAAGATATATGACCAACTTAAATGTCCATGGACAAATAAAGGAGAAATAAAAGGTGTCATAAATGGGGTGGGATATATTTTAACAACAAAGAACAATAATATTTGCATTTGCAGCAATATGGATGGAGCCAGAGGACACAAATGCCATGTCTTCTCACTCCTCTGTGGAGCTGATGGGACCCTAGAGAAGAAGGTGGTCCCCAGGCTCTGAAGGGTGTGGCAGAAGTAGGGGTGGAGAAGCAGAAATGGGGATGGGGCACAGCTGGGTGGCTGGAATGCTTTTGACCCTCTGTAGCCCAGTAAGGTAAGCATGGGGGGCAACAACTGCACATTTCAAAAGAGGTAGCAGGAAGGTCTCTAATCACCCTCAGCAGGAAGGACTCTCAATATTCTCAACAGCGAGAGATGACAGATGTTCAGGGTGATGAACAGGCAGCTCCCCTGTGCTGAGCATTACCCATTGTACACATCTATGCAAGTATCATAGTGCTCTCCTTAAACTTGTACAACTGACAGGTATCAATTTCAGTTTTAACCACTATGTAGCTTCCAGGTAATTATAAAACAATGTACTTTGAAAACTCAACATCTAGTGAAGGTTTCCACTGGAACTTAAGGGGAATTTCAGGTTAGAAGTAATACCCAGTAACCTACACATCTTCAAATAGCTAAGAGCAGTAGTTTGAATGCATTCCTTATGTATTTTCGTAACCTTTTAAAAGGGAGAAATAATCTAACTTAACCTATTAACTAAAACTTTAAAAATAATATTTTCCTATTGTAAATAATTTTATTTGGAAAAAAAAGTAACATAAGGTTGGGCCAAGAAGAAAATCTAAGAACTGGACTTTATTTTGCATTTGTTTGGTTAAATAACACTTTAACACTTTCTTTGGTGACTTGGGCTTTCTAAGCTTTCAGAACAATATCAGTTTATTCAGAATAAATGCTAATTCAGGGACAGAAGCAGAGTTATTTGTTATTCTTTTTTTTTTTTTTTTTTTTTTTGTCTTGTTCGTTTTTATCGGTACCGGGGATCAAACTCACGACTGCCTGGTAGCAAGGCAGGCGCTTATGCTGCTGAGCTAAATCCCCAGCCCCTATTTGTTATTCATGATCAGAGTAAATAATCCAAAATTTATTATTAAAGGAAAGACATTGTTCATTACTTCTTATATCTTTATGAAATTTTATATTCTTTTACTTTTGCTCTTGGAGAAAATAACTCTGAAGACAATATTTTCAATACAAAAAGACAAATATTATCAGGAGAGCAGTTTTATTCCACAGAACAGAACAAGAGACAGCAGAAGATACTGGAGGTCCACCCCTGTTCCTGATAGCTCCTCCCAATGAAACAGAGTCATCTCCTCTCCCAAGGCTCTCCATTCTCTCATGGGTCAGTGCCTTGTCAGAGCTAAATGATGATCACCTTCAAACAGTGACCTCACATCCAGAATGCTACTGTCCACTTCCCAGGAGACCTAACCAGCCACTCCCATGCCCTTTCCCAAAGATCCTATGGATGCCTCGAATCAAGTGAATGTCACCTTCTGAGATGCCACAGTCAATAAATTATATATGCAAATCAATATAATCTCATAAAATTTCTTAAAGCTATAATAGCTTTAGAAATAGTACAATTTTTTTTTCTTAAAAAAAGAATCCCAAGGCCCTTAAATTCATTCTGATTAACAAGTACATAAAGGTAGTTAATGCTGTGGACCTGAGCGGATTGTATGCTGGTGCCAATGCTTTCAGGTATTGTCTATGCTGTCTACAAGAGCTGCTTTTCCTCCCATCTTGGGTAATGCATTTGTGCAGTAAGGGGTGGGTGATGCCACCATCTTTCCCACATACTCTGTCTTCCAAGATTGAGGTGAATAGGAATGGAACAGCCCCAATCCTGCCATACCCAGTTTGGGACTCGGGGTCATCTTTGATGCCCTGCCCCCCCCCCCCGTGCACTTTATGGTACTGCAACTGTCTTTAAGCCCCTTTTTCTAATTGTGCTATTACTTCCTGAAATTCAGGACTTGCTTTGGAACTCAGAGTCTAGCACTGGCTCTCCTCAGAAAGTTGCTAAACATTTGTTGATTTAACTAGTGTAGTTTCAGAAATAAATGAGAAAGTCCCACCTACACAGCAGTGAGGAAACAGGCAAAATCCATTTACATCCAACAGTGTCACATTATCACAAAGGCACATGGCTCAGCTCTCCCTGTCCTCATAGGAGGATACCTGCCCTGAAGGCTGGAATGAGTGCTATCCAGCCAGCAAAGGAAAGGGAGGAGAAGCAGTGAGACTCCTGGCTGTGCTTGAGAGACAGAAGGGTTGCCTGTAGCCAAGGCATGTATGCAGAGAGGATAATATTCAAAATGAGCCAAAAGTGAGGCTGTGGATGGACGGTGGGTGAGGATGTCAGACCTTACCATTGAAGATTAGAGTGAGTAGTGAAGAACTTGGAGCTGCCTCTCAAAGGTCATTCTGGGATCATTCTTGGAGCTGGCGTTGATGCACAAGAGGCTGTGGTGCCAAAGGTGATGGCAGCCAAGTCCCAGAAATGCCCACAAGATGAAGGAGAGCACGAGGAGTGCAGAGACCACTGGCTGAGAGAGAGAGTTCAAAGGTGGACGTGATCGGTCTCAGTCTCTGATTAGTGATGAACAATGGACAAATGTTGTTTAAAGGTCAGAAATTTACAATCCTGTATGTTTTCTCACTGTCCTGTAGGTGAGATTTGTGGTTTATTTTTTTTCTAACCTTCCAGTATAAATTCCTTTCATCTCACACCAACTCATATGCAGAATGGATCAACACTCACAGTATTGATTTCATTAACTCATTAGCTACTGTTATTACAAGATTAACTCTGAAATTTTTAAAATGAGATTGAGAAATGCACATAATTAATAGTAACTACCACAGATTTTTCCATTGGGAAAAGTATGTTCTTTATTATAAACCAACCATCATTTAGACAAATTCTTTTATTTAATTAAAGGATTAATGCACACTATCATCTGCTAGATCACTGCAAAATAATTCATTTGGGAAGGAATTCTTCAGAAAATTTGATCCATATGATGAATTTATAAATCAATTTATTAAAATCTATATATGAAATAATCTTAGGAAATTATTTGAGTTCTATAACTCTTGGGCTCAAATTAATTTGTTAATTAGTATTAACATAGACAAACTATGAATTGGGCCAAATTTATCTGTGACTCCCCTTCCCCTGGCATACCTTCCAGAAAGCCATAGGTCTTTCAGTTGAGCTAAGTCCCCGGCTACACAGAGACTCCAAGACGTAGGGAGCCCCCTTCCCTCTCCTAGATAACTCACAGGCAGCAAACATGGAAAGGGTCATCAGATCTGCTCCAATTAATGGCATCACTTTTTCAAGTTGTTTAACATTTCCATTTCTTTTCTAGAAGACAGAAACAATGTCTATATGCCTTCCAGATATGGTATGGGATTTAAATAAAATTAAACATATTTAAAATGCTACATATTACTGGATAGTCTAGTAACTTTCCCAAGAAGTATTTACTGGTATAACATTTATTAGCCACACTGCATTAGGATATTATTCTTGGAAGGCCCTATAATATAAAAATTAATCAACAATGACAGGTGAAACACTGATTCTGTAAAGTTGAGCAATCTCAATTGTTAGTGAACAGGTAAATATTTGCAATGAATTTACACCTGTAGCTACCACTTAACCCAGAGTTTGTCATCTCTGTAGTGTCCATTTTCATAACTGTTATAACTCCAGAAAGTGAGAATCCACACAAGCCATTCTTAGAAAACACTGGTTAAACAAAATTCCCAGGAATTTGTTACTCTATTGATCCTCCCAATCTTCTAATATGACCATATGGACTGTAATGACAATATTAGGGGGAAATTACTTAAGAAACCAATTGGCAAACCTGAGTAATTTCCAGAGCTTGGGTTCTCTGAGACATACTTGGGAAACCTTCAGGTCCAAGAGACTGACCACAGTGGTAAAATTTGATACGTGATCTATTGTTTTCACATTTCTTCATGCTTCTAGGTCACTTCAAAATTAGTTTTCCAATTTGTAGGCTACAACATATAAATATCTACATTAAGACTTCCTAAAAATCTAGTCAAATTCTTAGTCATAAAATTAGCATCTCTCAAAAATCGTATGTCTTCCTTTGGTTTTCTCTGCAAACTACCTGATATTTAGGGTTTGTTTAAAGGGCTTATACTTGCTTCCCTCTCTCCTTAGTTCTCCACAAACCATCCTAATCTGCGCGGCTGTAAGATGCTAATCCTTACATTATTTCCCCAGCAATAAGCTTCTAATTATATCCAGGTAATCAAGACCAATATCTGTACATGATTTCTCCTGGGAACAGCATGCAACGAATTCAGTAATTGAAATGCTTGGCTTGGAATTTATCAGCAACTGCCTTAAATACTTTCTGAAATTAAGAGTGGTAGCCAGTAGCAACCTCAGTGCCAGTTAATATGCATGGTGCTTTCAAGCTGAAGACCAAACTGAGATCGCTTACAGGGAACAAAATGGAAGAAGAGTAGATGTGTTCAAAGCATACAGAAGCGTGCACAATCACCACACTGTGCTTGACACTGTGCAGACAGAGATAACCCCGTGGCCAGAGAGAATACATGGCAGTGCCCAGAGAGCCTTGGCTCAAAGCAGGATACCTCCTAGGCAGTCACACAAATGGAGCTGAAGTAAACAAAATGACAATACGCAGAGATATTGTCTGATTAAGGCAGTTCTTTATTACCTCCAAATAAATGTATTACCACCCAGTATTATATCAATTTAAAATAATCAAGCCTTAAAATAAACATTCTTAGTAACCTTGTGAACAGTAAATAGTTCTCTCTTCTTTCATTTAACTGTAACCTGGAAGTCTAAATAGTTTGTATTATAATGTGAAAATTTTCTTAAGTAAGGAATAATATGTGTGAAAGAATAACATTTTAGAATCCAAGCATTACTTCCTTTATTTTTAAAAAGATAAATTTCTATAATTTTACAGACTAAAGCATGGGCAGAGTAATGCATTCAAAACATCACCAAAAGTACGAGTTCTAAAGCTGGAACTCAAACCTGGACCTCTGGGATAGCAGATTCCAGGCTGGTCCTGATATTTAGCTAGAACCCTCTCCTGCATGAATCAGGAACAAGGAGACTTCATAGTTCAATGTGTGTGCCTAGAGCTGCCCTACCTTAGGCCTGTCTTGTGCGAGATTTCCACAAGATTTCCAGAAATGTCCCTGGAAGACAATTTCCACATTTGTAGAAGAGATCAGAATGTGCACCAAGGTCTACTGGAGTATCTTTTCTTGTGAACACCTGCCTTGACTTTGCCACATACTTTATTCTCTTCCTATCAGCCCATTGCTATGCATGGTACAACTAAGAGATTCTGTTGTGGATCCAGATGTCCCCCCAAAGCCTCATGTGGATGTGTGTGGGGCGTTTCAAATGCAGCTGGATTAGGCTGTGTGAATGTGGATTGCGGGCCTGATACTGGGATTAAGAGTACAGATAAGGGAAGCCCTGTCCTCGGTGTGGGTACATCAGTCAATAGGCTTGCATTCCAGATGGAATATAAAGGAACAGAGAGAAGGGAGCCTCACTGTGACTGCAGCTGCCTGCTACTTGCTCCCTGCTGCTTCCTGCCTGCAATGCTATGGGCTGATTCTCCTCAGCAATGCTTCTTTGCCATGCTTATAGCCAGTGACTGTGGGCTGAGGTCTCTGCAAATAGTGAACTGAAATAAACCTTTTCTCCTTCAATTTTGCATGTTGGATATTTTGTCTTTGCAACAAGAAAACTAATCAAGACAGGTGCTCCTCAGTGACCCAGCACTGCACAGGTGGCTAAACCTAATTTGTAGAATTGTCAAAGTTTTAAACAGAATTTTACCTGTACTTAGCATACCTGTAAACTTTTAAAATAGAATTATATGTACGTGAAAAGTAGTTCAGCTTACATATTTTAAATAATGCTTAAATGAAGCAGAAGTAGCTCTCTCCTATTCTAGAATCTATATCAAATAATATTAGGGACTGATTTGACATTATGAAATGTCAAACTCTTTTATTTTATAAATAAGAAAAGCAAGGCCAAGAGCAAGCCGGTCAGCTTGGAGGGCCTTTTCCATTAAAAATACAGCTATATTTATTTTTTTTTCATTTAGAATCATTGGGTAATAGTTTAATTACTTAAATTAAGGGTTTTACCAGTGGGAAACTTAAAGAATTTTTTTTAATCAATAAAAAAGGCCACATGAAGATTTTTTTCATGCAAATAATAAAACAGTGCTTTTATTTCTGTTTAATATCAAATTCTCTTGTCTTAGTCTAATAGATTTTCATACTGTTTAATTTTTTTTTTTTAATCCTTGAACACATTCTTGAATGCAAAGCAAGTATATTTTAGTATCTTCTCTCCGACTATTTTGTCGTGTTTGGGATTGAACCCAGACTTCACACATGCTAGGCAAACCCCTCTCCATCCTTGGGCTGCATTCCCATCTCAGTCTTAAATCTCTCTCCCTCTCTCTCTCTCTGTGTGTGTCTCTATCCCTGTCTCTCCACAGACAGTCTGTCTCCCCATGCTGTAAATGTGTTTCTGTGTTCTCCGGTAAGTTATCATTTTTTTATCGCTTTCTGAAATTTTGCATTCTACTTGGTATATGAATTTTTCTTATTGAAATCTATACACATGACTTAAAAATCTATTTTCATTTTCAAAGATGGCGAGATACAGTAGTTGGAGGAAAATAACACTTTTAAATGAGCTAAAAATCAGAAATCCAGGACGTTATTCTCACCTTCCTGTGAGTCTAATCAAATCACTTAATCTTCTAAGCTTAGCATATTTATCTATAACCTAGACCTAATTATACCTGCCCTGCTTGCCTCACAGCTGAATTGAGATTAGGTGTGATAATGAGTGTGACTGCTTTGTTAGCTGTCACTCACTACCAGTTAAGGTATTCATCCTTTCCCTGCATTCATTTATCCACCACTGTTGAGCTCCTACCCTAAGTTAGCTCTTTGCAAAGCACTGAGCTCATGGAAATGACTCCAAATTATGAATGCTGCCCCTGTGTACCTCAAAGTGTAGTGGGAGTGTTAATAAAAAATAAGGGAAGTAAGGGTGCAATCAGATGATAATCAGGTGACAGGGAAGAGCAGGTACTGAGAGAAAGAAGTAGAGTAGATGCCCGCCTTGCATTGGGGAAATGTCTGTGTGTTGATGGCATTCAAGGAAGCCTGAGCAGGAGGTACGCAAGGATTGGGGATAACCTTGACTGGAAGTACCCCAAAACCCCAATGGTAAGGCTTGGTGCAGACTGCCTGAATTACACAGGGACAAAAAACAAGCAGAGGAGAGATTTGAAGTGACATGAAGAGGGGCAGGAACCATAACCCCCAGGAACCGGTATGCCTTGTGAAGAATTTTGTATCTTTTTAAGGAACAATGAAAAGTCACTGGAAAATGATAGGCAGCTGATTGACATATCCCAACAATTTGGAAAGAAATACTTTAGCTGTGTGTGGAATGTATTTGAGATCTACTTTTGTGACATAAAAAGATGAACAAATAATTCAAAACTGGAACACAATGAAAATAAAATGTCAACAGTTTACAAAGTTTCATTTTTTGATTAGGAACACCAAGATGAAACAGGAGGCGGGGCCAGGAGACAAGGATTTATGCAGCAACCAGCTAAGTTGGTTGAAATTTTATCTTATCACCATGTAAGAAAGTACACAGATGAAACTGGGCCAAAAACTCTGAAATAGCTGAGGTTATGTTTTGAATTTGTACGCTCAGAATTCAGGCATTGTCAGGGCCTGGGGTCTTTCAGAACTGACTAGGGCTGGGAGGCTTCTGCCCCATGAATGGGAGGAGGTCTCTGTACGGGAAACTAATCACACTGTCTCCCCCTCTGCCACCATCTCAGACACAGGCACGAGACCCCCACCCACTGCTGATGCCACTGCTTGCCTCACACAGCTCACCTCCAGGACTGCATGAAAACACATTGCCAATAAATGCACAAGTAAAGAAAATCTGCTTGGTCTATGATGCTACTAAATCTTCCTTTTAAGTATGTAAGTTGAATTGCTCCAATATGTTTGCACAATTTGAGCTCAAGTAAAAACTCTCAGTCAATATCTTTCATTTTAGGATCTTGCATGAGACAAAAGATACAGTCTTTTGTGTGGAATTCCAAAATCTAAAAATTTTAAACCCTCCAAAGCTGTTTTTTATAACTCATATAAACAGCAAAACTTGACATAACCTAATTGGATTTAACAAAAATCCACCCTAAAGTGGGGTACGGTCTGATAGCTCTTATTTCATCTCATTCAGCTTGACTATTTGCACGTTTCAGCAATACAAGTGTATTAATTATAGCTCATTGCCACCAATCTCTCTACCAATGACCTCTAATATGTGATACAAATATCTTTGCCTCCTCTCTCAAATTTTAGAAGTTCTGAATCCAGATGCATATCTGGCCCCAAAGATTTCAGATAAAAGAATAGGGCTTGTATTAATATTCACATTAGGATTCACTGGATTTTACCAATCAGTCTGCTGATTGCCCAAGGACAAGCAAAGTGCTGCTTCTATTTTTATGGTGTTTTGCAGACAGAGGTAGAGCAGGTTATCATAATAAATGTTAAATCACCTACCCTACCTCAACCAGGAAAATGGGAGTCATACTAATTAATTCCAGAGGTGTGTTCCTTTGATTTCTTTCACTGTAGAATAAAAGAATCCAAAATATGGACAACGGATGTGAAATGAAAAGACTAATTATTGATCCTTCCCCAAATCTTAATTTTCTCAGTTTTTCTTTTTTTTTTTTTTCTGCTAATGAGAAAAGGGCCACCCCTAGAATCACAGCTTCTGAGTGACCAAGTGACTTCTGTGTCCCCAAGGTACAAGGTACAATGACCAGACCCTGGGAGAAACTTGGTGACCAGGGTTTTCCTTCTGCTAAGAAAGTGGTGGGCAGCTGCTGCTGTATTCTCTGGAGAACAGGTTCTAATCCCTTCTCAGAGTTAAGACTCAAACTTTCTACTCTCTGTGACTTGTAAGTGATCTCAGGGGTCCCTCAGCAAGAGCTGGAGGGAAGTGATCCATGGGAGCAATGCAGTAACACACATGTCCACAGAAGCCTGAAACTACAAACTGGGAGCTGCTCTCTGGCATGAAGCTGACACCATGCCTCGAGCTCTTTTCCAGCTAACTCCATCCATCACCCAACTTAGCTAGATAGAGACAG
The DNA here is from genome assembly GCF_034190915.1 of Cavia porcellus. Taxonomy (NCBI): domain Eukaryota; kingdom Metazoa; phylum Chordata; class Mammalia; order Rodentia; family Caviidae; genus Cavia; species Cavia porcellus. The sequence continues at coordinate 55,177,820 of NW_026947497.1, forward strand.
GGCAGGATGCAGAAATTCGAGACCATTACCAGGGTTTACTGGTAGTTCCAGCACAAAACAGTCAGAGCAAGCACAGAAGGGCAAGTAATAATAAGGATAAGTAGTAGTATTAGTCATATACCACACACTGATGTTTTGGTAGCATCATGTATATGACAGTGGTCTCACACAATTATGTCACCTAGTGTGACATAATCTTAGTTTGTGTAGGAAGTAAAATCCAAACCAGGAGTGGTGGTGTACTAGGGAAGCTGGGGCAGGAGGATCACTGCACGTTAAATTTCAAGGCCAGCCTGGGCTACAAAGTGAATTCAAGGCCAGCCTGAATCACAGAGTGAGACACTGTCTCAAAAAGGCTAAGGAAGAAGAAAAAGAAGCAAAAGAAGGAGGTGGAAGAAGAGGGAGAGGAGTGGATGGGGAGGGGGGAGGAAGAGAAAGAGAATCTATGATGTCCATGCAAGGACAGACTAATGGCACATCTCTCAGAACACAGTTCTGTTAAGCAATGCATAACTGTACTCTTAGATCAATAAAAGCTGGTGTTACTTTTTGAATGCCTATGTGAGGCCTTCAACCAGAATCTTAACAGGAAGAATGCTCCTAACAATTGTAATAACCTCTCAAAACAGCATGGCTTTTGATTCACACCTATAGAATCAGATACCCAAAAGACTAAATAATCTGCCCAAGAGAGTACAACATGTGAGAAGTGAAAATTCCACCCCAAGACTCACAAGATGCAGGTTTTTAAAACAGGTCTGTTGCTAAAATAATAAGAGCTGTGGGGTTTGAGTAGTATTTGACACTGCAGAATGCAGTAACTTTTCTGACTCTGAAAAACATTTTAAATGGAAAAGGCCTTTTTCAAGATGACAAAAATGGAGCTCAGGAAATGCTGAATGATTTCCTGGTTGCATGAGGCTGCCACTTGGCAGATCCAGTTCCAGGCAGCAGAGCTGGCCCCGGGCAGAGGCTTCCACTGTTCTTGGTGTGGCTCTGAAGTTCAGAGATTCAGAACTTAAAAACAAGATCTGTTCTGTCTCATTTTTAAATTCTCATTTTTTCAAATTCAAGAATTTGAATCTCTTAGGATTTAAGACCAGAATCCTGGCATAAAACAGCATTTTTTTTTTGCGTGATTGTAACAGTCCAAACTTTATTTCTTCACTGTGAGTTCACATAGCACTCCTGGCACTTTGCTGAATGTTTCTGTATCTATTTGATTTATCCTCTGGGAAAATCTCAAAAGCCTCAATTATATAAGGGTTAATGGTTAGCATCTGCCTTCCTGTGATCCACATTATTTCCCTTTCATAGGGATTATGCAGGAATACAATACATAAGTGAACACTTCTTAAACTATTAATTAATGGTTACATTACTATTTTAATGATTTTAAAGCCAATTTATACTTCTAAGTAAGTAGAAAAAAATATACCTAATCAATAATAAGAAAGAGGATAAATCAGAGGAGAAAGAATAATAAGTCACTCTGGGTCAGAAATGTTGAGCAATTTCATCCCCAGCCACCAACCCTCCTACTTCAAGACTTGGATCACAAGATTGGGAGAAACTTTTGGAACTGCATTCTGGATGGATCTACTTACTTTCCATTTTGGGCTAAGGAATCTGAGCATTAAAGAAAACTATTCCAGAAATTTAAAAGATTGGTGTGAAGAGGGAAGAAAGAGCAAGCCTAGGGGAGGCTTCAAGTAACACAGGAATTCACAGTTCAACGTTTGAAGACTATTTCCAGCCTAGGTCATTTCAGCAAAGCAGGAATGATTAATATTTGGGAGCAAATACTCTATGGAACAATCCGTTGAAATGTTGTCTATGCTAATTATTCTACCCATTTCTCAGTGGGTGGAGTTCACATTGCTGCATCCTCCAGGAAATATTACCATAGCCTTCACTGTCTTGGTTAAAATGACCAAGAGTTCTTACTGAGACCTAACCTTAACACTAACCCTAACCCTGACCCTAACCCTGACCCTGACCCTGACCCTGATCCTAACCCTAACAAGTCAACAGGAGTCTCATTTTACCTGGGTGCCATTACAGCCTTAAGGCCGAGTGCAAGGATCAGGTCACACCCTGGGTTTCTCTAAGACATCATGCACTAAGTAGTGGCATTTTTTATGGTACAGCTTTGCCTTTATTTCCCAATCTTTCTTTAAACAACTTTGGGAAGAATTTCTCTTTCCTAACCCTGAAAAGACAGGCAAATGTTCTGATTACTCTGAGACCCACTTCCATAAAAATCATTTTAGTTTTTTAATTAAAATATCCTACTGTGTGCAATGATCAAAACTTTGACAGTCACCAAGTGAAATCTTTTCTATCAAACAGGTCTGGATTTAGCAGCTTCCTGATTGCTGGGCAAGGTATAAACAACTTTGTTTCCTTTATTCTCCTTCCTCACCCAATACCACTTACAAACTGGGGTCCTCCACAACTTTAATTCAGGTAAAGAAAAGGATGTATTGTATTCCAAGGGACTAGCAATGTCCTCAGGAACCGGTTACTGAGCATGGACTCTCCCTGTCCTGTCCTGTGAGACCCTCCACCACCTACCCAGCTGCTTCCCTCCTAGCTCCCCTCTTAACTGTTCTGTTCTGGCCAGCACTGCAGGGGACATCTCTGTGGGCATTTCCTCCCCTTTGACAGGTTTGAAGGTAGAATCCCTCTAAGGAGACAGTGGCTGGCGGTTCATTACTTCTACCACAGGATCATCGCTGGGATATGGGAGCTACTTCAAGGGCCACAGCAGCCCCAAACCCTCGATGCCACATGAGATGGGGAGTCCTGACCTCCTGAGTCTGCGGGGCTCAGCCAGGTCTCACTTCCCTTTCCTTTCCCTGTGGTCTCGCTTCAGCCTGTCCTTGGAGCACAGATTCAGAAATTAGTCATCTTTATTCCCAACCCCTACTGCAGAAAATTCTCTACTAGTTTTTCATTCAATCATTTTTATGGTCTCAAGTTAGTTCAGAAATTTCAAGTGTCATAAAACAAAATCTTGATATTTCCTTTAAGAATTCTCTTTGGGGCTGGGTCCTTACTTTGGACGTTAGATGTTCCATGCTGGTGTCTCTTTGGAGCTTCCCATGGAACTCTGCAGCAGTAGAAAGCCCAGCAAGCTGTAGGCATAATGTATATTTAAAGCAAAAAGTTGATGAGATTATAGTGCTCTTTAGAGCACATAAATTGCCACTTCTATATTTTCCAGAGAGGACCTTCTAGATTTAGTGCTTTTTACTGAGTTAATTAACAAGATCCATATCCGATTATAATAAACCTCTTGGCAAAGGCACCCAGCAGTCACGATTTTATTTTAATAACTGCAAACTTTTCTTACAGTTTATCTACCAGCAGAGCCAATAACACAAATTTCACTTCCTCTGCTAAGGGCTGACTGTGCAGTGCTTCCGCACCAATCTTACTGGTCACTAAATCAGGCAAAGTCAAGCACAGGCGATGGAACAACATATACAAGACAGGAAGCAAGGAATTCAAGGTTGGGAAGATTAAGCAGCCAACACCTTTAGAATTTAAATGTCACCAGCCAGAACAGGCCAATCTATGCACTCCTGCCAGAGGGCATGGCGACCCAAACTTCAGAAAGTGACCTTATGCAATAACACAGCACGACTGTCTGATGGGTAAGCGACAGGCATCCTCTCACAGCTGCCTCTTAACCTCTCTCTCTTCAATTTTTCTCATATTTTTCTCCTGGATCTTACTAGTAACCTAACATCAGTACCAATTATTGTGCTGTTTTTCCAAATATTTTGTTCAAAATGAGTGTGTAGGAAAAGGAAATCTACTTAGACCATAATGAATGCGATTCTCCCTTTTGTTTTTATGATTACTTTTGTGAGTATCTGATCTTTACCTCATTCAGCCAAAGGCATACATTTGCTGATGGGATCCGATTAGAATTTCTAAAACAAAAAATGAGAAAGGTGGGAGTAGGAATAGTGTGGGGGGAGCAGTCTGTTCATGTTTTGTTTCTTATTCAAAATAGAAGTTTGCACGAAGAAAATTCCTTACAGACAGGGCTGCTGCTTTGAGAAAGGGTTTCTCAGTTTCTCTTAGCCCCTCCCCACCAGCAGGATAGTAAAGTCTGAGCCTGAGGGGCTCAGATAACACTGTACTCTCAAAACACAGAAAAAGTGCTCTGCATTAATGAGAGAAGCGAGACAATATTTGTTGTCTAACAAAATACAGCAACTAAAATAAAAGTAAGGCTCCATTGGCCCAAAGATATTTTAAAGAAAAGGAAAGAAAACTAAGGGGAAACAAATGGTCAGTATCTATACCTTTCTTTGGTGCTGTGTTTCCATGGTAGGGAAATAAGCCTAGTGGTTCGGAGGTACACGTGTGCCCTCACTCACCTGAGAATGGGAAGCAGGTCCTTCCAGTGGCCTAAATCTTCCCGTGGAGCAGCCACTGGCCAGGAGGATCCTGAGAGGGCTGACAGGAGACTAAGAAAAGATGAGACATGCAGGAGAAGGAAGGCTGGGACTATGGGGTCCAGTTCTCTGATGGTGAAGTGGCAGTGTCATGCCAGTCCAGCACCATTATTTACACACAGAAAAAGTAGAAGAACACATGATGGGGGGCAAAGTCTCAGTGTTTGGCTTCAGGCACGGAAAATGGAACGTTCGCAAAGCCATTTGTGATTTGGTTAGCAGGCAGGAGCGAGGAGGACCAGGAACCACTGAAATGCAACTGAGCTGGAGGTCCACTGGTTTGCCGGACCTTCCTCTGGCAATACATGATCAGGTCCGGCTGCGCGACAGTCCTGAGGTGTTCACCAACCTCCACTCAGCAACTGCCCACAAAGCCCTGAGTTCACTCTGCAAAGAGCTAAACTCTGACTCTAATCATTCAGTACCATCTCCAGCTCAGCATCACACAAAACCAATCAAATGTTGTCCTTCGGTCTCCATTGGATTTTTCTCATGTAACTTGATTAAATGTCCTAAAATTTCTTGAGTGTTGTAGGTTATACACGGAATATGTTTCTTAACTGTAAAACAATACATTGTGGAAGATGGAGCCATGTGGTCCTCACAGAGATCCACGGAGAACCAGAGTCTCACGTGGATGAAACCATAGCTCTCACACAGATCTCCAGGAAAGCTCTGCTTACTAACCAGTCACAAGGCAGAGCCAGCACCTGCTACTGTCGCAGCTTGATGAAGTGTGACAGGCCAACCCAGGGCTGTACTTGCTTTTTCTTAATTGTAATTTAACATTTATGGACTGTTGCTATGTCTCTGGCAAAAAGTTGAATAACCAGGCCTTACCATTTCAAACCAGTCTGTGTGTAACATATACAGTGGGGTTCAGAAATGTGCCCTCAGTTCCCAATACAGCATCAGCGAAGGGGAAAATGTCTGTCTTTTGACTTTTAGTTCACAAAGGTCCACAGGTTCAGAAGAGCTCCACACAGAGGCTAAACCCATCCCACAATCCTACTTAATACAAATCTAACTTTGCAGGAAAATTGTTTGAGTTTGAAGAAAGAGTTTGAAGAAAGTTTCACACAAATGTTGCTCATTTTTCTAAGGAGAATTATCCTAGTCACATTCCTAACAACTTCCTGAAAAGGAAAAGCAGGCTGCCTTATGGGCCCCTCTAGACAGAGTTGCACAATCTTCCTGAGATTTTGGGGATTAAATAGAATCACAGTCACAGAGTTTTAGGGATATGCAATGCTGCTGAGAACACATTATAAAAATTCACTTTTCATCTTACAAAAACTATAAATTTGAAATATTCAGGTTCAGAGTTGAATTGTAATAGCTCTTGATACAGAAAATATGTTTTCTTGGTCCAATAAATTTCAGGAGGGTTAGTGGATGGTAATTACAATGGGGAATATGAGCATTTGGGCCCCTGAAGGGAGGGCCAGAGTCCAGTACTAAGTGGGTCTGCATAGACTCACGGATATCCAAAGTCCTCCTGTGTAAGATGCCACATTTCAAGGGCAGCCTAAGAGATTCGATCTGACTTCTGTCAAATGCATGTTCATGGGAACCAGTGTGCTGCACTCCAAGCAGGAGACATTACTCACGACACACCCCAACCTTTTCTTACAGAGCCATGGCACAGGTCACATGGAAAAGTGTGCACGCCTCACCATCTCCATCCCGTTCCTACCACCGTGGACTCGCACTACTCCAGTCACTGTCTCCTGAAAAATAAATCTGAAAAACAAAATCCAGTAGTGCAAAAAAGGTTTCTAAAAAGATGAATTCAAATTTACTTATATAGGCAAAGATTCTTAATATAAAAAATTAACAAGGTTACTATTTCTTCTTTTAAAATGGAAACCACTTACAAATATTGTACTTAATGTTTTCAAACTCTGCCACCTCCCAGATAACAAAAAATCATAGACATAGATAGATAGCTACACGCACACACACACACACACACACACACACACACACACACACAGTACTTCATGAGTAAACCTGCATAAACTAAAACAAAGAGGATTAAGTTCCTCTGATGAAAAGTAATGCAATTTAAAATTAATGGCTAGTAAATTGAGTTTAATCTTGTTTATGTGGCAGAAATGATGGCTACTCGGGGAATTTCTAACTTTAAAAGGAACCTAAGATTCAAGAAAAGGATTATATTTACTTGTACCTCTTTATCTGAAATTATCATACATATTATTTGAGTTTTTTTTAAATTTTTGTTTGATACTTCCAAAAACATTGTACACAGGAGTTGAATCTTTTATGTTTTTGAAGTATTATTTTCTTATCTTTACAGAAAATACTACAAAAGGTGAAACAAGTTGAAGATTTGTGCAGACAGACTACTATTATGCTGGGCTGTAGATGCTGTTGGTTCTCATAATTTGGACGGAATCTAAAGAAACACCTTCTGACACTGATCTTTTAATATAAAAAGTATTTATAAAAGCAGGTAGAGGATTTCTTCCTCTGAAGTCTTCTAAATATATAATTTCTCTTTGTTTGTGACTGGGTACAAATAGCTTTGTCAATAGACAAGAAAATTATTGGATCTGGCTTCAAAGTAATGAGAAAATACCACAGCCAACTGCCAAAATTGTGCTATTATTCTATGGTCACAAGTGACACTATGTGACCTCCCATGGTTCTGTTAGAGCTAGTGCCCCACAGGGAAATAGGAAATGATAATTCAATTATTACAGATGTTTCTGTTTCAGAAACCCTCTAGTAGTGCATACTGAAATCTCCTCAAGAATCTGTTGGCTGGCTCAAGGTTTTGCTTTTTTTTCCACAATAATATTTATAGCAGAAGATCAACCTTGAGTATCCTTTCCCCTGCAAAAAAAGTACACACACAATAGGATTTAAAGGAGTATGTCTATCTGACAGGTAGGAAGATAATCTCACTTGTCCAAAATCCATTGTTCTGTGAAGAAAAGACTATATTGAAGAGATTTTTACATTTACTGCAGCTTTTTGATGGACAAGAGTTGAACAAATAGGGAAAATGAATCAACAGAAGGGAATACATGTCCCTTCCTAGCCCAGGGATCCCATGAGAACAAGACAGCTGGCTGACAAGGGGCTATTGCACACCACGACTACGAGGTGTCCTATCATTTCTAACAGCCTAATCAGTGTCAAGATTTCCTGAGTCACCTGGGAAGGAATGGAAGAAAGGAGGTTGTAAAAGTAGGACATTTTGCTTGATGGGAATTTCCAAGTCTTCTGTTTGAGTATATGCTGATTCTCTGCCATAGTATCAAGGAAAGATGGGAAGAAATGGCCACAGAAAGACCAGGTATCTCTGGGTTTGAATGGACACTCACTCAGAATGTCAAGGGAGTCCTCAATGTCACTGTGTTGAGACAGAAAGCTGGGCTTTGAAGATAAAGCTCAAGAAAAGCCTCACCAAAGTCATCTCCCAGGAGCTGGACCCAGGCGCCAGCCCTGCAAGCCTGTTTCCTCTGCTCACAAGCCATCTGACTTCCTCCACCCACTGGGCCTTAGGAGGAGATGCAGCCCAGCCTCTGAATCACTCAGGTGTGGGCACACAGGAAGGATTTTAGTAATGCCCTGAGGAGGATGTGGGTAAGACTCCTCTGCAGGTGATCACCAAAGCCATTCATTCTGAGAGAACCCAGAGGAGCTTAAGCTCTGACACCCCACAGCAGGAAGACCCATATCAGAGGTGGCCTTAGCCTCAGGGTCATAGTGAAAGAAGCCAAGAGGGACCAAGGATGGTGGGTAAAGGAGAAATGCAGAAAAATGTGCCCAGAAAGCCAGCATGTAGAAAGGGGACCCGAGACCTGAAAAAGTGGACTGTAGATTTGATCACACATAATGAAAGCCTTCTCATGAAAAAATATGTCCTAAATGCATTTTAAAAGCAAGCACAAAGTGATTTTAAAAACTAACACCAAAAAGCTCCCTCCTCCTAACTTAACTAAAGAACTTTTAAAAATTACTAAGAAAAATATACATAGGTTAAAAGAAAATCATAGTTGAATTTCTAAGTTCATAACTCAGAAAGGGTAGAATAATGGTCCAGGCTCACGGAAGAACTGTTGAACTTCAGTGATCAAGAAGTTTCTTTGTAAAGTGGTAACGAGAGCCTTAACTTTTTAAGAGATCAGAGAACTACACTATGACCTCCACTGTTGCGGCAAAACAAGCCTTCTGTCCACAGTTGCTTTGAGTGTGAATTGGGTAAATATTTCTTAGAAAAATTAGCAAGAAAGTTAAATAAGATTAGAAGCTGGGGCTGAGAGCACTGAGCACAGGGCATCCCCACCTGTTGGCCTGGGGCTCTGTGGACCAGCTCAGCAGTGCAGAGCTCCCGCCCATCAGCTTCTCTTCCCTACTCCAAGCTATGACTGCCCTGGTTGATGTTCACATGAGCAGTGCGTTCACCCAGCTAAACACTCAGGCCATGGAGTTTTCTGTCACAGTGACCAGCACGACTAAAACAGACCTTCCAGAAACATATGCTGATCACACTGAAAGACGCACATCTACAAGCACCTCCAGTACCAGGAAAACAGGAGCATTACCTAAAACACGAATCATAAAACTAGCTACGGAACCTTCCTTTAATGAAACATCTTATCACAATTAAGTATTATTTTAACTGCATAGGAAAAACTGTAAAGAACATTGGCTCTAAAAAGAAATATTAAAAACCATCCTATGACATAGGATTGCAATCCCCCCCCCACACACATATGCATACGATTTAACCACAATTAGTGTGGAGCACTGAAATTAATTAGGAGCAATTTAATCTTGCTATTTATATTTGTTATTCAAAAATTTTAGAATAAATGTTATATTCAGAAAAAGAACACTGTCATGCAAATCACTCAGGATGGGAATGAGAAAATAGGAAAGCGAAGAGGCAGGAAGTACACTTTAATGGGGCTGCACTGGGCACCCCAGCACGTGAGCAAGCTGCGTGTGGTCACAGATGTGCTGGGACAGGGTCTTCCAGGTGCTGGGCAGCTGGGCAGCACCCGCTGTGGGAGTCCTGTCCGTCTCCTCCGAGCCATGGCTGAGTGGGCTGCCCTGAATGCTCTCGAAGACATCACCACTTTCTGCGTGGACCATGCACAGTGCCAGGAACCAGCTCCACAACAGCCTCACCAAAGAAAAGGAAGGTATTTCATGCATGCCTGTTCGGTTTTGCATCCTGTGTGTCCCCTCGGTGCTCAGTGGTGGGAACCGTGGAAGGTGGGGCAGGGTGAGGAAGTATGTCACGGGGCAGGGCTTGGAAGAGACACCAGCCCGCTCTCCCTCACCGTCTCACTGTGCCCCACTTCCTTTCTCCCTTAATCCTGTCTGCTACTGTGGGAAACTTCCCTCTGCCTTCTTCTCATGAAGCCATCTCCGTCTTGGAGCCAGCTGGTCTGGACTGAAGCCTCTGCAACCATGAGCCACATAAAACTTTCCTCATTTAAGCTGTTTATCTCAGATATTCTGTCCCAGTAATGGAACACTGACCCACACAATGCTCATTCACTTTTCTTTATATGGAACAATAAGTTGACTAATGTGAGTGTTTACATGAGAGAGAAATCTATTATAAAACATGTAGCACACAAGATATCACAGCATTTGATAAAAAATGCAATGAACAATAAAAATAGTACATCTATTGTTACTATTTTTAATAGTAGTTCACTGTGAATCTATCGTTTTTCTCCAACCATAACCTGGGGAAGTTTTATTTAATGTTTCATTGTTAAACATTTTCCCTGCCTTTAAATCAAACATAGCTGCTGTGCTTTATACACAAGTCAAACGAAAGAGTTAACGAACCACATTAGTATAACCATGCTACATTCACAAAACTGCAGCTGTGGGCTGCCAGTCAGAAAATGACTAGAAAATGAAGCATGGTTTCCCATTTGCCTGCATTTTGATGAGCAGGAATAAAATGTCTGTAAAGTGCTTTCTGAAGCCCTAGGATACACAGAAACCTGAAGGAAATCAGCATATGAATGACACAGGAGGAGAAAAGCACATTTAAAAACAGTACCAGGGAACAAACTGGTCCCACTGAAATTTAACTTTATTAAAATAAAATTGTACACTAAATGTTTCAAGAGTCCGGTGAAATGCCATCAAAATCTTCATGCCCACCTGCTGGTGATGAGTACACAAAAGAAAAAAAGAAAAAAAAAAAAAAGGAAAAAAAAAGAATGCACGCCCCCAAATTATAAATCATCCTTCACCATTGCATTCCTCCCAGCACCCCAAATGCTGAAATAGTTTTAGGTTTTCATCAGACTTTTCAGACATTATGGTTAGCAGATTTTTAAAGAAAAAGGAAGATAAATTTAGATTCTCCTCAGAAATTCTCTTGTGGTAAAATAAGAAGCAGAAAATTTCTGGTTTCGAAATATACATGTCTTTTTAGAGACCTCAAATCCAGAAACGCCCAGACTTTGTGGAGGTGCTCAGTTCCAGAGAGACGCGTGTTAGCGGAAGCTTCCCGGCATTGAGAGAGGCAAGAATCCCTCTGTCCACTGTGCCGCCGTTGTGCATTGGCCATAGTGGCCCCACGGGTCCCAGGGAAGACGCTGGTGCCCTGGCCTGTCCTGGCAGGCCCCAGGGCTCTGGGACCACTTGTCAGATGCTAAGCAAGTTTGTGCAACCGAGTGGACCATCGTTCACTCATGCAATCTGTAAACAGTGCTGCGGTGGTGGGTGTGCTCCCGAAGGGCAGGACAAGCATGAGATGGGTGCTGCACAGAGAAATACAACTAAGGGTCCTCTGCGCGCACAGCTGGGGAGCAGTGGCTGCGGCTGAGGGCAGGGCTTCAAGACCTCACAAAGACACAGAGAAGAGCCGGGGCTCTGATCCAGTGGTGGAAGACATTGTGGGGCTTGGATGAAGCCTGGGAGCAGGGGAAACATGCGTGTCAGTGGGCGCCACCTGCTCGGCCACCACAGCAAGGTCCAGGTCAGACATGGATCACAAACCGAGTCATAAACGCTTTGTAAGCTCCAGTTGCAGGATCTTGAGAAAGAAATCTCCCCCTGGATGAGGCCTGTCAGGATTGCTGTTCAAAATCCCAGCCGCGTACCTGCAAAAATGCTGGAGCGATTTCTACAGGCAGTGTTCCCTGCAGTTCAGGCCAGAGCGGTCCCCGAAAGCTCATGCGGTGGGGCTGGGCGGGGGGGGGGGGGAGGGGGGCGATGGATCATGGAGACACGGACTCAGGAGTGGCTTCTGCGTGACTGAGTCTCTGCTGAGTCAGGAGGAAGGATGCCGCTCCCCATCGCCCTCTCCCTGCCCCAGCTTCCTTTCCGGCGCAGTTCTCCTCCACCCAGACCCCTGCTGCCTGTTTCTGCCTTAGAGCCCAGGATCCTCTAAACACGGGCAGCTAAAATAAACCTCTCCTCCTTTAAATCGTGGGCGCTGGGTCCCAGCTGTGACAAAGACACAGTCTTAACTGTTTGGTGCTCTAAGATGACTCACAGAACTTCAAGTAAATTAATATCACCTCAACAGTAAGAAAGCAGGCAGCCTGGAACACGCTGCTCTCCCACACACACGTATCTCCAGCGTCCTGTGATTCAGGTGTTTTGGGTTATAAAATAAAATGTACAGGTGCAGCTAAATTGTGTATAAATAAATGGCAAAAACTAAACACTGACCACAGTGTTTGTTACTATGGTCACAGGAGAAGGATAACTCCCAGCCACTAGAGGTCAGATGTGTGGAGGGCAGGTTCCCTGAGGTGGAAGAGTGAATTCCAAGGCCTGCAGAGGGTGAGCCTGGGAAAGGTTTACTGGGAGACAGAGGGCATCCCGTGGCCCGGCCATTGCATCTCTATCTCATGGCGCTGCCTCATTCTGACGTCTTTATTTCCTGCCGACTTCCTTGGGAACCCACTCCTCTGTGCCTGTGTACTAATGTTTATCTGACTTAGCTGCCTGTAACAATGGGATTTGCTTTTAAAATAGAGCATCAAATATAAACCGCTCAGTTGGAAAGGTGGAGAACGCCTCTCCAAGTGGAGATAGCTGATTCCACACAAGGGAGCAAACAGACACATCCCTTGCTCCTGGAACGCAATCTGAACAGTGGACGCCTGAGTCCCACCATACAGCACCCCGACCGTTAGGCAAGAAATGCAGACAAATTCTCAGGAAGACCCAAGAATCTTCAGTGCTTCATTATCTGGAGTAGAAAAGTTGGAGGCAAAGCAAGTATTTGTAAGCAAGAAGCGGAAAGCACACCAGCTATACTGCCAGCGCATCTCACAGCAACAGAAACAGAAAATAAATTAACTGCATCAGAGCAGGACAAAACTTCATGATTGGGTAAATTAAAATCCACATGTCACAAACCTCTTCAATTCTATAAGTTCTCAAAAATATATGCGAATGTGTATGAAGCATGTTATTACAGTGGATACTGGAGCTAAGGCATGAAAAGATGAGATTAGTGTAAGGAGAGAATCCTGAAATAGACATTCCAGCAACTGCTATGAAATCAGTTCTGTAACTAACACAGTCCTCAGTGTTAACAATGACAAACTGGGCAAAACAGCACCAGGCCAAACGAAGGCTTATTAAACACAGAGCAATATTTCCAGTCCCTCAATGTTAAACTCTCGCCACATCTGACACAGCACAGATCAGATAGGTCTATGCATGCGGGCATGAAAGGCCACTTTCTGCTTTTTCTCTCAGCCTGACGCAGTGTACACTTGGGTCACATTTGAGGACAGGTACAGACACAGACCCTTTTACAGGTGGTTATGGATGGAGAGTTGACTCACACCCTTATGCTCTGATGTCTCATTTACAGGTCACATGGAGGGTGAGGGTCACTAGCATTGAAGACTTTCACTGCTAGAACCACAAAGCCCCACGGTGAGTCTGTCCCTTTACTTTTTCACTTGGTGAGCAAATTAGATGGCACGCCCTCACCTCTGCAGTGTGACACACTTCCCACAGGCTGTTATTAACTTCACTTTGCTCCTTACAGCAAGTTATTTTCCTCAAGCTTCTAGGAACTTTGGAGATTCCATTATTAGAAAATCTATAAGCAAAAAGAAAATAATTTCAGATATTTTAGATGTAAAACTAGTGAAATGCATATAAAACTGACCGGAAGTTGAAAAGAAATTATACAGTGTTACCTAAATTATACAGGTGGTAAGTTCCCTAACACACTATGATAAAATTGAGAAATATAGCAGTCCTTGGTCAAAGTTATTTTTTACAGCAAGGATAGATGGAGGAGCAAGAAAATGCAAAAGAGTGAGTAGAAAATGTCAAACCCATAAATCAGACAATAATAAAATCCTCGTTACAGTGGTCACAATCTTGCACACTCTACTGAGGCTACAAACAATAATTTTGTTCACTTCTTCATATAAAACAACATTAATATTATATAATAACTTCATTTTTACTGCCCAGAACCTAATTTGAAGAGTATGAAATTATTTTTTATTCAATTATTTATTTTATTTTCATTCCCAAGCAAAAATGTCCACTGGCCTCTTGGAAGCTATTACTTTTTTATGTCTTATTTTGAAGATCAGAAAATTCCATATTTACCAATGAATAAGCCACAATATTTGATTTCCTTCAAAAGAAAATGATAGAGTCTGCACAAATATATATAGTTTTTTGCTCCTTGGATAAACTCAGATTATACTCCAAAAACAATTTGCTTCCATTCAGTCTCATAAACAAACACAGAGGTCTGAGGTCACTCTAGAAATGATCTAATACATCATACAGCCTTTCAAACTGAAATCTGAGTTTTCACTTGTGAAGCTGTGTGGTGGGGCGGGGCACACAAAAACAAGGCATTAGGAAGGTATGCATCCCATTAGTCTTTGTCTTGGCCTAGTAGTGTGTGGTCTAGATTCTGTCTGTGGTCATGCAGAAGGAAAGAAAGTTGCCAGGCGTGGTGGCACTCCCAGCATTCTGGGAGGCTGAAGTAGGACAACTTAGCAAATTAACGAGACCCTGCCCCCCAATAAAAAATGTTTAAAGTCTGGGGATATAGCTCACTGTGAAGGCCTAGGTTCATTTGTCAGTACTACAAGGAAAAGAGGAGAGAGACACAGACACAGACAGAGAGACACGGAAAGGTGGAGAGAGAGAGAGGAACAGAGGGACCGAGGGTGGGCATTGAACCTCCAGTAGAAGGAAACAAAACCTGATCCATCCTTGATGCTCTGGGGCAGGCAGCAAGAGTGCACGGCATCAGCCCCTTGGCTGGTTGAAGATGCAGGTGTGGGGTGCAGCTCTGGGAAGCACAGCTCACTCAGCCGAGCTCAGGGACCTATGAGAGCCAGAAGCTGAAACCATGGGAAAGAGGTAGCAATAGTGAAAAGCGAAGCTGTGAACCCCTTGGGTGGAGCAGAGGCCAGGGCACCCTCCTGCTTTCCAGTGTGCAGCACACATCTCCAGTGCTGGAGGGAAATGGCACAAAAGCTCGTTCCAGCTAGCTCACTTCCTGACAGCAAAGTGCCCATCCAGCCACCTTCCAAAGCACAGGAGGCTTTGGGGGACCACATGGCACATATTCAGTGAAGCTTAACTTCACTTCATGCCCGAAGGTGCTAAACTGAGAGTTTTTGCCTCATTTTCTGAACGGGAACACCAAGAACACAAGATGATGCACTGCTCTACCAGAGTTATTGTTTAGAACACACAGGAAGGTGTTCATGGAAAACTCACGCTTCACATTTTTAAATTTTTGAGTCAGGGTCTTCCTATTCACTTCAGGCTGGCCTTAAACTCACTATGTAGTCCAGGTTCCCATGAAACAAGCAATGATCCTCTGCCTCCGAGTGCTGGGCCTTAGGTGTGCACCTCCATGCCTGGTGCACACTGCAGATTTTAAAATAGAGTATATCAGAAGTCACTTACTCTGATGCAGTCTGCTCTTGGTCACTTTCTTTAAGAGATGTAATGCTCTGGGCATCTATTTCCCTTTGGCACCACAGGTGTGTGCTCCACACTGGAAAGCCAGAGGGTGCCCTGGACTCTGCTCAACTCAAGGTGTTCACAGCTCTGCAAGGTCCACCACTGCCCTGCCACTGCTGTGCAGCCACACACATCCTTGAGGCCAAGAAGTCCCTTTGATGACCACTAGGTTTTGAGAATTCTCAGCATTGTGCTGAGACTTAAGACAGAAGAAGGTAAAGATGAAGGAGACAGGAAACACAAGGACTTGACAGGGGACACAGAAAGGGGACAAGAGCGATGCCTCACCGCACTATAATACCAAGGATGTGAAGGAACCTGGCGCCATGGTAGGTATTCAGTGTATAAAATTACAGTGATAAGCAAACAAATTCATTGAACATGGGCTCCAAGAAGCCCAGGAGAGTTAACAAGAAAGGCGCTGTGAAATACCCCAGGTGAGATGAAGGAGAGCAAAACCACACACCGTTTACGGGTTGGTTAAATGAAGCAGAATGTGGAAAACACACTGGAGAGTCATAAGGATGTTGGAGCTAAACTCACTCATGCAGAACTACTCAAGGAGCAGGAGTTTCAGCGCTGGGGCCCTGCACGAGCACAGCAGGCAGCACTCAGCCCATGCAACTCTTGTGTAGCACACATATGGTACATCCCTCCTCCTCATGACATACAACCTGTGTGGATAACATGAGTCGTACATGTATGGTGCATCCCTCCTCCTCTTAACACACACCACGTGTGGGTGGCATGCCTCCCACACGTATGGTACATTCCTCCTCCTCCTGACACACACCCAGTGTGGATGACATGAGTCTCACAGGTATGGTACATCTTTCCTCCTCGTGACACACACTTCATGTGGATAGCATGCATCACACACATATGGTACATCCCTCCTCCTCCTCGTGACACACACCCTGTGTGGATGACATGTGTCCCACATGTATGGTGCATCCCTCCTCCTTATGACACACACCCAGTGAAGATGACAGACATCCCACATGTATGGTACATCCCTCCTCCTTGTGGCACACACCTTGTGTGGATGGCACACCCACAGCATGGCAGCCAATTAAGAAATGAAGAATTCCAGAACTTCTGCTTTAGTCCAGGAAGTATCAACAGCTCTGGGACTCACTCTCTAATAAAACCTCCCAAACAAAAGGAAAACACAGAAAAAAATAAACACGTAATTGTTTGCATACATCATCAGATAGCCCAGGAAGGTGAGGTCTGAGAGAAGAAAACCAAGGGAGTCCAGGAGCTACCCCAAGGCAGGTTGCCATGGAGAGGCCATGGAGGAGTGCAGGGAGGGGCGGGATGTGCAGAACAGAGCACCCCACCCAGGGCCCTCCCAAATGAAGAGCTGTGTCACCAGAGCCCGAAGAGAGAAGGGAGGGTGTGGAAAGCTGAGCAGTGGGGGCTGAGGTCAGTGAGGAGCAAGTGGTCCTGGTGTGGGATGTGTGGCTTTGTGACTTGTAGATGGTGACAGAGGGCAGTGTCTGTTTTAAAGCTAGGAGAAAACATTTTGGCTGCTTTCACCATAAATAAATGATAAAGACTTGAGGAGACAGATGCATTTACATGAGTTAAATACTGCATAGTGTACACATATGTGAAAATATCACGTTGTACTCCAGAAACATGTATGATTTTTTTTTTCATGTACCAGTTAAAATAAATTTAAAAAACTATTTAAAAAGAATTAAGATTTTAATCTCGGGGAAGGAGAAATTTAATGGATGATTTTGAACAGAAAATCCACACTTTGTTTCACATTTTATATGCAATATTTTTACATCTTTTTGCTTTTCTGACTGACTTACCCACCAGGAGATGGTGTGGAGGTTCCTCCAGGTGTGTTACACAGATTTTTTAAGTGCTTCTTGCTTCCCAGAGTTTGTTCCTGAAGAAATCTGTACTAATTTAATGACTGCACATTAAAAGCTGCTGAATACCACGTGGGCTCTGAGGCTCCAGGTGTGAATGCATGCTGCTCAGCTCCTTTTCCCTGTCTGGAACTTTCTTTGGTCTTGTTTTCCTCCCTTTTTGAGTGTTGGGCAGCACCTAACCATCTTCTGCACTTAGTGGTCATGTTTAGATTCTCTGTCCACAGGGGCAGGTGTGGTTGGAGACCTTGTGTCTTGCAGGGAGGCTGGGTGCGGTGCTGACCAGTGGTCAGCCTGGGCGTGGCATGGGCAGCTTGGGCAGAGCAAAGTCTGACCAACAGGCAGTGCTGGTACCTGCCCTCCCTCTAAACCTGAGGGAGTCTCTCATCTGCCAAAGGGAAACTAAAATGCATTTTTTTTCTCCAAAACTAGTCTATAGGTCAACAGAAAACTTTTTTTTAAGCATAATGCCTGTTATTTTCATCAAGATAGCTGTTTATTCTGTCAGACATAAAGAAATCAAACAAAACAGAACAGAACAAAATCAATCAAAACAAGATAATGTAAGTGTTACAGGACTTAAAAACAAGATAGTGGATTTTTTATAACTGCCACCATCACTTCAAGGTAAATAAGTGGATAATAGGAACACTGAGGCCGGTGGATGGGTGGATGACAGCCAGCGGTGGATCCCTCAGCTGGTTCTACAGTCTCTGACCCTGCCCTGCTTTAGCTCTCAATCTTGCTACCCTTGTTTTCTCCCCCTCCTCTCACACTGGCTCTCACGCTTAGGCTGCTAACTGTCCAGAACAGTAACTTGGGTAAAACTCAGGGGACGCTTTCCCAGGCCTGAAGAGGGAGGTGTGGGCTGCTTCCTTCCAGGGTTTCACCGTGCATCAAGTTCCATCACAAGAGGCAAGGCAGAGAGCTGGCCTGAAGCCACAAGCAGATGGTTCTTAAGTCTGAAGAGGAGAATTATCCAAAAATCCCCCCAAAACAAGAGTTTGACCATATGCAGACTTACAGAGCTGTAGAAATGTGCATATACTATAAATCCTACACCCAGATGTCAAATTAATCTCCCTAAAGTGTGCCTTCTGTGTTGGCACTCCAAGCTTCCACTAAGACAGGAGCTCTGCTTTGAGCCTTACTCAGTTATAGAAATCGGGCAATATATGCAATTAACTAGTGATTTCCTACTGTTTATTTTTTCTGAAATTCTGTATAACTTGTACACTTTTTCTGTTTTTTTTTTTCTTTTTTCTCCTTAAATAAAATTAAAAAAAAAAAAGAAAGAAAGATGATACATCTTCAAAAAAAAAAATCGGGGGTTATATGAGTGGCTTCTGGAGAGAAGCCCAGCTGAGGATAAGGGACAAACACCTAACTCAGGAGATGCAGGTTGTTCAAAAACCATCACACTAAGCTACAAGGAGTAGCACACTATTATTAAATCTATATTCCCTAAAGAAAATGCACTAGCAAAAGTAGCAAATTTCCTGGGTACAAATGGGCTTTTAATTTTATCATCTGACATATGGTTTCGGCTTAATGTTGCTTTTTAGAGAACCACAGCTTGATATTTGTGCATTTACCAAGTACTATAAAATTTTAATAGGGTAATGCTGTCCTAACTTCTTAGGGATTTACCCATTCCCTAACAGGCTTTGGCTTTTAAAACCTCAAACAGAATACAGGTAGCACAGCTCCCTCTCTGAGAGCCATCATCATCTCTCAGGGCTTTAATGCAGTCACCATAAAAGCCTCCTCTCTGTCTCCTCTCCCACTAATTGCCCTTCTCCTACCATGATGCCTGTCTTCTGCTAAGTCAGAAATAAGCAAAGTCGGCAGGCCTGCAGCTCATTGGTGCAGGGCACACCCAGCCTGAGGAGGCCTGGGTCCAATGCAAGCTCCAAAACCAACAGAAGCAAACAGACCAGAGTCCCTGCCCATGATCCTATGACATAAGTAGGCATTCACGTCTGAATCTCACAGACAGTGTATTCCTCATACACAGGACCTGATACAGCGCACAAAAGTCAAGTCAGGGAAATGCGGTCCCCTGCCTTTATCCTTTCCTTTATCCTTTTGAAATCTTCCTATTTGTCAGAAAACTGTGTTTGTGCTTCTCCTCACTTTCTCTCCTTGCTGTAACATTTCTTCTCCGCTGTCGTGTTATAATCTATTATCTTCTTATTCCCAGCATCCATTCACAACCAGCCCCTCCTTTCTGCTGTCAAATGTGATTCCAATAAGGCTTTCTTCTCAGGCTCCATCCGTTATTGTAATTATCACGCGGTCTCCCCTTGGTCTCGGCTTCACAGTCTCACAGTCTGGCACCATTCATTCTCTCCCAACTTCTCCTGAGCCCTTGCTTTCATGAGAAGAATAACAGAAGAAGAGTTTTGGGGTGTGTGTGTGTGTGTGTGTGTGTGTGTGTGTGTGTGTGTTTTAACAGAAAGTCAGTTTGGGGAGCCTTTCAAGCCCCCCTTTGATGTGGAACTGGAGAGCGTGCACTATGAAACTGGGTATTTTCTATATAAAAGTCCACACAGAGCAACACTTTCCTATGAAGAGAATCAGAATCTATTAATGTGTAGATCTTTAAAAGCTAAAAAGGGACTTTAAAGGTCATCTAGAGCTATTGCCCATTATTTTACGGATGAGGAACACAGAAACCAGCAGTTATTGATCCTTTTCATCGCTCAAGCTTTGTGTTCTGCCCTCTGTTGCTGTTACTGTATATTCCTCAGGTATAGCCTCACTCACATGCCAGAAGCTGTGCAGTCAGTTCAGTGCCAGAGACATTTCCTGAGCATCTCATGAGCACCAGTCCCAGGGAGAGAAACAGCACAGAGCTTGCATCTCATTCAATGGTAAAAATAATTAACACAAACAAGAAGTAAAACTGATGCTCCTGACAAGTTAACTCATTAAGGATCACAAGCCTATGCAAAGGCCAAGTTAGAATTGCAAAACTAGGTCTCTTTTAGTTTTTTGTTTGCTTGGTGATTCTTACTTGTGTTCCAGTTCAGAGCTGTCTACTCAGTATGAACACTAATGAGTATTATGGTTTAAATCTTGGTGTCCTCAAAGCCTTATTTGCTCATAGGTGTGGTTTTGGGGGTGACTGGAACATGAATGTGCAGTTGTGGATCATGGGTCTGTGATACCTGATCACAGGAGTGTGTCCTAGGTGAGCACACTGATTTACAGCTGGGTGAGGTTGAGAGGCAAATCCTGCTGGGAAGAGGGGGTCACTGTGGTTGTCGGATGGAAGCTTGTGTCTTTATCCATATGTCCCCCTCCTCCCTTGATCCACTGTGTTGCTTCTTGTCTGCCCTGCTTGGACTGTTCTCCTCTGTGAGGCCCCTCTGCCACACCATCTGCCTTGCAGCCAGCTGATATGGACTGAAACCTTTCCTCCTTCAAGCTACATGAGTCTTTCTGCTTTTAATTTGTGTGTGTCATGTGTTTTGTCCAAGCTAAAAAAAGGCAACTAAGAAAATCAAGCCAGGTTTCCTACACCACAGTTGGTTGAAGGCAATGCAAATGGCTCTGCTGAATTCTGAGGTTCCTTGCTCTGGTCCATCAATTGCCTCACATGGGAGTCACACATGTTTAATGAATATGATGTAGATACGCTTGAGGAGAAAGAGGCCATAACTTAAGTAATTAACTTTAAAGTCTCTTTTAAAATTAATAACCATCATGATTGGTTTTAAAGACATACCCTAATATTTTATCCCACAAAAAACTTCACCCAGGTCCCCCGCACTTTGGTTACTTCTGTTTGAGAACATTTGGTTCCCTCAGTGTTTTTCCCACCCCGTAAACCAGTCCATTCTTGTTAAATGAGTGAGCCTTTTTTTCTGATGTCAAGTTGTCTATGACTCACCCTTCAACACAACAGCAACTTGCATCCGACTTAATGACACTAAGTCCTGTTCCTTCATCAGATTCTTTTTTGCAAATAAAGAAAAGAAACAAATTATTTGAAACTTCAGATGTGCCTTAAAACAGGTACTCATCCTAGCAAAATAATATGACTTATGGGAAACAAAATCCCACACACTTTAGTCTGTTGGTACTTCAACATTATTGACTGAATTTTCTCATGGTAATTGTCCCTTTAATATTAGCTTAAGACAGTTGGGATTAAAGGTTTTTTCCTCTTCTCTCTCATTCTCAGACTATTAAATTTGCATTGGCATTACCGCCTAATCCTGCACCAAAAAAACCAAAAATTTGTTGCTAGATAAAGGCAGGCACCTTGGTTGTGTTTGTGCCTCCACTTTATCCAGGGGAAGGACTTTGCTCTGATCCATCCCACTGCTCTGAGCAGAGCACACAGGAAAGCTATGTACTGAATTAAACTGTAATGAAAGTTTGCCGTAGTCCTGTATTCCAGCTCTGACCCACGATTCTCAATGGAAAAAGAGAGTTTATAATAAAACATTCTTCACTTTCTTCTGGTTTTGGTGAGGACAATTTTTACCCAGAAGCACAGGAAAATATGCAAGCTGATTATGAAGAATGCTGTGGGAAATTCTCTCCTGTGCAGAAATAAAGGCCACCACTGTCCAGTGGGGTTGGAAAGTGAAGCTCGCTCTCCCAGCACTGCCAGCTTTTAAAGCTCCTGGACAGCCGCACCTGGCAGACGCTTGCTGTGCTGATGGTATACATCACTGGGACTCTGTCTTCCTGGCACCCCTCCAAATCTCCCCACCTGGCCCTGAAGCCTAACCCACTTCCTCCAACCAAGGGTGATATTGGCCAGCAAGAGCCTTCCACTCAGCGGTGTTTCCCAGCTTCAGAGAGGCGGTATCTACTGTCCTCCAGCAAACTTGAGTAGATGTGAAAGGGCCTCTACATCCAAGAGACTGGATCTCAGGAAAACTGGAAAATAAACTCATTTCCTACCCACACAAAGTCACTTTCAAAGCCAGAATGCTTGTTTTCTCATGTACCTCATTATTAACAATGTGTATGGAAGGTAAGAAGCAACACATTTTACCCAGAAAATAGGCCTAACCGTATTTCTGAAGTAATATGTAGTTAGGCTTCATAGTCATATTTCTTAATGCCTATAATTTTAAGAACAAATAAATGGCAATATCCCTGCCAACACTATTGCTTTCTGTTACATTAACCAGTAGAATCACACGGAGAGCAGTTGTTGATGAGTGCATAAAACATATCCATAATCCAAAATTCCTTTGATGTGGGTGTTTAGTTTTCTTAGAAAACTCCCTGGGAGGGAGAGAGACAGGAAGAGGAGCACTAACTGATTGAAGTCCATCTCACAGTCTGTAACAAGAGGAGAACAGGTGTGTTTCTAAGCAAAGCATTTTCCTGCTGCCCTATTCCTGCCCTTTGCAGGCATCTCATTATGAGTCCAAAGCATCTGGCACTGCATCACTTTATAAGCCAGAACTCAGCTATTTATTCTCTGCCTGCTCTTTACAGATCTATATGTTGTTGATATTTTTCTCCATAGCACGTGAGAACCATAACACTAATATATATCACTTGTTAGTTTGAATATCAAGACTTTAATTTTCTGTATGGATTATCTCAAGGATATATGCTATTTTGCATTCACAGAATAGATATTCAGTAAAATACATAAACTACTGACAGAACGAGAGGATCCTGGCTTTAATCATAGAGTCTGAGCGTGTGCAGGTGAGGATGAAGGGAGTGTGTGGTTATTAATGCTCGCCTAATGGACCTTTAGAGAAGCCGAAGAGGGACCATGGGAAGCAATGGCCCAGGAGACCAGGGTTGGCACCACGGGGTGTGTGGCTATAAACATGGGTTGGATTTCCTTCTAATCCACTTTCCAGTTTTACCCTTGAATATATCTTTAACAGATTATCTACAATAAATCGGACACTCTAAATTTTCTGCACTGCAGTGATGCCTATGTTATAAAATAAACAGTGGAAATGAATTTTAAATATTACATGGCTGGCTTTGGACATGCTGTTTTTAAATCCACATTCATATTCCATTAGGAAAAACTGTAGGAAAACTACAAAAGCACTTTAAACCCCAAAATTCTGGTTAATTCTAGTTTTTCATTTGACAAAAGCCATGTTTATTTTCGCTAGCAATTTTATGCAGAAATAATGATATATATATATATATATATATATATATATATATATATATATATCTTGGTTGTTGAGCCCAACACAGTTCAGTGAATGTTTCTGAAGTCTGTTAAAGCAGTACGTGATCCCATCTGTCATTTCACCGTGCCAAATACATCAAAGAGCTATGGGTCAGCCACGTGCTGTTTACCTCCTATCTTCTAGAAAGACAAAAACTCTTCACTGAGTCCTGCACTTAATCATGCCCAAATCCCAAGCTATAGCTCCTGATCCCTGTTTGGATTTAAAGTGAGATTCATTTTCTGGTGTTCTGTGTGAGTCTGGCTCAGGCTTGACTTAAGAGATTGATGAATAGCAGTTGCTGTTTGCTTGCTGACCACTTCAGCACTTCTGACCCCGGGGTCACTTCCACAAGGCTGCAAAATGAGGGACCAGGGAGGAGGAGGAGGACCAAGGGACTTCATGCTGTGAAACACGGGGCCTTCACACCAGGGCTAAAGCAAATATTTTGAGCATGACAGAGTAGAGTGCTTGATATGAGAATACAAGGATATATGAAACCCAGTGTTCCTGCCATGCTACTCCTGTAGAAAGGGACCTCTTGTTTTATTGTGTGGTGTCATGCTGTGTTTCTCTTCTTTTTGTGGGAAGACGGAAAACAGCCAACCTGATTTCTTGCTAAAATAGACTTCTAGATTTTCACAGTGGAGTATTTAGAGCTTAAGAAGAATGAAGGAGCCAGTAGGCTGGAAGGCATCCTCCAGCTACTGTTCCCCTATCCCTACTCCTCCACCCCTTCCACCTTTTTTTGCACTTCTTTTTTGAAGTTATCTTCAAACTCTTTCAGCTCAAGTGATCACCTGCCCCTTGGTCCCCAGCAACTGAGACTGCAGGTGGTTCCACACTGCCTGGATTCCACCTTGCTTCTTTGAAGCATCTCCTCCCTGGACTTCCAGGACTGACAACTGCCTAGAACTCTTTTACTACTTTAGTAACCCCTCTCAGACTCCACCCATTCGCCCATCAATGAATGCTTCCCAAAGTACTGCTCTCCGGCATGTGAAGCTCCAAATGCCAAGCAGAATGCCTGGAGATTGTGTATGTATTTCCCATGCTCCCTCAGTGGACTCTCTACACACAGGACTTAATTTCTGCTTTAAAGTTCTTGTTCCATGTTTCATCTGGCTGTGCTCACCTCCTGGACAAACATTCTTATGATGATTTCTTCCAACCACCACTTACATAGTTATGAACTGCAAATCTTTGTCCCTAGCACAAAACATTCCCCTGATCTCCAGGCCCACTCTCCAGCGTCTGCTACAGAGCTCTGCTCACTGGACCAACAGGAACTTCAGCTCTCCACTGCACACAGTGAAGACTGCCCATAGTTCATGATTCAAATCTCAGATGATGGTGATGATTCCTATCCATTTTCCACAGTCAAAAACCTAGGAGAGACTCTACACTCTTCTCCATGTCATGGAACAACCATCAAGTGGGTGAATTCTATCTTTATCTATACTTAGTTCCGTGTCTTAGTTCAGGCCTTCATGCATTTTCATTTGGATTGCCAGTGATGGTCAGCAAGCCTCAGCAAGAGATGTCATTAATACAGTGGGAAAAAGGCAGTGTCGCTTCCCCTTTGCATAACACTGGGTAAGCGATTTAATTTTCCGCTTCCAAGAGTATAACTATTCATCAGTAAGGCATTTAGCACAAATCCTAAAAAGAATAGATATGAAATATTTGTAACTTTGACATTATATATTGTTTTCAAATTGATTCTGCTAATCTGCATACGTTGCAATGCACAGTCCACAGATGGCCATGTCACCCACCTACTGAAAAAAACCCAGTGACTGTTCAGACAAAACCAAATGTCATTAGCTTGGTGTTCAAAGTCCTCTGAGTTCTGTTCCCCTGCCACTTTCCCTCAGGCACCCTGACCTGACTATGCACCAATTACAAATCAAATCCCTCATGAATTTAAGAATGAGTTAGATCAAGCAGAGTGAATGCACTTGTGGATGGTGAGGATTATCTCAGTCATCTACTGCCCCCTGCAGTCACAAATGGAAGGGCTGATGCCCACTCCGCCAAAGGGACACATACTCAGCTTCTTAAACTACTGTCATTCCTGTTCTGATCAAATTCTCTTACCAGAACCTCTGCTTTCTGAGTTCTAGAAATTAACCCACTTTTCCTTGCAGTGAACCCCAGTTCCTATTAACTGACAGGCTAGGCTGAGGGTTGAAGAGAAATTTTTCAAAGGTTCTCTTTTGGAAGAGTGTTTTCAGAGGAGCTCCTGAGACTCCTCTGTAGCCAAACAGACAGTTGCTCAACAAGGGCAACAGGCGTCCAGCAGATCACACCCTTCATTTTCATGTCTGGAAGGATGCCGGCCCACACCGCACGCGGTGTGACTTAGACTCCCCTGCAAGGAATTCTGAGGACAGAAAACTATGTGTCCTTATTCTGGTGTTGTGATCATAAATGCACATGATCCATGTATCTGCAAAAAATAATTGTAGTCAATAATCCACAGCTCACAGAAAAAATAGAAGCTTGGATGTTTGCTTTCTATAACATCAATCTACCAAATGCTTACTTTCACTGAACATTATTATATTTCATCCAACAATATATTTCCAAAATATTAATCTGTGCAATTTGCATTTCTTATACTCTCTCCATCCCACTTTCCTATTAACACTGCTGTTTTATGCTTATTTACTCAGGGAAGGGTGTGAAGATAGCGGAAGTCTGAGAAATGGAAAATATTAGTATCATTCTGAGTTTTTTTTCAATTTTAAAAATGAAAATGATGACACAGAATTTTAAAACAAAATAATAGGAGACTAACACTGGTTAATATATAGCATATTGTTAACTTCAAAGTAGTTGTTCAGATCATAAGAGATAGGCTTTAAAAATGATCAAACATTCATTCTGAGTTTTCTCCTTGAGATAAATTCCTTAGTGCAATGGAGTAAACCTATGGCACGTGCTGTTATGGTTTTCCTTTAAGACAAAAGAGGTTAGTGTAAATTTTTTTCTAAACTAAGATCTCAGCATTCACGTTTCATTGCAGGGTTGGCACAGTGATAAATAAGTGGCCTTGGGGTGCAGTTTGGCACTTGATCTCTAACAGATTCACCATCATTGACTTAGAGAAGTGACAGTACAAAAACAAGAGTTGAAAGGGAGCCTATACTTTCTAAAAATTATATAGATTTTACACATGGAATGAGAAAAAGGAAGGAAAGAGACACAGAGGAAAATTATGACAGCCTAATGGCCATGGCCCGAGATGCAGAAAGCTGAGAGAGATACACAGGAAACCAGCGTGTGAGACACAAAGGGAAGGAAAGCACGGGTCTCCTTGGGAAGTGTCATCCCAAGGTGGCGTGGTCAGATGATGACCCCAGACGGGCTAGACCCTGCTTGGTAGGAAGATGTGACAATTTTGGGTTCAACTTTGTGTCCCAGCAAGGCCCAGGAGATACAAAGATGCCACCATGACCCAAAGGGACTGGGCCTATAGGACCAGGTCACATGTCACCCTGACTCTCAAGGATCAAAGGTCAGAGTTCAAACACAGCAAATGACCTCTCCTTGGACTGACACAGAGATGGGCAGCACCTGCTTTTCTTGTTCCCAAGTCTCAAGCTATTCTGTTAAACCATTCTCATCTTTATCTATTATCTATCTTGGGTAGAAAACTCTGGAATTACAAAGATTAAGTTTTTCCACATCTGTGAAGTAGGTGTTTGAAATAAAAACCAAGCTGAATTAGAAAACAAAAAGCAGAACTTTCTCTCTATATATAATTTGTAACCCTTGTCATTCATTATAAATTGTCCATTATTTTAATATACTTAACATGCTAATTGGTTATTAGCATTCATTCTCATTAGTGTTCCCCGATGGCCCCCATTTATTCATCATATACTTTGCATATAGGACATTAAGACTATATTTAATTAGATTACACGAATGGTACACTTTAGGTAGTGAAATGTATCTTAATTTTTTTGGCAATTCAAGGAGAGAACACAGTAACAGAAATGAACAGATTCACGAAGAAGTCAATGAGTCCATTATAGCACATTTCTCACTAGCTACAGACAAAACAGGACCAGTTGGGAATGCTTCCAGTGATAAATACTGGAAATATGCAACATTGCTGCTGCTGATGCTGCTGCCACCGCTAAGACAGGACTCCCAGAGTTTGACTGATTGATGCGATTTTCACATCCATATCTACTTACAATCTTTTTAAATGTTGGAAATATTACAAAGTTTGAACCAGTTATTAAGCCACCAAGAAATGCTCCACTGAAGCTGCACTCAAAGCGGGGTATCAGAGCGATGCCCACCACACAGCACACTGCTCCTCTCCCTCTCGGCTATCTCAAGTGCCTCGAGATGTTCACTGTACTAGGGGCGAACAAAGAGCTCTGCCAGGCTGATGCAGCCTGCAAGGGAGACTCACAAAAATGGTTTCTCTTTTCAGCTTTGGCCTCTTTCCTCCCTCAAGAAGGGAAGGATCTCTCTGACACATTTCTTAAGGATTCTTTTATCCTGCCACTTCTCAAGCAGAAAGTAAAAAACACCTTTCTTCTTCCCTTACTAATATATTTTGTGATTCTCTTCTTCAGCCCAGAAACTCTGAAAAATCTGCCCAAAGTCATTTTTGTGTACTAAATAGAAAACTGCATTGCTCTCCTAAAAATGGAAGAAATTCTTTGCTTCACTATGAAAACACATTACATATATGCATATACATGTATCTTTGATATAACATATCTAGGAACAGCTATGTTAACTGCAAAATGAGAGCAATTAAAAAGGCTAGAAAATAAGAATATGCAAGGAAGACTACAGCTCAATTTAGATTCTGGTAGACATTTGTACATCAAGCAACCCAAATATCTGTATTTTAAACTTAAAGTGTCATATTCACAGATAATTCAAACCACAGAAATAATTAAGGTGTACAGCCAGGAACAACTTAGTTAACATCACAGTAAACTGGCTTAAGAATTATACTCACATAACAACAAAAATTGGTGCTCTGTCGAGAAATTAGAAGGAATATAAGAATAGTCTCCTAACATATGGAGTTGTTTGGTATGAAGTCACCAAAAAGAAGTGGAGAGGGGGCTAAAAACATAGAAGCAAAAAAAAATGTAAAACTTTACCATAAAAAAAGAAAATACTTTTTTTACTCATTGGTAAAGGAAGAGTGAATTTTAAGTGAATATGAAAGACCAACACAGATTTTTAAGAAATCGTAGCTTATAGGCTCACCGGATTGGCTGGATTATTTAAAAAATCTTACTTTTTTGTTGTATTTAAACCAATATAATCAATGAGATTTTAATCAGCTCTATTTCTTTTAATTAGATTATAGTTTCTATATTATTCATTTCTAAGAAGTTTTCTAATAACTACTGAAATGTGGGGGAAGGCCACAAGGATGCATTTCATGAAAATACATGTATGTTTTATAAAACATACAAATAATTTCTTATGGGTCAGCTTTTGTAAGTTCTCATTTACTCCAAAATACAAACATAATCTCTTTATAATGCAAAATTTTGAAAATATTATTTATAACTCAAAATACTAATAATATTAGGAGAAAATATTTTAATTCACTTTAATTTTTCCAGTGAGCTCACAAGGTTAAAAATGGTCAAATACTTGTCCTTATAAATTTCTTTTCAATTGCATGACTATTTTAAAATTGAACAACAGAAAAACCACAATAAGTCAAGATATTAATAACCTTGAAATAATTAATTTCATAAAAATAAGGGCTATCATGTATCCTTCTTCCTCAAAACTATGCAAATTGACTATTGCAACTAATAGCTATCAAGTAAAGTATCTAATAAACTGTTCATACAATTTAATACCTATTATAAAAGCAGAAACCTTTCAACACTTCTTTTTTTTTTTTTTTTTTTGTCTTTTTCATTTTTATCGGTACCAGGGACCGAACTCACGACTGCCTGCTTGCAAGGCAGGTGCTTATGCCGCTGAGCTAAATCCCCAGCCCCTAACACTTCTAAAATAATAGCACAACTATTTTGAGAATAATGAAACAGTAAAGTTGTACCATTAATCAAACCACAACAAAACAAAAACTGAAACCAAAGAGAATTAATAATCTGTTTATATAGCTGATAGAAATAAAAATGAAGAAATGAAAAATGTTTCATCACTCAATTTTAGCAAGTTAATTGAACTAATCAATAGTAAAACAGAAATATTAGTCATCTACCCATGTATACTAATCCCTTGTCTAGGTAGTAGGAACAATGATTTGAAAGTAAACAATAAAATTAAATCTATATCTTCAACAAAAGAACACACTTTAAATTCCAGATTTTCACAGTGATTTTATTAATTTTAATCAATACATAAGCATTTCCAAACTATATTAAAATAATCCTTAAGAGTTGTTTTTACAGGTTTGTTTCTGAAAAATTTTTGCCCTGCCAACACCATTGGCATTTTCTTGGTTATTTGTACATCATATAATACTGGTTATCCCTTCTCTCTGAGTGTGTGTACAAGGAATTTTGTATAAGAATCCAGTTTACTTGTTACTTTAAAGTGTTAATTTTTTTAGCTTGACAAGGAAACATAAAAGTCTTTTTTTACTGCCTTTTGAGTATTTTCATGGGGAAGAAAACATAAAAGCGATTACATGTTGCTTCAGGCTATCTGAGTCTGATAAGTTGTTCATCCAGGCCTGAAAATTCCCA
This sequence comes from Cavia porcellus, assembly GCF_034190915.1. Lineage (NCBI taxonomy): Eukaryota > Metazoa > Chordata > Mammalia > Rodentia > Caviidae > Cavia > Cavia porcellus. The sequence continues at coordinate 55,208,068 of NW_026947497.1, forward strand.
GAACTCAAGATGAGTAAAATATGTCCAGAAGATAAACTTGAGTAACAAGTGTGGAAAGAGACAGTCCATTGCAATAGGACAGCAAGCTGGTGATATTGATCTGTGCCTTAAAGCTTCACAATTGCAAAGTAACCACTGCAATTGTTTGCTAAACAAATGTTGTTCTAGCAGAACCTTTTTCCAAGTAGAAATTCTAAAACAGAATGTCTCAAATGTATTACAATGGCATCTTAAGATCAGACCTACACTCCATTTACAGCTGGCTCGCCAAGTCCTGGCACTTACATCCATCTCTAAGAGCTGCAATGCACAGTGCTAGAGCTGAAATAGCTGCAACTCACCCTGTTTCTCAGGGCAGGTCCCCAAGGATGTTCTCATGTTTACAGCTATCCAAAGCTCCTACTTCCCTAATTCCAACACACACTCACACACACACACACACACACACACACACATTCCACAAAATTCTATCCTTTCCACCACCTCAGCATGTCTCCAACGCCTCCCCTGTCATTCCTTGCCTCTCCGTTTCCACCAGTGGTGTTTATTTTTGGTCCTCGAAGTAGAGCACAGATCAGGCCCTATGCCTCAGACTTCTGCATCTCCTGCTGTTGTCTAATCCTACTCAGAGTGAGGGTGTTTGCACTCAGTTTTCTCCTTTGGTTTCCTTCTGTCTGCAATATCCATATCCCTAGTTTAGGATACAAAGCATTCATGACCTGATCTCCACTGACCTATTTAGATTTATTTATTTCAAATGCTGTCATATCTCATCTCGTAAAAAGCACTAAATTTCTTGAACATCTCAGGGCCCTTCATATTTCTGGGTTTCTGTTGTACCCTTTGCCTATGTAACTCTTCTCTTCCTAGTCCACCCTTATCATAGCCATCTCTCTGGGAAACCAGACTGGCTGAGCAATCCAGAGTAGAAGTAATTACACTCTCATGGGAATGCTGACCACATCCCACAGGTACCAATCAGCCCGGTACCTCTTTACTACACAGTTAGATGTTCTATCTCCAAGTTCTCTGAGTATAGGAACTGTATTTAGTTCACCTTTGCACCCAAAGCACCTAGAACAGTACCTACCTGATCACTCTTCAGCCATAATTACTGAAGGAGTCTGAAAAGATAACACAAAACCATGCACTGCCTTCCTGAGGTGAGAGCTATGTCCAATTAGAAAACAAAATATCACTCAAAACTACAAAGTAGTTTAATAAAGAAAAGTACAGGTAGACTGCAAGATTTTGCCTTTCATATTTATACATACATACATACATATATATTATATATATATATATATATATATATATATCACTACTAAATTAAGTCACATATAGATACACCAAGCAAACAGGTGCCTAACGAAGTTTCTTTCTTTGGTCTTTGGGAGCCTGTGCACACATAACCAAAATATTTTTTCCACTTTAGCTGATAAACTCAATTCTATGTTAATTGAACCTTAATGTCTCTCTCTATTCTGAATATTTTCAATTTAACTATAGAATCCCCAAAAGCTTCAAATGCGTCCAAAAGTACTGTGTTCTATTAGGAGAACTTGCACAAGGTTAAGAAACCTGGGTTCCACAAATGGCTTTTCCTCACTTAAGAGTTGATTATCACATGCTTCAATCTATAAGATACTGAAAAAAATCTGAAAATCTATAAGATACTGAAAAAAAAATCTGACAAAACAATTTTAAGAGGTTAAAAAGCTCACCATTACTGAAACTCACAAAACAGGAATTTAATTGGTAAATAATGCCTGTGAAACATGAAAATGCCTATTATCCCTAATTGATCTATAAATTTTAGAAATTTCCAAACAAAATTTTTTATAGATTTTTGTGGACTTGAGAAGCTGATTCAAAAATTCATACCAAATAAACAGCTAAAACAATTTAAGAATATGTTCTAGGGAATTGGCACAAAAAATGTCAAGGCTAGTTATAAAGCCATGTATTTATGGCAATGTAGTGGTGCTACCAGAATCCACAAAAAGAATAACAGTCAGAATATATAGCCGGGGAACAGTCTCATACATACATACATGGTTACGCAACCAAGGTCGTCTTAAAGACAGGAAAAATCGGCTGCTCAATGAGTGTTATTGGCTCCATGGCTGTGTGACCATATAGAAACATTAGATACACAACCTCATTCGAAAATGTGTGAAATAGGACTGTGGACAGACCTCAGCGTAGAGCTTACTGTCTGCACTCAGAAGGCCCTGGCTTCAATCCATAGCACAGCAAAAGGAACTAACAGCTACACTAATAACATATACTAGTAACTTTTAGATACTTTAAAGTACTAAAAGCAGAAATTTTAGTACTGCTAGATAAAAATATACACAAATATACTTAAGCCTTGCGGTCAAGGAAGATTTTATAAAATGAGACATCTATTATGGTTTAGGTCTCAGGAGACCTGGAGGCCGCCTGTGTTTGGAAACTGGCTGCATCATGGAGGCACTATGACCTTCAGAGGACTCGTCCATCTGGGAGTTCAAGCCCACCGCTGTTAGGAGGTGGGGCCTAGCTGGAGGCAGGGACAGGCCTGTGACCCAGAAGAGCATTCTCCTCCCCGCCTTCTCCTGCTGTGCATTTCTGGCTGCCATGATGAGCCCGTGGTGCTGGCTGGCTGTGTGCTCTCCAGAGCTGCTGCAGGTGCAGACTGAGCTGCTCTCTTCACATTCGCTGATACCAGTGCTGTGCGCATGAGCGTGACTAAGACAACATAAGAGTGCAAACTTTAAAGAGCCACCAAGTTTTAATTCCATTAACAGTGAGGCGTTCATGATGGATGTGGATAAGATGAGCAGAGCCCAGCGCAGGGTGGGGACGCAGGCAGCAGCCTGGAGGGAGAGGTGGTGTTCCACAGAAAGTTCTGCAGGGCCAGGATCGCCGACCAACAGGGACTCACAGGTAAAACCCTCGCCTTGGGCTGCACTGAGCCTGCTGGGGAGCTGCCAGAAACCCACTCACTGCATGCCAGAGGTTGGCCTGGCCACACGTGTCCACATCGGACAAGACAGCGTGTTCTCAGGAGGAGGCCAGGAGGCCCCACACACCCAGCTGCAGGTCTCTAGGCTGCCAGGAAACCCAGCCCATCAACCAACTCCTGCCCCAGGAAAATCCAGTGGACCTGACACATCCCAAGACTGCATGCCCTGGCGACTCAGCCCGCAGAGGCCCCTGAGCGCACCTGCACGACCCTCAGCCTGGGCGCTCATCCCCACCTGGCCTGGCAGAGTGGCCCTAAGGAAACTTGAGAGAATTTGTCATCTCACCCAAGCAGCCTGCCAAGAAATGCAGCGCAAAGAGGAAGAACAGGTCACTGGCCTGCAGTGAGCCCAGCCTTGGCAATAAGAGCTTTAAATCAGACAAAAGTTGGAAGTGCACAACTGTAAGTGCTGGACTATTAGGAGCATCTGTAGAAGGTCGGGGAAAGCTGCAGGACAGCCAACATGTGGACACAGAGGTGGAGACACTCAGCTGGTAAAAGGGAGATTGGAGGAGTGAGACTGAAGAGCTTCCCAGGTTCCTCAGCTGTGCTGCATCCAGAATAACACAATAAACCCTGGAAATAGCATAAACTAACACAAGGAAGAGTCCAACCAGTCTATCCAATCTGAGTGACCACACCAGCTGGAACCTGACATCACTGTGCGCTAAACTTTTCATTTATTTGCACATCTCTTCATTCTTTACTTGTGAACAGAAGACCTTCCAGCTGTTCTGTATGCCACCACTGTGCTAGGCATGTGCCCTCAAGGATGTCAAGACAGTGAGAGAATAATTGCTGTAAATTCATACAGGACGGCACAGAGGACAAAGTCAGCTTCATAGGCCCCTGAAACAGTAGGAAAGGCAGCTCTCAAATCCAGGGTTGATAAATCCCTCAGCATTCCATTATCTTACTTTGATTCTCATTCACTTTGAAAAATTATTATAATTGATTGTTAATAGAGCTTTTGTGTCCAATATTAGGTATTTGATGTTGAAAGCAAACCTTTCTGTGTCCTGTACCGTAAACGGCACATGTACCCAGATGTATAAATACTTTCCCAGGAACAGGTTCATCCTCTATACAAGAAAGTGTTAGACCACATTGCTAAAGATTCTTCAAGCTCTGCTTCTAAAAATACTAACAACTAAATTGTAAAATTTGATAAATTGATATAAGCATTAATAATAAAATATTTAATTTTTAAAGTACGGTTATTAGATCACAAATTTCATTAGAACTGAAATAAACTTAACTGAAGTTCCCATTCACATTATATTGTAAAACGAGATTATGAATTATATTGGGTTAAAATTTTGGAGCTAAATGGTAATACTCATTCTTATTTCTCTGTGGCGCATTTACAGTGAAATTATATTGACCACTTTATCCTAAAACTGTTAAAAGGTTATATTTTATCTTTTACCAGAATCATTTTGGTGATGATGCCTTTGCAAATATTTTCAAACTGAAAAAGTATTTTTATCATTATAGCTGTAACTGTGTTGTAATTGTTAGTCCTTTATTAGAATAATTGAAGATCTAATTACTAAAGAGAAAACTTTTCAATGGTTTTATGAAACCACTGCTATTCTCTGAGGCCTATAGAAGTGACACTTTAATGCTTACTAGGAGGTCTTCAGATAAATAGATATGTTTTTTCTCCCTTGATGATCTGAATGTTATTGCAAAAACAAAAATCAAGTCTTTTATGGAAAAAACTTTCCTTTACCTCAATTCATTGGTTCCCTTCCTATCTAGTGGAATAAGATAGGAACTGTTTAATAAATAATACTGACTAAATTAGCAAGGAGGCTGCACGGAAAGAGAATATTACACTATGGAGCCTTGGTTGATCCCCCAATTTAGCACTACTGCTCCAGAGAAATGTGTTCCATCTGCACGGTCTTTGTTCATTCACCACCCATTTGTTCATTCAGAAGTATTTATTCAGTGTCAAAACACTTAGCCATGGAAACACAGAGAATAAAATAAAATTTCTCTTGCTTTAAGCAGGTTACTCATAAGCAACAACAGAAAACAATGTTGTCATTGAGCTAACCTGTGTGCATATGTTATTTTAAGTAAATGACTGTATTCTGCAAGAATGAGGACATTTACAGAAGACAAAGGGATAAGTAACTGAACATACTCTCAGAAGAGAAGGAGAAACTCTTATGTGAGGTGGAAAGAATACATCCAAACAGAGGGGAGAGTGCAAAGCTTTGACGCTGGCAGCAACGCAACAGTGGTCAGGATAAAAACCGTGAACTTGCCGCAGTTTACATGGGCCTTGGTGTATTAGTCTCCCTAGGATGTCTTTAAAAAAGACCATAGTCTAGGTGACTAAACATCAAAACCTATTTCCTTGCAATTCTGGAGGCGGGGAGTCCCCAAACAAGGTGGCCACTGCTTTAGTTCCTGAAAAGAGCTCTCCTCCTGTATACAAAACACTCCTGTCTGTCATATTCTCATACAGCAAAAAGATATTTCTTATCCTTCCCTTCCTCCTCCTTTTCCTCTCCTTTTTTCTCCTCCCTTTCTTCCTTCCTTTTCTTTCTGTTTCTTCCTTTTCTTCCAAAACCACACACTTGTCAGATCCCAGTGTCGCTTAATCCCAGTTACCTTCTAAAAGTCCTATTTTCAAATTCAGTCACACAATTCAGTTAGTGGTTCCTGGAGGGGGAGAATAGTATTCAACTATGATGAAAAACTAGGACAGGAATGTGAAAAGATCAGATGCAATTTTTTAAGCTACACTTAACCATTTAGTAGGTTAAGCATGGATGAAATCATTTAAAGGAGAGGAAAGCTGACTCACAGGCATACGAACAGGAGCTGTGATCACGCCAGGATGAAGGAGCAGTCAGGAGACCAGGTCCAGCACACACAGCTTGGGAGGAAGAGTGAGGCACAGAGGGCACTGCCCAGGGTTCTGCAAGAGAAGGCAGAAGGGTAAATGAGGATGATGCCAGGGGAGTGGAGAATGCCAGAACGAAGCAGAGCTGAGAGCCCAGGAGATGCTGAACAGGGCAGAGTGCAATGATGCTGAGAAACCTTTGAGATTCAGCAGCTCAGGATATCTTATGAATAAGAGCAGATGCTATTCCAGAGATACAAAGATAACAAAAGATAGACTCCTTGGAAATGTTTAAAGCATATTAGAGAAGAGACATGAGGAAATCAGGAAAGGACCCCGAAGGGATAGCCTGCAGGGCCTAATACAGCACAGCCACTAAGCCGTCAAGGTAGGGGGTCTCACTCCTGGGGAGCGGTTGCAACAAAACAAGGGTGGCAGAATTCCCAGACCACAGGCTCTGGCAGTGCTCACTCAGCACAATAATCCTCCACCAAGCAGTGTGCCCACCAGGATGATTTGTGATAAAGCTGAATAAATACTGAGGGATGATTTAGAAGAGAGGAGATGAAGAATGCCCATGTCCTAAAGTTGTATAATAAATTCACAACAAAGAAGAAATAATCTAAGAGGACACTTTCCTTTTTAGAGAGGGATATGGGAACCTTAATTATGTTTATGGAGGAAGAAAAAGAAGGCACTGCAAATGCAAAAGAAGGAGAGATAATAAATAAAAGTGGCTAAAAGGATCTTCATGTATATCTGTAGTGTTCAAATACAGTGATTAAGACACTTGTAAGAAGCCAGTTGTGGTAGTGCACACCTGTGATTTCCCGGCTCGGGAGACTGAGGCAGGAGGATGGCTGTAAATTCAAGGCCAGCCTGAACTACATAGTGAGGCCCTGTCTCAAAAAAAATTATAGGAAAGGAAAAGGAATGCCTACCACCATCTGGCAATCAATAGGACAATGTGTAATAGTAGCTAATACTTTTTAAGTGTTTCACAATTAGGGCCCTTTTTTCTGTTTTCTTTTACCTTTTTATTTTTAAGAGAATAAAACTAAACAAAATAAAACAGAGTAAAGCCAATCAAAACAAAATAGTGAAAGCAATACAGGATTTTAAAACAAGATAATAGGAAATCAATGATTGCTGCCATAATTCCTCTTGTTATCTTCAAAATAGCTGCTCATACCACCAAGCCTAATAAAAATCAAGATAGTACAGAAGAAAACCAATCAGGGCCAGGGTTTAGTTCAGGGATGTAAGCACCTGCTTGGCAAACGTGAGATCAGGAGCTTGATCCCTGGTACCAAAAAGCAAAAGAAAAGAAAACCAACCAAATCAAAACTGTGAAAGTAATACAGTACTTCAAAACAAGATAATGAGAAATCAACAGTGGCTCATAGTGTATCTTGTTATTTTTGAAATACCTGCCCATGCCATCAGATATAATAAAATCAAACCAGACAAAGCAGAATAAAACCAAATAAAGCAAAACAATCTAAATAATACAGGATTTTAAAACAAAATAATAGGGAATTAATGATGGTTATCATCTTCCCTTTTTAGACGTTTTCTCCCCTTTCATTTTCACAATATCTGTTGCACATTTTGGATCCCACTAATGCCTTAAGTTTTCTCTACTAGAGTGACAACATGATGTTCTAAACCACTTCAACCAAAGTCATGATCACAAGTTGCATCCATTTACCTACAAGAGCACTGTGATTACCCTTCCTTATACTGAGTAGCTTTCCATTGTATAAAATGCTGTCTTTCTAACCTTTCTGCAGTCTATGGGAAAGCTGCCCTTGCTTTTTCCTGGTTCCCTGCCACATGTAGCATTGTTTTCTCTCCTTTGACTTTAAGTCTATGAATTTCTTTTCAGTTATTGTGTTTCTTATATACCACATATTGAATAATCCTGTTCTTGTTTCACTCTGCTTGTGTTTCTTTTTATTGGTGATCTGAGGATCTGCATTAATGATTATGACCAATGTTCACTGGTTCATCTCTGCCATGCTTTTTTTCCTGCTGTGAGCTCCTTAATTTTTCCCTACATTCAATTGTCTGCCCTACTTGGTGATCCCATTCTGCTGCTATTCCTGCCACTGTGGTCATTTTTATCTCTCTCCAGAATATCCTTCCTACTGTTTGTAGGGTTGGTAGTCACCAATTCTTTCAGTTGATCTTTGTTATGGAAGTATTTTATTTCTCCATTAATTTTGAAGGATAGTTTTGCAGACTATATAATCGGGATTAGAAGTTGTTTTCTTTCATGACTTGAAATACTTCACGAACTTCTTGACTTGATGGTTTGCGTTGAGAAGTCTGTCATGATTCTGATGGATTTTCCTTTATAGGTGATCTGCTTTGTTTCTCTAATAGCCTTTAGTATTCTGTTCTTGTGCAGAATTTCTGAGATTTTGATTATTATATGCCTGGGTTTAGATTTATTTTGGTTATGTCTAGTTGGCATTCTGTATGCCTTACTTATCTGTATGCCATGTCTTTCCCTATGCTTGGGAAGTTCTCTGCTATTACTTTGTAAATAATGTCTTTATGTCAGTTGTATTGACTCCTGCTTTTTTACTGACACCTATCAATATTAAATTTTCTTTAAATTGTCTGGCAGCTCTTGAATTGTTATTTCTTGATTCTTTGTTATTTTTGAGAGAGTGTTTTCTTTTACAGTCACTAGCTACTATCCTGTCTTCAAGGTCTGAAAGTCTATCTTCAGGTTCTTTCAAGTGCTTTGGCAGCTTTCAGTGGACTTTTTAATTTCCTGGATATCTCTTTGAGTCTGTTTTAAGCATTCCAATTCTTCTCTATATTGTTTAATCATGTTTTTTCTCATTCTTCTATACTCTTTTCTTGTATCTATGTCTTCTTTAGATACACTCAGCAACCCTTTTATTATGTTTGTCATTTCTTCTTTCCTGAGATATTATTTCTGATCTGATTTCTTTTACAGCCTCATCACAGTTTCTTTACTTCAGTTACCATCATCCCTGAAATTTCAGGCATGTGACTTCCACTTTCTCCCATGTCTAAGTCTCCTGGATTTGTCCTTCATTGTGATATTTTTCTGGGTTCTGCCAGATGAGCGGATTGTGGGGTCCCAGGCACCTCTCATGTTGGCTACTCATCCACAATGTAGGGGGATGGGTCAGGCACGTGGGTTTCTCCTAACCGAGGTTCCCAAGGAGACAGAGAAGTACAGTGTGGACTTCTCCAGGAACACTGGGCTTCCCCAAGGCATGGTTGCCTAGTGCTCCTGGCCCGTGCTGGCTTCCCTTGGGAGAGTCTCAGTGGTGGCTTGCATGTGCACAGGGCTGGGCTGGCTGCTTCACATTTTTTTGGTTTCTCAACATACATAATTTCATTGTTAGATATCCCCTTGAATGTTATGCTGTTTCCAACTTCAAAAACACTGAAACAGAGAAATTAGCTAACTTGTTCCAGAAAGCATGAAAATAGATAACGAAGCTGGATTTGAGCCCTGACTTGTGGCTTCCCTGTCTACATTTGCAACCTTCAAGGTCAAAGTCAAAGTCAAGTACAGCTCTGAAGTCCAACAAGCAAGTGCTGAATATATAGCTCCAGAAAGCGGCACCCATGCAGAATAAAGTTTATTCAAGAACTACAAAATGAATTCCAACATTAACTATAATTACCCTCTCACAAATATAGTTTGTAAGTACCTTTGGAAAATCAGGTGACTCAAAAACACATTATGATTTCATGTCTCATAACTTATAATAAATTTGGTTCTTGACATCAGGCTCAGCAAATAAACTTTCAGAACACAAGTCTGTCAGCTACAAATTTTATTCTAAAAACAGAAAAAATGACAAAATCCATAAAAGGTCACCATCCCTAACTGTGTGACAAATCATTCTTATTATATAGAACTGGTCAATAAGACAAATGGAAAAAGAGTTTGGTCAAAATACTACTAAGAACAGATTAATCTATTACATTTGACAATGTCTTTATATCACTTAAGGAGTGCTTTGCAGATCTTTTTGGTATTTTTCCATGAAATGGAAACATTTTTTAATGCAAGTTATAGAGCAAATTTTGTTCACTGGGAATCTTTATGGGGTTGCAGAATGCACAGTTACATTTTTTTTTTAATAAAAATACTACAGTATGGGTCTCTAACATCGGGATAGATGTATATTCCCCTACCTACTATTTTAGGAGGATTTCTAGCTTTATTTATCCTTTGCCAAGGAGACAGGATGACCAGGATTGCCAAGTGCTGTGGCTTATATCTACATGTACCCCAAAGTCTTATGCACTCATGGGCACAGATTTGTGGAGGTGGCTAGATTATGGTTGCATGATATTAGGATTAAGGGTGTGTGGTACTGGAATAATCCACTAACTGGTTTAGCATAGTTCTGAATGTGGCTCAATGGATTTACAGAAAACAGAGGTCTCAACGAGAGCATGGGTGGCACCACTCAAAAGAATCACAGCTTGCATAGAATATAAATGGAAAGGGAGGCTCATTACAGCTGCTTGCTTCTTCTGCCTATCCTGCAATGGACTGCTACTCCTCTCCAGGGCCCCTCTGCCATGCTGTCTTGCTTTGGAGCCAGCCAGCTATGCTGCAACTGTAAGATAAAATACAAACTGTGAATTAAAATGAACCGTTCCTCTTTTAATTTGTGGGTGTCAGGTATTTGATCCTAGAAGCAGGGAAGTAACTAAGACACAGAGTTTGGGGAAAAAACTGAGCGAACATAGCCCGTGCCTCTTCTTTATCTTGAGGTCTACCTGTCTGCTGAGAAAACATGGTCTGTTCATCTCCATTACCAGCCCCTTCAAGAAAAAGAAACCTAAAGTTGTTCAGAATTCTCTCTGTTGGGTGACTTGGCCTAGCCCCTTACCTCCTAAAACGAGTTCAGTGAAGGCTTAAATAAATAGAGACAAATGGTATGGTTCAGGGGAAATTCAGGAAGGTTAACCCACAACCAGTAGGCTCTTGGGAGGTTCTGACTTTTCTCTTCCTGAAAGCCGTGTGGCTTGCAAGGCTTACCAGAAAGTCTGGCTGGTTTTCTCCTGGTTGGTTCCTCTCAGTCCCAGCATGGCCGGTTCCCAAAAGATGCTAATTTTTCTCTAATTCTGTCTCTTACATCCTGAGAGCTCTTCAGTTAGGACTACAAACAGTAGCACATCCAGCCTGTGCTCTGAATGAACAAATTATATGAATTACCAGGATCTCTAAACAATAATCCCAGTAGTTCAGCTAGTGTGAGAGTGCAGTTTAGAGGTTCTTTTTCAGGCACAGATAGTTTGCATACTGACTCCCAAATACTAAACTGACATTTTTATTACATTTATTTTATCCAGAGTTTAACCCACATATTTCTTAAAAAACCAATGCATCAGCTCAGAAGGGAAAACAAACAAACAAACAAAAAAACCTAAGCTGTTTTTTGTTTTCTACACGTACTTTTAGAGGCTGCTTTAATGAAATTTATTTCTTTTCTTTACAGTGTGTTCTGTTCTATGGTGCTTTCCAGCCTTTTCTTCTCCATCTACAATTATTTGTGATTCTTTTCCCTTTACAAACTTCCTTGAATTTGCTGTCCCTCTACCTATAATTCATTTGCTTTCCTTTCATTGTTCCAATTAGCTGCCCATATCCACATCCAATTATAATGCTTCTCACATCCTAATCACTGTCTCTTCACAAGCCTTCAGTGTGTATCAGTGCTTTGTGCAGGATGGTTGCTTAATTGCTGCCCATGAATTATTGGAAATTTCCCCTAAGCCACCAAAATAGGGTGACCTAATATAATTTGGGTCAATTACATCTTCATTAATAATTCTTCTATTTTCACATTATTCATTAAGTGCAATTGGGGAGAGGTTCCCTTAAATTTTCTCTGAGTGTCTTCTCCTTCCAAGTCCATTTTGCTTGGGGGTCTTTGTTTTTGTGGGGGTTATTTTTTGATAATTTAACTCCATTATATCTTACCTTGACACACTAAACTATTTCAACTGCAACACACAGCACAAGAACACAAAGGGTGATAAATACCTTACAACATTCCTGAACAAATGAAATTTATTCTTGAACATCATAAACATATAAAGAAAAATAGATAGAGAAATGATAAATGAGGTGATAAGTATTTTTCCCTGATTTTATCCATAGATATCTATTATATATATATATATATATCTCAAAATGTCATATGGTACCTATTATTAATCGTTATAATCTGATGCTTGTATGTTTCAGTTAAAAATTAATTAAAAACCAGAAAAGTTAACATTAAATTAATATGTCAGTAAAAATTAATGAATCATATCCATTAACAATTTTATAGAAACATTTGCCTCTGAAATGCTATATGGACCACATCGCAATTGGCTTTTCTGCGATGCTGGGATGGAGCCAAGGCCATACACACCACAGCTACTGTGTTCAGTGTTTGGCCAGGGGCCTGACAGCTGCCCAGTGGAGATGACCAGTCACCCCCTGTGCACGGGCTTAAGGAGTGGTCCCATCCCCACATTTCTACATGTGCTACGTCTCCTGATCCCTGAGGACAAGCTGCTTTGCAGCCAAATCAAAAGCTGCACAGGAATACTCACTTTCTTTATTGTACTCAATATGAAAGTATTTAGAGGAGGACAAACAGTGCTGAGTCTGTGGGAGTCACTGACCGCCACCATCACTGTCATCCAAATCAGCAAGAGTCCCTGGATCCCTGGGAAAACCAGCAGCCAGGCTCCCTAGAGCGGCTGCATAGGGCTGCTCCCACCCTAGTCAGAGCCCAGTACTGCCTCACCAGGACCCCAGCACCCACCTCAGGCTCAGCTGCTTCCATGCTACACTGCAGTCTGACTGCTGGCACTGACATGGATTTCTGGGTAGAAGAATCTGTTGTCTACCAAAAAGAACATCAGAAAACCAAGCAAGATAGTAAGATCGTAACTGAAATAAACCACAAAAAAGTGGAGCATGAAAATAATTACCTAAGTAATCCAAGCCAACAAGTATTTCTTATGGGAACATTTAAAAAAGAAATTCAGAGGCTGAATGGCCAGGATTAGCTCTCCTTAAACAGCACAGCTGAATACTCAACTTCTAGGACAACATATAATAATAAAGCTCAAGTTTCTGTTTGCAAATGCAGATACTGGTGAGTCTGAGAATTTTAACAAAATTTACAGTGATAGCTATCAAAGTGAAAATGTTCTTCATTCTTAAGAATTTCTGTAATGTCATGAGTCGTTATCACAGGTGTTCTTAAAACCCTACAGGTTTTAAAGACGCCCCAACCACAAGACTTACTCACCCAGAAACAGCTCAGGGTGTCTTCTCACACTGCAAGTGCTGGCTGGAGGAAAGGGACAGGTGCATGAGGAGATTCCATGGGGGAGACACAGATGACACTTCCCAGGGGCCCAATGCAGGAAGGGTTGTGTCTCCCAGACCCCCGCCAATGGAGAGGTGCTGAGGTGGGATGGCAAATGAAAACATTAGCTTTGTAGGAGACTTAAAAGTGATTGTTGACAGTTGAACGTGAAGAAACCCTGAGAGGGGCATTTTCAGAAAGGGGCATGGAAGGAGCAACACCACAGTGGGTGAAGGCAAGCTGGGGCCGTGGCCGAGCCCACAGAGGAGGGCCTGGAACAGCAGCCTCATCCTGGGGACGTGAGCAGTAACAGCCTGATGAAAATAAAACATTTTAGAGAAAAAGGCAGTCAGACAGACTCCAAGTCTTATACAAATATTTTAAAAATAAAGGTGTCTCTTCCAAGTGCTATTGCAAAGGCTTGTGATTCAAAGACTGAGTATTGAAATGATAATACTCTGACATGAGAGCTGCTGGGAGGCAGGAAGGGTGTCACACACATGGCATGCACTAAGCCATTTGTGCCTCGAGAGGCTGGAGTCTCGCCTGGCCCCACTCTCAGATGGGGCCCGCTTCACAGCCATAGCAAGGTGCAGAGAATCAGACACCATCCTGTGGGTGGCTGCGGGGTGGCCAAGGTCCACCAGACTCCCAAGGCTGTGACGTTCCCCATGATGCTGTATTTCTTGTCAGTGTTTTCACTGAGTAACATAAACAAAGTCACTTAGAAAATGGATAGTTTCCTACCATGTCTAGTGGGAAGAACTGTCTGGGTTGTTTCAACCATCAATTTTGCATGCAACAATTTATGTGACACCTCTGATGTATATCTTTGGGACTGCCTTACAAATATGTCTTAAAAATAATTTCCCTAAGCATATATTTCCTAGACATTTATAATGCATTTGAAGATTAAAATATTGATTTAATTCAGGTACCTTTATAATCATCTTGCTTTATGGAATTGCAATTTTAGAATGCATAGATTATCCTTGTCCCAGAGAGGAAACCCAGTCAGACTACGACAAGTGTGTTAAATTCCTTTTCATAGTTTTAACATTACAGTGAATATACTTTAGAATGTTTAGGGTCCTAAAACACCCAAATCAACATTATCTTTAAAGTATTTTACAGGATCTCCCCAATTTCTCTAGCATTTATTCTTACCAATCAGAAAACCACACCAAGCTATTCTACAGTCCCTAAATTGATTGAATCAATCTTTTACTGTTTCATGGTGTGTGATTAGTTTATGAATATGACTCACTGAAGATTCTCACATGTAAGAGCTGTGTGAAAAACATTGGGCATGTTAATCAATAGCGGCAGCCCTGCAGTTCATTTTCTGTCATGTATTAGAAAAGCAGGAGCCCTTTGTTTCTACAAGGAAAAGCAAAGTCAGCCTCCCCATTCCTGACATGGAGGCAAGGTGGGCATCACAGGCCACAGGGAAGTCACAGGGAAGCGAGGACAGAAACTGATCTGGTCTATCCTCCCTAATTCCTCATCCCTGGACTGTTTTTGCCAGCTTTTACTCCCTCTTTGCTAAGCTCTGCAGCGGTGTCTTCAGGGCGCCCGCTCCCAGCACCGCCCTGGCTTCCCCACTGTAGCCAGGAGAGGTGCGGAAGTTGCAGCATCAATCTTACCTCTGAGACTCCGCAGAAAGCCACAGCTCCAGACCTCTGGCTATGATTTCTGACATGGATTTGTGGTGAGCTTGTCTTCTGATAAATTGTTGGTCTGTCAGAGCCTCCTTTGGGGATTTTGTATATATACCACCAGGTGATCAGTCTTGCTACTATGTCTGATGCTAACCTTGGAATGAAGATCTCTCCTGCTGCTTACTAGGGCATAGCCCTGTCCAGCCAGAGGCCCACTCTTCTGCCTCTACCAGTGTAAGGGCAGGCACAGTTCTGGGTTTGATTAACATCACAGGAGACTGCCTTTCACAGTAAGGAACTACTGCATACCTTCATGGCCTTTTCATCCATATTAGAACAAAAATTTTTTAAAAAAGTATTCAGAGTGCATTCTTGGAGAAATCCTGAAAAGAGTATAAAATGAATGTTCATACATTACTTTTAAATGTACTTTAGAGAATCTCATGATTTTCAAAACTAATATACAAGGTAGTGTAAGCAGTATATTCCTCTCCAGTGACCTTTTACCCTGTTGATGAATATTCCTCATGGCCTGAAAACAGCTCTTAGCAAGTTAAAATGTGTCCCTTAGAACCACAGATAAATAAGGTCTTCTGCCAAACCAGTATGTTTGGAACTATTTCCAGATAAACAATGCTTTCTTTAATTTTAAATTTATCTCCCCTTTCTGAATTGATCAATCTGTTTGGTCTTCATTTCAACCCCCACATAAAAGTAGGGAGATGTTTGACTAAGAAACTTAGAACACACTTAGTATAACACAGCAGCTGGAAGATAAGACATCTGAGTGTATAAATTGAATATGCTAATTTCTCATGCAAGCAATTTATTTCATAGGCTACATGTGCAATGAATATATTGTACAACACATAGTGTGCACATATCCATTTATGTGTCTATATACGTTCAGATAGAGGAAATGAAGTAGAGACTGAGACTCACAGGCACATGACCAGTCCATTGGAAGATGGGCCTTGGACCAGAATTCTGCAGAGCCCACTTTCAATGCTGTGTCCCCCTGATTTTATTACTCCCATAACTTTTTAAAATTCACCTTATCACAAATCATTTTATCTTGGATTTTTATAAACGTAAGCAATCTGATGCAATGCATCCTCTGCTATCTTTAACAGTGCATGTAATCCGAATCTAACAAAAATAACTCAACTTTTAAACATCACCCATACTAAGTGAAATGTGACTGGGGTACCGATGAACAAGTGCTGACATTTGGTCATTCAGTTCATCCCGAGTTCACTTATCCAACAGACATTTACAGACTCCAAGTCACATATGTTCTCAGTTCTAAGGTTACTGAGAATAAACATCTCTTTCCTTCATGAAATGCACTAGGAAGGGAAGCTTCCTTGTGTGTAACTGCCTCACTTCCTGGGGTGCACTCTGTCCACTGTGCCGTCTTGGACAGTGTGGAATCCAGCAAATCTCTTTTCATCGCCTGGTCATTCTCAATGACAGTGAAAAGCAGGAGAAAATCTTTAACAGCAGAAACGGCAGAGCAGGGATGAGAAGCAAAACACTTCTGTGTTCTCATTCTATGAACCATTTATGATAACAAAAATAACCAAATATTAAGTTTAAGACAAGTAAGCTAAGAAAGAAGTGAAATTCATGTGATTTTGGGACAAAAACTTACATGAACAATACGAGGTTGTGAAAAGCGAGATGCTCTAACACAGAAACTTGAAGGAAAAGAGTTAAGTCATTGTTTAACACTTTTAAAATTAAGAATAAGCATAGATGGGACTTAATGAAGTGAGAAGTTGTCCTCTTCTATGGAAAGTACAGTGGAGCTCAGTATGGTAACATTCCCAGCACTCTGGGAGGCTGAGGCAGGAAGATCTTGAAGCTTTGACCTCAGCCAGGACAATTTAGCAACTTAAAGAACTTGTCTCAAAAAAATTATATGTTTTATTTAAAAGGCTGGGGTTATAGTATGCAGTCCCTGAGTTCAGTCTCCAGGACAAATAAGCAGATTATCAGCTAATGGGAGAACTTCTCAGTTTCCAAGTAGTTGAATGAAAGGTTCTCTTATTGGAATCTGTGAAGCTCATGGACAAACTTGGGCCCAGAGCAGAATGGATCATAAACAGACTACAGCACTCTCACTGCTGAGCTCTCTGCCCAGGGAAGTGGTGGTGTTCTCTCTGGTCCTCCGTCCCAACAAACCCGTCACTCACACCTTGTGAGGTAAAGGGATCTCACCAACACTGACTTGCTTGTTGGCTGTGGCGATGCTCTAACACATCTGGTAGGTTTTTGTGTCACTTAGCAGGCATTTTAACCTGAAGTACGGCTCTGGCATACACACAAATGTTGCTCTGGGAAGTCCTCCAAAGCTGATGACAGCAGGTGAGAGCCCAACTCAAGTCTCCATGACAGGCGAGGTACACACTTGTATTAAGAGAGTGACACAAAGAAAGCAAATGGCAGCTCCCACATGAACCCTAAATCACAAATCCCAAGGGGAATCCTCTGCATGGAGACCAATACTTGCACTTGAGTCATTTCTCAGAGAAGAGTGGACCTCAGGCCTCAGCCAGGTGCCGACCTGGGCACCGCCGAGCTCCAGGCCTGGCCTGGCTCTGCTAAAGCCAGCTCTGAATGTGAGGATCCTACCAGGGGCAGGTGCACAGCAAGATCTGAGCTACACTGCTTGAAGGTGCCTGTGATGGTGTTCCCATCTGAAACACATTGAGAAACTTGCCAGTCATCAAAAATACCAGCATTTGGTGATCCAGCTGCTCACTTGGTAATGGTGCCTTCAGTGCTTCCTGCATAAGGTGAGCTGCTGGAGGCGCTCACAGTCAGGAACTGGAAAGAAAGCCAAGGCCTTTGTTCTTGTAGCACAACCATTCAAAGTGTACAAAGAGATAGAAATGTAAGTGCCGTGACTGCCTCGACACCTGCACTGGGCATTAACTGATGTGTAGAATCATTATTTGGGGGCATGCTGGTGTACACCTCTAATTCCAGCACTCTGGGAGGTTCAGCAGGCCTCTGGTTCAAATTAAAAAGGCCTGGGGTATACGTAAGTGCAAAGGCCCTGGTTCAGTCCCCTGGTCTCACACACACACACACATGCACACACACACACACACACACACACACACACACACACACACAACCCACACACTATTTTGCTCAAATTCCAGGTAATAAGTGTGGCTTCTCTAATGATTCTGACACTCTGGAGCCCATTTGAGACCAGCCTTGCATAAGTGAGCTCAGTTGTTGGCAGGTCAGTTTCACATTTCAGGCTCTCACCTTGGCCTCACCAAGAAGCAATCAGGAGAAACAAGAAGATTGACACATTGCAGGCAATCTTCGGGTGAGACTACAATTCTGAGATGAAGAAATGGAGCAGGAGCCGAGGATTACCCACATCTGGTGACAATGAATGGAAAAGAAAGTGACTGCAGAGAGCTCTGAGACATCAGTGGCTTGATGGCCCCCAGCAGCAGCACCTTTGCACTGAATTTCCTCCTGTGGAAGTATCTGCCGTCTGCCCTTTGAGTGTCACCGTAACTAAGTACCAGGCTGTGTGCTACACAGGCTCTCTGTGGACACAGGACTCTAGAAGGCCAGAGAACCGGCATGGAATTCAAATGTCCAGATTCACTTTCACTGCATTTAGCTTGACAGCAACAACAAAGTTCATCTACTGAGGCTGTGCAGTTAGTGACTCCTTCAGGTGACCACTTACAGCCCCTGCTACTTTTGCCTTGTTTGATGTGGTGCTTCTAAAGGGCCTCCATGTTCTGCCAGCTTTCTGGGCCAGAGAACCTCATTTAGCAACCTGGAGCACGTGACAAAATGTGTGAAGGCCAGGAGGGATCCCCACTTCCAAGGCAGCCGAAGATGTGGAGAATGCAGAGCACTTTTTAAACTATTCCATGAAGCAACAAAAGCTGCAGGTTCCTATGGTATTCACTGGTTAGGTTCTGAGTTAAGCCATCTTAACCCATGCCAGAAATCTAGCCATCCCCCAGAAGCTGTGTGTAGAGACACTGACCATAAGATCTTCCTGCTTCCCACAATCTAAATGTCTAAGCATGGTCAGCTACCTGCTTAACACTGAACAGTAGCTGTCCAGGACTAGCTCTTGCTGCAAACTGCGACATAGCCCTTGACCCCAGCCTCCTTATTTCCAGCCCAGCAACATCACATGTGGGACTATTTGAGCTTCCTCAGATGTTAGCATCATGCAGTATTCATCTCTGTGAGGGTTTATTTCAGTTAGTAGGTCTCTAGGTCCATCCATATTGCTACAAATGGAAAGAGTTTCCTCTTAAGGGTGAATAATATTTCTTATCATGGCACCATTTCTTCTTTATTTGCTTATTAATCACTGACTGACATTTAGATTGCTCCTACATCTTACCTGTTGTAAGTGATTGACATAGGATTTCAGGTATTTCTTTTGGATATACCCCCCAGAAGTGAGATGATAAATGGCTCTGTTTTACATTTTTGAGGGCTTCCCACTGTTTTCATAATTGTGGCCCACGTTTCAGGGCCCATCCACAGTGTAGGAGAGTTCTGTTACTTGGGTATCCAGCATTTGCCCTCTGGTCTCCCAGCAGGTGGAGGGAGTTTCTCCCTGTGCCTTCCCAAGGACTGGTGACCCCACACATAGCTCTTGGCCATTGGAACGTGGCTTTGGAGAAATGTCTTTTCTGTTATTTGCACTCTTTTTAAAGTAAGAACATTTGGTTCTTTATTGATTTGTAGAAGTGCAGCATGCATTGTATGTGTTTACCCTCTGTGAGATTCGCCATACTAACTCCTTTTCTCTTGCTCTAACAAAACATCTGAAGCTGAGTGACATAAAGAAAAGGGGTTACACAGCTCAAGAACTGGAGGTTCAAGACTTTTCCTTGACTCTGGCAAAGGCTTCACACTGGTGGCAGGACAATGGTGGGAGCAGAGGTGCATAGTGTAGGTTAGGACACTACAGAGACTGGGCCAGAAAAGCTCTTTACAACAACAACGCCCACTCTCAAGAGCCAGCTCAGGCCTGACACTGGCACAGATCCCTCTCAGGTGCAGTGCTTCCATGGAGTTGAGTGATAACCTCTCACCAATGCTGCTAGGCTTTTCTGAGCCTGGAGGCCAAGCTTCCCACACACCATGTCCTGAAAGACTCACTCCGACCCTCAGCTGCAGCCCATGGCTCATGAATGCACTTTCCCAATTACCCCAACACACAGCTTTTCCTTCTGTCCATTCTTTCCTTTCTTGTGCAGAATGCTTCTAGTTTGATGTAATTCCATGTGTCTGTTTTATTTGCTTTGCTTTGATGATTTTGGAGGCATTGAAGCTGAATACACATGCAGGGCTGTGGCATGGCCCAGGCATCGCTGAATTGAGAAGAAGGAGATGCTTCAAGGGGAAAGATAGGCCACAGCTGAGGACACGTGGCTCCAGCACCAATCAGTAATATAAACATTGTTGCTGCAGGCATTTCACTTCTGTAATGAAAATCACCTAGAGACTTTCTCCTAGGATCATCTTTAATTAGCATCATCTGTTACTTGGAGGGGTCCTTGAACCCTCCCAAGGTCCTGCTCAGGTTGCTTGCATTTTCCATTCTAACTCCTTGTTTGAATACTAAATAAATATGGGCCACCCAGAGACATTCCTTGTCTCAGTCCCCAGAGTCTCAAACTCCACAGAGGTTTTTGATCCTCCTGGAGCCCTAAATTCATACTACTTTTCTCATTTGTTTAAGCCTTCACCATACACTCATTTGGGAGATTGGGGTTTATCCTAGTTACTTTTTACTTGTTGTTGAGAAAAAATACCTCGTACCCAAAGTCAGAGAAGTAAAGGTTTATTTCATACAACTTGGAGGTTTCAGTCCATAGTCAGATAATTCCAAGGCAGGGTGGCACGGTGGAGCTGAAGTTTATGGCAGCTGCAAAGAGCAAGGGAAGAGAGAAACAAATCTTCTTTCCCCCATTACATGATATCCTGGCTCCATTTATAGGTGGCTGTAGCACTCACACCACCAATCTGAGCACTAAACAAGAACCAATTACAAATGCTAGATTTGGTCTACTTTATAATTCATGAGGCTTGGGGGCCATTGACATAAACCATGACATTCAACCCCTGGCCCCCAAAGACTCATGCACATTCTTTATACAAAAGACATTTAGTCCACCTCCAAGAGTTATCAAATCCTAACAGTTTTAGCATTGCTGGAAAGTCCAAGTCCCAAGTCTCCTCTGAGATCTATAGCAAACTCTTAACTGTAACCCCCAGTACCAATCAAACAAGGTTAAATGCAAAGGCACAAGATAAACATTATCCATTCCAAAAGTTACAAACCAGGGAATACAAAGCATTGGGAACAAAGCAATTACAACATCAAGCAGGGTGAAAATTAAGTCCTAGAGTCAGATGCTGCACATCTGAAGCAATATGGTTGCAAGCTCCAAAAGGCTTGAGTGATTCCACCCCGACCACGCTTCCAAGGATTTTCAGTTCCCCACCCCCAGCTTCTCTCTTAACCCCCCTCTGCTTGGTTTTTGCAGCTTTCCTTGGATGATCCATGTTCTTCGCTTTTCCAAACTTCTGGAGTCTCCACTGCACTTTGGCTTCACTCTTACATCTTTACATATTGCCCGCTCAGGGGCACACTGCTTGGCCTGCCAGGCCTTTTATGATCAGGGTGGAAGCTGTCTTACCCCAGAATTTGTGCATTTTCCTTGTACCCAAAATCAATGCCAAATGGATGCCACCAAGGTTTGCTGTCAGCTGGAGCAGTAGCCAGGCTTTTCTCTCTCTTGACTGTAGGGGTGGAGTGCCTGGGTCACTGGGCTATGTCAACCTAACTGTGAGGAACAGCCTCTCCATGTTGCTAGCATTCTGGAACCTCATGTGGACTCTGTCACCATTCTGGAGCATGGTGCTCTGCAGGTTTTTCCTCTTAGCAAAATCTTTCATTATTGCAATTTTGAGGCTGCAAAGAATGGAGACCTACTGCTTCCTGGGTTGCCCACTGGCCATCTTTTTTATTTTTCTGTTCCTTCTCAGTAGTCAAAGTCTCAGCTCTATCTTTACAGTCCACAGCTTTACTGGAGTTTTCCTTCTGGCCAAACTCACAATATTTTAAAGTATCCTGTTGGGCCTTTTACTCTTGATTTGGAACATATATCTGGCAAAAAGCCACCCCTCCCCCCAACAATAGCCATGCCACAGCCTCTACAATCTGCTTCCTTGGAATTTCTTTTGCCAGATGAATCATCAGTCTTCTAGCCTTAATCTTAGTCTCTGAGAAAGTCTCTGGACACAAGCAAAATGCAGACAAATTCTCTGCCAAGCCATAAAATACATCACCTGGAGTCCAACAACAAATACAGTCCTTCTTTCCAAAAGAAACCTTCCAAGTCTGGTCTTACCAGCAGGCTTTTTATCTGACTTCTGGTCTGCTGAGCTCTGACCAGATCTCCTCCACAGAACAGCTTCACTTATTCCAGCTCTATGCATTCAGACAATGTTTTTGAACCTTTCCAAACTCTGACCACAAGCCATTTCCAAAGGCTCTCAAACTGAACAGTCAGGTGTAGTCACAGCAACGGCACCCCTCCTCTGGTACCAAATCCTATCTTAGTTACTTTCTACTTGCCACTGTGACAAAATACCTGATATGCAAAGTTAGTGAAGGAAAGGTTAATTTTTTTACAGTTCTTGGAGGTTTCAGTCCATACTCAAATGGCTCCAAGGCAGGTGGCATGATGGGGATGCAGTTCATGGCAGCTGCAAACAGCAAGGCAGAAAACTGGCAAGAGAGAGAGACACACACCTTCTTCCCAATATTATATAATATCCTGGCTCTACACATAGGTGGCTGTAGCACTCACACCACCAATCAAAGCTCTAGACAAGGAACCAATCACAAATGCTAGATTTGGTCCAGCCCATAATTCATGAGGCTTGGCAGCCATTGACATAAACCATGACAGGGGTCTAGGTCAGGTTCTCAGTAGCCTACACTTTTTGTGTCATATCCAAGAAGCCCTTCAAGGCCAATCATGAAGAATCTCCCTGTTCTCTTCAGAGGGATATATGGTTTCAGGTCTTACATTTAAATCTCTACTCCATTTCAAGTGGGTTGCTGCACATTACAGAAGATGTGAGTCAGATTTCATTCATTTGCATGAGTGTCCACCACTGTTTATTAAGAAGAATGTCCATCCCCAGCAGGTCTTATTGGCATCTCTTTTGCAAGTCAGTTTACCTGTGCTCCTGGGTTGATTCCTGGACCATCGGTACTGTTAGATCAGTCTGCACACTATAAAGCACTGTGAGTACATAGTTCAAAGAAGATGCTCATGCTATTGAAAGTGACTCCCTCTTACTTGCAGCCCAAATTCCTGAGCTTAGAATTCCCTGGCTCCCTAGCGTAGTGATTGGGCCTTCAAAAATTTTCCCAACTGTGCAGCCTCCACTCTTTCCAGTGCAGTTCAAATCAAGCTTCACTTACGCACCAAGCCTTCTGCTAAGAATACAGTGTTCACTATTCACTGTTACATGGCTCCTGCTCTGGCACAGTCTATCTTGGAATTGCAGGTACAAATGCAGACATCTAGATATAGTTTGTGTTCAACAATAAGAGTATGATCAGCTTCCTATGAACACACAGAAACCTGAAACTCATCCTTCAAATTTAAAGGTGATGCTGTGCTGCCATTGGTACCTAAATAAAAATTTTAAAGACAAGAAAAAATCAACTAAGCTAACTACAGGCTTGGGGAGAATGCTCCGGTGCCTTCTGGGTAGAGGAAGAATATTAGCAAGGGCAGTGCAGCGTAATGTGAAATGGCAGGCAGACAAGGAGAGACAGCAGACCAGGGCTCAGCCGACAGGACTGTGGACCACAGGAAGCACAGAGTTGGTGGAAGGCCCCTGAATTATTGCCAGAAAGGTCATAGAGTCAGTTTGTATTTTTGTCTACCTACATGCTCAGAACCTGTATCAAAACACACAGCTGTTTCTCCAGCATGTGAAGGCATGTTGAGATTTGTTCATTATTATCATAATGACCATATTTATCAACTTTTTTGAACTATATTAGAACAAAGTAACAATCCACTCAATTATTTAACAAAAACCTGTTTTCCAATTTCTTTTCTAATTCAAAATGAGATTTATTGCTTATTCATCATTATCTTTTATTTCCTGTGAGGGGTGAGGTGTGGGGAGGGTTATGTGTGTGCATTTGTGTGTGTGTGTGTGTGTGTGTGTGTGTGTGTGTGTTGCTGGGGATTGATTACAGGGCCTTACACTGCTAGACCAGTGTACTACCACTGAGTTCTCCTCAGGCCCCTTTACTTACCTTCTCATATGTTTTTCTTATTGGAAAAGAAAGGTGTATAATAAATTAATATGAAATTTGCCTAATTCTGGGTAAATCTTTGAAGGTAAGGTCATAAAAATGAAGGTCTTCCTGTTTCAAGGTAGGAAAGACACTGAAAGCCATTGGTAATTACTACAAAGACAGAGCTGGCAGGGAAAATTCAGATGGAAGGAATTTCAGGAGCCTGTCAGTCAACCTCGGCTGCCACCCCAGGAGCCTACTCCATTGCCTGCATCCCCCTCTGCCTGTGGACCTGAACACCCTGGGTTCCCGGCACCACCTAGCCTCAGTCTCAGACCTCATCTCTGCCTCCAAACACTAGCCTTTTCTCCCTTGTAAGACAGGATGCAAACCAAGTGTGTTGTTACCCAGCATATTCGCTTTCAATTTGTTCTTTGTGCTTTAATCTTGTCTCCCAGCCAGGTTTTCCAGTACTGTAATGCAGGCCATGGTATTTTTGCACCTTTCTAATATCTTCAAAGGGCAGGCTTTGTCCAGAATCAATGGAAATTTCATTTGGCCTGTTAGCTCTTTTGCCTTTCCTTCTGAACTGCTCTTATCACTCTTGCAAAACAGAGAAAATGGATATGGAATCCTATCTGCATCAGCCATGTGCTGGCACAAGAGTCCTTTAATCAGGCATCTCTGAAGGAGTAAAGCACCTTCTTGGTGGATGCTTCACTTTGCCTTTGTTACCAGGCCTCTAACAGAGGGAGAGTGAAGGGAGGTGCACCGCATTTACCTGAGACAGTATTTGGCCCCCAGAGTTCACTCCTGTCACCATCTGCCCTCTCCTTGAGCATCAAGGGTCAAGGCCCAGAAGTATGTTTCTTAAATTTCTTTCTCTCCAAAGCCCAGATGGGGCTTTCACTCCAGGAGAAGTAAATTTGTATGAGACATGTGGAGAAGAGAAGGCTCCTCTCCTGCCTTCTGTTTCAGAGCAGAGCCACTGGCTGAGCAGCTTCAGCCACTGTAAAACTAAGGTGGCTCCAGGTGCCTGTACTGATAGCACCCAGCCTGCAGCAGGGGGATGGGAGGAAGCTTCTCAGTGATTTCTGAAGAGGGAGCCACATCAGGCTCCAGGCTTCCTGAACCTGAACCATCACTAATGCTCAGGCTCCCGCTTGGCCTCTTTCCCCTTGAGTGTCTGAGACTCATTGCTGATACTGGATACTTCTCTGCCCGAAGCACCCAGGTGAATTGGTCCCCGCTGACCCACAGTCATTCCGCTCACACTGCACAGTGTCTGTCTCCATGAAATACACACATTGGTGAATTTCACTGTGTAGCTTTGGAAGACCCTGTACTTTCTATATTATTTGTGTACTGTCTGTGTAATGGTTGGTTGGTTTCTTGGAGTAACTAGTATGGAATTTCTAAAATGGATAAAATTTATTGATGTATCTTTAGTGGGAAAACTGAGATAGGAAACTAAGATGTTATCTTCAAAGCCAGAACAGCCTTGGGAGAAACAAAAACCAATATGCAGTGTGAGCAGAGGAGAAGCAGGCAGACATATTTCCTGAGGGCTGTGCCAGGCAGAAAAGGAAACCATAGAGTTGACTGTGCTGGGGAAGCAATTTCAGTGGTCAGCAATAAGCATGCATTTACCATGAGCTGTTACATCAGGAACCAAAGTGAGTCCAGCTTCCTCCCAATGTGGGAGCTACTGCACCCCAGAAAACAGAGGCATTGTCATTTTTGAGGACTCTGATTTTGATGTCAGTTTCTGTTCTCTATTTATAGACTCACTTATTCAGTAACTGTTACTTGATCACTGACGACATGCAAGCAGTCTTAGAGCACAGGAGGGACACCACAACACTGACAAGGCCACTGTCCTCCTAAAGTGTCTGGATGTGTAATGCTGGATTTATTGTGTCAGGTTTTGAGACACTGAGAAGTTTAAGTAAATTGGCTCAGCAACCCTCCACCCTAGAGCAGCTCATTACCTGGACAGTATAAATGCTGCTGTCTTGGGAAGAGCTCCAGTCATCACCTCTGACCTTGGTGCCAAGGGTCCTTCAGCCTTCTCTTCCAGACTCTTCAGCTTCCCATTACAGACCCATCAGCTTCCTGATGCAGATTTACACAGACACCACAGTGAGCTCCAGACCCTGGACTGAACCTTCAGCTTCCATGCGGAGATGCCCTCTGCACACCTTCTGGTCTGACGCTGTGGTGACCACCATAAGCCGATTTTGTCATTTCTTACATATTTGTGTATGTTATGTTACATCTGTCTCCCTAGTAAACCCTGCTACAGTATGGATAAGCAAATAAGAAGATCTCACAATTTAATAACAAGTTATAATTAATTAAATAAACTATTAGGTGGACTCCTTATAGTGTTGGTATGGATATTTTATTTTCTGTACAGGGACCTTCTAAAGGCTCTCCAAGAAGCTGATTTTAGAACTGAAATGTGAAAGATAAAAAGCCAATAAACACAAATAAAAGGAGGAGTTTTCCAAGCTTCTCTTGGGGCAAAGAGCTTGCCTAATGCCCAGTGAGCTGGCTGGTGAAAGGAAGGGTTAAAATGCTGAAGCATGTAGGGCATCGGGGCAGCTGCACAAGTGTGATGTGAAGTAAATGCCAACCTGGCTTGCCTCGGTACCGCCTGGGGATGGAGGAGGACACTTCTGGGTGCGTCTTGGGGGCCTGGTCACTGGTCTGTCTCTGGTACTCTTCTCCGGCTGCACTTCCAGGCCACCCTGACCTGAGCAGATTCGCTGCCATGCACACTTCTTCCATATTTCTTCTACCCTAGAGCCAGTCTAGCAAAGCAGGTCAAATTAAGCCTCTTCACCTTTAATGTGTGGGTATCAGATATTTTGTTTCAGCCACAAAAAATAACTGATACACTAGGTAAGCAAGGTCTATACCTTGTGAGGTTTTGAAAGCCACTGTGTGGGAGAAACTTGAGTTCTTTTTCTGGTAAAGCAACAGATAAACACAAAACTAGCTGGCATTGCACACATTTTGCCAAATTTCACACACACACACACACACACACACACACACACACACACAAATTGAAGAAGGTGGCCTCCCCCTTTCTTCCCTCTCTCCATCTCTCTGTCTCCTCCACCTCTCTCTCACACATATAATATTCCAAAACCTGCTTTCTAATAATGTTTACTTGTGTAGAGAAAAAAAAAAAAAAACAAATAATCCCACAATCAAAGCTCCTCTCATGCCACCCCTGAAAAAGTCACCCTTGGGCAAACAGTCAAAACAGAGAAAAGGCTGGAAATGCTTCTGCTGTTGTAACTGAATGCAAATGTATATTACCAATCTGAGCAATAGAGAAGCTGTGAGTTTTAGATTCCGTTGTTTACTTCTGGGGGCAGATCCCACCTGCCGGAAGGGCAGACATCTGTGGAGCCTTACTAGCTCATAAAGGCTCCCTGTTCAGTTTTTGTGTGTTAGTAGTTCTGAAAGGAATTGTTTTCCTATCATTGCCATTATGTTATGGCCAAAAGGAAGAGTCTGTAGTTCCAGGCAAAAAACATTTGCAAAGCACATGCGCGCGCGCACACACACACACACATTAGCCAACATGTTCATGTTCAAAATTTAACAGTAAAAACACTAATGACCCAATCTTTAAAAGTGCTAAAGATCTTAAAGAACATTTCACTGAACCAGACATGCAAAGGGCAAATCGGCATATGGAGAGATACTCTGTGGCACACGTGGCTAGGGAAATGTAAACAGAGCAAGGAGACACAAGCACACAGCTGTCACCGCTGCCGAATCCAGAGCACTATCACCTGAGCTGGGTGATGTGAGGATGTGAGCACCAGGAGCCCTTGCTGGGTGCTGGTGGGAATGCAAGCTGGTGCAGCCACTTTGGAAGTCAGTGTAGTGGTGTCATGAATACCTGAACATATTCTTTCCTATGATCTAGCAAATGCAGTGTTTGGTACATGTACTTAGAAAATGGAAACTGTTGTTCCCATAGAAGCATATTTATTTTAGCTAAAGAGGAGGTGTAGTTCTGCCTCAGCCTCCTGACTGCATCT
This sequence comes from Cavia porcellus, assembly GCF_034190915.1. Taxonomy (NCBI): domain Eukaryota; kingdom Metazoa; phylum Chordata; class Mammalia; order Rodentia; family Caviidae; genus Cavia; species Cavia porcellus. Next base: position 55,236,400 of record NW_026947497.1, read on the forward strand.
GTGTGTCCTCTAATATTCACATGTGGGATACCTGAGCCCTGATATGTCTGCACTTACAAGTGATGCCACTTTCTGAAGCAGGGATGAGGGTGAGGCACTCAGGTCACCAGGACACACTGTACTCTAAAATATAAGGTACTTGTGGGGAATCACATCAGCTCTCAAGAGAGTGGACTGCACTGAAAGGGGACAGGTCCTTTCGGAAGCCCTGACTTCCGGTCCTGCCAGTTCTCTCCCTCCCACGTGCTCCTGCCATGACATTGCTCTGTTACAGTGTAGCCAGAGGCCCCTCACCAGGCCAGGCAGCTGTTGGATCCACAGAACTGAGAGCTAAACAAACCTCCTTTCTTCACAAATTACTCAGCCTCTAGTATTGTGTTCTAGCAACAGAATGCAAATGCCTGAACTAAGGGACTTAGGCTGATCCGAGAATTAAACTGACTTAGGAAAATTCAGCATGAGAAAACTGTACATGTTTGCACACCCAGAAGCCCTCATAGGAGATAGAGACCAACAGCCACAGTTAGAGTTGAACATTTACATATGGAATTAACAGAAAGCAGATTTGAGCCAGTCTCATTTCTATAATGAAATAATGGAGACTGGGTGCTTTATAAAGGAAAGAAGCTTCTTTATCCCTCTGCTCTGGAGTTCAAGCTCATGGCACCAGCAGTGGGGTCAGCCCCGTGAGACCCCACAACAGTTGGCCTCAGAAGGGCCAATGTGTGTTTCAGAGAGAGTGAGAGCACCAGGGGCCAGGCTCACTCCTCTGTAACAGCCCTCTCTCTCCAGACCTAACCAGGGTCCCTTGAGATTTCCCTCGATGCCATCTGTGGGCAGCAGCCTGCAAGAGGTGGGTGCTTCCCACCAGGTGCCATCAGCTCTGAGCACCAGCAACCTAGGCCCTGGAGCTCTTGAGAGGAGACTGAGCCAGCACACTCAGGCTACACCCAGCTCCACCAAGTATCAACCTACAGTGAGGGGCAGAGGGCGATCCAGGAGTGTGGATGTGGCCTTGAGATGAGAGTCAGGGCCACATGGCTGATGGACATTTCTCGCCTCGGTGTTTTGTCCTGGATTATAAGAGTCACACATTCTAATGAAGGTGAAGATGAAGATGTCTTTCTTTTTTTTTTTTTTTAAATTTAAGAGGAAAAAGAGAAAAACACAAAACAAACCAAAGCGGCGTAAGGGTACACGCAATACAGAACTACAAAACAAAACAAAACAAAACAAAACAAAAAACCATAACAGTAAGAAATTACCTGCTAGTAGATTACACACTATTTTCTTGAAAATAGTTCCTCAAATCACAGTATCAAAGAACACAAGGTGGACATTCAAACAGGGAGACTGCAAACAGCTGTGTTCAATGTTCCAAAAACATTGATAAAGTCAGCTATTTAACACCCCCAAACACACTTGCTGTTATATCCGTTAGAGCTCTTTTTCTTTCTTTTTTTTTCCCTCTCTTTTTTACAACAAAATTTACACATCTTGGATTTTATTACTCCTTAGTGCTTATTACTTTCTTTGTGGGGGGGGGAGAATACAGTCAAATATGGCAAAACAAAGCTGTCAGTCAATACCAAGGATAGACATAGCACATGGTGTAGAACAGAGTACAAGTTTATCAACAATGGTTATCAACGTTGTCCCTTGTTTCCTTAAAAAGAATTGTCTATCTTATTATATATTATAAAGTTGGACAAAACAGTAGAGAACAAGACCAATAAAACTTAGGCATTGTAAACATTACAGGACTTCCAAAGAAGACAATAGTCAAACCAGAATGGGTATCTTAGTGAATCTTATTGTCTTCAAAGTAGTTGCCTATGTCTTCAAACTTGATACTATCATATAGAATGGAACAGAGTCTAATCAGTCAAAACAAGATCGTGGGAGTACTACAGGACTTCAAAACAAGTTAATAGGAAATCGAAAAGAGTTACTATTTATATATGCTAATTTTTTGAATTTTTTCTTTAATTAAGACAAACATAAGAAATGACTAAATAATTTTTTTTGAAACAATAAGGGGGAGATTGATATAAAACAGGACATAACAATATAACAATAGAGGTCACAGCATGACTGTTTCAATAACCTAGTACTTCACCACCTTATAACCTGACTTAATAGTAGTTACCATAGTGTCTTTTTCCTTGAAATATTTGGGTAAAACTTCATATACTCTAGCTTCAAGTATTTTCATATCAAGAAGCCCAGAATAAAGCCTTTCTAATTAATGAGTGAAAACTTTATAAGGCTTCAAGGCCACCTAATGGGGAATCATGATTACCACATATTTTTATATATTTGAATCATTACTTACATTAGGGAAACTATTCGGTATTCACACATGCGAGATTGATTTATTTCACTTATGAGTATGGTCTCAAGCTGCGCCCATTTATTGATAAATATCTCAATGTGATCCTTCTTTATAGCTGAATAATACTCCATTGTATAGAAATACCACAACTTTTTTATCCATTCCTCAGTTGATGGGCACTTGGGTTGTTTCCAAGATCTGGCGATTACAAATTGTGCTGCTATAAACATAGGTGCACATATATCACTGTGGTATGATGCTTTCAGTTCTTCTGGGAATATGCCTAGAAGTGGAATAGCTGGAATAAATGGGATTTCCAGTCCCAACTTTTTGAGAAATCTCCAGACAGATCTCCACAAAGGCTGTACCAGTCTACACTCCCACCAGCAGTGCAGGAGAGTTCCTTTTTCCCCACAGCCTCTCCAGCATTTGTTGTCGGTTTTCTTGATCCTGGCCATTCTTTCAGGAGTGAGATGGTATCTCAGTGTGGTTTTAATTTGCATTTCTCTAATGACCAATGATGATGAGCATTTTTTCATGTATTTATTTGCCATTTGCATTTCTTCATCTGAGAATTGCATATTCATCTCAGATGCCCATTTTTGGATTGGATCTTTGAATTTCGGAGGTCTGAGTTTCTTTAATTCTTTGTATGTTTTAGACAAGAGGCCCTTGTCTGAGAGAGAGTTCACTAAAATCTTTTCCCAGTTTGTGGGTTTTCTTTTCACTATGCTGGAGATTTCTTTTGACATGCAGAAACTTTTTAATAAGAAGTGGTCCCAGTTATTGATTCTGGGAAGTATTTCCCGTGCGGTTTGAGTCCTGTTCATGAATTCTTTACCTACTCCTATGTCTCCAAGGTTTCTACCTATTTTGTCTTCCAATAGATTTAGTGTTTCTGTTTTAATATTCAGATCTTTGACCCATTTAGATTTTAATTTAGTACATGGTGATAGACATGGGTCTAGCTTTAGTTTTCGGCAAATGGAGAGCCAGTTTTTCCAGCACCATTTATTAAAGAGACTCTCGTTCTTCCAGTGAACCTGCTTGGCTGCTTTATGAAAAATAAGGTGGTTGAGTGTGTTCGTAGTTGTGGTTGTATCTTCTAATCTATTCCACTGATCTTCAGCTCTGTTTTGATTCCAATACCATGTTGATTTTATTACTGTTGCTTTGTAGTATAACTTCAAGTCAGGGATTGTATTGCCTCCTGCTTTGTCTTTGCTGCTTAGAATTGCCTTTGCGATTCTAGGTCTCTTCTGGTTCCAGATGAAATTTAGGAGTGATTTCTCTAGATCTATAAGGTATGTTGATGGTATTTCTATTGGGATTGCATTGAATCTGTATAACAGTTTTGGGAGAATGGCCATTTTCACAATGTTTGTTCTTCCTATCCATGAGCAAGGGATGTCTTTCCATTTTCTGAGATCATCTTCAATTTCCTTTTTCAGTGTATTATAATTTTCACTGTATAAGTCTTTCACTTCTTTCGTAAGAGTAATTCCTAAATATTTCATTTTTTTGCTTGCTAATGTGAATAGTCCAGTTTCTCTTATTTCCCTCTCTGTAATTTTGTTGTTCGTGTATAGGAATGCTATTGATTTCTGAGTATTGATTTTGTATCCAGCCACATTACTGAATTTATTTATTGTATCTAAGAGTCTTTCAATGGAGTTTAGGGGGTCTTCTATGTAGAGTATCATGTCATCTGCAAACCATGATATTTTAACTTCTTCTTTTCCTATCTTTACCCCTGTTATTTCTCTTTCTTGCCTAATTGCTCTGGCTAGTACTTCCAGTACTATATTAAATAGGAGTGGTGATAAAGGACATCCTTGTCTTGTACCCGATTTTAAAGTAAAGGCTTTCAATTTTTGGCCATTTAGTATGATGCTGGCTGTTGGTTTGTCATAAATGGCCTTTATTATATTGAGGTAAAGACCATTTATTCCAATTTTCTGTAAAGTTCTTATCATGAATAAATGTTGGACCTTATCGAAGGCTTTTTCTGCATCTATAGAGATGATCATGTGATTCTTATTTTTGGCTTTATTGATATGGTGGATTACATTTATTGATTTGCGTATGTTGAACCATCCTTGCATTCCTGGGATGAATCCCACCTGGTCATGGTGTATAATCTTCTTGATGATTTGCTGGATCCTATTTGCCAATATTTTATTGAGGATTTTTGCATCTGTGTTCATTAGGGAGATCGGTCTATAGTTCTCTTTTATAGTTGGGTCTTTCTCAGGTTTTGGTACTAGAGTAATATTTGCTTCCAGGAATGACTTAGGAAGGATTGCTTCCCTTTCAATTTCATTGAATAGTTTGAGGAGTGTCGGCATTAGGTCTTCTTTATATTTCTTGTAGAATTCTGCAGTGAATCCATCTGGGCCTGGGCTCTTCTTGGTGGGCAAGGAATTAAACAATACCTAAAAGAAAATGAAAATGCAGATACAACTTACCGGAATCTGTGGGATGCAATGAAAGCCGTTCTGAGAGGAAAATTTATTGCACTGAGTTCCCACATCAGGAAAACAGAACGAATACAAATAAATAACTTGATGCAACACCTCAAACAGCTAGAAAAAGAAGAGCAAGTCAAGCCCAAAGCCAAAAGAAGAGAGGAAATTATAAAAATCAGAGCAGAAATCAATGCAATAGAGACTAAGAAAACAATCCAAAGAATCAACGAATCAAAGAGTTGGTTCTTTGAAAGAATAAATAAAATCGATAAGCCCCTAGCCAACCTTATTAAAAAAAGGAAAGAAAAAGCTCAAATTCATGCAATAAGAAATGAAAAAGGAGAAATCACTACAGACCCAATAGAAATACAGAGGATCATCAACACCTATTTCGAAAACCTCTACTCTCAAAAGTTTGATAACACAGAAGAAATAGACAGATTCTTAGAAGCATATGAAGTACCAGAGCTAGATCAAGAGGATATAAAACTGTTGAATAACCCAATCTCTGCTAATGAAATTGAGAATGTAATTGGATGAAGATGTCTTTCACAGAGGACTTTTACCTGCTTTAGGAAAAGAGCATCAAGGTGAGAGGGACCTCATGTCCCTCCTACACACCACTGCCATACTGGCACCCTTCAAGTTGGCACATTCTTAACCTCCCCATGGTGTTACTCATAACTGCCCTAGGCTGGCAGCAGCTCAGATGTCCCTGAGCAGCTGAATAGATGGACACAGTGTGCTACATCCAGAGGATGCACTGCAAATGACCACTGAAAAGAAATAAGCTAAAATGCCCTGAAAGCCCACAGGGGAAACTTAAATGAACACCCCGTGACAAAAGTCCATTTGAAAAGCTGACATGCCATGATTCCAACCATACGAAAAAATGGCAGAACTACAGGAGAAAGATGGTCAGGGAGTGCTAGGGGCTAAGGAGAGTGGAGAAGAAGTAGGCTCAGCACAGAGGACTTCTAGGGCAGTGAAAATAAGGTATTATCATAGTGGACTTGGGTCCGAATACCTTTGTCCAAACTCACAGAACACACAATGCCCAGTGTGACACCAAGTGAAACTTTCAACCCTGGGGGACACATTGTATCAAGTTCTCTGTGAAAGTTACTGAGGCATCTCTGTAGCTGCAGCTTACTTAAACTGTGAACCTAAAGCTCCTAAAACTTAAATCTATTTTTCCAAACATTTGTGGTCCAATGACATCTAAGTGAGACTTGGGTCATCAAAGTGTCTTAAGCAGAGAAGTCACATGATTTTATTTATGCTTTTGAAAAGCCACTCTACTGTATGAGTTGTGAATGCAGGTGGGTGGAGCCCAGATTAGAGAACTGCCCAGTAGTCCTGCGAGCAAGTGGTGTGACCGGGGTAAGGATGATGGCAGTGAGAATGAAGAGCAATTCTATTCTCAAAGGCGATGACAGAACTAGACTCTCTGAATGTACAGGACAAGGGCAAAGAGTGATGAAGCAGGCTGCTAGACTGTAGGGCTTCTGAAAAGAGTCAAGGGTTGTGTTAACGCCAGGATGGGGTATGATGTGGGTGGTAACAGGAGGGAGAGAAACACGTGTGAGCACCAAGGACGCTTTCCTTAGAACACTACAGGTAAGGCGCAGAGGGCAGGGGGGTGCTGGCCAGTGTTACTAACACTGCTGGACTCTCCAGCAGAAAAACACGGTACAAATATACTTCAGTCAAATTTGCCATAAGGTTTGCTCTCATAAAGAATGGTAGCCTCTAACTGACAAACACTACTGAAAATGTGGAGCCTTCTGTACTGTAAAGGCCACAGAGCTCCTGATTCTCTTGGGATGTTCTCCTTGCTTTTGCTCCCAACAGGACCTCAGCTGCTGCTTTTGTGTGAGAGCTGAGCTATACATATTGGTAGATATGCTGGAAGAGCTACAGTAGGCCACCCAAGAACAACATGGGAAACATGAGCTTAATGGATGCTTTTGAGGAGCACTGAGATGTTACAACTATTTGTTATTATGCAGTACTGGGAGAAGTAAAAGTACAGGTTCCAAACAGTCCCCAAAACATCGAGGAGATATCCAGGCATCAGGCATGAAGAGGATGGAGAGAAGAAGGAAAGCAGGAAAATACACACCGGGAGGACAGGCAACACTCAAGCCTGGGAAAGTGTGGGGTTATCTGGGAAGAAGAAAGAGGCTTAATTCAGGACATGCTAAAGAACGCACACACAGGCTATGGGGATGGTCACAGAGGATGGGAAAGCAATAGCACAGGGGAAGGGCACAGCAGAGAGGAACGTGAGGAGGCTGAGAAAGGAAGAAAGCCATGGATCGGAGGGGGATTGGCCTCTCCTTGGAGGAGGGATGCTGCCCTGCTCTGTGGTAAAAGGCAGCAACTCTGAGGAGCAGGAGATGCACTTCCTGCTTTGTGAAGCAGAAGAACGTGACCTTAGCAACTAAAACAATATGAAGAGATGACAGAGGAAACAAACTGCAATTGTTTGCAGAGAGTAGAAATCTAAACTCATTGGAGAAAGACAGTAAACCTTCCTGATAGGGTAGGTGCTGATTAAATTTTTGCACTCATGAATTTTACAAAAAGGAGTCAGTGAAGTCACATGATTCTTAATGTAGAAGATTCACTCAGGTTCATTGGGGCAGTTATAAAGAATGAAAACAATTCCGTATAAATCAAGTTTGGAACCTTGACAGCTGAGTAAATAGAGGAAAAGTAATTGAGGTTGTTACAGAAGCCACCTAAGTGAGCTGCAGATTCTCCAGAAAATGAGAGAAGAGAAAAGAGGGCCATAGAGTGAATGTGGACCCAAGCATTTGATTGGATCAAAGGGTTTTGAGATGGGGAAACACTGAGAAAAAGTGCACTGAGAAACAGAAGCTGATGCGGTTACAGTTATAACAAGGTCCAGGATAGCACAGCCACAGATAACTGAGGCAGAGAACAGACTGTCAGAAGTGAGTAGACTGCGGCCCAGGAGGTCAGGAGGCGGAGGACTCCACCACCAGTGCGCAGATGTGAAGCCAGTTGTGAGTCAGGTGCAGCAGGAGCAGGGAGGACCCCAGGGAGCCCAGAGCCACGTCCTTTCTGTGAGCAGAGCATCAGAAGTGTGGTGCTTCAGGCAATGAGTAGTTTGTGCACCAGAGAAGACTTCAGAATGAGAAGGGAGGAAGCAGAGACAGAAGTGATCCTTCCAATAAAAACATGCTTTATTCCCAGCACCCTTGGCCTGGCAGTCAGCTGAATGAGTGAGTGAATGAATGAGAGCATTAATAGGTAAATAAATAAATACCATCTGATGACAATATGAGTACAAATTGAGTGAATTCCAGTGAGGGTGATGTACAAACCTTAGGGGTTATAGCTCAGCATTGGATGTACTGGGAAAGTCTACAGAGCACTAAAGATATTTCTGGTTCCCATAGAAAGTCTTCTCAGCTATAAGACTGGAAAGAGTGATGCTAAATTCTCAAAAGCAAAAGTCTCCCATGAAAAGTTACTTAACCCTGTGCCGACAGGGAGGGTAACAGGAACTGGGCCACACGTGGTTCAGAAAACCAAGGAGAGGCCTGTGATCATAAAAGGTGAGGCACTAGCAGGATGAAATAGCAAAGAGGATGAAATCAGATTGCAACTTGAAAGCCAGGAAACATAGGCATTCATGTGCAAGGTCGTCCTGTTATCATTGATGCAAATTCAGCAGCCTCCTCCTCTGCACCTGTGTTGCTTTCTCCTGAGCTGGGTCTATGCCTGGTTGGAAGGCTGACCACACAGGTACTGAGGGTGACCCAGAACAGTGGGTGCCCAGGTATTTGCAAGAACAACCTCTACCCTCATAAGGTAGAGTAGTTTCATCTAAAATTACTAGAGGAAACAGGCAACACACAGCTCACACTAAATGGTGTGGCTCTGACCACACAGACAACAAGGATTCAGAAAAAGTGATCATCATTAGGAATCACATTAAGACCTAATTAGATTATCTTTCCCTAAGCTTTGTCCCTAAGGGCAATGAATTATTTAAGTGCTTCTCATTGGCAAGAGATTTTAAGACACAAAAATTAATTCAATAAAGCAAACTGGAAAAATATAATGAAATCACACTGCATCACTCTTCAGACTAACAGATCACTGTGGAGCATTGCCTGCCTGTAATCACCTTTGTGACTCAGCCCAAGAGAGGACAATGACGCCATCAAAACTGAAATACTAGCAATTTTCTCCTCTTCAGTTTCTTCCCAGTAATTAAAAACTATCCACAATCAGCCACTTATCCACCCACTTCATCCTTAGCAGAGCATATTCAGGTAAGACACAGCCTCTGCCTTTCAGAGGTCTAGGTCCAAACAAATCTTGATTAAAACAGGTGGAATCGTGCAGGACAGTGAATAATTAGGCCTCTTCTTCTCCAATCAGATATTCATTGAGTTCTTGGCACAGTGTTTGGTAAAGCTGAAAATAAATTCTACAGAAAGAATAAAGAAAGAAAGAAAGAAAGAAAGAAAGAAAGAAAGAAAGAAAGAAAGAAAGAAAGAAAGAAAGAAAGAAAGAGAAAGAAAGAAGGAAAGAAAGAAAGAAAGAAAGACACCTGTAAAGCCTGAAAGAGACTAAGAAGGCTTTAAACAAAAATAAAAACAAAAAAAAAAATGAGAAATGAGATTAGTTTCACAATGAATAAGCAAGGAGAGCCAAAATCCCAATACAGAGGTAACCAACATGAAGAGAGCTTTTTACACCGCAGGCAGAACTACACTAAGTGGTCGGTATGCACATCAGCAGCCAGAAGGCCCCAGCAGGACAAGGGTTCCAGTACCGTGGATCGCTGAGCACAAGGCACTTGGACCTGGAATGTTTGTGAACACAAATGGATGATGGTATAGAGTATAAAATACATGGAGGCTTTGGAAATAATAGATGAAACTGCATTTTTTGAAATTGTCTAGAAATAAGAAATGTCCATTTGCAAACAGTAATGGTACTTTTTTCAGAAAAGATGGCAAATTCCTTTTTAGCCAGAATGACAGAATTGAATTTGGCAGTGGCAGAAGTATATTTTAAACTAAGAAAACACAATGAGAAGGAATGATCCAGTGGGCTATCAGAGCCAGATTGGGAACACACTGCTACTGTCCCCCCAGTAGCACAGTAAGGAATGAAACACAAGTAGGTAAAGTCTGTAGGGTTCCCAACCAAAATGTAGCATGCAGATTAATCTGCCATGATTACATGCCCTTAGACTGAGCGGGAAGTGGAATGTCTGGGGAATGCGGCGAGGTACCTTACTGGCTTCGTCCCATTTCCCCACGAAAAGCTCGGTGTAAAAAGACATACGTGTGTGTATTCAGTCAACAGCAAGAAATGTGAGGGCAGCGCAGACAGGGAGACCAACATGGAGATCAACATGGACTCCGAGTTGTAGAGAAAAGGTTTACTTTTACTAACCCAGAGACCTCAGGTGGTCGGTAACAATTACACATTGGGTTTGTACTTTCTGTCTCAGGATGAGAAGCAAGAGACACAGTAAACAGAGGTAGCTGGGGACCCCATGGTCACCTGCGTCAGGATCAGGAACACAGGAAGGTGGGCAACAGACAGAGGGCGGCAGATGCCCAACCTGCAGCCGGGCAGCTCCTTAGGAGACACCAGGAAAGGCAGACCTGGCCTGCCACACCTGTGAGTTTAGTGCATTCCCCTCACAAAAGCAAGAGATTAACAGGGCCTAAGCACACAGAGGAGAGACCACCTGACTGTCAGACTTCAAAATGCCATGAACTTGGAAAGTGAGAGATAATTGGCTGGACTTACCACTTGTGGCTGGAGTCAGTGGTTCTGCAACAAAAATAAAAAGACAGCCAGAGGCCAGCACCTGGAGTCCACCTCCTGCAGCCTGTGGAGGGAGGACTATATTATAAACTCTCCTGAAGAGCTTTCTCCTCTCCTCTGTGTGTTGTCATATCCTCACACTAATGTGACCAATAATTCACTTTAAATCACTTTCATCTATTTATAAAACAGCCAAAAAATGGCTTTTTAGTGCAGCTGGGATTCCAGGCTTGTCTTCTTTCTTTGTTCTGCATTATTCTAATGTAAAAAGAGAGACAGGGAACAGAAAAGAGAGACAGCAATTTCAGCAGCTCTTTGCCCATTGACTTATTTTAGAAGAGAGCTTTCAATGTGCAAAAGAAGACTTTGTGAGAAGTTTAAGACCCGGGGAGCAGAACTGCTCCTCACCCCGTGAATCTCCTCATGTCGCACTTCTGATGTGGCTGATATTCCCGCTCCAGAATCCTGGCCTCCTCATCCTGCCATGGGGAAGGAAGTACTGTCATGTGTCACCTATCCTGGAGAAATGGCATCATTAACCTACCAGTGGGTGCACACAGCCTCCTTTCACAGAATGCAGTGACCCAAGTCACATGAAGTTTGGAGGGGCAGTCTGTCCAGAGTAAAACTGAATTCTAGACACCATTTGTGAATTATTTCATCATTTAATACTTTGGTTCCAGAAAAGCCATTTGCTCTTAAATCTCTATGTCTTTACTTTTTCTTGTGCCTCAAGTAGTTTCAGCGCTTACTCCTTTCTCCCAAACTCATCTTTTCTCAACCACAATAAAAGGTGGGCATTATAACAGGTGTACAGTGTTAAATGCCATATGCATAGAACATATCATGTAAACACCAACAGCTAATTTATCATTATGACCTTTCAGAATTCTTCAAGGTTTAAAAATGATATACTCAAGCCAGGTGTGGTAGTGCATGCCTTATAACCCCAGTGGTCTTGGAGGTTGAAGCAATTTTAAGCCCTGATCAATTTAAGGACAGTGAAGCCCTGTTTCCAAATAAAACACAAAAAAGATTAGGGGTGTGGCACAGTGCAAAGGCCCTGGATCATTTACAATGAGAGAAAGGAAGGGAAGGGAAGGGAAGGGAAGGGGAGGGGAAGGGAAGGGGAGGGGAGGGGAGGGGAGGGGAGGGGAGGGAAGGGAAGGGAAGAAATGTAAAATACCCCTACCCTGGTTACTACCCCAAGGAAACCATTCATTATAAGGTTACTGTTATCATAATTGTTAGCACATGATGAAGACTTCTTTGCATAGCTGTCTCCCGGTGTTGCTGTTAGCTCAGGAGGACATACATGATATCTTTCTGTACTCACACAACAGCCAGATGTTAAACACCTGTGAAGGCACTGTGATGTGTGTCAGTAAGACAGGTAGAGGACCAGCCATACATGATCGGAGCATTTCCTAAACTCAACTCCACCTGAGTTATTAGCGCCCTGTGTCATCTTCTATGTCCTATCCCTAAGCACTTTGCACATCTATTTCAAATATCTATTAATTACTCATCTTATGGAGTCAGAGAAAACATTCCTTACGTACTCCTAATCACAACAATTCAATATTAATTCGTTATGTTTTGTATTATGACCAATGCAAAACTGGGCATTTTGATTTATTTTTAGAAATCACAATTATGTCTATTAAACATTAAATTTTCAAGAAAATTACTCCAACTGCTATCAGTGTTATTTTATGAATTTTCAAATTTTTGAGCAGATTATAGGTAGTTACCCTTATTAAATAATTCATTTTCAATGGTTCGTATACATGACTGATTAATTTCTGATTTTTCCTTTGGATACATCTTTTATGCTTTTTCAGAATATAAAAAAATGAAGTTATAGAGGATACTATTTTCAGATTGAGATTTGAGACTTCCTTCAATTAAAGATCGAAGTCAATTTCTAGATAATACAGTGAATTCATAAAGTTACAATGACAATCTCCTGGGTGAGATCCCCAGAGATGTCTGGATGGAAGAACACAGGGCCACAGTCTCTTCACCACGGCCAGTGACACATCTATTCCATAATGGAGCCATCTGAACCTCAGCTAGCAGAGTTTTTACTTGGTGAATAAGCATTACAGTCAAGGATTGCTAGGAACACACTCACACACAGGACACATAATGGATAGTATTATTTATAATGGTCACCCAAGAATTCGAACACATAGTACAAGAAATCTTTCCACATACCAAAGACCTAGAGAATCTAGCTGAGATCCTGCACCCCACAGTAGTGTCCTGCATGAGTCCAGCTGAAGACCTAAAGCAACATGAAAATGCCCCCCCCATAAGTCCAGCTGGAGGCCGTGAACCCATGACAATCACTCATGCAAGTCTGTTTTGTGAATCTGTTCTGGGAAGGTGCCAAGGTCAGTGATGGACGCTAGAAAGTCTGTGCAAGTGGGATGAAGGCTCTGTACCAGTAGATTGAGGGCTCTATACTGCAGCCAGGAAGCAATGCTCAAGGTAAGGAACAGGGCTCCCTTGTAAAATACCACAGCCATCGTCAACAAAAACAAGGTCCCAACCTTCCCCAACAATGAGAACAGCTGAGTTCATATCAATTAGCCAGCATGACAAGCTCCTCCTGGAAACTGAACAGCATGTAACTTCCCCTCCAGAGCTAGAAAGTGATGCTCAAAGTAAGGACCAAGCTCCCCAAGTGAACCACAGCCACTCTCACAGCAAGAATTTCCCGAGCTTCTCCAAAGATAATAGCCAAGTTTGTATCAGGGAAGCCAGCATGACAAACTCCTCCAGGAGAACCAACAGGTCTAAAAAACAACACTTAGGAAAACCCGCAGCGCTTATTTTCCTCTTCAGGTCTCCTTTTTATGCCGCAGCAGTGCTCAGATGGCCATCCATGCTCAGCCCCATGCTGATTCACTTCAGCTGGTTTGTAAGTTGACCACCAGTTATCAATTCATGACAATATCCAGTCATCTGAAGAAACTCCACTCAACCAGAAGGGAAGTTACAGTTCCACTCTATTGCAATCACTGGAAATGAAGGACGAACTTTTAAATATCATACTTCATTCCCAATTTCTGTGCGCAAACCATTTTTCTTTCTTTTTTTTTTTTTTTTTTTTTTTTTTTTTTTTTTTTTTTGTCTTTTTTCGTTTTTATCGGTACCAGGAATCAAACTCACCACCGCACACTTGCAAGGAAGGCACTTATGCTGCTTAGCTAAATCCCCAGGCCCTACCAAAACCATTTTTCTAAACAGAAGATTTAAGTGGTTTTCAGAGAAAAAAAATTATGTCATATTCTTAGGCTGCCAAGGTAAAAGCAATAAAGATATTACACACCAGCAGGGGTCCTACACAAAAATAGACTAGATAAAAATAATAATGTAAAATATTGGGAAAATAATAATTTTATAGTAATTGATTTCAACTTTTATTAGCTGATGTAATAACTAGTATCATACTCAATGTAATCATGTTCTATAATAGAACCCACGTTAAAGAAAATTTTAGACAGAGGGACAGGTTTGGCTTTTAAAATCTCCTGAAGTTTTGTAAGATACAACTCTATGTTCTACCCACACTTTCTCTCCATTAAGACAAGTTCCATTTTCCTTGACAACAGCCCATCAGTTCTGCTAACATACTGATGGTTTCCACTGTGTGGTGCAAGCTTCTGGCTGTATGATTCATTTCTGTGATAGTCTCATTTTCATTAATATAACAACCCTGACTGTAGTACATCGATTCCTGAAATAGCTACACTCACATGTTAATGACTTTTGCAATCCTCAATGGGTTTTAAAAGAGAAAAGTCACATTGTTCTATTAAAAAAAAAAAAAAAAAGGAAACTTCACCAACTGTGTTACTTAGTGTCCTCTCGGCAAATGCCAAAAATTCAGCATGCAGTCATTCACGCATTTGCATACATGCAGAACACTTCCTTGAAAAAGAGTGTCACAGGAAAACTGAAACTATGAAGAATAAACTTTCCAGGTGAGTCACCGCACATGGGTTCATGCTCTGGGACTCAGTACAGTAACTGTACTGCAGAGAGAGCTGGTAACTGCAGGCCATGGTGTTCAGAGGCGGGCTTCACATAGCAGATAAATCTCTTGATCTTACAAGCAAAATTCACAGTATATATTTTAAATTTTCAACAGCTTTCATCACAGTCTGAAATTATTCTGAATAAGTAAAAAAAAAGTTTTTAAATGTTTGAAAGATCTCAACATTAGTCTTTCCCTATTCACATGAGCTGACTGAGAACTTAGACTGTATGAAGTATTACATATATAAACACAACGGGGAAAATTGTACATTCATTCCTAAATACCTGTATCATGAGGACAAGCATAAACTTGGAACTAAAAAAAAGAGAATGATAGATGTGTAGATTTCATTTAAGAAGGCAGGAATGTGACTAAAATTAGAATAAAACAGAGATGTTTACACCCTGCTCACAAGAAAACACTGATCAATTCTGCTTTGATCAAAGCAGTTGTCTTCATGAGAATAAGCTAGAGCACACATCATCAATGATGAGGGATAATGGAGATAAAATCTTGTGGCAAGGCTGGAAAAATTCCCCTGTAAGAGTTGTAAGATTTCTTTTTCTTATGAGATTTGTTCTTGAGAAAAAATAGATGATTTGAGAAAAAGTCGAATGGGAGCACCAAAAAAAATACAAGAAGAAAAATAAATTCATCCTAGTGAGAAAGACGGTTTTTATTCTGAGGCAAAAAACACAAAAAGGTAAGAGGAAGAAAAAGATTATAGAGACAGTGTCAGAGGAAATGTATGAGAGAAATCCCTGGGGGGGCAGGACAGCTAAAGCAGGGTAACTGATCATAAGTTCCAGAGGCACTATGGGAATAACCTTGTATAATTTCAGTGATCCTTGATAAAAAAGAGAATCTATAGCACTACATTTCAATTCAGGAGCAGATATTATGGAGAAAACACAAGTCAGAGCCCCCAAGCACAAGTTAGAGCCCCTAAAGTTTCGGGGTGCTTGATGTCCCAGTAGTTGCTAAGGACTCCCGTGTACCATCCCATAGGAGTGACTTCCTCTGTGGACTGTAAACACGGTCTCCAACACATACTCAGCAGATTTCTTCAACTCAGAATGCTCAGGATGTTTGCGATTTTCATGGGAAATCTAAGAAGGGGTCCAAACTGCTGATGAGATGCACAAGAACCCAGGCCTGAAACTGGGGCAAATGCTCACCAGCTCTGCAGGCTGCTCCCCTGTCTGCCCTAAAGGGCTGTCAGGTCTCAGAACCAAAACTGAATGGGAGGAGGAGCCAAGATCACCACCAAGGCAGAAAGGGAGAGGGGCTGGACAGTAAGTCAGTGGAGAAAAGGGCATGTTACTTTTATATAAACTGTGGGAGGACCTGGGTGTCGGCTTCGCCTTGGATTTGTATATAAATCTGCAGTGTCCATTATCTACAGAAGAGCATATTTGGAGTGAACAGGAAGTAGAACAAACACATTTAACAAGGAATTAGTTCAATCATAATTGTTTTAAAAGGCAAAACCATGTCACTGAAATTTCCAATTCTTATGTCATTAATTTATTCATTCAATAATGATTTTTTTTTTCCTGCAGGGCTGAGGAAGAAGTCTCAGCCTTCACATGCTAGATAAGAGCCTCTGCCTTGGAGCTATCTCCCCAGACTCGGCCATTTTTCCCTGGGTGCCTCACGTGATCTGTCTCTGTTCAGTGGCAAGGAGGCAGGTGATAGGAAGTAAACTCTGATAGAGGGAAAACTCTGCAATGTGCCTCTGCCAACCCAACCTGACCTGGAGCCAGCCAAATATGGGCTGAAACCTCTACAACTGTGAGTCTCCTTTTAAATTTGAGTGTCATATATTTTGTCTCAACAACAAAAGAAGAAACTAAACAATAGCTCATGTAAATTATAATAACAGCAATAGCCTCTTATACTTGGACATTTATATTGTGAATTTTTTTCACATGTGCATTTATATTTAATTCTCTTAAAAACATGTTTAAGACAGTATTACATACTGAACACTGTGGTAGACAACTGTAGTCCCAGTTACCAGGAAGCCTGAGACAGGAGGGTCACATGAGCTCAGAAGTTCTAGACTAGCATAGACAGTAAAGAAAGACTCATTCTCAATGAAAAAAAAATAATATTACAAGAATGACTGTCTTCAGTTCTTTTTTCTTTTCTCATTGCTGAGACAAAATACCTGACACCCAAAATGAGGGAAAGAAGAATTTATTTAGTTTATAGTTTGTGGAGCTTTCAGCCCATACTCAACTGGTTCCTAGGCAGGGTAGCACTGCTAAGGTATGGCTTTCATGGCAGCCATAAGTGACAAGAGCAAAAAGGGAAAAAGGGCAAAGTATATCTCCTTCCCTCCCTTATACTGCATGCCAGCTCCACCCCTGGGCAGGTGTAGCACTCACATCACCAATCTCAGCACTAGACAACAAATCAATCACAAACACTAGATTCAGCCACCTCCATGACTTCATGAGGCTTTGAGGGGACACTCAGACACAAACCATAACATTCCATCCCTGCTTTCCCAGAGACTCACGCACATCCTTTATGCAAAAGACATTTAGTCTACCTCCAAGAGTTGCCAGAGTCCTAACAGTTTCAGCACTGCTGAAAGGTCCAAGTTCCAAGTCTCCTCTGAGATCTAAAGCAAACTCTTAACTATAACCCCTGGTCCAAATGAAAACAAAATTAAACACTTTTAACACAAAATGGTAAGATACATATTACCACTTCAAAGGGTACAAACAGGAGTGTAGAAAGGATTGGGACAAAAGCAACACACCCATTCCAGGTATCAAATTTTGTTTTGATTATTTTTTTCATTACTGAGACAAAATGCCTGACATCCAAAATGAAGGGAGGAAAGATTTATTTAACTTATAGTTTTTGAAGGTTTCAGCACATATTCAGCTGGTTCCAAGGCAGGATGGCCACAATGCAGCTGCTCATGGTGGCTGCAAGTAACAAGAATGAAAATGGCAAAGGGGCAAAGCATGTTCTCCTTCCTCTTTTATATCATGTGTTGGCTACCCACCCCTGAGTAGATGCAGCACTCACATTATCAATCTCAGTGCTAGACAGCAAACCAATCACAAAAGCTAGATTCAGTCACCTCCATTATTACATGAGTCTTTGCAGTGACAGACACAAATCATAGCACTGATATTCTATGTAAGAATATTAAAAAATGTAAGATTAACTCATTCAAGATCATAAGCTGAAACATTAAGAAGTCAGTAATGCAGCCCATATCTTCTAATTCTAAACCGAAAACTGGTACTTAAATATTCAGAGTTTTTAAATGATAGATATTTTTGTAAATTAACATGCAGAGATTGCAATACCTAGTTTAATCTATGGTATATTATAAAACACTGAAAAAAATCCTGCAGGTTACCATACATTTATTGGCCATTTTATTCTTCCTACACAAAAACCCATAGCACTTGCTAAGTCTCAAGTGTTCAGAAATAGGACCTTTGAAAGAGAACAGGACCATAGGGTACTCTACTCACCAATGGATTCATCCACGGGTGAGTTCATGGCTGAATGTGCTGCTGGAAGGTGCTCCCAGGTTGAGTTACTGGTGGTGTGACCTGGAAGGGTGCTTTCTTGTCCTGGGCATCTGTCTCTATCCCTTTGCCTTCCACAAAGCCATCCTGGCCTTGAAGCCTGCTGAACATGGACTTAATCCCCCAAAATCATGAACTAAATTTAAAATCTCCTCTAAATTGTGGTGGTTGAGTATTTTCTCCTAGAATTGGAGAAGCTGACAACCCCACCCTATACATACTCAAGTGTTTAATAAATGTCACTACAGTCTAATTCTGACTGTTTGGCCTTCTGTAGCTCAGTGCACTGTCTCCTACTCTGAGAAGTGAAGGAAGACTGTCCCTAATAGCATTTATTTGGCCAAAAGTGTGGACAGTCCAGCCCAAAACTTCTCAGGGTAGAAAAAAAAAACATAAAATTGAGAGCTATGAAAACTCAGAGCTCTGTAAACAGGTCAAAGATAGATTTGCCACTGAAATATATCCTTAATTTAGGAAGACCAGCCTTATAACACATTCATCCAAGGATTACATTAGAACCAACATGCTGAAAGTTAATCTTTCCTCTAAATAATGATCATTTCTCAAAACTACCATCTTGCTGTTGCCATGGCACAGTGATTTAAGTCAGCATTAGAGAATTAGATTTTTTTTAAAAATTGCCCATTTATATTTTGATAGAAATGTGTTTTGAAAATTTCTAGTAAAAACAACGATATTATAACAATAATGTATTTAACGGTAATGTTAATATTTTCACAAAGAACACACTAAGAATTCAGCTGGGGTCCTAAAATTTACATGCAAGTTGCCGTACATTTATCTTCATTTTGATTCATCCTTGTCTTGTGTTTCGTAACAGCAGGAGCTAGTAATCTACATCAAATGGGAAAGATGAAAATTACAGTCTATTGCTCATTTAAAACAAAGGAGCAGAATCCTAGGAAACAATTGAATGCATAGTGATAGAGCATCTATGACATATTTAAGTCTTAAGAGTACAGATTTGTGAAGAAAATTAAAACATTTTTGCAGTCAAAGCTTTGTATCCATTGTGTTGCTTTTTAAGATCAAACATAATTGTTATAATAATCATTGCTTCAAAAATAGTAATCATTTAATCTTTGTATAATCTCTGGAGAAAATAAGCACCTCAGTTTTTAAATTTGTCATTTTAAAATAATTATATATTCATAAGAAGTTACAAACAACAACAATCAAATGGATCCAGAGAGGGCCCATATCTCCTTTCTCCTGAGCGTAGCTTCTGTTGGGTGACAAAACATGTTCACCGACTTTTATTAACCCTAATGACTATGACACACTGCAGGGGAAAAAAAAATCTTACTAAAAAGGTTTAGTTAGAACTCAGAAGTTTTGCATGTGTCTTTGTAACAATGCTCTCACGTGTGCATGTGCACATCAAAACCATCATAGCTGAGATGCAGAACAGTCCCATCACCATCTCCTCTCCCAGCCCTAACTCTTATGCCAGCAATCTATTTTCTGTCTCTCCATGTTATTTTAGGGATGGTACATAACTGCAATCATGAAGGCTAGAAGCTCTTATGCTCATACCCAGCATAATTCCCTGGTACATCCTGTAGTGTGTTCCATGCATCAGCAGTCTGCTCCTTAGTTTCTAGGTAGTTTCCACAGAATAGATTTATCATATTTTCACCACTCATGCACTGAAAAGATACATGGTTATCACTTTATAAGATTATCATAAATATCTGTATACAAATTTTTATTTGAACATAGGTTTGCAATTTTGTGGGATGTCTGTCCAACAGTGCAACTCATAGATCATAGGACCACTTCATGGATACTTTAAATTGGATCTAACTCTGCTTCCATTTGAGGCAAACTAACCTAACAGTAGGTTAGGTTAGGTTAGTAGGTGAAAATCTATTTTGAAAGAACTTTCTTGTAACAAGTACCTGAGTCTCAGCCAGTCACAGCAGTTGAGACTGGACCAGCTATCAGTTGCCAATGGTCCAGATCCTGCTATATAAGGCAAATACCTAACTATGACCCACCAAGCTACCTGTGTCATCTCCCTCTCTGTCCTTAAATGTGCCCCCCCCCCACATGACTGTAAACAGAGCTCTAGATCTGCGCTGGTTTAGTCTGTGGCCCAGATCATGAGTCATTCTTGCTCAGATAAGATCTGTCAAGTTTAATTTTACTTAAAAAGTTTAATTCATTCAAAATTTTTCTGTCACACATTATCTCTTTTTATAAGAAGCAACCAGATTATCTTTTAGAAGTGGCTGAACCATTTTACATTTTTACCAACAAAGCATGAATTACTTGATTTCTCAAAATCACCAGCATTTGGTGCTGTCACTGTTTTATTTTCTCATCCTGATGATGCATGTCCAGATCTCATTACAGTTTGGTCATTTTCCCAGTGTGTAATGAAGTTCAGTCTTTTCTCATGTGATTATTTTCCATCTGTCTGTTTCTGATGTTCTGACTGGATCGCCTGTGTTTTTATAGTTGACCCTCCAGTCTTTACGTCATATGGCAACAGAGATTACAGATAATTACACTCTTTGCAAGATATGAGATTAGCAAAGATTTTCTCCAGCTTATAATTGTGTTTTTAAACAGGAGACTATTAGACTTGATGTACAATTAAATTACTTCATCCAGGGACAATCAGAATACATCGATACTCATCAGTTTGGGCCAGAAATACAGAGAATAATTAGGAATCTTGGCACTAGAGACAATAATAAAGAACATATGGAGGGTGAAAATCCTAACATATTCTATCATCATTGTCAAGATTAAGCCTGTGGTGGTCGGTGGCTGAAAGCTTCAAGCATCGATGAGAACTTCTCTACATTCTGTTTCTGTGACCAGTGTTATGTGTGACCTTAGGAATGGCTCTTTTTTGTCAAAAAATTTTTTCATATAATGATGACTTCATGGAATATTCTGAAGTCTATAAAAATGTTCTTATGACAAAAGTAAATATTACTGATTGTGATGTATTTTGTCTTCCTTTGTTATAAGCAGTAAAAATAAGTCAACCTGAAACTTTTTATCAGTTAAATTTTATTTCAAGATGGTATAGTGACTGATTCATGAATTAAATGTTTACTTTGAAGTTCAATACTGAAGTAAAATATAATTTAAAATTAATCTTTTTTCAACAGAATTGAAAAGCAAATATTAAAGATCAGGTAAGAGTTTTATTTTTTTTATTAATGACTTTCTATCACTGTTTTTAATGCTCAGACTAATATCCTTCTTCACAAAAATGCCAACCTAAAGCAGAATTATATCTACCTCTTAAATGCAGTTTGTTGAGCAACAAAATAACTTTTTGCTAATATGACACCGTTTAGTTGAGGGATAGAATGAATGAAATGTGTTTCATATTTATATCCTTGCATTTTATTTATGTGAATGATGCTGCTAGATAGACTCAACCCATAATGCCACTGAAAGGTCTTACAGTGTATTTGCATACATAAGATTTATTAGAAAACAAATATGTAGGGAGCCACTGAAGCTGGAAACTGACCACACATGCAAGGCTGGGGCTTGACTGGACCAAGAACAAAGAGCACCTGGGGCAGCCACATGAAGAAGCTGCTCCAGCCAAGAGAACACCCAGCCCCATGATCCTAATGGTGGGTTGCTAGGACAAAAGGCTGTCACAGGACATTAGGTTGCTAAAATGCATAAATGAACACCTCTGCAGTGAGGGGCAGTTCCTTTCCACCCACTCAGCGGGTCGGAGCTCCACCTGACCCCAGCTTTGTCTCTTCTATATTTTTCTCATCCTTTCACAGCCCTTTATCCAAAAATCCAAAGGGCCACGCGGGTCACTGCAGAAATAGCGTATCTCTGCAAATAACTGACATAGAATTTCTTAGCACTAAATGCAGCTCAAAGCAAAACAACAGAGGACCCAGGCAACTTCAGAAGAGCTACTATTAACTAACAAGTGCTCAGAAACATGGAACTGAGACCCCGCACCTAAGCTAGGGGAAGATAAAAGCCATGAGCCACCTTCAGGGCAGTGAGACCCTAGTGAGCAGCATAAGAGACCTATTGTGGTCTTGTGGAGCTCTCCCTTGCTCCATGTCCACAGCGAGGGAAGGCTTCCCAAGACCTCAGCTTCTGATCTGAAGGTCGTTTTCCCCTGACAGAGTCTGAGAGCCAGTCTCTCAGCTGCCAGGAAGCCACCGCATGGCAGCGTGTGGGAAGCACAGCAAGAAAGCCGCCACCGTAGGCAGAAAGCCAGGTCTGTGGCGTGGCCTCCGTGGCAAGTGGGCTCCGGTGTGAATAACAGCTTTACAGCCAGAGCTCAGTGGAACTGAGTGTGAGGAAGAACTTGGTCTGGTTTGACAAAATGTGGCCTGGGGGGAAAAGATTTTACTGGGCAATGCTCATCACATACTTTCACTTAAATTCTAAAAGGAAAATAATTAAATTCTAAAAGGAAAAGAAAAAAATACCACCGAAATACACTCTGAATATCCCTGTAAAAGTAATGTCATCAGATGAAATGGCCTGTTGCTAAGATATTTTTAAATTTCAAATTTCTGGAAAAACAGTAAGGAAATGCAATGCTGTCAATGCTAGTTTTCCAGTTTTATTTCCCATTGTTTCAGTTGTTCAGATCAAATAAAATAGATGGGAACAAAAAAAGAAAATGAATTTTAATTTAAAAAATGGTAACTTTACAAATACTAAAAGTTTATTTCTGTCACAGTCTGTGATTCTCACCACCAGCAGCATTCTGTACCTGAGCATGGAAGCTGTCAGCCATCTTCACGCTAACTTGACAATTACACAGTGAGGAAACAACATTTAGTGTGTCATGGTGTTCACAATGCTAATTCTAAGGAGATGCTTCTTGCTGAAAATATCACTGTAGGCAGTGAGTTTAAATACACAACCAAGAAAGCCGTCAGACTCTTGGGTAAAACCTTCAGGATATAGAGCTAAGAATTTTAGACATGACACAAAAGCAAACTCTGTGAAATAAAACATCAACACAATGGTTACCAAAACTAAAAACTTTTACTAAGAGAATAACTCTAAAAAAGGCTACAAAGACAAGCTACAATATGGAAACAATACCTGCAGATATCTGACCAAGAGCTAGTATCTAAACTATAAAAATTCTCGAAGCACAACGAATAAGAAATCCCATTAAAATGTGAGCACTGGACCTTCCACCACAGCGACATATCACAGGCCTGCATGTTACATGATGGGTGACATCACCCGTATAGGAAAGGAAAAAATTGACCAAAACGTGGGGACACTGATTTCCATCAGCAGGGCCCAGGAGTGACCCGGTAGCCCTTCTGGCTGTGGAAACTGTAGCATACTTCTCTGGTGAGGTCGGAGGTTGACAGCTGCTTGTAAGGATAAAAATGCAATCATTGCTGAACCAACAACTGCACTGTTTTGTGCTTATCAAAAAATGAAAATTTATTTTCATGCAAAAACCTGTAAATGTTTATAGCAACTCTGTTTGTCATAGCCCCAAACTAAAACCTCCCTGAGCATTTGTCCACAGGTGAGTGGCCTGTAAGCCACGTTTCAAAGACTGATCCCTTACAGAAGAGAATGTACTGGGGTGCTGGCTCCACCCCATCGCATCTCAGGAGCAGCACAGGAGCCTGGTGCAGAGGCTAAGCGCTATGAGATCCCATTTCTAAGCTTTGAGAGGGAGGAAACTGCAGTCATCATTGCAGAGAGGAACCAGTGGGGCAGTGGGCAGTGCAGAGGGAGGCCGAGTGTTTAGAATGAGAGCTTGGAGGGAGCCTGGTGGGGAGAACACTGTTCTCCATGTGAACCAGAGTCTGCTAACAGAGAACTGCATACAACAGGACACACAGACACCCACAGTGCACACAAATGCAAATGCACACGTGCATACACAGAGGCACAGACACACACGCACACAGGCACACACACATGCACATCCATGTAGGCACACTCAGACACATGCACATGCACACAGGCGCACGTGCACACATGAAAGGTGTGAGCTCCGAGAGTCCAGGAGTTGGATTTCCCAGCACTGCTGGTGCTGAGGACCTGAGAGTTTTCTAATTCTCTCTGCAGTATTTCTGACAAGTGCATTCCCGTCTGCACTTACCTCAAAGTAAGTAATTCAATTAACAATAAAGAGTGGGTCATAAAATTCAGGAATTCAGTGACTCCACGAATTACAGAAGCAGGATCTTATGCCACCCTAAGCTCTGTGATGTGTGTGGGCCTGAATGAGGAGGCTGCGAGCCTAGGAGTTAAATGCTTTGCCCTAGCACTCTTGCAGCCCAAAAATGAGCCACCTGCAACTGGAGTCCAAAAATGGGGCAAGACGTGTTTTTAAAAAAAGCAGTGCTGATTTATTTTATCTTGGGCCCAGCAACATAAGACAATTGGAGTTTGCAAAAGCTGTGTGTCCCGCTCAAAACTTTCCAGGCTTTTTTGTAGAATGCATGATCTACAAAGTAAGTGGATCAGGAAATGAGAAAATCCTTGATCTGCTAAGGAATGAGGAAGATCTTTGTTTCCCTTTGCAGAGGACAGAGAGGTTGACAGTTGACAATCATTTGTCAACTTATTTTAGCACTAAATTTTAGATAACATCTATCTTTTGCAGAGGGCAGCAATGGTTAACATATCAATTAGTTCATATTCCCAGGAATTTACAGTCCTTTGCAGAGGGGAGCAATTGGGTCACCCAGGAAAGTGGTGCATACAGAACAATATGATGGCACTATAAGTACTTTGGTCATATAACTTGGGCATAACTCAAACATAATGAAGCTCTTTTTGTTAGTGTATAACAGTCCGTGTCACACATTCTGATGTCACTCTCCCACAAATTTAAAGAGTCGCTTACGAAATTGAGTTAACTCAGGTCCTCTGCTTTAAACTGTTTATGGCTGGAGGACTATAACTCAGGTGGAACACCATACCGTGAAGGCCAGGGGGCCAGGTGGGTGCACAATGACACCCGATTGGGGGCTGACCCCACTGCTCCTCAGCTTGGCCTGTGTGGCCCTTGGAGGCCAGAGCTGGGACTCTGGGCTAGGAGTTCAAGGAAGCCACCAGGCCAGGTGTTGTCTGAGCCTTTGAGTGGATCCAGGATGATGTCCAGGCTTGGGTTTATGAATCTGCCCTCCTGTCCACTGCAGCTCTTCTGTGCAAAGACATGTCCTTCTTTGTCTCTCCTTACTTGAGGTTACACCTCTGGGACTGTTCAGATTGACATTAAAAGTGCATCTGTGTGGCATTTGCCAAGGCTGAGCTGAGGGAGCTCCTTCATGGGACTCTGCTGCACCAGGGTTGGGTACCCAACTCCTAGGGTTCCAGAGGATTTCAGAGTCAGGAGCTAAAAGGATTTCTCTCACTTGAGAGTCACTGGCTTGCTGTATGGTTAGAGGGAAGCAAATGCATGAGACACTGTCCCTCCTCAGAGAGCCTGGTCCCCGTGGCACTGGCCAGAACCCGGAAGCTGGTGTGGGGGACCTACTTAGCACCTCTAAGGGACGCAGGTGATACGCTGTGCCCGAACCATTCGCATAGCTACTGGGACAACTGTCTTTCTTCTGGGAATCTAGAATTTGGTGTTCACATGAACAACTCCAATTACAAAACACCCAAGCATGGTCTCTGATGAGTTTCTCAGATGACAGGTCACCTTTGCACAGCTCTGCCTTAAGAGCTAGGCCCATCAGGGAGACCCTTGGGAGCAAGCGCTCGGGTTCCTGTGTCCCTCATCCTTCATGCCTCTGCCTGTGCAGTGCTACTTGCACCGCCCTTTGCTGTGGTCACCCTGACCATTCCTGTGCCTGCAGCCTCAGGAGTCTGACCAGTGAGCATCTGAAACTGGGGACACCTGACCAGTGACAGCCCCATACAAAGCCAGTAATCCACACAGTGGAGACTGAGCGCTGGGTGAGGTGTACTCTCTGAATGAGCCAGAGCCTCATTTTCAGGTGAAAAAAAAAAAAAAAAAAAAAAAAAAAAAAAAAAAAAAAAAAAAAAAACTTTGGAAACTACAACATCATTCGTGAGATGTTTTCAAAAGTAGCTGTGGAAAAAAATGTGAGAGGGGGTGCATTCCCAGGAGCCCTAGCTCTCAGTCCACCAGACTCCTTCCCGTGTCCACTTTCCTAACCAGAGACTGCAGCGATGGGAACATTCCGATTAGCACTGAAGAGTGTTTTTGTGACATTCACCAAAGCTGGGCTAGGAGATAAATAACAGCTTTTTCCTGTGAATCTTAGAGTAACTCTGCCAACCTTTAACTCCATATGTGGGGATGCGATTTACCACTGGAGCACTTGGATAAACAAAATTTCTCCTTCACTTCAAAGCCTTCTGTCAAGAACCTTTCTGCAGCCCCCGTTACTCATATTCCAAAGATAATAATGCACTTCATGGTTAGACATATTTCTTTAAAGTAGAAGGATAAACTGTATTGTACTTCAGGCTATATAGATCAGAAACGAATTTTTTTCTTTAGAGTTATTCAATTAGAATCACTACAGAGTAAAAAGAGAAAAATAACACACAAATCCTGTTGACCTGGCACACAGAGTAATATTTAGAAAGACAGCTCATACATTTACTTCACATCCACCCCAGAATTTCATAGAAATGGCAAATACATTCGAGAAGGAGCCCAGATGTGCTGGGAAAACAGGGCAGAGCATTACCAGCAGACCAGAATTAGATGCATTAGTTCGGCCTGAGAGGGAAGGTGACCAGCGGAGAGGGCAGGGCAAGGACAGGAATCCTGGGTCTTGGGGTGCCCAAAGGTCAGAGTGCAGCATCCAGAACCCCTGGCCTTGTCCCTGCTGCCTGTACTGTGTGAGCTCCTCAGCCTGACCGCTCTACCTCAGCCTGGACAAGAGAAACAAATTTGGATTCTCTGCTGAACTCAGATTTCTCCACTGCTTCAAACTCACAGGAGAATCGAGTGGTTAGCAGCTCCACAGAGACTCTCTTTTATGTGTTCCACTCAGTGCCTTCAGCCTGGTCTGCACTTGTGAGATAAATTTAGTAAGCGTTTAATTATTGACAAAAGGACTTTTAATTCTTTGTCTACCTTTTGGAAATGCTCACAATTTAAGTTTTATATATACTGACTACTCAGTATAAATAAAGAGCTAAGCTTTCACTGACAAAAGTTTTTCAAACTTATTTTAAGCACTTGTTAGTTTACAGGTATAAAGTCACTTTAAATTTTTAGGTTGGTGTGATGTAGCACACCTGTAATCCCAATACTTGGAAGGCTGAGGCAGGACAATCACCTTGAGTTTGAGGACAGCCTGGGCTACAAAGTTAGTTTAAGGCAGAACCAACTGCATAATGAAACCCTGTCTCAAAAAGACAAAATACTATGAATACTAATACTACTAATGGTACATGCTTGTGGTGTGACTTTTTTTTCACAATTCCAGTGAAAATAATCTCAAATAAGTTAAAATCTCAGAAAATCACAAATGCTTTAAGAAGAGAAAACTCTCTCTCCTTACCCTCTTCCATCTTCTTTTTCTCTGTCAGTCACTCAACAAATCTTTACTGTCTTCCACATGGCAGGCTCTGGGGAGCACTGAACACTGTCATAGAGAGATAGATAACAGATGCTCCTTAAAAGCAGACATTTGTTGTTTCTTTTTTTGTTTGTTTGTTTTTTGGAGTTGTGGGGGGAGTACCAGGGTTCCAATTCATGACCTCGCACTTATCAGGCAGGTGTTTGTGCTGCGGAGCTATATTCCTGACCCAGAAGCAACTATTCTTGAGGCAAGGGTCTAAATTAAGATTAAGCATTGTCTTCAGTGATGAAAGTTTAAAATGGAACATTCATTCATATCATAGGTATTGTAAAATTTCTTTCATAAATTTACACTGACGAGACTTGTGCATGTCTGTGAACTTCTTCAGCGAGGAACATCTCTTTTCTATCCTGCCTCCCTGTTTGGTTTCCACCTCGAGGTGCTCAGGGAAGCTCGGGGATTCCAACTCTGGGGAGAGCATCACAGGCTTCCATCCCATGAGGAAACTTCCTGTAGTTCTACCAGGTCCACAACTCGCCGTTAGGACGTGAACAGATGAACACAGCTGGCTGCAAAGGACGCTAAACACGTGTTCTTTGGTCGGGGTGACGCACATGTCTGAGATCTGTGTCAAACTACTGGATGAGAACAACTGCAAAAATAAACCATGAAGAAACTGCATGTGCTCTTGAATTTATTCAAAGCAGACACTCTTTGATAACATCAACCTGAGAGATCCTGATTTCTGTGTTACCTACGTGTCTTTTACCATGGACCATACCCTGTGACATCTGACATTTGATGAAAGAGTGACCAATCTTACTTCTTAATGCATCGTGCTTCAAAAAGATATAGAAAAAGGAAACTCGGCCTCCTGGTCTGCCTGATAATTTTCCACATGCTTGAAGAACAACATCCAGTCACCTCTCAAACATATCTTCTGTAACTTGTCTCCATTTCTTTATCTTCCCTTATTGATGCAGGTGCAGAGAGCTTACCTGTCTTCTAATGATTACTATACATTCTTTCACCGTGTCCAATAAATTTGATGAGCCTCAAACTGGAAATGCAACTATTCCCAAATGTAAATTACTAGATGTTATTACACGGTCCACATTAGGCCAAATATTCTTTAGACAATTTTACAAAATCAGAGACCTGGAGGCAGAGGCTTTTTTATCACAATTTTAGAAAGCACAGTTACGCATTGAAAATATTTGCTAAATACTTCCCAGGAGTATATTTACTTTTGTTCCTATTGTTAATGTCCCAAAATAATATCCTGACCAGAGCTTGTATTGCTTTGTGTGAGTTTCCCATAAAGAGCTGGTAGCTGAACTGTGAATCCTTGGGAAACCTGCAACTTGCACATTCCCATTTCTGTTTGTCCTTTGGCAGCACCTGCTGTGGAATTTCATCTTTCCAATAAACCTTCTTCTTGTGCTTGGTGAGCATTACCAAAGCCTCACACCAAGGGAGGGGTAGGACTATGTGGCCGCCTGGCCTTCTGTGGAGCAAGAATACAGCCATCACACTTTTCTGCATAAAAGACAACTATTCCTCAGGTGATGGAGTAAGGCCTGGATGCTCCTAACACCCTCTTCTGAATGCACTGAAGAGACTGGGATGGCAATAAAACACACTTACTGGGTTCAGAGGCCTTCTAGCCTTGCACTGTTAGTCTTTAATGGTTCAGCATATCCCCTGGACATGGGGGATATCCTGGGAAGAAGGATTTCAAATATTTTACTTGCAAAAAACGATCAATTTGAACTGATAACTGATATGCCTCTCCTGGTTTAAACATCACACCCTGTGTACATGTAGCAAAACATCAGAAGCTGTCCATAACATTTCTATAACGATTTAAGTAAGTGGATATATTAATAAATAAATTGGATGTCAACAAGGATTTGGAGATAAGCAAACTTCTGTATGTGTGTGGGAATGTACAACCACTGTGGAAAATAATATATAGAGAGAGCTTCTATAAAAAACCAAAAACGGGTATATATCCTAGAGTACTGAAGTCAGGACCTAAATACCATACCTGTACCCTCATGCTTACTTTAGAATTACTCACAATAGTCATGAAACAATAGCAACCGAACACCCACCAATAAGTGAACATATAAAAACATGGCATATACTGTACATATAACAGAGCACTCAGTCTTCAAAAAAAGAAATCCGGCTGTTATTGCAATATAAAGGAATTGAAAGGAGGAGCTTATGCTAAGTGAAATAGGGCAAGTGCAAAGGACAAAGCCTGCCTGGTGCTGTCTCTGTAACTCAGTCAAACTGCGAGAATTAGCAAGTGCAATGCTGGCTGCCAGGGTGAAAGGAAGGCAAAGTGGGAAGACGTTCGTACAAGGTACAAGTTTTGGTCACACAAAACAACTGAGTCCGGGAAATCTGCACAGTGATGCCTAGAGTTAACTGATACTGTGCTAGACACTTCACATTTTTCTAAGATGACAGCACTTATAGGAGAGACTATGATGGAGTCACAGTTGTATGCTAATATTCAAGCTTTTGGATGTCATTTGTATCTTAATAACATGTTTAAAAAAACAGGCAAGAATCTCACAATTGCTGAAAAGTTATAAAAACAGGAAACAATAAATAACGCGGATTAAAATCAGAGAGAAAGAATAATGAGAAAGAAGTGCTTCCTTGATGATGGTACTGAATGATGCATGCTCACAACAGATGTGTTTTGGAAGGCAGAAATCTTCTAATGTCCATGCTAGAAAACACTCCAGCTAGAGCTGCAGAAAAGCCACCTACAGGTGGGCGAAGCCCAGCTCTCCACAAAGGCAGGCACAAATTATGAGGAAAGCTGGGGCTTTTGCTGTTGCTGCTGAAAACTCAGAACACAGTGAAAAGGGAATTTCTCCCTTCGCTAATGATTACCTTGAGTACCAAAATGTAGAGTAGAAAATGTAAAATATGTTGTGATCGGCACTAACAGAGCAGCAGTTATGATCACAGTAATGAGTGTGGAGCAACTCAAACTTAAAAGTCTGATTCTCCTTGTCAATCCCACATTCCGTTAGTCACAGAGAGCAGCTGGTTGTGCTTCCTAATTTTAAATCAATATTGAAGAAAGTAATGGAAAAACATGAATGTAATTATATTGTGCCCCTCCATATAAGTATTTCAGGGGTGCATGTACCAACCAAATTTCAAGTACTACAACAAAACACCTGAAGTAATTAGGGGCCAATTAACTTATAAACAGAAAAGGCTGACTTCAGTTCTTAGTCTTGAAACCTTCAGTCCAACGCCAAGTGGCCTCATGGCTTTGTGCCCTGATGGTGTGGCATGTGTGGAACCAAACCACTCATGTAACATGCCTGGAAAGAAGAGAGGTTTGCTCCTTTAGCACACTCACTGCCCTGAGGACCTGGGTGAAGCTCCACTTTCTAACACCTACCACCTCCCAACACTGCCAGCCTGGGACCCAGGCCCTCAGCACGGGACCCTTGGGAGCACTTTTCCCAAATGCAGCAGTGTGGAAGGTCAACAGAGGTGCTGAAGCCCGCTCTTTCCCACTCCACAACACTGGCTTCTAAGACAAGGTATGCAGGCGGGCTCGGAGTGAGAAGCAAAGGGTTCTTCACCACTCACAAGGCCAGGTGCACTCCTCACTCTTGAATCCGGCATCCTGGACAGCCCACAGGCTGCCACTTCAGAGGAGAGAAATAGTGACCCTGGGGCTGGCATCTGCTGTGAAAACCAGAATACAAAAGAAGGAGCTCCGCAGAAGAGGAGGCCACGGCATGAGACTGAGTGCACTTCACACTGTCTTCAGCCTGCTGCTCAGCATGTGACACAGTGCTCCCTACGCCAAATAAAACTTGGGTTAGGAAGCACTTTCCACGGCCTTCTAGGGTGAGAGACACTCAGGGTTCTGGAAAACTCTTTGTCTTGTTATTTAGTGCTGAACTGGAAATACTCATCTAGAGTGCCTAAAACAACTCAACCCAAACTGTTTCTGCCATAGATGATGTGCTTCTGAGCTCTTCCCCTCTAATTTAGTGGTAATTGCTCAGCATATAAAAACACTAAAAGTGCTACAAATATAATTTTGAAAAAATATAAAAATCAGGGCTAGGGATTCAGTTCAAGGTGCCTGCCTGGCATGCAAAAGAGTTCAACAACCTCTATCTATCTATCTATCTATCTATCTATCTATCTATCTATCTATCTAAAATTCCTTCAGCTGCCAAGTTAACAGTTCTTTTACATACACACACACACACACACACACACACACACACACACACACACACACACAATTACCTTAAATTGCTAGCAGGAAAAAAAAAAGGGAAGTTCTCTCTTGCATATAGTTTCCATTGTAATACAGGACGCTGTATTAGTCTTGCTTGTACTTACAGATAACTCATTTTTATGTGAAGCACATCGTAGGCCAGAACACTCCTTAGTGTCAAGCAGTGGTCAGTGTCATCCCTTCACTACCACTAGCTGGTGTTTCCCTCCCCTTCCCCAGGGTTGGCTGCAGTAACTGGGCATGCAGGTGAGTTTAGTCTCCTGCCACACAAGCCACACTCATCTCAGTGGTTGAGATGTTTTATTAAAGAAACTTTATATGACCATATGGGGTATCACAAATAATAGAAGACTGCAGACATCACAGACATTTTACATCTCCTGTATTTTCACATTATTCTTGATGCATTTGGGAACAAGGTTCGATTTCAGAGAGATTCATGTTTTAATAAAAATTCAGAGAATATTTAATATTCCTCAAGTTTGGTGGCTTTCTTGTTTTTATTGAGTTATTTTGAGTGACATGACAGGAAGATGGCAAGAACTAGACTAAATTTTCAAATTTCTACTGTATGAAAATGCTAAAATATATTTCATGGTTAAAATAAAACATTGCATTTTTTTGTTTGTTTGTTTTTGATAAGGGTTTGCTGTGCAGTTCACACTGGCTTTGAGCTCACTGTGTAGCCCAGACTGGCCTCAAACTCACAGTGATTCTCCTGCCTCAGTCTCTGCAGTACTGGAATTACAAGATGTATCACCAAGCCCAGCGAAGCATTTTAAATGATATAAAATTTTACACTTGCCCTGGAAAAATATTCAAAGTCTAATTTCACTCAAACATATTATTTATTAAACTTTGATAAATCATTTCCACAGTTTATTCCATTGTAACTATGACCCTGACCTATGTCACATTTAGATATGTTATTATTATTTTTGGAGATATCAGTAGTACTGGTGTTTTTAAATGATATGTGAGGGCAAAAGATCAGAACAAATCAAAGTATTTTAGTCTTTGTGATCACAACACACACTCAAGTTTAGATGAAAGCTGAAACAAATTGACTCATTTTTGTTCATTTATGCATGGACACTACAAATATGTCTTTCTGAGATATATACATATAAATAGATATGTACTGATCTAAGACTTAGACATTAAATTCATTGATATTTTGATAATACACTGATTCATCTTATATCAAGGATATAGATATACAGTGCATATAACAAAGCATATTATATATTGGTTAAGGAGAGAATAATCAATCTGTTTTAAGTGTCTTTTGAACTTGATAATGAGTCATGAAATCAAATATTAAGGTAATCTTTGAAATATCCTGAGCTTTATTGTAGGTTGCAATAATCTCTTGGTGTTATAAGAATTTCACAGAAAAAAATCCCTGAGACTTACTGGATTTGGCTTCTCTGCAATCACCATTATTTGTGCTGCTTTTATAGTCTATGAAATTCTCTATGGGCCATTGGCATTCTCAAAATTCAGCAAATTGTAGGTGTAAAATATCACTGTTCTTAAATTTTAAAAGAGGCAAACAATGAAAAGCATAGAGCTTCTATACTTCTACAAAAAGGAGTTTTCCCAAGGAAAAGTCCATTTGGAAAACTCAGGGACAAAACTTTCAGTTTTCTGACGCTGCACCTTCACTGAGCGACTGTTTAGGGCTGGTCTGCAAAGCACTACTTGGGGCTGAAAGTCACTGTCAGGGCAGGAAGACCACACAGGCTGATGTTACTTACAGAGCACTTCTTGTGCGCAGGTCATTTTCTCAGCACCTGACACTCCCCAAATGCCAGTGTTTTGGTTTTTATTCCCTTTATGAAATAACTGATGCTTCAAACAGGCAAATCTGCTCAAATTTGCAAACTCCAGTGGTCCAGCTTAAAAAACTGTGCTACTCTGGGGTGTGTGCTGCTGTCTCTAAGACAAGAGTACGAATATTAATAACCACTACACTGTGTGTCAGCTTTTATTCAGGATGCACCAATGCACTGACCTTGACAGAGAGTGCAGTGATTATCCTACTTTATAGATGAGAAAATGCATGTTTAGGGAGCCTTAGTAACCCAGCCAGCCCTACACGGTTAAAGGGAGAACTCTGAGGATGCACTAGCAGTGTATTTCTACTGCACATCTTTTCTCTGCTGCCTCTGGTGTTTTTCCTCCAATTTTTTCCTGAGAAACCCTTTCTCCAAGCTTGATGCCCCTTGGCTGTGGCTTGGTTAAGAAGCAGAGTAGTCCTGGTCAGCACAGAGGTGGTGGATTGTTTTTTCAGAAGATAATCCCAACCAGGAGATTATGCAAAATGATTCCTGAAGAAGAATGAGAGGAAACCTCAGGCTCCCCAAGAACCAAAAGTCAGGGTTCCCACTCTGTGTCTGAGGGAACAAATATCTATAAGGAAGAGAAAGGGGGGGCACTCACCACAGTGTAGCTCTTGTGGGGCCCAAACAACGGTCCCCATTTGATGGACTATGGGGGACCCTGTCTCCCAGGGGGCTGGGTGACTTGGACCGTCAGTCCTGAAAAAGGAGTCCTAAGACACAGAGTGCCCCTTCCACCACAGTGCTTGAAGTTGCAAGCTCAACAGGGTCGCAAGCTCAGTGTGAGGAGTGCTGGGGCTGCTTCTTGGCAACTCACACAGGTGGACCTGGTGCCCAGCATTGAAGCTGGCAGGACCCGCAGGAGGAGGGATGACTGCTTGGTTACCGCCCTGGTGAAGAGACTGATGCTGGTCTGACAGAACAGGTGATGCCTGAGCAGAGGACTAGTTCCCAAGTGTGAGCCGTTACTAGAAAATGAGTCAGTGCCATTCCCAGCCTCCTGAGTCCTCTCATGCTGACCTCTCCTGCAGCTGCTCCCAGCCCAAAACCACCTGCCAGGTGTGACTCTACCAGGTGTCCCCCACCAGAGGGGATTCCCTACCTCTGATACCATGATGGAAATCTCTTTCCTTTCTTTCTTTCTTTCTTTCTTTCTTTCTTTCTTTCTTTCTTTCTTTCTTTCTTTCTTTCTTTCTTTCTTGTTTTAATTGGTACTGGGATCGAATTCACAACTGCATGCTTGCAAGGCAGGTGCTTATACCACTGAGCTAAATCCCCAGCCCCCAAAATCTCTTTTCTTTATACATTACCCAGCCTCAAGTATTTTGTTATTGCTGTGCAAAATGGACTAAAGGGGAAAACTTGATAATTAATAAGTATGCATTTCTTGCCACTTGAAATAAAATTTAAGTTTTTTAAAAAAGAGTACATGTTAAGTAGCATAACTGGTAAAATTGAACTTTTGGAGGCAACCCTGCTGCATGAACTGTCCCAAAATGCTCATATTTTCGTACTTAACATGAGAGAGGAGATGGGAGGGAGAAGGAAGTGAGACACACAGACAGACAGATAGACAGGCTGTGGTCAGACTTTCAGCCTTTCCGGGCATCGATTATGCTGAAATACAGAATTCTCATTTTTGAAGTGAGCATCATAAAAGCTGTACAGCAATTCCGGACTTCAGTCTGAACTGAAGCATTGTATCCAAGTAGTGCTTTTTCTCCTGACTGACTGTGGAAATGGTGAAAATGCTTGTATTCCAGCTGAACAGATTCTTTGTAACTTTTTTTTTTAATTTTTATTTTGAAAGTATACAACAGAACAAGTCAGAATAAAGCCAACTAAGATCTTACAGTGAAATTGGTACAGAACTTCACAGCAGGTTACCGGGATAACAGTAATAGGTGTCACAGTATATTTTGTTATCTTTATAATAGTTGTTCTTTCAATCCCGTATATCAAAATGAGATGAAATATAGAACACTATAGAACTTATCAAAACAGAATATTGAATAGAGCAGTACCATTAATCAGAAAACAGCAAAACAGTAATAAAAATATTTGCCTTCAAAGAGATGGTAGAAGGAAGTCCCCCTTATTTGCTATGGTCAACCTCCCAGGAGATGCTCAGATTTCTGGTTCCCACTTGCTAATGGACGGGGAGGGGGAGGAAAAGGAGGATAGGGGAAGTGGGATATTTGACTCTAGGCCATGTAGCAGTAGGTTCACTATTGCTAAGCAGGGAGGCAGAATGGTCATTTGTTTTCACAGCATCCTCAGTTCCAACATGGCGTGAATATCAGGAGACACTGCTAGTTCTCCCCCTGGAAGGGCTGCAGTGGGCCACACTACCGCCGCTTACCAGGGAGCAGAGGTGCTGGCTTGGCTTTCCAGAGTCCTAAGTTCCAACATGGCATGGAACTTTGACCCAACATATTTGAAATTGATCTGTAATTATCTCTTTTTTTTCCCTCTGAGCAAAAATGTCTTCACTGGAAAGCCAAAATAAGAAGAAAAAAAAAAAAAAGTCAGTTGTTCTTGTTTCTTGGTGGAGCTATCCAAAATTATGTGCAATTTTCAAATGATGGACAGGTCACACATGTTTCCAGGGCACCATGCCTGAGAGCCATAGCTGGCCTCTATCCTCCTGCTGAAGATCCCCCCACGACACAGTGCAGCTTTCAGAGCCTCTGCACAACTCTGCCTCTTGGCAAGAAAAACAGTCACAATCTGAGGTTTGCTGACTCCCTTCCAAACAGCTCCCTTTCCACACAGGTAGCTGGCAGACTGGCATTCTCCCCTAACTGAACAAGAAGTCATTTCTCGTCTCTAGAAAAGATACATCCCATCTGTCAAATTCTCAGGAAAAGCTCACAATCTCAGTTATTTAAGGAGATGCTTTGAAATCCATGTTTCTTAAAGACCTATGAGAGACAGTGGCTTTTATGATACTCATCAATCCATGAACAACCGATTTAGTATTTGCTTCTGAGAGGAGATACACAAGTCTAAGCCATGGTGACAATTCTCAATCTGTGGGAGCAATTCCAAAGCTTCTGAGGTACATTTGTTGTCTTAAACCCATGAGAAGCCTGAAAGTATTATACTGTGCATGTCAAGCCTTTCTAAATACATTTCTTACCAAAATTTCTATGATGCTATAAATTTCTTATGTGCTGAAGTCACTTTCCAGTTAAGAGTTCATCATTTAGATGATGGCTGCCCACTCTGCTAAGTCAGACTTATCCCTGCCTGCAGGGGAGATAATTCAGGGTTCTCAAATTGAGGTGCATTCTACGCCCTTTCAGTTAGGCACACGGTGTGGATGAATGGCTGCATCACTGTGGCCATGAAGAAAGTTCTGCTTCCCATCACCACCAGCCACACCAAGGTCACAGGAGAGAGATGGCATTCTGGGTGCTGTGCTGTGTGTGTGTTTCCTTGTTTCATTTTGGTTTAGCTAAGCTACTTTTAAGAGTTTTTGGTTTGTTTATTTGCTTGTTTGTTTGCTGTGGTGAAATTTTTAAAAGCCAACTTTTAAGACTGCTATAGATTGTCTGTGTTAAGCAGTTGGTAAGTTATGCACCATTTGGAAACCTGAATAATCCAAACTGCTACCATTGCCTGTTGACACTTACATTAACTAGGTGAACCTTCACAGCACCCATCCTGAGGGTTTTCATTCTGTTTAAGCAAACAAATTAACAAGCTAAATATGAAAATAATGCCCTTTGGTAGGCTAGGAAATCTCAATATTTGAAGGAAAAAAGTGTAATTTATAATTTTAACAGACAAGTTTTTTTTGAATTGGCTTTTAAGAAAAAATATGTTAATGACAAGACTGTTAAAAGTCTGCATGAAGAACTCTTAGCCCTCAAATATAAGTAAAAATAAACACGGAGCCATGAGCTCTCCGGCAGTAACCATACCCTCGCCTTACGGGGAGCCCAGGTCTTTGCCCCAAAATGAAGCAGACCTGGTAATGCAATCAATTTTATGTGCTACTTTTTACTGTGTGATATATAAAAGCACTCTAGCCTTTCAATAAAGAGAAATTTTTTTTCTGTAAAACATTAAGTTCTGAGATGAATTTCACAGATCCTCAGCCATTTGGGTTCCAGAAATGGCATCGTACATTTGTGAGGCTTACCGCAGGATCAACAGGCAATTGACTTATAACCAGACTTGGATATGCTCATAATTATGGAAATATACCAGATATATGCACTGAAAGAGACCTAGAGAGAGATGAAAGTGAGTTAATTATCTCCACTGAGTACCATCTGGTCGGGGCTGTAGTCACTACCCAATGAGGCCAATCCTGCCCAGTGCATGCCTTACTCCTGACGCTAACGGAGAGGACACTGCCCACTCCTGACCCTGGCCACCTGGGAGACACATCACAGTGGGAGGTTTCAAGAAGATATCAGCTGGGAACTGATGAGTTCTGGAATTCCCAGTTTCTCCCAGCACGTTAGAAAGACCGCAAACTAATGTTCATTTTATCATCAATACCTGCCTTAGGAAAAGGGTTGGGGGAGAAACATGGCAATGGAACCATCTATGTACTGAGTGAGAACTTTGGACCCACCAGAATGAGGTTCAGGTGCTTAAAAGAATCCCTTCCTTAAGTATTTCTAGGATGCATTCTAAATGTGATCTCACTGCCACCATCAGCGAACTTTCATTGAAGCAGACTCAGTAGCCAAAGTCTGGCCCGTAGGCAGCCTCACCCCTCCTGCAGGCCTCCCAGGAAGCACCCATGAAATCCTTGCCTCCTCCTCAGGTCCGAGCTCTGAGAGGCTGGGCCAGAGACCCAGCTGTCTGCTGGCGAGATGCAGATATTTAGCTCAGAAAGATGCTCTAGACGCTAAAGTCAATAATACACAGGAATCACACAGCAGCCACCAGATTCTCAATATTTCAGGTTTATTGTCTTTTCTTCCCCTAGGGCAGTGTTGACAAATCTAAGGTTCTCATATTCTTCTTCTTTCGTTTAATACTATAGATGTTAAAGTCTGAGTTGTTTTTTTTTTGTAAGCCAAAACCACTATTCAGGTTTGATTGTGGTGCTGGCATTTTGCAATAAATAAGTATTGAGTGCAGTTTGGGCCACCTCTCAAGTTCACCATCACTGCCCTATTGTGTATAAAACAGACTGGGAAATTAACTTTGAATGCTAAACAAATGATAAATTTTTTGATGGTTCATTAGATATGAAAGAAATTTTAAATACCTTCTTTTTGTTACTTTTAAAAACCAATGGATAAAAGGGAATTCTACTTAATAGATAAAATGGTAGCTGGTAAACAAGTTGAAAAAATTTTTTTAAAAAAGGGAAATACATAATATACCACATCTCAAAATAACGTTACAGGAACCACTTATCAGAAAAATATTAATTACAAAGAATATTTACAAGTTAATGAAATAAAAGAAATTTAAGTGGTAGATCTGACTATAAAATTTCCAATTTTCATGTGTGAAAAAAATCATAAAAACAATTACAATTAAATAAGCTACAAACAGTATCACAGCTATATTTCAACTCAGTAGCCATCCTTAATATAAAAGGATCTTATCTAAATTAATAACAATAGGGTCCAAACAAAAGTATGTGAAAGCCACACACTGATGACAAGAAAAGGTAGATTCTAACCCAATACCATTTTCCCTCTCCCACTCTCCAGTATCATGGCATATCCATCCTGTGTGCTTGGGGAAGCTGGCCCATTCCCAGATTCAAGGTGGATGACAGATGCTTTGGGCACACCAAAGGTCAGTCCTGGCTCTTCATGCCTGCTGTGCTTTCCAAGCTGTAATTGATCCAGTCTGGAGAAAATGGCTTATAGCTTATGGCAGGGATGAATTTCTCTTGATCTGTCTTGCTGGATACGAGCAAGCAAGCACCCATCTCTGGTAGAAAATAGAGCTAG
Source organism: Cavia porcellus (assembly GCF_034190915.1). Classification (NCBI taxonomy): domain Eukaryota; kingdom Metazoa; phylum Chordata; class Mammalia; order Rodentia; family Caviidae; genus Cavia; species Cavia porcellus. The sequence continues at coordinate 55,276,259 of NW_026947497.1, forward strand.
CCTCAAGAGAAATAGGTGCTAAGTAGCCAGAAAGAGGAAGGGGCAACGTTCCTAATGGTAGCAGAGAGATGACTACACCAGTCTCCACTGTGCAAGTGAACTTTCAGGTACCTGAGGCAACCAGTTTTTTTTAGGCAAGTAGGGTATTAATACTAAAATGATACATTGCATGTATAAACCACGGTTATAATAAATATATTGATAATTTTGGGATATGATAAAAATTACTTATACGAAAATTCATAACTGTTTTAGTTACTTTTCTCTTTGCTGAGACAAAACATCCAACACCAAAATTTAGAGAAGGAAAGGTTTACTTGGTTCACAGTGTGCAGTTTTCAGTCCATACTCAGCTGGCTCCAAGGCAGGGTGGCAGGGCAGAGGAGCAGAGCAGAGGAGAAACAGTCCATGGCAGGGCAGGCAGCAGGCAGCAAGCAAGCAAAGCATTGAAGAAGCTGTGAGCATCAAATAGTAAGAGAAAACAGCAGCCCTCTTCCTGTTCCTTATAGTCCACCCAGGCTACACGCCCTTAAGGAAGGCAGTACTCACACACAGGGAGGGCCTCCCCAATATCCACTCCCAACATTGTGCCAGAACAGGCAGTGGACTAATTGAGAAATTAATCCACCCTTAGTCCCAGTATCACCTCCAGATCCAGCCACCTCTGAAAGGCCCCACACATCAGCCCATGAGGTTTGGGAGACATCTAAATTCAAGCAATAACAGTAACCATACACACTTTACATGAAATTGAAGGTGTAAGCAACCATTTAACTTGAAAACCCATAAAAAAAGAATCTCAAATTTAAAACAAACACATTATTCTAGGACAAGTCAGCTACCAAAATTGACTCAGATGAAGTAAAAAATCTAAGGAAACAAATTATACTAAAAGAAATACAGGTGATCATAAAAGATGTATTCCTTGGAAAATAACTATAAGTCATTGCACTCACAAAAATAAATTCTGATTTATTAAAAAGACAAAAATTAAAATAATAGAAAATTGGGGAATTAATTCATGAAAGAGAAGGGTCAAGAGTAAGGATTTCTGCTGCTTGTGATGGCATGGACCTGGAATCCCTGCACTCAGGAACTTGAGCCCAGAGTACTGCAAGTTTGAGGCCAGCAAGGGCTACACAGAGAATTCCGGGAAACCCTAGAGTACACTGCAAGCTCCTGAAATAAAAATAAAACAGAAAAGATCAGAATCATGTTTTTAAATGAACAGAACCTATTGCATTACAAATTTAAATAAGCACTATGTACAAATAAATGAAAAATTTTAAGTAAATTATGTATAGATAATCCTTATCAAATAAAACACAAGTAGCCAGTGCACATGTGGAAAAGGACATCACATCCCTAATAACTGGGAAAAGGTAAACCAAAACAACTAAATTACCATTTCTGCTCAACACTGCAAAGACCTTCGACTCCAAGTATCTACCCAACACTCTCCAGCCTCCCAGTAGCACTGGGCATTGGTGCAACCACTCTTGAGAGCAGACTCATTCTCTACAGAAACTGAGAAGGGACATAGCTTGAGATCCAGATATGCAATTTCTATAACTATGCACTAGAGAAAATGTATTTATAAAAATTATCACCAATATTTAATATTAAACAAAAGGTGAGTATAAATAAGAATGGACAAAGTACAGTATCAGTCAGTGTCTTAGTTACTTTTTACTAGTTGCTGAGACAAAATACCTGAAGCCCAAAGTTGAGAAAGGAAAGGTTTATTTCTTACAGTTTTTGGAGTTCAGTCCACACTCAGTTGGCTCCAAGGCAGGCGGGGATGGTTGAGCCACAGTTCATAGCAGCTGCAAACAGCAAGAGGGAACCAGCAAAGAGCAAGACACACCTTCTTCCTGCCATTACATCACATCCTGGATCCACCCCTATGTGGGTGGAGCGCTGACACCATCAATCCAAGCACTAGACAATGAACCATCACAAATGAACACTGCAAACTCATGAGGCCTGGGGGATACAGACATAAACCATGACAGTCAGTAATGAAGTATCAGACAGCTAGGAGATGGAACGAGTTAAGTTCAGATGCCACAGCAAGACAGGCTGGCGGGTGAACACAGCAAGTTAGAACGCAACACATGCAGTATTGATAGCATCTTTAGGTGAGCTCAGAACTGCACAACAGCAGCACATGGCTTTTTTATCAATGCATTTCAGTGCACACAGGTGAAAGGCTTGGAGGTTTCCACAGCAAATGCTAGCAGCAGGTGCCTCTTCAGAATGAAGGAAAGAAGTAAGCAAGCCACCTCACCTAGCGGGGTGATGAGGCTAATACTCATAGCCAGCTAAATTCTTTTTATGTTAAAAACAAAAGAGTAGAAATGATACAGAATTTAAAAAAAAAATAAGTAGGAAATTAACACTAATTAATGTGTTGCTTATTATTATCTTAGAAGTAGTTGTTCAGATTACAAGATTCAGGCATGAAAAATAACCAGATGTTCAAAACAATCAAAAATGGAAGCACAAACTGTTCTTATTGATGATCTTACAGAAATCAGTGGTGTGGTTTTCTCCCTTGTGTATATACACATGCACACACATATATGTGCAGTTACATACGTATACTGTCTTCCTTTCTTCCTTCTCTCCTTTCCTTCATCCCAGTTGTTCTTTCCTTTTGAGCACTTTCTTTCCCTTTCATTTTCACAACATCTATAGTTCATTGTGGATCTTATTACTCTATCAGTTTTTTTACACTATAGAGACAATACGATATTTACACATGTAAGTTTGATTTATTTCACTTATGAGTATGGTCTCAACTTGCATCCATTTACCTATACAAGCCTCAAGTTTATCAGTCTTTATAGATACGTAATACTCTATTGTATAAAAATACCACATAATTTTTATCTATTCCATGGTTCATGGGCATTTGGGTTGTTTCCAAGATTTAGCTATTACAAATTGTGATGCTATAAACATGAGAGCACATTGCCATGGCATGCTGTTTTCAGATCTTCTGGGGAACAGGAATTGCTGGGTCAATGAGACCTCCAATCCTAGTGTTTTGAGGTATCTTCACACTGATTTCCACAGTTGTTGCACCAGTCTACACTTCCACCAACAGTGGAGAAGGCTTCCTTTATCCCCACAGCCCCTCCAGCATTTGATATTGGTTGATTTCTTGATGGAAGCCATTCTTTCTGGGGGAGATGGAATCTCAGTGTTGTTTTAATCTGTATCTCTTGAATGTCCAGTGATGTTGAACATTTCTTCATGTATTTATTTGCCATCTGTGTTTCTTCATCTGAGAATCGCATGTTCATCTCAGATGCCCTGGTTTAGATTGGGTCTTTGAATTTAGAGGGCCCCATGTTTTCAATGTGTGTAGGTTCTAGATAGAAGCCCTTTGTCTGAAAGACAGTTGTTGTAGGAAAAACTTTTGATTAAATCTAACACTCATTTATGGCAACTAAATTCTTAAGCAGCCATTCCAGTAATAGAATGACTGTTGAAACGACAGATATCAGTCACTAAACAATTACGTATTCAGCAGTATAGATGCCCTAAATTTTACTTAGCAAGACACTGCCTCTCGGGCTGGCTTTCTTGCGGAGTACATTCTTCTTCTGAACCAGGCATCCCCAGGGCTCAGCAGCCCCGAGGTCAGAGGTAGCGGTAGGCTGGGTACCCATATAGTTCAGAACAAATCGGACTTGGCATATTCCTTCCCCCCCATTACTGAGAGATCCAGATTCACCAAGAGACATATTGTTTAATTGTAGAAAATGGAAAGAGATATTTTGTAATAGAGATCTCTTCAGCAATAAAGCACCTCAGCCCTGGGAATGGTAACTTCCCCTGTAACTAGTTACACCAGCACTCGCTGTAACCTGTGTCATTTCCAACAGGCAGGGTGAGACCTCAGGCCTCTTCTCTCTGCCAAGGAACCCAGGAGCAGACCACACAATAGCATCACCAGTGTGGGATTTTTGTTTTTTGTTTCTTTTGTTTGGTCTGGTTTGGGATTTTTTGTTTTTATTTATTTGTCTGTTTGTTTTGGTACTGAGGATTGAACTCACAACCTCATGCTTGCCAGGCAGGCGCTTGTGCTACTGAGCTAAACCCAGGCCCAGGATGGGTTTTTGTTGTTGTTTGTTTGTTTGTTTGTTTTCCAGTGGGGAAAAATCAGAAGAATCTGAAAATTGTTTGGAATCAGACTGAAGCACCTCCTAACTTGGTATTCTTAGAGATCTTCTGGAAAAAGGTAAACTTGATCATCTCAATGTCAGTTATAAAACTTACATTTCTAATAAAGAAAAGAAGTGGTCAAATGTGGAATGTGCATAGACTCCAGACGGTCCCCTGGGCCTGGGAATGGGAAGCCCCAGCTACTCTGGGTCTGCTCTAGGCCATCAGTCTCCGCCTTATTCCATACTCCCACACCCTCCTCCCTCCTGGTGCATCTAAGAAGGAAATGAGCCTAACCATTTTCATCTGTTTTCCTGGAAGATCTGGGGAGAGCACTAAGGTGGGGTTATCTTATTATCTATCTTTCTTCTTGAAGTGGGGTCCAGGGCAGATGAATCCAGATCAGGCCTTTCCTGTAGTGCCCATTGTCAAAAGGGTTAGATTCAAGAGAAAACAGAATTAGCACTCTCAGAATTGTTACAGCAGGACCTACATCCTAATTTAAAACTGCCTAATGGTCATTTTAATTTCTCTGCAGGTTTATTACCAGTCAGTGATCTTCTGGTAAATGTTTAACAAGCTTTCCAAGAAAAAAAGGAGAAGTCTGTATATGGACATAATGGTTTTATTATGAGTTTTGCAGGGGTAAGAATACATGGTAGATACACAATACACTTTGGTAGAAGGGTTACAAATAATTGATTGTCCTGGGATGCTTTTGTTGACTTTTGCAAACAAGAGTTTACTATTGTTCCAGTACCCAGATTTACTTTTGATAAGTAATGAGCAAACACAGTTCTGTCATGAATGCTATTTGACATTTTCATTAACATTATAATTTGGATGCAAGTGAAACCAAGACACATAGCAGAGCTCTACTCATTCAGTGATGATGCGGGCAAAGCTTCTGCTGAACCAGACAATGCTTTTCAAATAACAGCAGGGTGTTTCTAGCTGTTTTCCTCTGTGAATGGCTACTGTCACACGTGCTTTTACTACACTACAGACTTCTCTCATTAGCAAACTTTTTACAACAAACAAATCAGTAAGCCAAGTCCTAATGTGTAGCGTAAATATTCCTACCATGACTGGCCTTGAATTAGCGAAATTATACCTAAAGATGGAGTTTGAAGAAGATGTTCAGCAGCACATTATTGTACAGAATTTCAACCCTATCTGTATCTGTACAACAGGTGTAAGTAACCAAGGTCTTACATAATAGTAAAATGTAGTAATTAGAAAATGGTAGTTTTAAATACTTATTATCTTTTTAATGAAATTTGTGTAGTCATGTCTACATAATTTAATGTTTAATAATGGCTAGTGTTAACAATGGCTCACAAAATTTCTGAAATTTTAACAGTTCTCTCTTTTGAACTAGTATAAACTAATTCAACAATTGACTCTCATGAAATATTTTTGTTGACTTTTGCAAACATGCATTTGCTCTTGTATCAGTCTATAGATTTATTTTTTTATCAGTAATGCACAAATATAGTTCCCCCATGAATGTTATTTGATATTTCCACTGGTTCCAAGCACCGGTGTGTAAATATTAAAGTGAGGTCGCAAATAGGAACCGAGTTACTCATGCACCTGAGAAATTACTGAAGCAATATTTAAGGCGACTCCATGGGTTCCTGATCAGACATCACACTAGGGAGGGCATGCAGCAGAGGACAAGCCAATGTCCTTTTAAACATATAGTGTGTTCTCACCAAGTCGCCCTGAGTGCACCACCAGTGGACAGCACTGTCCTTCCTGGTGAAACCACATGAGAGGAAGGCACTACCTAAAACACTTCCTCCTCTTTTCCTTCATGACCTCTGCCACACCCGCGAGTGGCCCCTTCTTTCTTCCTCAGCTGCTGCTGCCATGGCGTTACAGCACAGTCAAGGCGGGTCCACGTTGTCCAGAGCCAAGCGGGACCTTTGGAAGTTTCTGTGGAAGCTGCTATAAGTGATTCCTGCATTTGCAGTCCTCACTTTCACTGCACCCCACCACTTTCCCAGGAAAGCTCCTTAAGCGCTTCAGCTCCCTGGGGCTCACTTTCCCATGGGTCTCTGGGGACACCACAGGCACCAGTGCTGAGCTCAGCACAGGGCTGGGAACTCCCAGGCTGCAAATCTGCGCACTGCACATCCGTCAGACCAGTTCACGGCTCCTTCTCTCCTGCTGGTGCTGAAGGTGCCAGTCTGTCTTCACTACCATTAGAGTCACTAAAGCAGAAATCACACAGCTGTCCTCCCACCTGTGACCATCCTTCCAGTTGTCATGGAGGTGGGTCAGCCCCAAGCTCCTCATGCATGACAAGTGAGGCTTCTGTCCCATTTCTGTTTGGCTTCCACAACACTTATACTTAAGTAGTAAAAAGCTTGAATGTGCTAGGTGCTGGCTGTTTTCATTGACACTCTATTTAAAACATATAAGATATGCTTTGTTGCAAAATACATATAATATTAGCATTTTCCTATAATGTTTAATTTAACACACATGCAGCTGCTGCCTTCATTGTTAGTTTGAGGTGCTTAGACTGTGAGCACTCCTGCCTCAGCAGCGGCTTCAGCCATGGGCTGTTAGGCAGTGGGGCTTCACTGGGGGACGGGGCTGTCGGGGCTGTGCCTGAGTGTGTTACCACTCACCCCTTCAGCTTCAGAGACTGTAGATGTTTCAGTCCATAGTCAGCTCCTTCCAAGATGGGGTGACTTGGCAGGGGGCATCACAGAGGAGAAACAGCCCCTGGCAGGACAGGCAGGAGGCAGCAAGCAGCAACAAGTGAAGAACCGAAGCAGCCAGGTGGCAAACACCAGGGGAAAACCTCTTTCTGCCCCTTTTATCTTATCTAGGCTCCCCAACTTCAGGGTGTTGGGGAAGGGAAGGGAATCTAACCCTTATTCCTAACATCATATTCTAGATCCCAAGGCCATACATCCTAAATTCAGCCACATCCAAAAGCCCTACCTACGACCATGAGAGACTTTGGGGGGTCATCTAGATGCCAGCCATGAAAATGACGTTTTTTCAGGTACTGTTTCCCCTGTTACCCTCGGATGGCCCATTGTCACACGTGTTAGTCTGTTTCCTTTTACTCTAATGAAATGCCAGTCTTATTTCTCATCTAATCACATTGCAAACTGGCACTTTACTAATAAGTCTTTGGTTACTTATTGGCTATTATAAAACCAGTTAGCTGTAAGAGTTGCTATCACTGCAACTCTTGTTTTTAATAAGAATTCAATACATACAATTTATATATGACAATGATCAACAGTTGCTTTCACATTAGAGTTTGTCACAATTTGTACCACGACGTTTATCCTGAAATGCTCAGTATTTGTCCTCTTCAGAGACATCGCAGTGGATAACACAAAACTCGGAGTCCAGGGACTGGGTTTATACACTATTCCAACAACTGCCTCTTCGTTTCACATTTGACATAATCTGAAACGCTGCCCAAAAGAGCAATTCCACAGTTCACTCTCTCTCCTGCATGCAGGTCAGCTGCGTTTTTGTTGTTTCTGAAGTGTCAGGTAGTTCCAAACCACTATGTTCTGTAAACTTGTTCCAAATCACTACGTTCTATGAGTATTTATTAATCAATTACAAAGGAGATGCACTTAAATTTTGCATGTGTCAAAGGAAAACCTGTGCTGGTTTTTTTTTTTTTTTTTTTTTTTTTTTTTTTTTTTTTTTTTTTTTTAAAGAGAGCATCATGAATCCCTAAAGGCACTGCCTGTGCTGAATTCTGCTGTATTTTCTGTGTGTCCCTCAAAGCTCATGCCTGGAAGTGTTGTTCTCAACACAGTCACATTGGTAGGGAGCGGGGTGTGAGATACTGGGAGGTGTTTGGGTCACACGGCAATGCCTTCAGGATGAATTAATGAACCTGTCACCCGCACCTGGATCCTCTTGATCCTCTTCCTCACCCATTCCTCACTCCATCCTTTTTTACCTTTTTTTTTTTGTCTTTCATTTTTGGGTGGGTTTTCTGTGGCTGGAGGATGTATTTGCCCTTTGCCTTTTCCCCATGTGACCATGCAGAATGAGATCCTGCACCATATACCAGCTCAGCAACCTTAGACTCCCCTGAAAACTCAGAATTTGATTGGCTGTTCACTGTAAAGTACCACTTCTCCAGTATTCTATTATAGCTGTGCAAAGTGGACTGAGGCAGTGTCCTTATGGGCACATTTGTAGTTAATTTCCGATGAAATCAAATAGATTTCATTTTTTATTCACTATGCATTTGTTTCATGAATAGTTTTAAAGGATTGGTATACAATGTATATATCACCTTGTAAAAAAAGCATAGGTTACTTTATCATGTTCAGTTTTGAGTCTTGACATATAAAAATCAGTCACTAAATTATAGAAGTTCTAATATCTCATCTATTACAAATCTAATATACTTTCCTCATATTTCTAATACAATAACACAATCCAGTATAGAAGCATCTTTATCTGAAATGCAGCATACTTTTCTAGTCACCGTGGTTATATTTAATTTTCTTTCCATAGTTAATCTACTTAGATTTGATTTGTGTAGTCTGCCTATCTTTTTCATGACGAACAGGATTCTTTAGATAATGTTCCCCTGTGATGCTTGGAACTGCCAACCATCACCTGTATTTGCCTGTTCTCCATTACTATGAGACACCTGAGGCAGGTGATTTATAAGATCAGAGTCTGGGAGGGCCAAAACTCTAGGTCAGGTGGCCCCAGGGATCTATTTTGTAGACCACATCACTGTACCACAGATGGTAGCACAAGGCTAGGAATACATGAAAGAGGGAGAGAACACAAAGACAGAAGGAGACCTGGGAGGAGGAGGGGCCACCCACTGGGCTCCACCCCTGAAGATTTCCGCCTCTCAGCACTGATTCACTGGGAACCAGTCACCAACACATGAACCAGGAAACTCTTGCAACCATCCCCAAGCCACTGTGTACTGGTTCAACCCTGTGCCAATGTGCTAGGATGACAGCCCAAGCAGGCAGCCTCCCATAGCATCTCATTACACAGAAATCAAAGGGGAGGGAAGCAACTTCTGAGGGTGAACCTAGGAAAACACAAGGCAACTCTGGGTTCCATTCATTGCATAGGGACATCCCTCTCCCTACTCGTCTTCTGACCTGAATAGAACAGCCAACAAACTTCCTTTCTGTTTAAACCAGGACGAGTTCCAGGAGTCAAAAGACAAAACAAGACAACAACAAAATCCATGAAATGGAAGAGAAGCAGGAGGTGAGTTCTGCTGAGGAGACTTTGCGATTGCTGCAGAGACAAAGCATTTGACCAGTGGAGATGAGAGCGGTAAAGGACAGGAAACAGTGGGAGGAGATGCAGAAGAAACGTGTCCACACGCAATGGAAACACGCCTCCCACTGTAGTCTGTCACATAACCAGCTCTGAGAGGCCTCCTCCCACCTCGTACCCTATTCCAGGGGTCACAGGCCTTACACTGTGGCCTGGGCACTGGAGATAAAAGCAGACATTCGCATTCCTCCTCAGTGTTAGTGAGCATTGTGTTTCCCATCGTGTTTCCTATCTCAGAGCAGGGCCCACTTCCCTAAACTCAGGGGCCTCACACCAAGCATCTCTTAGCGCCTCTGGGCACCTGTCCAGTGTCTCAGCCTATGGCCAGCAGAGGCAGCAGTCACTTTGTTCCTGCTCCGCTCAGTCTTATGCAGAGGCACCAATTTGGAGCATTGCTATACTCAGGGCTGCTCTCCAGCTCTTACAAATGGTTCTTACAAATGGCTTTTAACAGAGCCAATGTCTTGAACATCAAAGTTTGTTTTTCAAATCTATTATCTCTGGAATGGACTTCAAAAGCTTATTTTAAAAATGAAAAACAGACCGAATATTGTTTCTGATTCTCAGGTCAAATCCAATGCCTTTGGATGACTTAAGGGGTTACTTATAGAGGTGAAAATATGAATTGAGCTCTTACTCTGTCCGTGAGTTCCGATGTTAAGAAAAGAAGATCAGAGGCTAATGGTCCCACAACCATCTCCATTCCAGGCACTGCTGTGTCTGTCAAGATCACGTTCACCAAATCTCAGGATCTTACAAGCAATCCATCTCGCGCTGACTCCTTCCTCCTCCTCCTAAGTCACAGCTCCTAGGAATGCTCACCCTCCTGCCTCTCCTGGCAGAACCAGCACAGAGTAAATGGCCTTATTTGTGGCCTGGTGCCCCTCAACGATGGCGCTGTTGGCTCTGCTTGTGGCCACTCCTCTCTGCCTGTCACCCATCCCATGTGTGACTGGTGCTGCCCTTTCCAAATGCTCTGATGCCACATTAGATGGTAGAGGATTCAAGGGTGGGCACTGCAATGCAGCAGCACCACATCCTCACTCTCCATCTCACTATTGATCTCTGTGTGCCCCCCAAGGCTAATTTTTCATGCATTTTATCAATTTTCTGGGCTGACAACGTATTGTCCTTTCTCCAGTTCTAAGGCTGGATCTGAACATCTAAGAAACCTCATCACCCTTGTTTACCTATTTAAATGTATTCCAGCCATGCTGGGATAATACCCTCTCAACTGTGCCAATCTGTAGTCTGCTAGGAGAAGCCTGTGGTGTGAATACCTCTTTGTGACACCCCTAGACCAAGAAGAGCAGTCTCCACAGTGCTCTCCTGTGGAACAGTGAGACTTGAAATCCTGTGAGGGGAAGGTTGAGGGGCACGATTTGTCCGTATCCTCTGTGGAAAGACTGCATCCTCCCATCCAGCTTTCAGTGCATCCTTCAACCTTGGGAGAGTAGGGTAAAAATAAACCTTGGCTTATCTCCAGGTTTGAATAAAACTGACACTTTCATCATTTTTTTTTTTTTTTTGTGCTTGGTAATCTGGGATGGAGAATGGTCATGAGAAATTCAACCCAAACACATACAAATACACATGTGTGTACACATGCACATAAAATTGACATAATTAATACATCATATGCCAACTTTGCAAAGCCCCAGAGGTCCCATTTCCAATTTCTCTTTCTTCCACTTAGACACCCAGGAGCCCACTGCCCAGCATAAGGCTTTACACCCAGCTCTGTGGTGCCAACATTTAAAGGTTCAGCTGCTCCCTTCAAATTCAGACTCAGATTGAGTAGCCTACCTGGCATCCTCCATTTTCTTAGATTAGTTCAGCAAATACTCACCAACACCTACCACATTTAAGTCCCTGTTCCTACGTGCCTAGGAAAAGACTGCTTTATGGTCATGGTAAAAAGAACAACCAGAACTAGAATGAAATTTGTTTGCCCAATCAGTGCTGACTGACCTCAATGAGCAGGCTCTAGAAAGCCAGCAATCAGTGGACCCCACCCTTTGAAAGCCAGTCAGGCAGCAATAGTTTCTCTTCCTCTAACTTGCCTCAGAAACTCAGCCTAGTTAAACTCTGCCCAATTGCATAGTCCCAAGAGGCTGGACTGAGCTTCCCAGCTCTGTGTGAGATCAGCATTTCTTTTAGAAGAGACTTCCTAATAAACATAGCTCTCCCTTTCTTCTGTAATAAGTTTAGCTTTTGATTAAGCATTGAGAACAGAGCTCATGCTGCAAGAGCTGAATGAGTGACTAAATAGTGACACAACTTGAGTGAGTTCACTACACAAAATCAACACAGAATCAGCATGAGTATTATAGAGTATTGTTGGGTAGATCCCTGCTAATAGACAAAATGAGTTGCAAAAGGAGAGTCTGAATTAGTATCAAAATCCCTGCTAGTAAAAGTCATGTTCACTGTAACATGTTGTAGGGAGCTGCTGAAGCTGGAGATTGGTCACATGTGTGGGGCTAAAGCAAGGCCAGTCCTGAAAACACAGATCCCAGAACAAACCAAGTAATCAAACTGTTCCGGGTCCAAGAAGGCAAGGGGCCCAGGCCATCCAAGCAAACGGGTTGCTGGGCAGTGGTGTTGAGACTGCCATCCTCCTCCTGAGTGTACAGATAAACATGCTGCAATAATGGAGCAGCTCCTTCTCTCCCATCAGGGGAGTAAGGACTCCCCGGACCCCAAATTTGTCTCAATTTTTTCATCCTTTCGTGGTCCTTCACTCTAAGAACCTCAAGAACTGTGTGGGTTACAGCAAAAGATGACAAGAATAATAATGCACATGGCCAGGCTGCCATTGTGTGCTGTGTTCAGTTGGTGTTTGTAGCTCCAGTTCTGGGGCCTGGGGGTCCAGAGCCACCAGATCCTGTTCATTCTTAGGCTCCTTGCTTGGCTTGCAGATGGCTGCCTTCTCACTACGTCTTCACATGGTTGCTTCTTTGTGCACAAAAATGATGCATCTATGTTTCATTCTCTTCTCCTGGGCACGTCAGTCATGGTTCAGGGCACAGAGCTCCGTTTTCCTGTAAACATCGCTGTAAAGACCCATCACCAGTTACAGTTAGTCACTCTCTGGGGTCCCAGGGTTAGGTCTTCAACTCATGTGTTTGGAAGAGACACAGTTCAGCTAGGTCTCCACCCCCAAGGTCCCAGCACAGCATGGGTGCACAGGCAGAGCAGCACACACTTTAATGGCCACCCCTCACTGAAACCTGTCAGCCATCTGAAAACCCTCCTGTTGGTGGGCTGACACTGTGATTGGTCATTCATTCCTCTGCCCTGCTTCCATTGTTTCAGTTCCCTGGCTTGTTATTCCCTGATATGGTTCCCAGACACTAACCTCATCTCTAAGTTGACTTTCTTGGGGACTAGTCTTATGACTCCTTTTTTTTTTTTTTTTTGTTAATTTTAAATATGAAACAACAAAGAACAAAAATGATGATACAGCATTTCAAAAAATAGGAAATTAATACTGTTAATATATTGCATATTGTTATCTTCAAAGTAGTTGTACAGATTACAAGACTTAGGCATAAAAATGATCAGTGATAGCACAGACTGTTCTTATTGATGAAGTTACAGAAATTAGTGGTATAGTTATCTATCTTGTATATATACACATAAAAACATGTATGCATCCCTACATACATATAATCTCTTCTCTTCTTTCTTTTCTCTTTCCCCTACCCCAGCTGTTCTTTCATTTTGAGCACTTTCTTTCCCGTCCTTTTTCACAGTATCTATTGTACATTTTGGATCTTATTTTCTCTTTGCATTTTTTTTTATACTAGAGAGACTACTCTCCTGAAAACAGATCCTGATTGTACTGGAAAAATTAATGGAAGCGAATCTGAAGAGTCTGCTATGCTACTGTAGGCTCCCAGCAGAGGCCACACCTACAGGGTTCTGGAAATGGAGTTGAGTGTTCAGATCCCCTTTAGACCACAGGCCCTTACACCGATTGTTTATCATAGGTCAAAAATCTGAGTCCCTCAGGGGCCCTTTGCATAAAGTTATTACATTTGGATATTCTTTAAGAGATGATGCTGGCTTTAGCAGTCACTGAAGTGTGGAGTTTTTAGCTCTTGAGAGATTTTCTCCTGGGTGTGAGTGAGAGGCACATCTGGTGCTTAACAGAACATATATTCAACAAGAAAAATGCTCAGCATTGCACAATTTCTGCTCTGGTCAACTTCGCCTATCTGGGGCGCAGATGTGGCCACATTTCCTCACCATGGTTGCTGACAGATGCCTATGATGTGACTAGCAGACATCTTTGGTGTGAGCCTTGCACATTTACTAAGGCTGGATGTCAAAGGCATAAAACCTCAGAAGTATCTCTGCAAGCCAAGCTGACACAGCACCAGTAATCACACAGAGTGAAGGCACTGGTCAGGCAGCATCTCCTGGGCATAGGGTGGACCAGAAGCCTCCCCGGAACTCTGCCCCCTCTTTGTGATACAGTTCAGGTTTCCTCCAGGTACAGCACCAGGAGCCAAGCACCTGCAGGAGAAGCCAGCTCCTCTCCTCACCTGCCGCTCAGAGCCATAGTGGCTGCTCTATCTGCTCCACCATGGTACTGGGACAGTGGTGCCACCGTGGTTCCTGTTGTTGTGAATTAATCTGCATGACAGTCTGACTTTCAGTTTCATTTTCAGGAGAATGATGCAGACTGGTAGCTTCTGTAGTGAGAGATGCCAGGCTGTGAACAGATCCTTCTACACTCATTGCCTCCACAGCCTACAAAGACAAAAACGCACACAGACATGGAAATGGGCCAGCTGGGAAATAAGCAGTGGAAGAAAAGAGGAAAACCCCATGGGCTGAGAACAGATAGGGCTCAGGGCATCCTGTGCAGACTTCTCAGTGAGACATTTCCCTGGACCTCAGGACAGACCACAGATGCGGTTTCCATCTTCCCTTTAACAACTTTTTGTGTTTGAAAGCAGTTTAAAATTATATAAATCAACAGCACCCAACTGGTTCTGTTTCAAAAAATAATGACAAAAATATCAAAATGGTTAAGCAAATCTAAATGGCCTAAAACAAAGTGAAGGAACATCCATGTCTTATACTATTATATACAAATATAAATCGATAGATATATAATAGCGATGTGATGAAAATGACATGAAAAAATTTTGATGCAGTGCTATAAGGAAAAGCATGATTAAAAATGTCTGATTTTAGTACAATTTCAACCATGCTATAAAATAGCATGACATATATTAACTAGTTCAATCTGTGTTATGGTGACACACGCACACCATGTTTATGGTAGCACAATTCATGACAGCTGAATCTTAGCAGTGACCGAAATGCCCTCCAACAGATGGACAGATAAAGAAACTGCGGTGTTTGCATACTGTGGAGTGCTACTCTGCCATGAAAAGGGTAAATTCCAGTCACTTTAGGAAAACGACTGCTGACCCAGGCCATGCTGCTGAGTGAGGCCAATCAGCCCACAGGCTGAAATCTTCATGGTTTCTCCTATGTGAGAAAGCCAGAATATAAATGAAAAGAAAATTAAAGACAGATAACAGGAAAAGGGAAGATAGATCTTTTCCGGCAGGGCAGGGGACCCAGAGACGGAGGGAGGGAAGGTGTGGAAAAAGAATAAAGATGTGTGGTGTGCGTGCTCCAGCCAACCCGAGGACTGCAATCACATGACTGCAAACTTTTTCTAGTAAAAACTAAAACTCAAGACTGCAGTCAGAGTCTTGGGGCAGAGATGCTCACAGACTGCCTCTGTTTTCCTCTTTCTTCCCTCTGATATTTACCCTGAAGGTGTTACTCTGATAACTGCGGAGGATGGGAATAAACTTTATTCCAAAAAACAGGATCAGAAGTGATAAACAGGCAAACAAGTAAGAAAGCATAAAGACCATTTTTAGGGGTTAGGAGAGAAAATCTAAGGGGCGGTGACTTTAACACAGCAACCCAGTGGGCGATGCCATGGGTCAGAGCACCCGGAGCCCCCCAGCCTCAGCCTGCCCTGTGCTGCTCGCCTCTGTCCTGCGTCCTTCTTCTGGGCTGCAGGAGGCTGCAGGCAGTTTTCCTGCCAAAGCCTCTGAAGAGATAAAGCTCTCTAATAAATTTGGGTTTCTATGTGCTCAGCAGCAAATTCACTTGGTAGACCGCAGATCAGCTTAGCTGGACTTCTGCAAGGTCAACACCGCCAGACCACTCCATTTAGTGTCCTCACCTGCTTTGCTTCTCAGAGTTGAACTAAAGAGAGGAGCATTAATGAGGAATTCTCTATCTGTTCTCTGTGTTATAGCATATGCTAAACTCTGCAATCTCATGTCCAGAAAACACTGAAGGTAAGTTTAAGAGCATTCCAACAGTCTTTGCAGACTTTACTCCATATATTTAGACTGACTGTCAGAAAGCAAGATGGTGTAAATTCAATATGTATCTAGGTAGGGCACTAGGGGCCTGGGGATATAGCTCAGTGGCATAAGCACAAGGTCATGAGTTCAATCCCTGGTTAAAAAAAAAAAAAAGAATCTTAATTAGATAGGACACAGGGAGCTGTATCAGGAAAACGGGTCACATTAGTGTTGTGGTACTGGCATATGTCACAGCTCGGCTGGTGTTAGCTGTGTTAATGTTAAAATCTGCGAAATCTTTCCACACATTCCAGACAATCCAGTCAGAGTTTCCAGCCACAATGCTCTGTCACATGCAGTATCAATTACTAAGGCAAAAACATGATGATTAGGGTCAAGAGAAATAGCCGTGTGCCCAAGGCACGCCATACCCATAACTGGCCTTACCTAACACAAGGCTGAGTCCCAGCACCCATGACCCAGCAGAACTGGACTCCTGGCTGGCTGAGCCAACACCAGCCTCCTGAGCACATGGTGACCCCTGTGCAGGCAGGGGAACAAGCTGATCATCCCTGCAGGGCAGCTGGATGACAGCACCCAGGCTAGAAAAGCCTCAGCCTACAACAGTGGCATCCACCAGGTGAGTTCAAGGGAAAACTTCTGCCTGTTGTTTTCACCAAGAGGAAGAATTAAA
The DNA here is from genome assembly GCF_034190915.1 of Cavia porcellus. NCBI lineage: Eukaryota > Metazoa > Chordata > Mammalia > Rodentia > Caviidae > Cavia > Cavia porcellus. The sequence continues at coordinate 55,292,798 of NW_026947497.1, forward strand.
AGATTTTTAAGAACTAGCATTATGCAGAATCACTAACTTAGAAGAAACGAGCAGTTATCAGACACAGTGGTCCACAGCCAGACTGGATATTGTCAGCTTATTTGGACAAACACAAATCAAACTCCAGTGCCCATGAATTCTAGTACCCTTAAATAAAAGAGAACTTTACTCGTGCATGCAGATGTATTTATGTTTGCTATTTCAAAATATATAATGCTCAACTCCTATAATTTATTAAAATAAAAAATTGAACTGAGTAAAATTTGCCAAGTTAAAACACCAATTATATTATAAATGCAAATGGGTAGTAATCAAATTTGCTGTTATACATACATTTAAAGCCAATTAACTCCATATACACATAATAATTACTATAATTTATTCTTCATAAGATGTAAAAGGTCATGTAGTTTGAATGATTCCCAATTTTTTTCTCAAAACTGCTGTCCACTAATTATGTTGTGCTCATCAATAATTTGTAATATATATAACATTCTACCAGATGCTAGGAAAGGTTCACAGAGAAATATTTCTTTTTCGTTCTCTTTTCTAGAAATTCATGCTGTTATCATTGTAGTTTTGGGTTGTATTTACTTATTTTGTGTCTGTGTTTCAGTAGTTGACTATGGAGTTTGGATTTGAAACGCATCCTAGCTCCCCACTTAAGTTGAGCTGGATATTTAGGTGAGCGAATGAACACGAGTGATGTCGTGAATAGAGGTGAATGTTCCCCGGACTAGGAAGTCTCCTGCTGGTCCCGGCTCCCCTGTGACTGGGCACCTCGATTTGCAGATCCTTGGCCCCTGTGTTACACCACAGGGAGATTGATAACCAACTCCTGATCCTCTATTCAATATGGCTGCCTTCAAACCTGTGACCTCATCCAACTACAAATAATCTTTATTTTATGTGCTGATTTTTTCGAGTTAAAAAGGCTTAGAAATTGAAGGTCAGTTAGATCCAAAAAATTTCAGACAAATGAGTTTTCAACAGAAACCACGAAAGCACCTGTCAAGCACCAAAAATGGGTTGAGAGAGAGAACCTGTGTGCTCCAGGTTCCACCTCCTGAAAACACAGTTTTCTTTACACTCCACACTGGGCTCCCTGCTGACACCACTGACGGTGTCCTCCACGTGGTGTGCAGAGCACAGCTATAACCCCAGCTGCTCAGGAGGCTGCGGCAGGAGGGTCACAAGTTTGAGGCCACCTGGGCAATTTCCTTGACCTTATCTCAAAGTAGAAAAATAATTAAGAATTGGAGGACTGTCTCTGGTGTAGAATGTGCTTACTGTATGCCAGGTCCTTGGTTAAATCCTCATTTCTGAAACAAACTGGAAAGAAAATATGTTTTACAATCAGTTAGATGGAGCATAGGCTGAATCATCTTTCTACCTGGATACTTTTCTCTCCTCAGCATGGTACTTGTGCTTTTAAAATATGCTTTTCCTTTTTTTTTTAAATTTATTGTTACTTTTTTTGGGGGACATCGTCGTTTGACTGAATTTGCAAACTCTGGTATCAGACCCAAGGGTAAATTCCACTCTAGCTATTCATTACCTGTTTAGTGCATCCACTCATTCACTTTTCATTTATTTCATTGTAGTAACTGAAAGCACACATGCTGCCTGCAAGTGCTGTACTTGATTTTGAGATACAGCAATGCAGCAAATTCACAGCGTCTGCCTTACTGAACCCTAAGTTCTAACGCACCCTGAAATGTAGTAAATGGAGAAACGTCTCCCTAAGACGCGGCATGAAAATCAAACTCACTATATTTTTCAGTGCATAACATAGGGTCTTCCAGGCTCTGGTCCTCAGCTGCTTCACTGCCAACCCTGGGGACCTTCTTAGGCAGCCCAGGCTAACAGCATAGGTCAACAGTAATGCACAGAGAGAGCATCTGGGCCCACTCAGACCCAGAGACTGAGCCATAACCCAGCCAGGCGCATGTTTTCCAGGAGCTGCCTCAGGCTGGGGACAAGCACTGAACAGCAATTACTGAGCCTTCAAGAGGAAAGCCAGCCAGGCCTCGGGGCTTTGCATATAGCTACCTGAGGTAGGAGCAAGCCTAGGTCCATACCCGCCAGTGCAGCATAGCTGCTGACCCTGCCCCACTAAGTGATTGAATATAGAACCTAAGATTCAGAGTCCAGCACATATGCCCGAACTAGAGACTCCAACAATGGTACTGCCTACTAAGGGAGGATAACCTGTGGCCTTATTGGATGGAGACACCCAAAGCCCACTCAGCAGCTGCAACTGATCACAGTCTGACAGGCTGTCTCAGCAGGCACAAAGGGCAGTCAGAAGGAAGATTTGCCTTGGGAGCCTAAGCAGGAGCCCAACTCAGTGAGTGGACCAGGTTTATTGCCAGCTAACCCATCCCTCGCTGAACTAGATCCTGAAAGTCCATCACCAGGAAAGCACATGAACAGAAAGAGAGGTCAGCAGCTTCTTAAATGCACAGGCATCTAGCAAGGGGTACAAAGATCATAGAAAACCAGGGACGTCAGATACACCATAAGAAAGCACCCATAATGGGCTCTAAAGAAATGCAAATCTGTGCAGTCTTCGTTAACAAAGATGGCAAAATAGTTCATAAAGAGGTTCGAGGAAATAAAATGAGGAAGGATATAAAACTTAGAGACAATTTTTTAAATGAGAAGTTTGACAAATAGAAATAATACATGAAAGCAAGAAGAAAGCCTCAAAATTGAGAATATACTGATTAAACACAAAGTTTTAGTGGGAGACTTTGGAGATAGGACATGTGAAGTTATCCAGAAAAAAATAATAGAAAAGAATTTAAAGGGGCTGTGGACACTGTAGGATACCTAAGTGACTTCAATGTAATAGGAGTTCAAGAAAAAGGAAGACAGAAATGGCCTAGAAAGCTCACTTCAGAAACATAAGGGCAAAAGTTCCTTAAATCCTGTGAGTTACAGCTCCATTAAGAGGAGGAACTGCAGGTCTCTGAATGAATTCAACACAGCAGCAGTTCACCAACGTAGTGTAATCAAATTAATAAAACCAAAGACCGAGAAAGAACACTAAAGCAAGCAGGGATAAGAAGCATCAAGTTCAACAAGTCCAGCACCGCTGCTTGAGGCTTTCTTGGAAGAAGCCCTGCAGGCCCAGAGAGAAGGCACAGCTGGAAACACTGAAGGAAAACCTCAAACCAAGAACACTTTACGGAAAGTTGTGCTTCAGAAATGAAAGAGAAAAAACTTTCCCAGACAACAACAGCTAGAGTTCATCTTAGGCCTGCTTTCAGGAATGCCTATATAACCAAGCTAAAATAAAGCTGCTAATAACAAAGAAATGTGAAGGTAAAAATTTCCCTGGGGTAAGTAACACATAGTCAGGCTCAGAATTCTCTGAGACTGAGGGTTACATGGAAGCAGTTTCACTCCCGTGATGAGATTTTTAAAAACAAAACTAATTTTTAAAAGACTAGCTACAGAAACAGAAAGTTGTTCAAGCATACCAACTATAAATCTAAATGTTTACCTTGCTTTTGTCTGTGACTATGTTGCCCTCAACTCATGAACTGTTGTAAGGAGATGTTCTGAAGGTAATAGGAAGGATGATATGATCAAAGTATGTTTTATGCATGCATGAATTATCAAAATGAATATTTTGTATAATTAATGTGCAGTAATAAAATATATAGGCAAAGATGTTTTATGCAAGCCTCATGGTAACCACAAAATAAAAATCTGCATTACTCAAAGTAAAAGATGAAAAGATTCAAAGTATATACAATAATAACCATCTAAATAAAAAGGAAGAGAAGAAGAAACAAAGGGTCTACAAAAATATAAACTGACTTACAAAGGAAATTACATGATTAAATATGTAAAAAAAGAAAGAAAAAAATATTAAAACTCAACCTATATTGTATCTGTAAGACTCATTTTTACTACTGAGAAGAAATGCAAACTGAAATGGAAGAGATGAGAAAAGATACTCCGGAAAAATGCAAGCCAGAAGACAGCGGGCACATCCACACTTAGACCACACAAATTATATGTTCTGTCAAGAACCGTAAAAGAGAAAAGGATGGTTGTGGTAATGAAGGAACCAATTCACCAAGCAGAAAGAGCAGTTGTAAATGTAGATGTACTTGAAACTGAAAGCACCTAAGTATATTATTAAGCAATTATTAAATGATGTGAAGGGAGAGATCAAACACAGTATAATAATAGTAGGTAAATCAGTATTCCACTTGCAACAGTGGGAAGACAATCTATCCAGAAAATCAATAATAAAATGCTTGAGCTGAAATGGGCTTTTCACCAAATGGACGTAACATTCCATCTGATAGCAGTAGAAGATACATCCTTCTCAAACTCCTGTCAAACCTACTCCAGGATAAATCATACTGAAGTCCTTAAAACAAGTCTTCAATTTAAGAGGCTTAAATTCACATAAATTACCTTTACATATTGTATGGAATGAAATTACAAGTCAATAACAGGAAAAATCTTAGAAAACACAGAAATATATGGAAATTTACCAACAAGCTCCTAAACAACCAATGGATCAGAGAAGAAATTTAAAAAATCAAATAAAAAACACTTTGAAACAAATAAAATGAGAGGTATAGCATACCAAATTTATTGAATGCAGCAAAAGCTTTCCTGAGAGAAAACGTTATAGCAAGAAATACCCATATCAAAAAGTATAAAACAGTGCCACTAAACAACCTAAGGGTACAATTCACGGAAATAGAAAAAGGACATAAGGACCCAATGTGAGGAGGAGGAGGATGAACATGATAGATGCTAGCAAAACAATAGAAAAAAAAAATCAACAAAATTAAGAGTTGGTTTTCAGGGGATATAAAACAAATGAATTCTTTGCTACACTTTGTTTCCAGAAAAAAAATACCAAAAGGAAATCACAAATGAAAAAAGAAACATTGTAACTAGTGCCACAGAAATACAAAGAATCATAACAATGCATTTAGAGAAATTACTGCCCAAGAAGCTGCATAACCTAGAAGAAACAGCTAAATTCCTACACACAGGTGATTTACCAAAAGTGCATTATGGAGAACATACAATCGGAAGCATAAAGAGATTAAATCAGCTATGAAAAATCTGCCATCAGTGTAAGGCCTAGAATGGACCAGTGTCCCAGCTGAGTCCTACCAAATATTAAAAGAACAAGTATAAATTCTTCTCAGACTTTTCAAGAAACCACAGTAGGGGAATAATTTCTAACTTACTTTACAAGGCAGATGTCACCTGATACCAAGGCCAGACAGGGTACTGTAAGAAAAATAATTTGTAGGCCAAGGTCCCTGACAAAGATAGGTTTTTAAATTCTCAACAAAATGTTTGCAAACTGAACTTAAGAGCACATTAAAAGAATCATCCTTCACCATTACTGAGAGAGATTTGTCCCTGGGATAGGAGGTTGCAATACGTGCAGATTAGATCAGATCATGTTATACTACACCTACAGGAAATAAATAAAACCACACGGTCATCTCATGCATGTACAGGAAGTACGTGGCAAGCCTTATCACACTCTCAGCTGACTGGGTTTAGAGAAAGCACCTCAACACAACGAAAGTCACATGTGATAAACATCATTAGCCAATGTCATGCTCAAAGGTGAGGAGTTGAAATTGTGTCCTCTAAGACCAGGGCAAGACGAGCAGTTGCTTATGATGATCGCTTCTTTTCTAAAACTCAGAAGCATTTCTATAAACTAAGGACAGAATGTCCAAAAAGGAAATTAAGAAAGCAACAATGGCAACAAAAATAAACAGAATAACATATTCTGTTTATTTACGTGAATCCCACCAAGGAGGGAGAGACTTTTATACTGCAAACTGTGAAACACTGATAGAAGAAATTACACATAAATAACTGTAAAGGTAGCCTAGGTCCACAAACTGGGAGACTTAATATCTTTAGAATGTTCATGCTGCCCAAAAGAATCTACAAATTCAGAGTATTCCTTATCAAAATTTCAATGTCATTTATCATGGAAATAGAAAAAATTAGTTTTAACATGAATAATAAAAAACAATAGATTTAAAAAAAAATACTGGGACACCACATTCCTTGACTTCAAAGTATTTAGTAAAGCATGATACTGTCATAAAAGAGAGTATTCAACCAATTGAACAAAATAAAAAGCCAGAAATCAACTGATACATTTAGGGTCAATTGTTTTTTGACAAAGATGCCAAGACAGGGAAAGAAGAATCTTCAAGAATGGTGCTGGGCATTAAAAAGTAAAAGGACCAGGGCAGCATGGGTGGAATGGGGGGCACTAAGTGAAGGGGAATACACCAGGTGTAGAAAGAGAGTGCCATGTGTTCTTACACAGAGGCAGAAGCTTAAATGCTCATTTCGTAACAGGCAGAACAGCTACCAGACAGGAAAAAGGCACAGATGGTAGGAGATGATCCCTGTGTGGGTTACAGGACCATGTATGCAAGGGACAGTGATTTGTGTCTATGTCACAGTGGTGTAACCATCCTGTACAGCAGTTAACTGCATATGCAAAACTTTTAGCAGAGAGAATGTGAAAGTTGGCAACATAGATGACAAATGTCTGAGGTGGCAATTACATATCAGCTACCTGGACCTGACATTACACATTTTACATCTGCATCGGAATATCACACTGTACTTGATCAAATATATAATTATGTCCATTTAATGTTAAAAATAAGATCTTGAATAAATGATGCTGGAAAATCCAGTTATCTGCATATGGATGAATAAAACTGAATTCCTACCTCACATCACATCTCAAAATACATGAAACACTCTTGAATGTAAGATGCAAAACTGAAACTCTTAGAAGAAAGCATAGGAGAAATGAAAAGAAGGAGGAGGAGGAGAAGGAAGAGCAGCAGAAGAAGCAGCAGCTCCACAACACTGGGTTTGCCAGTGATGTTTTAGAAATAACAACAAAAGCACAGCCAGCAAAAGCAAAAGTGAAAAAGCAGGATTACACAAGACAGAAAACCTCCTCCACAGCAAAGTAAACATACAAAATGGAAGTGTAACACACAGAATGGGAGACAATATGTGCAAAAAACAAATGTACTGGCAGAGAGTTAATATTCACAATCCACGCAATCCAATAGGTTTCATATTTTGCACTTTTTGTTTGGAGTTTTGGGGAGTTTTGCTGGGATACCATAGATTGAACTCATGACCTCCCACTTTCCAGGCAGGTGCTTGTGTTGCTGAGCTAAACCCCGGACCCCCATATATACATTTTAAAATCACCTCGATAGACATTTTCCCAAAGGCAGCGTTCAGGGATCTGAAACTGTTTAGCATCACTTCAAGGAATACAGTTAGAAGCCATGAGACTGCCTCACCCCTAGTAGAATAGCATTGATCAGAAAGACAAAAAGTAAATGTTGGGCGAGGAGCAGAGAACGGGAAACTCTTGTACAGTTGGATGACGTGTAAACTGGTAAAGCCATCATGGTACAGTAAGAAGTTCTCAAAAACACTGTGAACACGAGAGCCATGCCGTCCAGCAATCCCACTTCTGGGTTATGACCCTGAAGGAACAGAAATCCGTGTGTCAGTGGAGGGGCTCCATTCCCTTATCCATTGCACCCTCATTTACAGCAGCCAGGACAGAAGCAGCCTAGGAGGACTTTCTAAGTGTGGCACATGTTTAATGGCTAGCTAGTCAGCCTTGAATGAGGGAGGTTTGTCATCTGTGTCCACATGGGCACACACAGAGCAAATCACACTGAGGTCAGCAGGGCACAAAAAAGTGCGTGCTGCTCAGTCTCACTTCTGTGTGAAACCTAAACAGCTGAACTCACAGAAGCACAGCACAGAGTCATGGCTACCAGAGGCTGAGTGGGGTCAGCATTGGTAAGAGGTAGAAAATTTCAGATAGGTTTGACACAGGTGTTTAAATCTACTGCACAGCAATCACTGCAATCAATTTATGATATGTTTGTTAGTTTTTGTTGCTCTGACAAAATGACTGAAATTGTCAGATGCACAGTTTCAGAGGTATTGGCTCATGGTAGTTGGACAAGGTTTTTTGAGCACATGGCACAGTGCTTGTCTATGACAGGGGATGGACAGTGGGGCCACACCCCAGTAGCCTCATGGTCTCCAGTAGGCCACTCCCCAGTGGCCTAACTCCTCCCAATTGGCTTCTCCACCAAATGCTCCACTCACCAGCCAACGGCACCACCGACCAGCAACCAAGCCTTTAACACGCCAGCCTTTGGGGACATTTAAGACCCAAACTGTAACAGCATACATGAAAATAACTAGGAATAAATTACAAGTATCTGAAAAAGGATGGTTAGTAGAAATCATAGCTATGCTAACTAGAAAATGCTATCATTTCACATTGCATAAATTTATCAAAGAATCACATAGTATATAATATAAACAATTATAATGTATTAATTAAATGCTTGTACCTAAAAACATATGTTTAAGACACATGCAGTATTGTACTGAAGGACACAGACTTCGGGGCCAACTTGCTCAGATCCAAATCCTATTGATATTAGTCCCTTTTAAGGTTGGAAGCATCAAATGACCTAATATACATAATGTCCCATCCTTGCCACAGTGCTCAAGGCTATAAAAAAGTTAAATTTTAACAGTGGATACTTTGTATGGTTTTCTTTCCTTAAGTGTTGTGTGTGATACATACATTGTGCTACACGGGTTGTATTACAGTCAGGGTTTACAAGGGAATAGATTAAATATACCACACATAATTTATACAGTTATTTTATAATATTCATCCAAATGTCAAATGTGGAAGAGCCCACATCTGTTCACACCCAGAGACCCTAGGGACCCAAGGGACCCAAGAGATCCAAGGTACCCAAGGGTCCCCCAGGGGTCTGCACTGGGGCCAGGGCGCAACAATCAAGGTAAAGACCAGAGCTCAGGAGGCTGAGTCAGGAGTCTTGCCATGAGTTTGAGGCCAGCCTTGGCAATATGATGAGTTAAAGGCCAGCCTGAACTAATCGCAACATCTCATCTCAAAAAAGAAATTCAGGGTAAAAGTAGTTAGGAAAAATGAATTTTTTTATTGGCTTTAAAATGTACTGTTTTAAAATATTAATCCAATCTTGAATTTTTCAAGTCTAATTATATGCTGTCCTATTTCTTACTATTCTTTCCACTCAAACCTGAATCTAATCTCTTTTTTGTCCAGAACCACAATTACGCTGAGCCCTATTTCTTTTTCAACAACACCACAAATAAAACTTATCCTCTTTGTCAAGAACCTAAACTCTGACCCTCAAATTTTAAAGATCTTAATCAGTATTATCTTGATCTGAAATATAAATCCAGCATCCAATTTAAAATTAATATTTCTAGGAGATTATTAGTCTTAGCATCATTGATAAAATCAATTAGCACTACAAATTCCTACCAGCCTTTTTTAGCCTTTGAGTCCATTCAAGGCAAAGTGCTGTGGCCTCTTCCTCCTTGTGACTGTGTCCTTGCTGTGAACCAGACAGAGCCAGCCACCACAAGGGGAGGTGACACCCCAGAATCGGGGATCTGGATTCAGCCATAAGACTGCTTGGCTGTCAGCATATTTGCCAGATAGGATATAAAGCAAGGTTTGAAATGTGCTCAGGTGACCAGCACGTCCCTCCTCATTGCCTCTGACTGGCCACAGGAACACAGCCAACCCTGCCTTCCATGAATAAGAGGTGCAGAGACATAGCTCTGTCACCCCCACCCCTGCCCCAGCCTGCGTCAGACAACAGCAAGCTGCCTCTTGAACTTGTGCACAATCCCAGTGGACTCCTGCGGAGCTGCCAGTTTTAACCCCATTTGATCCCAAGTACAGGCGTATTTACAGAGAAATCATTGAGACCAAGCTACTAAGGAAATGAGCGAGCCATGAGTCCTGATGCTCTGGAGATTTAATATAAGAAAATAACAAAGTCACATATTCCAATAAACATTAGCAAGTAAAGAAAAACACTAATGGTTTCTATGTTCGGTTGGGAATCTGGCATTATATTCTTTAACAGAGAGGGAGCCTTGAGGTAAACTTATGTTTAAATGAATATGTCCTGCTTCTTCCCAGGTAATCGTGCTCGATTGATATCTCCAAATTTTACTATTCTTTACATGAATTAAATTATAGGCCCCTATAAGAATAAAAGACAAGGCAATAATGAAGAAAGCATGTTTCTGTATCTGGATTACAAAATCTCTTTAAACTCAAGAGTGTACAAGGAGTGGCCTCAGAACACCAAGAAGTCCAGCCACAGCCATTGCCTGGGACTTGAAGACAGGAGCCAGGGGGAAAAAAGACAAGGCTGTGGAATCTGAAACAGCAGAATCTTTTCCTGAGCTCTTGGGTAAAGTCTCTGCAAGCACAGAAATTGTAAATATCTACTGTAGGTTTTTTCACACTTCCCTGATTCTGATGACTGACATCCTTCTCAAACAGGTCCCCTCTTTAAATCACAAATGCAATCCCTCTCTCTGGTCACATTCAGAAAACCCTTCAAAAGTCCTTTGTGGCTTGTAACCATGCTTACCTGCATTAGCATCGCTACAGTTTGAAACTAAAACATCCTCCAAATTCTCCCGTTTGGGAGGCAGCTGGATCATGGGGGTGCTGCACTCCTCATTGTTTTGACCACCGAATCTTTGCAGTAAGTTTTGAAATAAGCAAGTGAATCCTCCAAACTTCATCTTCTTTTACAAGAATATTTGACTATTCAGGTTCCTTTGAGACTTCATGTGAATTTTAGTTGAATATTCCATATCCACATAGATGTTTTTTTGGGATTGCATTGAATCTGTTCACTGCTTTAGAGGACCCTGACAACAATATCACATGCTCTGATCCATGAAAATGAGATGGTTTTCTATTTTGTACTGTAATTAATTGTATAATTTTCATGGTACAATTCTTTTATTAGCTTGGACAAGGTGATTCCTAAGTATCTTGTTAGTTGTGTTATTATAAATGGAATTGTTTTCTTAATCTCCATTTTAGATTAGAAAGGAACCTGGCTTTTCTTGTATTGAATTATGTTTCTGTAAATTTTCCCCTTTCCTTTATCCAAATTTTGACAAACTGAACTTCTTCAATTCCAGGCTCTCTTTTTTGTTTGTCTTTAAATTTTTGTTTTTCGTTTGACACTTCTGCTTTCCTGATGCATTATCTTGACGTCCTCAACATCTTCCTTTGGTTTTTAAGGCTAGTGTTTTTAAGGCTGTTATTTTTAAGTTTTGTTGGGGATTCCATGTTTCTCAGCACAGTTTCTGTGGACTTAGTATTTTCCTTTGGAAAGGACATCTTTCTGTGCAGTCTTCTGACTCTTGGTTGTAATGCCACTGACCACTAGTAAATTTGGAAGTCAGATCGCCCCAGGCCCTCGTTGTAGACGACTATGCTTTACTGAGTTTTCCTGAGGTGGACACACTTCTGTGCCAGGCTCCAGCCTTGGGAGTGAACTCAGTGTCTCTCCAGCTCTGCCCTTTCCAAGTGCCCTCAGGTACGCAGTTGCTTTGATTTTCCTAATCATCATTGTCTGGATCCAAAAACAGGAAAAGGAAACTAGTAAAGGTGATTTTGTCTTGCTGTGTGCTTGTTTTGTTTTGTTTTTCTTTGTTTTTGTTTAGTTTTTTAAGTTACTTGAGCCCACCTGACTTGATCTCATTGTGTAGCCCAGGGGACCTTCTTGCCCCAGCGACCCTAGTGCTGGGATGACAGGTTTGCACCACTGAGCCTGCTTGAAGGATTTTAAACCTTCATCACGAGTCCCCTGGAAGCCCCTTTAGCTCGCAGCCATAGAAAAAGTGCCCCAGGGGTATCACTCCTGGGTCCTTACCTCTGTGATCTGAAGCCCCCTCGGCAGCCAGGGCTGGGGGACATGGTCCTTCACTACACTGGCTCCCAAATCCACATGCACACTGCTAAGGGAGCACGAGCACTGCCATCTGCGTCTGGGATGGAGCCTTAGGGAGACCAGGATGACTGATCAGCTAAGAATTGGAATAACAAAGTTAACTGCAATTTGTCCTCTGCACCTCCTGCTAGAAGCTGGCCGCAGTCAGTCAATTCCAGAGATCCAAAGAAGCCACATCCGAGGGATCATCCCAGTGGGGGCTGGGAGGGCACAGATTCTGTCTTCCTACCCTACCGTCTTCCCAGCATCCTCTTTCTATTTTATTATCACTGCCCTGCTCTACAGAGGAAAATGTGAAAACATGCAGAGAGAAAGCTGATTAACAAACCAGCTATGTGGCATTCTGGGTCATTTTCCAAAGTAAAATTCATCAATGTTCCATTTGACACAAAGGACAAAGAGGTTGGTAGAGGAATACGCTGATTACTTCAATATTTATAAGCAGAAGTCAGTTTCATCCTGTTTCAGATGTTTTATTTATGGCTGAAGACCTGTGTGTACCTCTCTTCTCTATGCTGCTCAGATTCCATGTTTTGATGTTTTCCATCTAGGACACAAGATGCTTAACTCAAAAACTAGACATATGCTGCTTTAGAGAATTCAATACCCTTTTATCTTCAGTAAATAGGAACTATCTAGGAGGAACTGAGTTTATAAAAATGTAAATTTGCTTCAGTGGGTTGTTTGTTTAAAAATTTGTACACAATAATATGTCATGTGGTCCCTACCACAAGCAGGGAAAGCTCTTGGTCATATATAAATTCTGGGGTTTGGGGTTTTGCAGATATGAAATCTAATTGGAAGTTATCCATGATTATACAAACTAAATTTACCTTTGAGGGATAAGCTTGAATTATCTCTCTCTCTCTCTCTCTCTCTCTCTCTCTCTCTCTCTCTCTCTCACAAACACACACACACACACACACACACACACACACAAATGCACATACACACATTCCTTTAAAATGTTAACCTTGAACAGTAGTGGACTATCCCTGCCAACTGCGCATGGCATCAGCCACAGCCTTGACCTTTGGAGCCTCAAGAAAAATGAGACATATGAGGCCTGAAGTTGCCTCCACCTGTGTACCTCTATCATCAAAAATGCATCCACCAGAAACTTGGAGTCGGCCTGCTGGCCAGTGAGGCTCCATTATGGATGGGTCTGTTGGTGGCTCAGAATGAAGCCTCTAGTGAATGAAGAATGAAATCTCTAAACCCAATGCTGCCTTCAATATTTTTAAAGGAATTTGACTACACAGTGATAGTTGCTGTTCTAATCAACAGCAATCTACTGAGACAATCAGCTTTTTAATTTACATTCACAGTCATCTCTTTCCATTTGTCTTAGCCCATGTCATACAGCTGTAACAGAATATCTGAGAGGAGGTAATTTATAAAGAGTGGAGATTTATTTCTTATACTAAGAAGTTCAAGGTCAAGGGGCTTCACTGTCAAGGGCTTTCTCACTGCCTCAGCTCCTAGCAGAGGGAAAGGTGGGGGGGGAGGCAGAGATTCAGCCTTTATTCAGAAAGTGCTCACTCTGCAATAACTAATTGATACCAGTACTCACCCATCCAGAAGGCAGAGTCCTAACATCCTAATAACTTCTTAAAAACCCCACCATTCAACCATGTTGCACTGGGGAATAAATTTCCAATATGTCAACACTGAAGGAAACACACAAACCACAGCAGCATCTTATTGTCAATAAATTTATACTAAAGTCCAGAAAGACTGTGTGTTTCACCCAGTTCCTCTGAAGCCTTTTCATCTGCTCTAGGCTGAAAGGCCTCCAGATGGAACCAATATGGGTTCAGAACCTGAATAGAATGATATTATCTCAGCCGTCTCACTTTGTAAGGAGAAAGACAGTAACTGCACATCACATTTCTATGGCAGATGCATTCAGCTGCTGAAAGCATGCAGGCCTGTGAGCTTCCACAGATCACAGACAGAGCTGTTGTATTTCTCCCACTGCCTGCTTTTTTAGGCCACTGCAGTCCACAAACCTGAGGCTGCAACAGGGGTTTTCTGTTCACGTACTCCTTCACATGATGTTTCTCATTTCATTCATTCATTCCCTCATTCATTCTCTCATTCCAAAATATAAACCACAGTGAGACAATCAGCAGATGAGTTCAGTGGGGAGAGGCAGCACTACCACCCAAGACAACAGATGAAAGTGGTCACCACCTTCGTGTAAGTGTGGGGGCTCAATAAGAGCCTCAGAGCCACAACCCGTTCCCTTAAACATCTTCATTCCTTTTTGCTCTTTCTGAGCTCTCAGATTCTAGCGTAATGAAAGGCAAGACATAACAGAACTTTCAGTGAGAGTTGTTTCCCATTCGCTTTGCATAGGAAAGCTTGCACAGAATTATTAGATGGGCATTTGAAGCTGGAGTGCGGAGTGTAATTCCTCTCATGCCTTTGAAATATTCCAAATTCTAACCCATCCTCGAAAGTTCTTTGATCCGAAGTGGCTCAGAAGTCCCTCGTTCTCATCTGCTATTCTCAGCTACATTTTTGCACACTTTGAGCTGCTTTTGCAGCTCTCCTGAGTGTCTGCTGGAAATGAAAGGAAGCCATCGACTTTTCCGGAGGTCAAGATGCCATCTGTTAGGGCACTGCCCCCTTGCAATTTCAGTCTGTTTAGAAAGTCAGTTTCCTACTTCTGAGTTTCTTTCCCAGGCTTCACTGGAGACACGAACTAACTGTGAGGCTTAGTAACTGCAATGTTTCAGGTTTCCAGGACAGAACAGAAACAGAACATGAAAGTGAGCAGCAGCTTCCCCTGCCCAGGAGGGAAGTGACAGAGTCCAAGCTGAAAACCTTCCCCAGGTGGCTGGTTCATTCCAGTTCAGCAAGAAGGGTCTACAATCATCTTAAGAACAGTTACCACTTTCCTGTTCTACACCACACAAGGCAGCACTGCCCTTGTCTTTATGGACTCTGCGTGGTCACACTGTGGAATCGTCCCCTCTAAATCCCACCTTCACTGCAGTATCCAAACAAAGGAGCATCTGCCCAGCCCGCGTGGCAACCAGGTACCCTCGGGAAGTGGACGTCATCACTGGACATACAAGGACCTCTGTGGCATGCTTGACTTCTTTCTCACACCACAAAATCTTCTAACCAGTCAGATTTAGTTTTGCATTTCTCTTTGTTTCATTTTCATTTTCTGAAACACTACAGGGAAGAAAACAGTAACGTAATCAAGTTTTCCAAAGAGCATTTGTAGTTTACTGCTGTACAAAAAGTCGTGATTCATTTGCTTCATTCATTATAGCTGTGAATATCAACACCTTATTTTTTAAATTTACAAAACAAGGAAGTTACCCCATGAAATTGAAAAGCGTGGCAGTGACCTTCAAAAGAAGTTGCCTGTGAGGTTAGCAGTTTTTCTGTGGGTGTGCATTTTGATTTTTTAGCAAAATTCATTGAATGGGGTTGAGATAAAGCATTCTGAAAGAATGAAATAGTGAATATTGGCAGATTATTCCCAAGTCATGCTCTCTGTGTTCCTTTCAGGGCAGCGTGACTGGAACTGAAATACAGCAAACCCTCTAATAAAGCTTCTGGCTTTATTAAATACCTATGATTTCCCGCACACACACTTCCACTGTCAAGAATGTAAACAGTTGTTTCTGATGTGCTTACAAAGTTTTTTGACACTACTTATTCAACAAATACAGTTAGAGATAGAACACTGAACTCCAGATGACATGCATCCAGTAATTTCAAAAACCTAAGAGTCGCTGTCAACATACTCATTTTCAGTTTTGTTTATTGTGAGGAACTTAGCTGAGAATCAGAAATGCAAAGAGGCAGAGAATGTAGGCTTTGTCTGGGAAGTTTATAATCTGATTGGGGTATGGGTCACATAAACACATGCCAGGCATGGAAATAGAAATACATGAGTAATAAAAGCAATAGATTCAATGCAGCTGTAGAGAACAACTCAGACATGAAATCAAGCAGAACCAATGTTCCAGGTGGGCAAACTCAGTTTAAGGAGGTCTGAGCCTGGCTGGCACACGTGGGCTTACTGGGCTCCCTGCCTGGTAGAGAGGAAGCTCTGAGAGAATTAGCTGAATGTAACTCTGGGTATGATATAGCACTTTATCATAAAGACAAAAATATTTAAATATATTTGCTAAAGAAAAAACTTTTAAACAGTAAGTAATAGGATGAATGTTCCAAAACTTACTGTAATGAAGCAAAACTAACCAGGAGGAAAGAGGAACATTTTGTGCCTGAACAAACCTGCTATGTTTATATGAGTATGTATATCTAATCCTAGTGAATTTATGCTTTTTTAAAGATCAAAATAGTAAAAAGTAAAGTCCCAAATTTTAATTTTTAAAATAGAAATTACAGGCAAATATTCAAATAATTTTACATAAGGTTTTGTATTTAGCTATTTCCTTTGTTGTTATCCTGGCTGTTTCATGCATTTACTTTAATTCAGATGCATTTTTAATCAATAGATTTTATTTCTTAGGGAAGTTTTAGGGTTAAAAATAAAAATAAGTAGAAAGTGTACTTCTTCTGCTGGCCCACCTCTTAATCCCCTCACCACTGACATTCTGCACTGACTGGTGCATTTACCACAGCTGGGCCAGTACTAACCCATCACTAGCATCTAAAGCCCATGATTTACATTAAAATTCACTCTGCATATTGTACAGTTCTCAGGGTTTTACAAAATGTGCAATATCATGTATCCACTACTGAATTATCATTGAAAATATGTACGTTGCCCTAAAAGCTGTCCTCTACTTCTCCAACTCATTCTCCACGAAATGCTCCCACACCAAACAAACCTCCTGGCCCTCTTAACTTTTACTGTGTATTTTTGCCTTTTACACAATGTACTATATTTGGAGTCATAATATGTAGGATTTTCAGTCTGGCTTCTTTCACATAAATGCCATTAACTTTCCTCAAGGCTTTTCATGACTTGATAGTTAATTTATTTTATCATTCAAAAAAAAATATATATATATATATAACATACTATGTTTATTCATTTATCTATTTAAGATTATCTTTGTTCTTAGACTTTTTGTAATTATGAATAAACTTATTATAAATATTTATGTTCTGGTTTTTGTGCAGATGTTCATTTTTAACCCATTTGGGTACATACTGAGATTTATGAGTGCTAAACAATGTTACTTTTCTTGTTGCTGAGACAAAATATCTAACACCAAAAGTTAAAGGGGGAAAGGTTTATCTGACTCACAGTTTGTAGAAATTTCAGTCCAAAATCAGCTGGCTCCAAGGCAGGAGGGAACATAGCAGAGGGACATCCCAGAGGAGAAGCAGTCCATGGCAAGAAAGCAGGGGAGAATTAGCCCCTTTCTCTCCCTTATATTTTATGTGGGCAACCTGCCCTACATAAAATACAGTATTCCCACTCTTAATCCTAGTCAGTACTATGTCAGACCAATTAGTGCACGGATCTGGTAATCACACCCTTGATCCCTGCACTATACACTGGATTCAGTTCTCTCTGAAAAAATCCCCCCATGAGTGTATCAGGACTTGGGAGGACATCTAATTACAAATCATATCATGTAGTGTAACAGAGATCCATTGTGTCAACTCGAGAAACCTAGAAGTTTAACTAAGTGAAGAAGAGAGGGCCAGGGCTCTCACTTTGTAAACATCCTGACCTGTAAAAGCAAAGGCAGGGAGATAGTGTATGTGCTCCACCAGCCCCGGGGCAGGTGAGCTGCAAACAACTAAGGGACGAAAAGAGGCTCACTTCCCCTCCCCACATTTTGATCTTTGTCTTTTGCTGTCTCCCACTGCCATGAATGGTTGCCCCTCTGCCTCGCCACCCTGCCTTGGAACCCGCTGATTACGGAATGAAACCTCCACAAACTAAGTGAAGTAAACCTTTTCTTCTTTAATTTTGGGTGTTGGTTATTTTGTTCAACAATGAGGGAAAAGTAACTCGGACATGTGTCTTTGAAATAAATTACTAAACTTTCTTCCAGGACAGTAGAACCACTTGGCATTTCCACCAGCCAGGAGTGACTACTGTGGTCCCACCTCTTCCTCAGATCTGCTGTGGCCAATGTTGTCTATGTCAGTCATTACTGTGACAGACACATGGTGACATGGCTGCTCCATAATATGCAGCTCCCAATCATGTTTGGTGTTGAGAATTCGCTCACGTATTTGTCATCGGTATATCTGTATCAGTGCATTATATGTTTGAATCTTTTGCCCATTTTTTACTTGGCCATTTGTTTCTTATTGTTGAATTCTAAGAGATGCTTGTATATTTTCATGCAAGTCCTTTATCTGATGTATAGTTTTCAAAAACTTCACAAAATTATGTATTTCTTTTCTTTCTTAGAAGAATATCTTCACAGAAAAGAAGTTTTTCTTATTTTAATGTAGTCTCCTTATCAATATTTTTGCCAAATAGTGTTTACGGTGTTATGTCTAAAAATTCACTGCCAAAATGCACCATTACATACATTTTTGTCTTATGTTATCTTTTAAGAATTTTATAGGTGTATGGTCAATTTTCATCTAATCTTTTCAAACAAACATTTCAGTGTCTAACTTCATTTTTGTGCATGATTGGCCAATTGTTTCAATGTCATTTTTATTTTATAAATTATCCTTTTTCCATTAAGTTGCCTTTAGTCAATTGTCAAAGTTGTAGTGATTATTTTTATTTTGTTTTGTTTCTGTTTCACTGATCTGTCTTATTTTTTGCCAGCACCATATGCTCTTGATTCCTATGCCTTTACAGTATTTTTGTAATCTAAAGTAAGTTGAGTAGTGTGAGATTTCCAACTTTGCTTTTTGCTATACACATTAAAAATCGTTTTGAGACACACAAGATAACATGCCGACTTTTTGGTTGAGACCTCATGGGATCTATAAACTAGGTAGGAAGAACTGATTCATCAACTATAACACTATCTGATATTAATGCAGATATTTAATTCCCTTCCTCACAGCTTCCATTGCTTTCTTCATACATAACATGCATATGTGATTAGATTTTTATTGAAGTATTCTTCTTTGGTGTGTGTGTGTGTGTGTGTGTGTGTGTGTGTGTGTGTGTGTGTTTGTGTGTGTGTGTGTGTGTATGTGTGTGTGTGTTAAATTCCAAAAGCCTATTGCTGTAATATACTAAAGTAATTGACTTTTACGTGTTTATCTTACATTCAATAACTTTGGTACAGTCGCTTACTTGTAGTTTCTTTAAATCTTTGGGACTTTTTACACAGATCATCAGGATCCCGGTGAATGATAACAGTAATTTCTTCCAATCTGTATTGTCTGTTACCCCTTTTTCTTCTCATACTACACTAGCTAGAGCTTGCGTACAGTGCTGAATGGCAATGCTGAGAGGGACATTTTTTCTTTGTTCCCAAAGCTAAAAGGAGTTAATGTGGTTCTTATCATTAGCTATCACATGAGTTATTGATTTAGATAGTTCTTACAAAGGAAGACTTTGTAGACAAATTTCCTTTTTTTTTTTTTTTTTTTTTTTTTTTTCTCCTTAGATTTCCTGTCTGTCTGCTGACACTACCATTGTTATTTCGTGTTACTTCTTCCTCCAGTCTCAGCTCAGGCTACCATAATAATACATCATAGACTAGCTGGGCCTGGTGGCTCATACCTGTAATCCCATCACTTGGGATGCTGAGGCATGAAGATTATTGCAAGTTTGAGACAATCCTAGACTACAAAATGAGTTCAAGACAAGCCTGAACTGCATAGCAATACCCTCTCTCAAAAACAAAGAAAAAAAAAAAAAAACTAGACTGAGTAACACAAACAACAGACATATGTTTATACACTCTGGAGCCTGGGAGTTCCAAGATAACTATGCAGATTCCGCTCATGTGAGGTCTCTCCTCCTAGCATGTAGATGGCCACTTCCTCACTGCTTTCTTACATCATGGACAGAAAGGAAGTTTCCTTCCTCTTCATACTAGGACATAGACCCCCACTAAAGCCACACCTGTCAGCCTCATCTAAATGTGATCACCTCCTAAAGGCACCTATCTCCAAATGTTCTCACATCAGGGGTTAAGGTTTCAGCACATGCAGTGGAGGAAACACAGACATTCAGTCTGTAATAGCATATTAATCTCAGCTGTTTTGTATTTCCGGTCTAACAACCCATACCATATTTGATGATGGTTATAGTTTCTATCTGCTTATCATCTGCTGTTTACAGTTGCTCCTAGTTCTTTTGCTTGATTGGTGAATATAATGCTTCTGTCTAAAAGAACTGGGGTAAACAGACTTTTAGGGCGAAGTTTCATGTTTATCTGGCTAAGCATGTGTCCCTCTTCACTGTTTGCTATCGCTATAGAATGTCATTGATTAAAATTTTATGCTGTCCTTGTCTAGTCTTCCATGTTATATTAGGTTTTTCTAAAATTGCTTAAATAGCACTTGTATCTTGAAATTAATTTAGCTGTTCTCCCCTGTTATTTTACAGGGCACCTGTTGGGACGTGGGAAGATCTAGAAGGAATGACAAGAGTCCTATTGCTGAGTATTGGCTGTTCTGTGAGTTTGAGTTGCGCTTGTCCCCTGGTGAAGTTTAGAATGGACCATGGTTGAATGTTTTTCTTTTCTGAGATAAAATCAGACTGATAAAAACACTAGTTTATGGGTCTTGATAAAATAGGTTTCCCCAAATGCAGATCCTGTTAAAGAATACAAATGTACTGGCATAATTCAAAATCGTTATCTTTTCCCTTTATCTATCAGAGGCAAAGGAGAGTTTTTTCTTGATCTGCACAAATAAAACCTAGTAAATCTCCTTGAGGTAAAACAAAAAGTTTAGGAAATCCCCTAAGTCTAGGCTCCCTGTGAGATCTGACTTTTGAGCTATACTAAGTGTGCAATCTAGTAGTTTACTAGAGAAGCAATATGAGATACACAAATGTGTAAGAAATTAATAGATTGGCTTGTAATGGTCACTTGCAGAGTCAGACTGCCCAAGAGAGCTGCCAGAGGGCTGCTGCAGGCAGTTCTGTGCAGGCAGGGGTGCCCACGCCATTTTAAATTCACATCTTACCAGAATTTGGCGGAGGATTTAATGTTTGCCCTTCCAGGTTTCCATACTGCTCTGGTCCCGTTATTTTCCATCCCTCATTCCTCCATTTTGTAAAGAGAATTCATATCCTCTACCTTGTATATTGAAAGTGTTTAACTTTTTAAAATTTTACAGGGGCTCACAACAGGTTTGCCTTGAGTCTCAGAGACTTTGGACTTGGACTTCTCAGCAATGCTGAAATATAAAGACGGGCACTTCTTAGAGATCGACTAAATATATATTGCATAACAGACACCCACAAGTCCTTGGGGTCCAGTGTAGAATATTATGTTCTATAACTAACTGTTTCTCAAGGGTATTAAACACGCAGAGGTGAGGTTTTGGAAGGTGAACGAACTGTGGTCGCATTGTAACTGACTTGCCATCTGCAGGGGGAGCCTGGTTAGAGCAAGTAGGACACTGGGTGGGGCATGCCTCCTTCTCTGGCTCCTCTCATCTCTCTGCCTCCTGGCCTCCATGGGGTGAGGAGCTCTCCTTAACTAGGCCCTCTTCCCTGCCTTCTTGCCTTGGAGCCAGACAACTGTGGACTACAAACATTGAACAAAATAAGCCTCTCCTCCTTTAGATGTAGATGTCATATATCATTCTCAGTGACAAGAAAGACTAAGACATTAAAGCGACCAAGATATTACTCATTGAGGAGAGATTCTGAGACTGAACTCAGAGCTTCATTTAGATAGAAGGAAAAACCAGCATAGTGAGGAGTAACATTTTGGAATTAAATGTGGTAGATACCCACAGTGAGTACCACGCAATGCATGTCCTCCCTGCCAGAAGCTTGGCAGAAGACACAGCACAAACCCTTTACTCCTTCACACAGGTCACCTTTTAGTTGTACTATTGCCTCTTCTATACAGTTACAGAAGGTTTTGAAAAATGTAAGGTAACACAATGTAAGGTATCTTAGGTTAGACTTAAGATGAATGATGGAGCCTAATCTCAAGTGAGCAGGTTTAAACTTCAGTCTGTGCAGGTTTTACTGACTTTATACATGAGAACATGTGATAGCAAGACTCGATTACAATGGTTTGTCTAAAGGGGAAAGTTTTCACCAGAATCAGACAAAAAGTAGAAAATGGTGGTAAGGATTTCATGTCAACTTTCACTGCAAGTGCTTATCAGTATCTAATGGCTTTTTATCTTCTGTCACGAGCTCTCATAAGCACTGTGTTGTGTGCTATTGTTCTAGGGGAATTTGTAAATATGATTAAATTCTTTTTAAAATTAATACAATAATGACATAAACATATTTTCAGCTAGGTAAAGTAGAAACATATTAATGTGCTCTTCATTGCTCTGCTTAGTAATTTTGAAAAGAATTTACTGTGTTGGAGCTCATGAGAACAATAGTTTGAAAAGAATCCATGTAGTGGAAAATAATTTCGTCCAATGAATTTAAGTGAATAATTTTTCTTGAAATTGTGCAAACCAGCATAAAATTCAGGAATCAGGATGAGATCCACTTGTTCAAACTCAGTTTTCCCAAAGCAAAATATGACATGGTATCGAGCTCTTTCCAGTATGGACTATACATTTGAACAACTTCCCTTTGCATTCGGGGATACTTACTTCTTTAGCTGAATGGTGATAAACCTGATCTTTCTGCATTAGTGAAAGGCTACTCAACCTTGAACTGTGACAACCAGTGCAGAGCATTTCCTGCTATGTTATCATTTGCCTGCTCCCATAAGAGTTACCCATGGCCTTTTATTATTAGATTAAATGTCACAAGAAACATGTCCTTTCTGCCTGAACAGCCAGAAGCTGTTTTTGTTCTTTTTCTACCAAGAATTTGACCTCAGATCCACAAGCTTCATATCCCACAGTGAAGCAGGCTTAGTGCTTAATTTACAGACAGATAACTGTAATGCTTCCATGTGGCGGGAAGAGCAGCAGACTCTTTATGGATGCCTTAATGCAAAGCCAAGGAAGGAGATTCTAGATGAAAAAGAAAGCAAACCAGCTTTTCTCATCTTTTGTGACTAGTGGTTAGGTGCCACCTTGAAGACAGAGGGAGAGAGAAGGTACTAGGTAGCTGTTGCTGATGTTGTCTCTTACTGTAGTCCTAACAGTTCTGACATGCTAGATTTTTACACTTGCTACACTGTTTAGTGCTCTCAAAGTTCACCAAGATAGGTGTTGTCACTTTCAGTTTGTAGAAAAATAAATATGGGAGCTGAGTTTTTGATAACTTGCTCCCGACCACTCAGCAAGTGACAGGGGCAGGGTTCCGACCCGGGTTTGCTGTCAGTGTACACCCACCCCAACTCTGTTCCCTTCGTCCCCAGCAGTAAGAGCGGATCCAAGACTATTTCCTGCTAGCTTCAGAAAAGGAAAAATAGCTTTAGTTTAAGCAAAAGAAGAATATGATGATTATATTATGATCATGAATTTTAAGCCTCAAACAAACCCTTTACCCAAAGTTAGTCTCTTTCTTCAGAGAGGAAGTCCACAATGCCCCCTTAAAGGATTATAATAGCAGATACAGGTTGACATCCAAGAAAGGTTTTATTATCCTAGCTTTGTGACGAACCCAGATTTAGCCAGGTAATGTCAGCTTGATAAAAATTAATAAAAGTTGAAGTTACCATAGTGCAAACTTTATCAACGGTGGGGCAAGATTTGTTTTACTTACTGCTGAATCTCCAGTGCACAGTATTTCAATAATTTTTAAATACATTAAATAAAAAATTGATATCACCTTGTATTAAAACCATAACTTGGAGAGATTATTTTATAGTGTTTTAAAGTAGGTAACTTATTTCAAAAGAATTATAATTAGATTAGGGTTATTAGGTCAAGTCTTTATTGTCAGGAACACAGGAAGTACCCAATTTACAGATGAGCTCTGTCCCAGAACATTCATGAATCAGATCTGTTTATAATCCAACACAGTGAGCCTTACACACCTTCGGCACAAACGTATGCCATGCATGGCTAGCATCCTCTCCACGGCATCACTGCCCTGCCTTTTGCTTCCAGACACCCTGGGTCTGAGGACTGTGTCCTGTGTGATTGTCACTGCACAGTGAGCACGCAGCTGCACAATCGTGAGGACGTATAGCAGACACCTGAGCTACTCCTGGGATTTGTTCATGTCTACAAATGTTTGCAATGTGAGGTCTTTTTATATCTGTGAAAGTTTGCAATTCGACTGTGTGTCTGACTGTAATTTATTTACAACACTGCACTATGCATATATCAAGGAGAACAATAGATTCCTGGTGATAATATCCAGCATCTTATCTGGAAGGCTCAATGGAATATCAATGTAAAAGCCAAATATATAAAGAAAAACCAAAAAAATATAAAATATAGTATATTTTCTATTTGAAGGTATCATCAATAAGAGGAAGTATCACTGGTTCAATAATAGTTTTTATTTTTAACAAAAGTAATATTGTATCAATTATAATATTTTTAAAAGAATACCTTACTATCCCAAAAATAGAATAGTCATAAGATAAATGTAACTTTATTCATATGCATCACAATTGGTTTCATTCTAGGGCAGCTACACAATACATCTTTAATGCTTCAGAATGTTTTTGGCAATTGTAAATTGAACAATAATAATGGTGCCATCCAATCTTTTATAACAAAAAATAGAACTCTCATCTTCTTAGTATTATTAGTATAGTCACTAGGACATTAGTGCTATTATGCCAGTTTGTAAAGTATAGGGCTACCATACGTGATATTGGTAAGCAGGGTAATTCATATTACCCTCTATAGAAAATAGGAAGAGATTTCTAGAAAATATGAGAAAATAGTATTAAAGAACTAAAAGAAGAATGGTAAATGAGCCAGCATAGAGGAGGATAATGGCTGATACACTGTATCAACTTGAGAGGTTTAAAAGTATAACTAAGCAGCACAGTGGGAGGTCAGAGACCTCACTTGTACACACCCTCATCCTGTGGGAGAGAAGGGCACAGAGATGGCATGGTTGCTCCACCCACCCAAGAGCCCATAGCCTGCTTTACCATACAAGGGAGGAAAAATGGCTAGCTCTTCACCCTTTTGCTCATGTTGCTCTTCCTGTGTTCTGCCACCTCACTATGCTATCCTGCTGACTATGGACTGAAACCTCCACAAACTGTTAGCTAAATAAACCTTTCCTTCCTTATTCTTGGGTGTCAATTATTCTGTCTCAGCAATGAAAGAAAAGTAACCAACCCAAGAAGATTCCAGAGAGCTGGAGAAATTACTTGTCTAGGAGCACTTGATCATCCTGAAGACCTGCCTGAGAATATTTTGTAATCTATAACCCAACAAGAATGAGACAACTTTAGGCAAACAGAAATCACCTCAAACTACCTTATCTTTCCTGGCATTATGCCACCTTAAAATGAGAACTATTTCAATTAAGGAATCTGCAGTAAGATGACATCACATTCATGAATCACCCCACATCCATTGTGTGACTCACAGTCATAGTTTCCTGCTAGTTAGAATTTTTGGAAATACACAGGAGATAATCCCCAGCAACACTGTGGGACTCCTCACAGTGCTTGCCACAGTTTAAAATTCATTTTAGCTATTATAGAAAGTCTGTTTCTGTATTTCTCAAAAATAACTTCCACAGTACTAGACATGCTATTCAGCTTAATAAGTACTCTCTGTTTGTGTTGTCAAAAATGGAAAATAAAGTAAGTAATTGGATTAGATCTTTTTCTAGTGCATGCTTCAGTACTCCATTAGGGAGCTATGTCTGCTCTCAACAAGACACCAAATGCATGGTTGTCTCAGTACCACTTCAACTCATCAACCCGCTGGATGTCCTACAACTCGGTCCAGTTCTGGAAGTCTCTGGAAGTCTCTGAGCCACACCAAATGCCACAGGTTAAGGCTTCAGTGACAGCAGTCTGCCTTCACATGGTAGTTACGAGTCCTTTTGTGTTGTAATGCATGAAGTTCAGGAACTACCAATTGAAAGAGGCAGATGGAGCAAGGTTCAGGGAAGCAGTGTGAGAAGCTTTTATTTCCCACCACTCCAGAGTGTCCACCACAGACTCCACATCTTAGAGATGTTTCCTCATGGTCCTCTCTCCTTCCTAGATATCAGGACTGGAGCTAAAATTTCCCATGCTCTAATGACACCTGAGTCTTTTGGCACCACCCACTCCCATTCTGCAACTAAGGATCCTCCAGTATTTTATATGAATCAAAGATGATCCAAGAAAAGAAATTGTTTTTGGAGGGGTGAGTGAAAATCAGGAATCGAACTCAGGACTTTGTGCTTGCCAGGCAGGCATTGTGCCACTGAGCTACATCCCAAGAAAATAAATGATTATAGTGACATCAACTACCATGCTCCAGTTTCAGACTGGATGTGTAAAAACCTTGTAGCTAATATTTTCTTACTGAAGTCAACTGATGGCAAGAGAAAGAAAATAAAATGAAAATTTTGTTTTCACAAATACAAATATCTTTAATACCAACTTCAAAATAAATGACTATTCCTTCATTCTCAGCCATAGGAGGCTGAGACAGGAGGACTGCTACAATTTCAAGGCCAGTCAGGTCTGCACAGTGAGATGGCAGCCTAAACTACATGGCAAGATCTTGTTTCAAAAATAAAAGAAAGAAATGGAGAGAGAGAAGAAGAAAGGAAGGAAAGAAGGCAGGAAGGCAGAAAGGAAGGAAGGAAGGAAGGAAGGAAGGAAGGAAGGAAGGAAGGAAAGAAGGAAGGAAGGAAAGAAGGAAGGAAGGAAGGAAGGAAGGAAGGAAGGAAGGAAGGAAGGAAGGAGGGAAGGAAGGAAGGGGAGGGAAGGAAGGAAAGAAAAAAAGAAAGAAAGAAAGAAAGAAAGAAAGAAAGAAGATAGATTAATACAGATTTTTAAAAAGCAGCCCAAATTGGGGGCCAAGGAGAGAAGTTATTTTACTTGCCAATAAAGACCCCAGTCAGCTGCAGGAAAAGCAAAGCCAACAACCCCAGCAGTGAGCAGGCTGCTGGCATCTTGCTGCGACCTTGTTTAAAAATACCTAATGGCAGGGAAGACAAAGATAACTGATAATGCACACAGACACATTCTTTGTAATTACCATAGAAATTAGAGAAGAAACCATGAGTAGGAACATTGAAATAATCCAAGAAGTTTTACCTTGAAATACATCAGCCTGGTGTGCCCATTACCCTAAAATACACGCAGTCAGAGAGCATAAGATGCTGTAATGTTCCATTGCTTGCATTAAGGCCAGGCCCACCAGAATCAAATCACCTCTGTCAGTCACACCATTTTTCATTGATTAGTTACAGGTGCAGGGCTGACAATTAAGGAATATAAGCACACTGGAACAGATTTTGTCCCAGTCCATCATCCATCCCTTTGGGCTGTTGAATTCCCAGAGAAAACCATTTACTAAGTGCTAGCCAAGCAGTAGGCCTGTGCACTCACCTAGAGCCATTTGTTACCCCTAAAATCATCACACTCCCCACCCTCCTCCTTATGAAGAAGGGTGTGTGGGCATCTGGACATCGCTGGGTATGGGGTTATCACATTGCTGTGAGCCCTTCACATTAAGTGAATTTGCATGCTGTTTACTCCTATTAGTCAGGCTTCTGTTAATAGGCTGAAAGTGGAGCTGTGCATTTACCCCCCACATCCATAGCCATTCATTTTCTCAGCAAAGTGTGAGATAGGGATGAGCTAATAACTAACACACACACACACACACACACACACACACACACACACACACGTAAGCCTAAAGAGTCCTGCTGACAGTCAAGGAAACTCTCTGATAGCCAGAACTCAGGATGTCCTCTCCTCTGTGCTATTGACTCTCTAATACTTAAGCTTAAAACAACTTCAGTCATTAAAAAGTTAGTGGTAACTACATGATGACAATAAAGTCAACAATGGAGACAATAAACACCTCAGGAACAAAGGCTTGTGGTGCTCAAACTTAGGGTGCAGGGTGTGCTAGGCCAGTGCCCCACTGTGCAGCCACGCTGCTCCCTCATCTAGCACTTTGGGAGGAGAATCTGGTAAAATACATGATTTACTTCTCGAATGGAGTTTCCTCTTAGAGCTACAGTAAATTAAATTGCATTGTAGTCAGTTAAAGCAAATAGATTAACCCCAAGCCAGCCCCGTGAAAGTACTGAAACACAGGTGGTATGGCAATGTACAGGAAGAGGAAGTTGTTCTTCAAACACCATGCAAACAATGAGGTAACAAGAAACCATAGTCCTATGAAAGCTATAAAATCTTTCAGAAAAAAAGGTTGAGCATCCTATGAACTAGGGGTAAGGAAGAAATTTTAGGAACAAGACAAACAGTGCAATCTTTTCCAGTAGAAAAAGCTTGATGCATAGTATTTTAATAAAATCAAAATTGTTAAGTTCATCAAGTGACAGCAAAATTACAACTCACCAGCCATAAAAGTTAAATTAACATAGTAACTGACAAAAAAAAATCAATAAAGAGATAAAGAATTCCTTCAGGTTAATATAAAAATTATAACTAGCCCAATAGGAAATTTAGGGAAAATATTATCTTTTCAGTACCAGCTACTTCAATAAGAAAAGATAAAGTTTGAAATAAATAATGGAAAGGTGCTGCATCAAACACATCAACAATCAAAAAAAAATGCAAATTGACATGAAAATAAACCGACACTTTTGCCTAGCCACACCAGCAGAGATTTAAAAATCTGATACCATCAGAACTGGCAAGAACAAGGGCCCCCAGGGACAGTCAGCCTGCAGAAAGTGGTGTACCCAGACAAGCCACTTTGTACAAGGGTCACGCATTCCTGGACTATATATTCAGGATCAAGCAATCTGTAAGCAGGGCATAGCCTAGAGCAGTGAATTCAGTGCTGTCTGCGCACTAACACATTTCCTAAGCAGAGGTTCGTTCAACCTCCATCACTTCCTGCCAATTTTTAAGTTCACCACTGCTGTTAATCAGATGTCTTTTGTAGCTCCAAAAGGTGTCATTCTGTTTAGCATAAAAATGGCATTGAAGATAAAGCTGTTAAACCTCTTTTTAAACTTGTCTGTGGACTCTAACTATAAGTTTTGCCCACCACCATGTGATTTAGAATGCATCATCAAGCTCTTTTTATAACACTCAGAAATGTCCATAACATTTACACTGATTCTCCCTGAACTCCTGTCTCTACTCAATGTCCTATGCATAATTTTGTCCTTGAGAAATATATTTTATACTTAAAAGTCTTGTCATTGCTTGATTGTTCATCTTTTATGCTTTGATTTTGTAACCTTAACAACTACTTCTAAGATAACAATATGTAATTTATCAAGTAGTGACTTATTACTGTTACATTTGAAATTCTGTATTATTTCTATTCTTTTTTTCTGTTTTGCTTTTTTCTCTAAATAAAAAAATCTTTCAGTATAAATATTATATGAGTTACAAAGTAAAATAGTAAATACAAAAGCATGACTGAGAAATACTAAAGGGAAAAGAAAAGACTTTTACTTATGGGAAGATGGAGTACACACAATTTTGTTTATCCATCCACTAAGAACAAACAAAAATTCTGATAATGAAATGCACACACAGGGAAGGGCCAAAGGGAAAATCAAGACTTGACAGCCACCATGGGACTGGCAAGACGTGGTCCTCACCACGCAGTTTCCTGTTACCTCCTAAGCCCTAGCTTTACAGCTAACAGGCTGAAGAGCTGTTAGTACCAATGCAATTATATTTAAAAGCCTCTCTTGCCAAAGGATGAGGATAGGGCAGCCTACCCACTAGGCAACTTCTAGAAGATAGCACTGTACTCAATGGAAAAACCAGAAAAAGAAAGTGTCTGTCGTGATTTTGCTGTTTTTACTTCCAATTGCATTGATGTGTCTTTTCTTTCTATTGGTAAGTTTGGCTAAGGAGTCACCTATTTTATTTTACTCTTTCAATAACTCAGCTCTTTCTTTTAATTCCTTGTATTTTTTAGCCTCAATTTCATTATTTTTGCTTTGATCTTTATTATTTGCCTCCTGAACTTTGGTTTGGATTTAGATTATTGTTGTATGCCAACATTTAGATTTTCTGGGGAACTTAAAAACAAAACAAAACAAAACAAAACAAAACAAAAAAAACAACTATGGTCCAGTATCACAAATCAGGGTGTTAAGTAAAACAGGCTGGAATATTTCATTTCTAATAAAAAGAGATAGAATCCTGGGGCAGACTCAAAGGCCACAAGACAATTATATCTAGAAGGCATCTCTGAATAGTAGTCATTCCCTAATGAGGTGTAATACTAGCAAAAAAACAAAAACAAAAACAAAACACTACTCATTATAAGATATTTATAAATCTTAACACAGAAAACAAAAACAGAATGTGAAAAAACATGGAAGTAATATCCCCAAATCCCCCAAAGCAAATTCAGGGGGCACTGAAGTGAAAGAAGTCACAAGCCACCCACCTGAACTCTCTGAAATGACAGTAGCAGAAATGACAAAACACCGAAAAAGACTCTTGAGAAATTCAAAGCAAAAATAATAGCATTGAGGACTAAAGATATGATGACTAAAATGAAGGAAATTATTAGCGAATCTAGAGTAGATACAGGTAGAAAAATAGATAAGTTTAGCAAAGACATGAAAAACATGAATATACAAGACAGAAAATAACTGGTTTTCACAAAACAGAACAAACAGAAATCCAAAACATTAAAAATTCTATTCAAAGCCCACACAGAAGACTCAACTGGTGTGAAGATTGAATATCACATCTAGAGGATAGAGTTGTAGTCAGTGATCATCAAATGAAATATTTCTTAAAGTAGCAAGGGGCAATGAAAAACCAATCCAATAGCTGCTAGGTGATGTGAAGAAAACTAATGTAAGATTAATTGGAATCAACAAAAAATCAGAAGACAGCACAAATGGCATACTAAACCTGTTCATGGAAGATAAGAAAATTTTTCAAGCATGGAAAAAGCATTGAACATGCAGACAAGTGGGGTATGCAGAATTCCAAATAACCACAATCAGAAAAAAATTATACTAGTGCATTTATTAGTGAAAATTCCAGAAGTTCAACATAAGAACAGAATCAAGAAACCTGTCAGAGAAAAGAAACAAATTACCTATAAATAGAAATCCATCAAATTACAGCAGACTTCTCAACACACATCCCAAAGTCAAGAAGAGATTTTAGTGAAGTATTTCAATCCATAAAAGAAAGCAACTTCTAATCCAGATGGATATACCTTGCAAAATTATCTTTCAAGACTAGAATAAAATTGTATTTCCATGATAAAGAACACCTGAAGAAATTAGTGACCACAAAACCAATACTCCAAATATTTCTGAAAGATATTCTAGAAAAAAATAAGAATTTCAAGAATCTCAATAAAATGAATTCGCCAAGCAAGGAAACCAGTTAAATGGAAGAGAAAGAAAAGGCACCAAAACCAGGAAAACAATCCAATGACATGTATAAGTCAATACCAATCAGTTGTTATCATCAATGTGAATAGTCTTAATTCACCAATTGAAAGAAACAGGTTGAAAGAATGGGTCATGAAACAAATCCAATAATGAGTTTCATGCAAGAAATATATTTAACACAAAAAGAAATTGATGCACTTACATTCAAAGGATGGCAAACAATATTCTATGTGATCAGAAACTAGAAAAAAGCAGAGGTGGTGATTCGAAGTGCATACAAAATGAATTTGAAGTCAAGACTCATAAGAAGCAACAAAGAATTCCAAATGCACTGGCAAATAGAAACACTGAATCAACAACACCCAGAAATTGGAAGCAGATTTATTTATGTCAATTGTCACCAGGCCATTATCTCTGGTGATCCAGAGTTTATATAGGATAAGGAAGCAGGAAGTGCAGAGGCAGAATGGCTTTTCAATTAGGGACTGGTTCTACAGTGCACATCACAGTGACCCGTTGTTTCTAGGAGACAAAAACAACTGGAACTGAAACAGGAATTATTCATCTAAGAAACTGAAGCCTACTGGGGGGCGGGGTCTGCTTCCTTCACATCCACTTTTCAGTTTCACTGACAGGTCTTTGCTGGGTGCATTACATGTGATCTTTTGAGACAAGGCCCAACTGGAAGCAATGACATTAGGGTTTTCAGTGATACAAGGATGGGCCCTAGACAGTCCTCAAGATTCTCTTCTTACAGAGTTCTTCCCTAAATTGTTTTTAGGAAGAGTCACAATTTAGACCTATTCATTGTGTAACATATCTATAGCAAGGTAGTGGGAGAGTTTATCCAGTCTAGGAATGTTCAGTGTGTCTTGCATGTTCACCAAATCTTGGTCAACAGTCTGACTGATTGTTTTATTCTCTAGAGGCAACCATCCATAGAGTTTAAGGTCCCCCCCCCCAAAAAAAAAAAAAAAAAAAAAAAAAAAAAACAGCTAACAGTGGACAAGGAGCCACAGACTGGTAAGCAAAATTCAGGCCAAATTAGAAAAAAAAAAAAAAAAAAAAAAAAGGGAGGACAACGAAATAAGAACTGGGGCAAACAGCCTGAAAAGACACAAACATCAAAGAGAATAGATAAGGATCAGTCCTGTGAATGATGTCCTCAAGCTTCAGCTGTGAGTGGACTGGTCAGCATCCAGAGTGACCAAAGCAGCGCTTTGAGTTCCCCATCTTTTCAGAGTGAGCTGTCTGGTCCAGGTAAAATTTTTGGCTGATCTAAGACTGGATTTCTGAAACTCATACAGGGAGTTAATATGTACTTGGGTTATATGTGTGTGAATTACAAGCTGTTTTTTAAATTTTCTATAACTTTGTGGCCTATATTCCATATGTAGTTTTATTTAATATAATTTGTGAGTTGCCTCTGCTACAAATGCAGGCCTGTTGTTCTTGCCAATGATAAAGAGTTGGCCATATCTAGGGATGATGTTTTATAACAGGACCCTACACATTTGCACTGTCTTCTCCACATGGGTAGGAAATGAGAGGTCAGGGCTAGTGACATAGACACAGAAGCCTTAGCTGGCTGCAGGGTACAGGTGCCAGCGCAGTGACTTGAGGTTACAAAACACATGGCGGGGGCAGATCTGGTGGCTGGGGCTGATATTTCAGTCAATCAGACCCCTGGAGAGGGCGCAGGCCTCTGGACTGTAATATCTTGTATTGTTGGTGACAGGTTTCCAAACAGCAGAGAGAAGCATTTGCTATGCAGATCATCTCTGCAGGAGGGTTTTAGCCAAAATAGTTTTGTCCAAAGTGACCACAGCATATCTAGCCTGTGAGACTTCATTCCTCCAAGAGCTACTTCTATCTATAAGCAGGGTATGCTCAAGTTCTAGCACAAATTCCATTTTGGCTGGAGAACAGTTCTTCAGTCAGTGTGAGGCAATTCATGGTACTGATTGAGGTCCTGTACAGTATGGGACACCTGGACAGTTAGGTCTCAGCCTAAGGTGAGCTTGTCAGCTTTCCGATCAGAAGAACAGTGGTTGTCAGAGTGTGGAGGTAAAATGATGAGGCAACCTTTAGCAACTAGCCCCAAGTATTTGCACACAGGCCACTGGGCTCTCCCAGGGGCTGACAGTCTGAGTAAGCATCACTGTTTCTGTGAACTCAAGGGTCTATATTTTATAGAATCCAATAGCTCTAAGAAATCTGTGGAGTGTTTTTTTTTTTTTTCTTGTAACTAGTTTCTGCCAGATACTGTAGTAGAGCTTTTGTGTCTTTCCAGCAGGTACCTTGGAAATGTCATTAATCAGAAGTGCTTTTAAAGAGAAAACAAGTTTTCAAAACACTGTCAGGTTGAGGTCAGGTCAGTTGTGAAGACTAATAGGAGACAATTAAAGGCAGAAAAAGGAATTTTTTAGGTCAACACAGGTGCACCAATGGGGTATGGATGGCAGAAGATGAAGACAGTCTTTATGGAGGGCAGTCACAGCACTATTGGCACCTCAAAGATCCTGAACTGCTTTTACAAGCAGGAGAACTATAACTCAGCAGTTTGGCAGTCTATGCTGTTTGTTTAGGGGACTGAGATGGAGCTGGAAGAGACAAAGAAACCTTGGAGAAAAGATGCTGCTGGTTTGGCCAAATCTGTTGCTAGAGCTTCCCTAAAGTGGTGACAGAGTTCTTACCCTCTAGTGGCAATTGAGTCAAAGTGAGTGGGCCTTTGATCTCAGGAACTTCCCAGTTTAAGGGTCTTATGGAAGCAACTCTCAAGCAGTGGAAGGCATCTTTTAAATCTAGAACAGTCCAAAAATGGTGTATGGGCCAAGAACCACAAGGTGATGGCTGCATTGTAATGCACAGAGATCTTGCCCAAGGATAGTAACAGTCTATCAGGCTGGCATGGCTTGATGTCTAGTTGTGCCTCTCATAACATCTGACAGCAGTTTTGGGTGGGGCTTGCAGTGATATGAAATAGTTGATTGCCAGGCCCAGAGGTGAATCCTCAGTTCATACCTCCAGAAGAAGAGTTTAAAGTGTTTCAGGATTGTGATTATTTGTCTCAGGGTCATGCAGGCATCATCTTCATCTCAGGGAACAGTCAATGATAAAAGTGCAGGGTTAAATGAGAGGGAGACTGACTGCCAGGATGCAAAGGAGATGGTTGTTTCTAACTTGAAGTGGAAGTCTTTTTCCCAGAACTGTATAGGGACTGGCTTACACAGAAATTCATGTTTTGTGAGATATTCTCTCAGCTGCAAGTTTGTGCTCACAAATGGTATGAAAGGCAAGAGTACCCATTGCCCTGGTGATGGTAAATTTTTGGCATAAGGAACATTTGAAGGCAGAGAATTCTGTTCCACTGTCTATCAGCAAAGTCACAGGTCTGATCCCATCTTTGGCATTGACCACAGGCTTTGAGGGGCCCAATTTGATAGAACTCAGTATGTTCTATCTATTAAGGCCTGACAGGGTGCAACTTATTTGTCTGAACTGAAAGTCCAATTTTCCCTCATTCAAAATGTGGAACTCAGAAGGAATTATTTGCCATCACCTCAAGTGGGCATTAGATGACTCCACCTGGTGAGCCCAGGTGCAGCTGTGAAGCAGTAGATTTTGAGGAAGGGCTGCTATGGTTGAATGCAGGCAACAGCTAACTGCAATCGGTTCAATTACCTGGAATTCTCAGGAAAAATGGGCCTCTTTTTCTTTCTTTTTTTTTTTTTTTTCTTCAAGACACAAGGAGTTATTTGGTTTCGTTTTTAACTCCACAAAAGTGCTTTTTTTCTTGTAGGGAGGGACCATAGGATTTGACTAATTACTTTCCATCTCTGACCTCCTAGTGTACATTTGTACACTTGAATGATGGTTCAACCAACAAAGTGTAGGAGTGTCTCTGGGACAGAGGCCACTCAGATGTCAGAGAGACCTAGAATGGAAGACCTCAGAGAGACCTAGTGATAACTTAGCTAAGGGAGGTCCAAGGCCTCATTATGCCTTATCAATAGCCGTGGACCTGCAGGTGAGGCCCAGTTAGCCACCACAACCAGAGCTTCCCTGTCTTGCTGCACAGATAGAGCAGCCTATTGCTTATGCAGTCCATGCAATTCCCACATTTATTCAGCAGGCATGCACACACTAAACATTCCAAACCGCTTCTCTTGAGAGTGGCCTTATCTCACAAGAGTTGATCAAGCTCTTCTGCTCAAACTGAACATGAATGACAGGCAGAATAACTGAGGGGCCTAGGGGCTTGTACTAGAATCAGGCAGGCCAGCAACCTGAAAGACAGAAAAGCAGATTGTGTTCTCCTCCCTTTGGGGTCCAATGTGAATCTCTTGACTGTGAAGCCAGTAATCCTTCTCCAGCCCTGTGAGGAGATTTGAGAAATCTTGAGGGCATGATTTCCCATTGGGACCTGGAGAGACCTGCCTCATCTGCAAAGGCCATGGCAGTGACCAAAGAGGTCAGCATGGTTGGTCTTCTTGGTCGACACACCAGATGCAACAGCAAGCAGAAAAATCAAAATGACACTCAGATTTGGAGTCAGATTTATTTACATCAATGGACACTGACAAGGATCATTCTCAGAATATCAGGCCCTGAGCTCTGGTGATCTAGGACTTATATGGAATAAGCAAGCTAAAAGTACAGAGGCAGAAATGTGTGTCAACTGGGGATTGGTTTAGACAATGTGAATCATAGTGACCAACTATGCATCACCGTGAAGTCATTTCTAAGAGACAGGAACAACCAGAACTGGAACAGGAATTGTTACCTGGACAACCAAGAAACTGAAGTTTATTGGCTGGAGGGTGGGGGTGGTGAATCTTCTGTTAAAACTGCATATCTGTTAAGGGAGCAATCCAACAGGAGCAGCTAATAATAATAATAATAATAATAATAATAATAAAAAAAATATGTATATTACAAGTACATTCTACTACATAAAAAACACTAAAAAATCAGATAAGTAGTAATGGGAGGCCTTATCACTGCTTATCTGACAAATAGACAGATTACTTAGACAAAACAAAGAAATATCAGAGCTGAACTGAACCTTTGACCAAATGGATTTAATAGATACATACAGATTGTTCCACCTAACAACAGATACACATTTAATCATTTAATCTCAGAAGCACATAGGATTTTCTCTGAAATAGACTGCAAACTAACTCATTGAGTATGCTTAAGCAAATGGGAAGGAACTGAAATTACCCTATGTATATCCTCAGATCACAGTGCAATAAAATTGGAAATTGCTGCATCTAGTGCAGCTCTTGAGAAACTCCCAGAGGGAGGACTGTGAAGGAATGAAGGTAAGAGTAAAAATGCAGAAAACTGAGATCAGGTGAAGCCCTCTCTCCTGTTGGGAGAAAAAAATCAACCAAATGACTGCAGAGCATTTATTTATACACTTGGCAGCTGATGTCAGGTGAAACTCCTCTGCCTAATAACTTGTTCACCTAGCTCACATTGGTTGCCCCATGTTCTTGGAGCTGAATCCATTTGTTCACCTGGTTCACTTTGAGCACTCTGTGTTCTCAAGGCTGGCCTTGCTCTAGCCCCACACATGTGACCAATCTTCAGCTTTAGTCACCCTTCACAGGAAATATATAGCAAAAGAAACAGCCAAAACTAAATATATGGAAATTAAATAAACCCTTCTGAAAAACCAATGAGTCACTGATAAAATTAAAGAATAAACTAGACAGTTTCTACAATTAAATGATAATGTCAGTACAGTATAACAGAAACTATGGGATACAATGAAAGCAGACCTGCAAAGTTAATTTATAACAGTGAAATTACTACATCAGAAAAACGTTGAACACCAAGATTCTAGAGAAAAAGAGAAAGTTAAACCCAGAGCTCAGATTAAAAGGAAATTATAAATATCAGAGCAGAAATGAATACAGTTGAGACTAGAAAAATACAAAGAAGCAATGAATTGAAGAGTTCGTTCTTTAAAAAGTTAAAGAGAATAGACATACCGCTAACAAATCTGATCAAAACAAAGGGGGAAAAACACCAAAATTCATGCAATGAGGAATGAAAATGGTGAAATCATCTTGGATCCTGCAAAAATCCAGATCATCAATAGTTACTTTGAGAACCTGCATCCTATTAATGTGAAAAATTCAGAAGAAATCGACAGATTCCTAGATACATATGAATTACCAAAGTTGAATAAAAAAGATATAAAAGTTTTACATAATTCAACATCAGTTAATAAAATTGAAAAAGTAAAAAAAAAAATCTACAAAGAAAAGCCCAGTTCCTCATAGATTCACTGCTTAATTCTACAAGAAATTTAAAGAAGACCTAATGCCACTACTCCTCAGACTCTTTAATAATATTGAAAGGTAAGTGATTCTCCCACTTAGTTGTTCCTAGAAGCAAGCATTATCCTGAGGCAAAAACTCTCAACTAGATACTAGAAAACACATTGTAGGAAATCATCAAGAAGATTGACACCATGACCAAGTGGGACTCATCCTAGTTATGCAGGGATGATTCAACCTATGCAAATCAATAAATGTAATACACCGTATTAACAGAGCCAAAGCTGTATGAGCATCTCAATAAATGCAGGTATACATTTGACAAAGCCCAACACCAATTCATGATTAAAAAACCCTACAGATAATCAGAACAGATGGTCTTTATCTCAATCTGATAAAATCCATCTATGTGAACCAGGGAATTAGCTCAGTGTTGTAAGCACCTCCATGGCAAGTACAAGGTTGTGAGTTCAATGTCTAGTTCAAAAAAAAAGCAAACCACCAGCCAACATCTAAATGGTCAAAAACTGAAAGTTTCACTCTAAAATCAGGAATAAGACAAGGATGTCCACGGATGTAATTACTGCCATTCAAAACTTCTGTCATTTGGAACAACTTGAGTGATTCTGCTTTGTGTAATAAAACAAGTCAGATACAGGAAATATAACACATGGTCTTCCTTGTAAGCAAAACCTAAAGTGTCAAACCTTCTGAGGCAGAGTGCAATGGTGGCAACCAGCAGCTGAGGGAAAAAGAAGGCTCAGAAGATGTTGGTCAAAGAATATAAAATTCCAGTATGATAAGAGCAAAAGATTAGGAGCTCTGCTGT
The DNA here is from genome assembly GCF_034190915.1 of Cavia porcellus. Classification (NCBI taxonomy): domain Eukaryota; kingdom Metazoa; phylum Chordata; class Mammalia; order Rodentia; family Caviidae; genus Cavia; species Cavia porcellus. The sequence goes on from NW_026947497.1 coordinate 55,331,333, forward strand.
AAAATATGACTACAGACACAAGAAACATGATGACTGAGTTCACAGCAACATGCTTCATGGATTTTAAAAGTTCTCACAAAAATATAAGCATGTGTGAAGTAATACTCATTAAATATATTCACTACACTATATTATATATTAATACTTTGTACATGTTTCAAAATATTCTGTCATAGACAAATATACACAATTTTGTTAATTTAAAATAGAAAAAAAAACTGAAAGTAAATGCACAGAACTAAAAGAAGAAATACACAGACTCACAATTATAGTTGGCCATTTCAATATGCCTCTCTCATCTACTGATAGGACATCTAGTCAGAACATCATCATGAATGTAGAACAATTCAACAACACCATCCATTAACAGAATTGGATTGGCATTTGTATAACACTTCACCCAACAAGGTACTTTTTGCAAGTGTGCACAGAACAGATACAAAATATGGGCTACCTCATGGAGGTTTTGTTCATCAGATATATTTCATTTTGTTAAATGTGGTACATCTTGTAGGTTAGCAATTACTGAGTTAGACAGCAGGTGTACCTGAAATGAGCCTGACTCCTTTTATGTTTACCTATTGAAGCAGAAGTAGAATTTAACTAGTCAAGCCAGGAGTCGAGGTTTGAATTTTGTTGTTGCCATGGTCTAGCTTCTTCTTCCTCTGGTACACATTCACCATCAAGATGTGTCAGCCCTTCAAGTGGCTCTTTGTGTTGTTCTGAGTTTTTATTCATGTGTCTAAGGCTCATGCTGTGATCCCAGTGGGGGCCTGGATGTTCACCTGCTGTCTCTCCCCATACTGGAGGTTCGGTGCACCACACAAGAGTGGGGGAGCCAGCATTCCCATAGTCTGGGTGCAGCCCTTTTACCAGACAAGCCTGTGCCCCACCCCTTTGGGTGGGTTCCTTCAGATCCTGCTCTTCCTTCCCACAGCACCCCAGCTCTGTGCTGCACATTCAGTGGATCTTACTTCACAAGTTTCCCCAGCGGGTCATCAGGGGTAGGGAAATGTAACGGTGTCTCTGCAGGACCCTTGTACCCAGGTTCTCCTTCTCATGGGGTGAGGGGCTAACATACTGTCCCTCTTCTGCAGTGTCTTCAGCTGCCCCCCAGGAAAGAGGAAGCACTTGCCTGTTCCTGGCCCTTTCCTGGCCCTCTGCCCTTCCTTCGATCTCGGTTCTGTGGCTGCTCTGTGACACCAGGTCTCTGCTGAGCTCAAAGGGCAGTTATGACTTGGCGACTGACCTGACTTTTCTCAATAGTGTAGGAACTTGCTTTATGACTCTGTGCACCCAGAGCAAACATGAAAGTCCCAGAGTTTCCATTTCATACTGTACACACATCAGATCTAAGCTGCTAATCATGAAACTCCTTCTACAGGACCTCTCAACACACACAGGGCTTTCCTTGTTCTTATATCTAATTAAGTGCATCTGTACAGTTTAGATATCTATAATGATCACATTCATTGTAAAGAATTTGTACTGGACTATGATACATCCTAGTTCTTCTTTTCTTCCAATTTCCCCTCCTCTCACAACAATTCCTCTCCCCTTCCTCATTTACAAAGCTCAGTTTCCATTTTTCCTTTTTCTCATTTTTCTTCCCTTCACTTTCCTCATTCCCTTTTCCTCTTAAACAGCCACTTTCTGTTTCACAATACCGATCTGCTTCTGATTCTTTTCTACATTACCAGAGAGGCAATGCACTATTTACATGTGTGTCCAATTTATTTCACTTAAGACTATGGTCTCATGGTTTATCCACTTAGCTAGAAATGTTTCCAGTTTATCCATCTTTATGGATGAGTAATACTCCACATCTCCATGGCATGATACTTCTATTTCTTTCGTAAAGATACCAAGAAAGAGAATAGTTAAGTGAAAAAAACACTTCTAGTGTTTTTGAGGAATCTCCACACTAATTTCCACAATGGTTGCACCACTCTGCACTCCCACCAGCAGGGAGAAGGGTTCCTTTTTTCTCCCAACTCCTCCAGCATTTGTTATCGGTTGATTTTTTGAAAACAGGTATTCTTTCTGGAGTGACATGGAGATTCAGCAATGTTTTAATTTGCCTCTTTAATGATCACTGATGTTGATCATTTTTTTTTTTGTATCTATTTGCCATGTTTACTTCTGAGAGGTGTTTATTCATTTCAGATGTCCATTTTTTAATTGAGACTTTAAATTTGGGAGGTCTGGCTTTTTCCAACTTTTATATATTCTACATATAAGTTATTTGATGGACAACTCGCGAAGATTTTTTCCCATTCAAGGAGTTGTTTTCTAATCTATTATGATATCTTTCACTGTGAAAAAGCTTTTTAGTAAGATGAGATCCTACTTGCTTATTCTTTACAGTATTTCCTGTGCAGTCTGGGTTTCATTCATGAAGTTTTTGCCTACACCTATGTCTTGAAGAATTCTACCTATTTTCTCTTTCAGCAGATTTAGCATTTCTGTTTTAATATTTCAAACTTTGATCAATTATGAGTTTAAGGCTTCCAGGTGCAGTGAAGTGGAGAGGTGGGTTTGAGGCCTCTACATCCGCCTCCCCATCCCGGTTGCACTTGGAGAACTGCTGAGCTTCCGACGGGTGGGCGGGCCCACACTATCCCCGGAACCCAGCCTGTTTCGGACTGCCATGCCTAGCCATCGGTGTGCAGAGGAGGGGCTGGGTGGATCTAGGGTGCCTGCATCGGCCTCCCTGTGTGTCTGGAGGACTGCAGATATCTCGGCCAGGACTGTTTGGGTCCCTCCAGGCTTTCAGGGGCAGTGAAGTGGAGAGGTAGGTTTGAGGCATCTACATCTGCCTCCACATACCGGCTGCAATTGGAGAGCTGTGGAGCTTCCAAGGGGCAGGTGGGCGCACAGTGTCCCTGAGGCCCAGCATGCCTGGAACTGCAGAGTTCTGAGCAGGCAGAGGAGGGCCATTGGTTCTGCAGGCCCAGTGGCTTGGGGTAATGTGGTGCCAGAGTCTCAGTAGCTGCAAACATAGAAGGGGATTTCCAACAGATCCTGAGGAAGCTTTCAAATAACACTTGAAACACAGAAATATAGGAAAATGACAAAACGAAAGACCAAATTACAACCTCAAACCTCCAGCCCATCTCAAGAAACCCTAGGAGCAATGTATATAGAAGAAAATATATGCCATTCACCTCAAATATCGGACACAATAGCTACTGAAATTAACAAGAAACTCCAGGAAGCTTTAAAGAAATTCATACTCGAAATAATCTCCCAGGTAAAAGAAAAAATGATAAAAGAAATGAAAGAGATTCTGAGTATATCTAAAGAAAACACAGATAAAAAATTGGAGGAACTAAACAAAAAGATAGAATCCCTAGACGAGCAATATAAGAAACAAACAGAATACATAATGTGGATGCACAGAGATATACAGGAAATAAAAAACTCCACTGAAAGTTGTAAAAACCACCTTAATGAAAGTGAAGATAGAATTTCAGACCTTGAAGACAGGATTGCAGCTAGTGAACAGGAAAGGAAAGATATTTTAAAAATAACAAGGAATCAGGAAACAACAATTAAACAACTGCAAGACGATGCAAAGAAAAATAACATAAGAATGATAGGGATTAATGAAAAAGAAGGAGACAACATAAAGGATGTCAGGAGAATATTTAGAGAAGTAATAGCTGAAAATTTCCCAAGCATGAGATCAGAAACCAACATAAGGATCAGTGAAGCACATAGAACTCCAAATAGTCATAACCAAAATAAAACTACAACCAGACATATAATAATCACCATCCCAGAAACCCAACACAAGAATAGATTATTAAAAGCTGTCAGAGAGAAAAGACAGATCACTCATAAAGGAAAATCTATCAGAATCACAGCAGACTTCTCAGCACAAACAATAAATTCAAGAAGAGCATGGAGTGAAGTATTTCAGATCCTAAAGCAAAATGATTTCCAAACTAGACTGATGTATCCTGCAAAACTATCATTCAAAATTGATGGTGAAATATGATACTTCCATGACAAAGAACAGTTGAAGAATTTCATGAACACCAAACCAACCCTGCAAAAAATATTGAAAGACAGTTTAGATACACAAAGGAAAAAACCACTAAGCAAAGCAGATAATTAAACAGAACAGAAAGATAAAGATGCAACAGCAGAGAGATAACATGTCAACAATAAACCAGCATTTAACAGTAATAACCATTAATGTAAATGGTCTCAAGGCACCAATCAAAAGAAATAGACTAGCAGAATGGATCAAGAAACAAAATCCAACCATATGCTGTTTAAAGGAAACCCATCTAACCCAGAAGGATACTCAAAGACTGAAAGTCAAAGGATGGAAAACAATACTTCATGCAGCAGGAATTAAAAAAAAAATCAAATTAGCCATTTTGTTTGCAGGCAATGTGAACTTTAAACCAACAATGACCATAAAGGACAAAGAAGGTCATTACATACTCGTTGGGGGAAAACTCAAAGAGGAAGAGATAACTATCTTAAATATATATGCACCAAACTCCAGAGCACCTAGTTATATAAAACAACTATTAACAGAAATGACAAGTCAAATTATCAGTAACAAAATTGTAACAGGAGACCTTAATATGCCATTGACACAAAGGGACAGATCAACCAGACAGAAAATGAGCAAAGAAATAACAGAACTGAATCACACCTGCGAACAAATGGATTTGATAGACATATACAGAATGTTCCACCCAACAACATCAGAATACACACTCTTCTCAGCAGTACATGGATCATTCTCTAAAATAGAACATATATTAGCTCACAGAACATATTTAAACAAATGCAAAAGAGTTGAAATCATCCCTTGCATGTTATCAGATCATAGCGCTCTGAAATTAGAAATTAATGATAAAAGATGCTGCAAAAATCCTGCAAACACATGGAAACTGAATAACACACTCTTGAGTAATCAGTGGGTCACAGAAGAAATTAAAGAAGAAATTAAACAATACCTAAAAGAAAATGAAAATACAAATACCACTTACCAGAATTTGTGGGATGCAATGAAAGCTATCCTCAGAGGAAAATTTATTGCACTGAGTTCCCACATCAGGAAATCAGAACAAATACAAATAAATAACTTGATGCTACACCTCAAATAGCTAGAAAAAGAGCAAGTCAAGCCCAAAGCCAAAAGAAGGGAGGAAATTATAAAAATCAGAGCAGAAATCAATGCAATAGAGACTAAGAAAACAATCCAAAGAATCAACGAATCAAAGAGTTGGTTCTTTGAAAGAATAAATAAAATTGATAAATCCCTAGCCAACCTTATTTTAAAAAGGGAAGAAAAAGCTCAAATTCATGCAATAAGAAATAAAAAAGGTGAAATCACTACAGACCCTATAGAAATACAGAAGATCATCAACACCTATTTGGAAAACCTCTACCCTCAAAGGTTTGATAACAGAAGAAATGGACAGATTCTTAGAAACATATGAAGTACCAACGCTAGATCAAGAGGATGTAAAACCGTTGAATAACCCAATCTCTTAATGAAATTGAAAATGTAATTAAGTCCTTACCTACAAAGAAGAGCCCAGGCCCAGATGGATTCACTGCAGAATTCTACAAGAAATACAAAGAAGACCTAATGCTGACACTCCTCAAACTATTCAATGAAATTGAAAGGGAAGCAATCCTTCCTAAGTAATTCCTGGAAGCAAATATTACTCTAGTACCAAAACCTGAGAAAGACCCAACTAAAAAAGAGAACTATAGACCGATCTCCCTAATGAACACAGATGCAAAAATCCGCAATAAAATATTGACAAATAGGATGCAGCAAATCATCAAGAAGATTATACCTCATGACCAAGTGGGATTCATCCCAGGAATGCAAGGATGGTTCAACATACGCAAATCAATAAATGTAATCCACCATATCAATAAAGCCAAAAATAAGAATCACATGATCATTTCTATAGATGCAGAAAAATCCTTCGGTAAGTTCCAACATTTATTCATGATAAGAACTTTACAGAAAATTGGAATAGATGGTCTTTACCTCAATATAATAAAGGCCATTTATGACAAACCAACAGCCAGCATCATACTAAATGGCCAAAAATTGAAAGCCTTTACTTTAAAATCAGGCACAAGGCAAGGATGTCCTTTATCACCACTCCTATTTAATACAGTACTGGAAGTACTAGCCAGAGCAATTAGGCAAGAAAGAGAAATAAAAGGGGTAAAGATAGGAAAAGAAGAAGTTAAAATATCATGGTTTGCAGATGACATGATACTCTACATAGAAGACTCCCTAAACTCCATTGAAAGACTCTTAGATACAATAAATAAATTCAGTAATGTGGCTGGATACAAAATCAATACTCAGAAATCAATAGCATTCCTATACATGAACAACAAAATCACAGAGAGGGAAATAAGAGAAACTGTACTCTTCACATTAGCAAGCAAAAAAATGAAATATTTAGGAATTACTCTTACAAAAGAAGTGAAAGACGTATATAGTGAAAATTATAATACACTGAAAAAGGAAATTGAGGATGATCGCAGAAAATGGAAAGACATCCCTTGCTCATGGATAGGAAGAACAAACATTGTGAAGGTGGCCATTCTCCCAAAACTGTTGTACAGATTCAATGCAATCCCAATAGAAATAACGTCAACATACCTTATAGATCTAGAGAAATCACTCCTAAAGTTCATCTGGAACCAGAAGAGACCTAGAATAGCAAAGGCAATTCTAAGCAGCAAAGACAAAGCAGGAGGCATCACAATACCTGACTTGAAGTTATACTACAAAGCAACAGTACTAAAATCAACATGGTATTGGAATCAAAATAGAGCTGAAGATCAATGGAATAGATTAGAAGATACAACCACAACTACAAACACACTCAACCACCTTATCTTTGATAAAGGAGCCAAGCAGGTTCACTGGAAGAACGACAGTCTCTTTAATAAATGGTGCTGGAAAAACTGGCTCTCCATTTGCCGAAAACTAAAGCTAGACCCATGTCTATCACCATGTACTAAATTAAAATCTAAATGGGTCAAAGATCTGAATATTAAAACAGAAACACTAAATCTATTGGAAGACAAATTGGGTAGAAACCTTGAAGACATAGGAGTAGGTAGAGAATTCATGAACAGGACTCAAACCGCACGGGAAATACTTCCCAGAATCAATAACTGGGACCACTTCTTATTAAAAAGTTTCTACATGTCAAAAGAAATCTCCAGCATAGTGAAAAGAAAACCCACAAACTGCGAAACGATTTTAGTGAACTCTCTCTCAGACAAGGGACTCTTGTCTAAAACATATAAAGAATTAAAAAAACTCAGACCCCCAAAATTCAAAGATCCAATCCAAAAATGGGCATCTGAGATGAATACGCACTTCTCAGATGAAGAAATGTAAATGGCAAATAAATACATGAAAAATGTTCATCATCATTGGTCATTAGAGAAATGCAAAGTAAAACCACACTGAGATACCATCTCACTCCTGAAAGAATGGCCAGGATCTAGAAAACCAACAACAACAAATGCTGGAGAGGCTGTGGGGAAAAAGGAACTCTCCTGCACTGTTGGTGGGAGTGTAGACTGGTACAGCCTTTGTGGAGGTCTGTCTGGAGATTTCTCAAAAAGTTGGGATTGGAAATCCCATTTATTCCAGCTATTTCACTTCTAGGCATATTCCCAGAAGAACTGAAAGCATCATACCACAGTGATATTTGTGCACCTATGTTTATAGCAGCACAATTTGTAATCGCCAGATCTTGGAAACAACCCAAGTGTCTATCAACTGAGGAACGGATAAAAAAGTTGTGGTATTTCTATACAATGGAGTATTATTCAGCTATAAAGAAGGATCACATTGAAATATTTATCAATAAATGGGCGCAGCTTGAGACCATACTCATAAGTGAAATAAATCAATCTCACATGTGTGAATACTGAATAGTTTCCCTAATGTAAGTAATGATTCAAATATATAAAAATATGTGATAATCTTGATTCCCCATTATGTGGCCTTGAAGCCTTATAAATTTTTCATTTACTAATTGGAAAGGCTTTATTCTGGGCTTCTTGATACGGAAATATTTGAAGCTATAGTATGTGAAGTTTTTTTCAAATATTTCAAGGAAAAAGACAGACACTATGGTAACTTCTATTAAGTCAGGTTATTTGGTGGTGAAGCACTAGGTTGCTGAAACAGTCATGCTTTGACCTGTCTTGCTATATTGTTATGTCCTGTTTTATCTCAATCTCTCCCTTATTCTTTAAAAAAATTATTTAGTTAGTTCTTATGTTTGTTTTAATTAAGGGGAAACTTTTTTTAAAAATTAGCACTAGGTATAATAGTAACTTTTTTTTGATTTCCTATTAACTTGTTTTGAAGTCCTGTAATACTCCCACGATCTTGTTTTGACTGATTAGACTCTGTTCCATTCTGTATGATAGCATCAAGTTTGAGGGTATAGGCAACTACTTTGAAGGCAATAAGATTCACTAAGATGCCCATGCTGGTTTGACTATTGTCTCCTTTGGAAGTCCTGTAATGTTTACAATCCCTAAGTTTTATTGGTCTTGTTCTCTACTGTTTTGTTCAACTTTATAATATCTAATGAGATAGACAATTCTTTTTAAGCAAACAAGAGACATCGTTGATAACCATTGTTGATAACCTTGTACTCTGTTTTACATCATGTGCTATGTCTATCCTTGGTTTTGACTGACAGCTTTGTTTTGCCATATTTGACTTTATTCTCTCCCCCCCCCAAAAAAAGTAATAAGAACTAAGGAGTAATAAATCCCCAAATGTGTAAATTTTTTTTTGTAAAAAGAGAGGGAAAAAAAGAGCTCTAAAGGATACAACAGCAAGTGTGTTTAGGGGTGTTAAATAGCTGACCATATTAATGTTTTTGGTTGGATCATTGAACACAACTGTTTGCAGTCTCACTGTTTGAATGTCCACTTTGTATTCTGATACTGTGATTTGAGCAACTATTTCTAAGATGATAATATGTAATCTATTAACTGATGATTTCTCACTGTCTTTTTTTTTTGTAGTTCTGTATTATGTGTACCCTTACACCACTTTGTTCTGTTCTGTGTTTTTCTCTTTTTCCTTTTAAATAAAATTTTTTAAAAATTATGAGTTTAATTTAGTGCATGCTGATAGACATAGGTCTAGTTTCAGTCTTTGACATGTGGAAAACCAGTTTTTCTAGGACCATTTATTAAATAGACTATCTTTCTTCCAGTGAACATATGTGGACCCTTTTTCAAACATGAGGTAGCTGATTGTGTATGAAGTTGTCTCTGTCTCTTCTAATCTGTTCCACTGATTATCAGGTCTGGTTGTTTTGGGGTAGAAGATTCATTTTTCCATGATTTTAGCAACCTCTGCACATGATCTTTATGTTTAGTAAGTAGGTAACTGTCACTAAATGCATCTTGGAGTCTTTTGGCAGATCTGAATGGCCAGGACGCTCACTGGGACAGGTATTAGGGGAAGAAAGATCACCCTCGCACAGCACTGCAGCACCATAATAGTAACCTAGTGTCCAAGACAGAAATAAAGTGAGTGAAATGGAAAGCACTGATAAGGCATGGACATGTCAAACAAAGGGCAGCCAGGGCCACCAGGAAAGACACTCCTGCATCCTCCAGCACAGACATTCAGCACCCCTCCAAGCTGAAAAGCCATTGCTTCACTCTGCACAGAGAGGTATTCTGAAAAACATGAAACCAAGTGAATGTAAAAAGAGAAGCAGGCAAGAGAAAGAAAGAGGACATGTGCTTCACCTCACGGTTTAAATTTCCAATCCTGTCTTCAGCAGTGGACTTCCCGTAGATGAGGTGTTTCATGTTTTAACTACTTCAGGAGTGGTCCACTTTCTGCTTGTGAGTGAGTAGACTGAATGAGTCCTAATAAATGTGGCAAATTTTGTGAACTAAAAATACACCCAATAATTGTTTCTGGACATAAAGGAATAACAGGAGCAAGATCTATCCCTTCTTAATAGACAGCTATAAGTGAATAATATCTATGAAATTAGTTTCTAGGCATTCGCTGACAGTCACTGTGAAAGACTGAACCCTAAAATGAGGGCAGCTATGGAGATGAGGCTCCGAATCACCCCGGACTTCCATCCGCAGAGTCCCTTGGTCTTGTGCAGATGGCAGCTGATGAAAGGAGGGGACCAAGTGCGGACCGTGGAGAAGTGAAAACAGCACAAGTCACACAGTAGAGATGGACAGGAGGACACTGCCAGAGAGATATGAGGTGCCCTGAGAGCAGCAAAGGATTCCTCGATTGTGCGCGGCTGACCCTGACTTTCCACACATGCCTGTGAGGTCACTGTGAGAGGAAGCAGAGAGTTCCCAAGGTTACACCAGCTGGGGGTAAGTCATGGCCTCACAGAAAAGAGGCCATGGGGCGAATTTGTACTCACAAAAATGCATTCTCGCAAACTCAGAGGTAAGTCAGCCCCAGAATGAAGTCCACTCTGGTATTTCTGGGAGATGAATCAAATGAACAAATAAGGGAAATGTGTTTAAAAATGATAAATATATAGCACACAGCACAGAATTCAAAAAATCACCCTGTCAACTTCATTCAACATTAAACTGAATGCCATTCAGAGCACGCTAAAGAAAGAAACAGGATTACATAGATGGGAAGGGAACATAAAATTGCCTTCATTTCTTAGTGACAAGGGCATCTATACAGAAAATATTAAGAAATCTGCAAAAACTTTACTAGAACTACTATAGAGTTTATCAAAGTTCACAAAGCCAATAAAAAATCAGGTATATAAAAGAATAAAGGCAGTTCAGTCAAATAAGGGAGATGATTTATGATCTAAATGAGAAATTCACCAAGGAGATAGACACTACAAAAGAGGCACCAAAGTCCAGTGAAGAAAGAACTCAATTCATAAAATACAAAATATAATTGAGACATGCAGTGAATCAAGTCCGGCAGGAGGATCACTCTGGCAAAAAGATAACCAGCTGAAGATACAGAAAGAAAAGCCCAAGACCTGATAGTGATAATGAAGTTTATCCATGTTTTGAAAAACTGACATCAGTTCATTTCATGCTCTTAATGAAAACTAAAGAGCTACAACCCTTCCAAACTCTGTAAAGATGATTTAAAAATCAGAAAAATATGACGCAATAACCCTGATAAACATGGTATAAAATTTCTCCACAAAATTCGAACAAATTTAATCCAATATTATGTTTTTAAAATTATATAACACAAGTGACTGAGATTTATTCCAGGATACACAAATAAACTTATGGAAATTAATGAACATAAAATCACTTTAAAATAATTAAAGAAAAAATTCACATGATCATCTCCATGGAGATGTAAGAAGCATTTGATTAAATTCAATGTTCCAAGTCAGGCATGATGCACACACCTATAATCACAGCACATGAGAGGCTGAGGCAGGAGGATTACTGTCGGTTTGAGGACAGTTTGAGCTACATAGCAAGACCCTGCCTCAAAAAGGAAAAGAAAAAGCAATGTCCCTTTATGATGATAAAAAAGCTTAAACAAATTAGGTATACAAATCTAAGTCAATACAATAAAAGCAATATGTAATAAAGACAAATCTACATTGAGTGGGGAAAAAGCTGAAACTGCCTAAGTTAGAAGAAAAACAAGGATGTTCACTTTCACTATTATTATTTCACATACTATCAGAGTTTTAACTATCACAGGTAAGAGATAAAAAAGACATTCCAATAGGAAAGGGGGAAATCAAACTATCCCTTTTTTTAGACTACGTGATTTTATACATAGAAAAGTTTATCTGGGCATATTAACACAAGCCTGTAATCCCAGCATTCAGGAGGCTGAGGCAGGAGTTGCATGGTGAGTTCAAGTCCAGCCTGGGCAACAAAATGAACTCCAGTCCAGTCTGAAGTACATAACAAGACCTGTCTCAAAAAAAAAAAAAAAAAAAATCTAAGGACTCCATAAAAAAGTTGTTAAAACTAATAAATGAATTCAGAAAATTTCAGGATACAAAATCAATATGTAAAAATTTTTAGTATTTTCATATACCAATAAAGTACTTGCTACGAAAAAAATCAAGAAAGCAATCCCATTAAAAACAACCACCAAAAATAAACCCCTAGGAATAAATTTTAAAAAGTAAGTGAATAGTTCTATAATGAAATTTACAAAATGGTGATGAAGCAAATTTAAGACTCAAAAAAAGTAGAAAGATATGTCCAAAGATTAGAAATACTATCCTGAAAATAGCTGTAAATTCCCAAGCCAATTATGTATTCAATACAATCTCCATCAATATTCCAAAGGCATTCTTAAAAGAATTATTAAAAATAATCTTAAAATTCAATGAAACTATCAAAGACCTGGAGCAGCCAAAACAATCTGCAACAAAAAGTACAAAGCCTGAGACATCACAGTATCTGACCTCAAAATATACACTGCGTAGCTTAGTAACCAAAACAGCATGGTGCTAGCATAAAAGTAGACTCATGGACTCAATGAACAGAATAATAAACACAAAAATAAGTTTAAGCATCTACAGCCAACTAATTTTGACAAAGGTGCCAAACAATGCATCGGAAAAAAAGGAAGTCTGGAGAAAAAGAGCTATGAAAATTGAATAGCCATACACGTAGTCTGTATTTGTCTTCACACTCAAAATCAACTCCAAAAGCATCTATGGCCTACCTGTGAAACCTAACATTTTGGAACTACTGAAAGAAAACAGAAAAAAAAAAAAAAAAAAAAAAAACTTCAAGACAGCAAAGCTAATATAATAGATGAGCTCCCAAACACAGACCACAAGGGCAAAAGTAGACAACTTATATCAAGTGAAGAAGTTTCCACACAGGAAAAAGTAAATGACAAAAAACAACCCAACAAGTGAAAATACAGCCTTCAAATGGTAGGAAATATTTATGAATTATGATCTAACTAAGGATTAATATTTAAAATATGCAAAGAATTCAAAAATTCAACTGCAAAAAAGTCTCATTTTAGAATGGATATACTGCATAGACTTTTCTCAGAAGAAGATATCCAGGTAGATAAGTGAGTGGGAAAATGTTCAAGTCCCTGCTCATCAGGGAAATGCAAATCAAAATCACATTAAGCCATTACCTCACCCTGGTAATGATGCTTATCAAAAAAGAAAGCAGCAAATGCCAGCAAGAGCATAGAGAAAAACAAACAAACAACAACAACAACAACAAAAAATAAATTAAAAAAAAACATGCTTTTGGTGCAAATGTGAACTAGTACTGTAGCAAAAGATGCTCTCCCAGCCAATATAATTCACTCTGTTACTTCCCCTGGTAAGAGTTCCACTTACAACTCCTGTTACTTTTGTTTCTGAGGAACAGCTGGTCACTGTGATACACAGCTGGTCACTATGATGTAGGAACTAACCCCCAGCTAACACACCATTCTGCCTCTATACATCCTGACTGCTATCTTATATACGCCCTAGACCACCAGAGATCAGGACCTGATATTTTGGGAATGATTTCAATCAGTGCCTGTCAATGTAAAATAAATCTGCCTCAAAATCCTTCTTGTCATTTTGCTGTTTCTGTTTGCCATTGCATCATCCAGGAAAACTGACACTGCTGACCTCTTTGGTCACTTAGTTATGGCCCTTGCAAATTAAGCAAAGATCTCTCCAGGTCCCAATAGAAAGGTGTGCCCTTGAGATTTCTTGAGTCCATTTAGAAATCTGGAGGAAGAGTCTTAGCTCCTTGCTTACATGACTCATACTGGCCCCCAAAGGGAAGAGGATGCTATCTTCCTGATTCTGGTAAGATCCTTGGAGCACCCCATTAGTCTATTTGCCATTCCTGCTCAGCTCAAGCAGGAGAGCTTGATCACTTCATAATAGTCAGGACAACCCTCAAAGGAAGAAGGTTACAAAGTTTCACCTCTGAGCACCTGATAAATAAATGTGTGATGAATAGAGAGGACAGCACAAGCAATAGTCTGTTCCATCTTTGCAACAACACTGGAAAGCACTGATTGTGGTGGCACTGACCAGGCCCTGACCTATGGTTCCCTGGCAATCCACATATGGCATAACAGAAGTTTCACACCCTCCTTAGCTGAACTGTCTTCACAAGGAGCATAGCCAGATGGGCATCTGAATGGTATCTCTCTCAGGAGCACCCACTATTTGTCTGTTGCACTATCATTCAAAGGTACACAACTTACAGGTAGGAAGTCAAAGATGTGAATTAGTCAAAACCCACTATCCCTGACAGTAGGAAAAAGGGCTTCTACCGAGTTTAAAATGAAATCAAGCCACTCCCTGCATCTCAAATGGAAAAAAAAGCCCTTACATCCTAAGAATTCCACCTTGGCACCCTAGTTGGGTGCTGCAGTTCCTGTCAACACTATTGCTTCACTCCCCACTCCCAACATCTACCTCCATCAATTGAACTGGTTCCAGCCAGCCATTGCCTGCATTTGGCCACTTAACCTCCTGCTTCATGGTCATGCTTATCCTGGACAGATCTCCAGTCATCTAATACCCACCTGAGGTGACAGTCAGCAATACCTTCTGAGTTCCACATTTTGATTAAGGAGAACTTGGACTGTCATCCATGATGAATGAGTTGCCATGGCCTTTCCCAAAGATTTCCTGACCTAAATAAAGCAATTGAGTTGTTTTTAAAAGTGTGTGTGTGGGGGGGGGCAAAAGACCCATCAGCCACCATTACAGAGTCTTGATTTTATAGGTGGCAATATTCTCTGGCTAAAGATAAAGGCCATGGACACTAAAAAAAATGCTCCTCCAGATTAAAAACTGCTAAAAAGCTTCAGCCTAGATCATATTACAACCCCATCATGGCAACTGAACTCCTCAGATCTCGCAGCCCAATAATGATGGCACACCCTATGCCTTAGCAACCCACCAATATGTTTGACGAAAGTTGTTTGGACACTGGAAAGATCAGTGCCCCCTCCACTTGTGATGGTGAAGAGATTGTGCCCAAAGTGATTAGCAGTCTATTAGGCTCCTGAAATGGTGTAAGCAACTGAGGTGTGGCTGGAGCATGGGTGGTGGTTAAGCCTGGAAGCAAGTCTTGGCTCATATCTATGGGAGGAGAATTTTCAGAATTTCTAGATTGAAAGAAACCTGACTATGTAAGCTCACCTCCATTTGAACCACTCCTCCCCATCAGACCTGGATGGATAAGACAGACTTCCCATTCTACTGAATTGGAGCTGCAATCATTGTAAAAGTCACTAGCAAACCTGAGACTTTCCTGGTAGACAATGAAATAGAACTGTGCCTGCAAAAGAGTTCCCACTGTCAAAAGTTACCATCACTGGGACAACTGGCTCTCTTGCCTCTTGCTCCTTCTGCCAGACACAAACTTTCAGCCTGGGGGAGTCTCACCAAGTCAATCAGCTTCTCTCATTTAACTCTACACTGTCTCCAAGAAGAAGGTGACACATACACCAGCCTGAGATGGATAACTGCAATCTGGAAACTCTGAAAATTCTCCTTCCAGAGGTATGAGCAAAGACTTGCTTCCATGCTTAACTACCACCCATGCTCCAACCACACTTCAGCTGCCTACACAAATTCAGGAACCTGATAGACTGCTAATCACCTTGGGCACAATCTCTTTGCTATCAACAGAGCAACCATCACCTTGCACTCTGCGATTCTTAACCCATACACATTTTTTGGACTGTTAACTCCAGATGCCACTCAGTTTACATGTTTAGACTTAAAATATGCCTTCCTCTCCTTGTGAGTTGCTCCCATAAGCCCCTGTAACTGGGAAATTACTGAGATAAAAGGCTAGTTCACTTGGACTCAACTGTCTCAAGGGATAAGAGGTCTCCCACTATTTGGAGAGAGGCTCTAACAACAGATTTGCCCAAGCTAGCCACACTTTTTCTCTGAGACAGCCTATTTTCCATGCCCTCCTGCTAAAATATAACTTTTCTGCCTATAAAGCCAGTTCAAGATCTCTGAGCTGCCAATTGTTCCACAACTGTCTTCCATATACAATGCCTCAGTCTTCTGCCACACACAGTCTGCTTATACTCCTACCGGGACTTAAAGAATGCTGTCCTTTGCCTTTGATTGTCTCCTATCAGCCAGCACCACTTTGCAACTGACCTGGACTCCACCTCCCAGAGGTTCAAACATTTGGTTCCTTTTTTAAAAAAGTATGTCTGGAGAACCAGGAAGGAAGCTATGCAGCTCTCCTGTACCAGACATGGTGATGCTGGCCAGGCTTAACCAGGAAGGAGTTCATGCTCCCCATTGTGAGCTAGTCACAGCCCTGCTAATGAGAGAGAACCAGGGATGAAGCTACCCAGGCCCCATGCACCATCAGAGGCTCTGCCAGTCAGGGAGAATCAGGAAGGAGGCCACACACACCCATGACCCAGCCAGTGTTTGTGCTGGCAGAGAAGAATCCCCACTTACCATAAATAGCTGGCCAATTTCAAGGAACACAGACTGAGATAACAACAGAAGTAAAGAAACAACCTAGTGCTTGTATTGTTTGATTGACTTGCAAGGCCAAAGACAGTAATCTGAGTAAGTCTTTAGAAGTTAAAGATATGCAATTTTATAATAGTGAAGATTTCTACTGTCTTATTACTGTTTTGTTTTGTTTCCTTTTATTGTTCCATTTTATTGTCTTTAAAATAAAAAATAAAATAAATGAAAAAGCACTTTTTATTGATGACACCCAAGCTGCCTCCTGAAAGGTCACAAAAGCTCCTCTACAATATCTGGAAGGGAAAAAAATCCCACAATAAAAATTCATAATTCCACAAAACTTTAGGTAAGAGACTACCTGTACCTGTAGACATTGCATATACATTTAACCCAGGTACATAGTAGCTGTCTCTACCAGTTTCAGAAATCCAACTTTAGATCCACCATTCCAGATTTCTGGAGAATTTACCTAGACTAGACACCTCTTCCAGTCTCATTCTGAGGAGACAATGCACTCAAATCCCTGTCCTTCATTCCAGACACTGACTAGTCCACAAACAGCTGAGGAATGAGAATGCTGTTCATAGGATTGCTGCATACCTCAATGTGTTACCCCCTTGATATTTGTGCCTTTTTAGGATGCTTACCCCAGTCCTTGCTTTGCATTAGTTCTATGGATGATTTCCCTGAGCAAATAAAAAATAACCAGCAGGGCTCTTTCAAATGACAAAGACTTGATGAGCATCTAAGCCACAGTGAACACTGTCCTAGATCAGAATAACTCCTTCACTCACTTGTTAGAGTCAATTTAGGGAGAAACCTATAATAAGGGAAACAAACCACAAACTCCAGGGGGAATTTTCAGTCTTGGAGGCCTTGGCTAGAGCCCATCCTAGGACTACTGATAGTCCCAGTGTTATTGCTTCTAGTTGGGCCTTGTCTCAGAAGATCACATGTAACATGTCCTGCAAATATTTTCAAGGGAAAGTAAAAGAGATAAAATGTAACCAAAGATGGGCCCCCTAGGCCAGTGTATTTCAGTTTGTCAATCGCCCAGTTAATAGTTCCTGTTATTTTTGTTTCTAAGAAACCACTGGTCACTGTGGTGCATATTTTAAGAACCAGTCCACAACTGACAAACCATTCTATCTCAGCACTTCCTGCTTGCCTGTCTCATATAAGCTCTAGACCACCAGAGATCAGGGCCTGATATTTTGGGAATTATCTCAATCAATGCTCATTGATGTGAAATAAAGCTGTCTCCAAATCCTGGATGTCATTTCGGTGTTTATGTTTCCCACTGTGATGGAAACCAGTAAGGAGACTCCCCTGAAAAGTGAAATTTAATGTCATATGATGCCCAACCCTGCTCATGGCCAGGGCAACAGATACACCTGCACTCCCAGGTTTAGTAAGGAAGTATTCACAGTAACCAAGTGTGTCCTGGTAAGTGGGAAGATAAATAAGATAGTGTATACACATCCTGTGATATTATTGAGCCACTGAAAACAGAAATTCTCTCATTTAAAGCAAAATCAATGCAAGTGGAGGCTATCACTAACTAGAAGAAGCTAGGCAGAAAGACAGATACTACATATTGTCACTTACATGTGTAATCTAAAAGTGTTTATCTCATACAAATAAAGAGTACAATAGTGTAGCTAGGTGCAATGGTGAGTGCCTGTCATTTTATAGCAATTCTATGATTCTGGAATGCTTCAGCAGGAAGATCTCAAGTTTGAATGCAACCTGAACAACTTAGTGACTTAGAGAGCCCCTGTATCAAAAGAACGACTGCTTGGGATATACCCCAGTATGCATGCCCTTGGTGCAGTCTTCAGTAGCAAAAATAATGTAAACAAACAGAAGAATACACTAGTGGTAACTAGAGATGAGGAAAGAGAAAAAGGGCATAGTATGGAGAGAGGCTGGGTAGTGGGTATCCAAACAGATAGGAGTAGTGAATTTCAATGTTTTATAGCACAGTGAGGGGAATACAGTTTACAGCACCTTATTGTGAATTTATACAGAAGTATAGATAACTAGAAGGGAGTAGTTTGTAGGTTCCAAATAAATAAATAAATGTTTAAAAAGAGGGAAATGTAACTATCCTCATTTGCTCATTACACATTATGTATGTATAGCATTCTGTACTTCCAAAATGCGTATAGTTATTATGTGCAACTAGAAGTCAACTTTAAAAATGAATATACAAAATCATTTCAATAAGAACTAGTACAAGTAATGGATAGTAAACCCTTAATGATCAAACATGTTCACCTACACATTTCAGTCTGCAAACCACATTTTCCCTGCTGAAGATTTTATACTATAATGATTCAAGGTCATGCTTAAGCTAAAATGGCCTGTCATCCCTAGGTTGTTTTATTTTTTTAACATTTATCCATCCCTACTGATCTTTGAACATGTGGGACACATAATGAGCCATGGTAGCTGCTCTTGCTGTCTGCATAATTAAGAGATTAGGGATACTTTGATTCCTGAAGAGAGGAACAAGCTCATTACCCATCAGCCCTAGCCATCTTTCTTCAGCATATGGTCCAAGGTACATGATGCCTCTGCGCGGGTCTCTTTCATAAATGTCCCTATTCCACAAAAGAGATAAAGTAGATTATAGGACGATTCCTTTCCCTGTCATGCAGCTAAAGTAGCCTGACAGAAGACAAAATCTCCAGGGAAAAAGTAGAAAAGATTCTCTTGTTTCAGCAGTATTTGCTGACTATGGGCAGGACTGGGTTTCTGAGAAGTGAAAAGCTGTCTCCATCTACACAGAGACACACACACATACACACACACACACACACACACACACACACACACGCACACATGCACACTTATCTTGGAAACAGCCAAAAATTGTGAAGCCAAACTAGTAAGTAGGCAGGTGCCATCTGGCTGGGATTAGGAGACGAGAGAATGAGTATCTTTTTTTTTTTTTTTTTTTTTTTTTTTCCCACGTGGGGATCAAACTCACAAGCTCATGTTTACCAGGCAGCTGCTTACACTACTGAGCTAAATCCCCAACCCTAGTAAATTAAAAACTGACAATGAGCCATGTCAGTAATAAACATTACAGGAAGCCTGGATCAGTTAAACCAAGAGAGCCGGGGAAAGCCAAAGTGAGGACTAGGGATGCACAAGTAAGCACAAGGACCCAAGAGCTCTGATGTGTCACTAACCACCTCATTCCCATTTCTGTTTGGGCAGCATGGCTTCTCAGACATGGTTGCATGGATATGAGAGACATGGAAAATTAAGTTTTCCAAATATTTAAATCACTTGACATCATTTTTCACAAAAAAAAAAAAAAATTCATACTATATCATTGTGTCTCAGACACAAACCTTAAATTGTGCTTTGGTGAAATGAAGATCTCAGTTACAGAGAAGCAAAAGTCCAGACCAATAGAAGCTACTCTGTCCTTCCCACACTACTCAACAGGGAGCAAGAGATAAGAGAGGGAGGAGAGTTGGATGGGAAGAACAGAACACTGGCTAACAAGAACAATACACTCTTCTTTGCAAGAAAAACAGCTTTAGGCATCTGTTTCCCTGAGTTCATTCCTGACAGATTAGAAAGAGCAGTTAGTAGCCAAGGAATACAATCCAGACACTGCTATGCCTTAGAAGCACAATCTGGAAAACAGAGTACAGTTCTGGCATGATAGAACTAAGCCCTCCTAACAAGGGGAGAGGAGCCATGAGTGACGCCACACACCTTCTCCAGAAAGTTTGCTGCAGGGTTCAGGGAAGTCTCAGGCTTCTCTGCTATCAGCATTGAGCTCGGTGATAAAGTAGTGTCCCTGCCTCCGTGTGACTTCATCCTCATGAGGAACTGGTCAGGGAAGCAAACTGGTCAAGGGTAACGTGACAGTGCATGAACATGGTCCCACGTGCCTGTGGAAAGCAACGTCATCCTGTGCTCTCCACTGGAGTGAAACACAGTGGAAGAAATCTTCAGTCTGAGAACAAAACTTAGCAAAGTTAAGGCAAGTTCCTGAAGACATGGTGTGCCCCACTGCTGCGGCTCTAGTACTTTCCTAGCCTTAACACCCAAGATAAACAGCCAATACCTGGACTTCCACCCTTTCCTCCCACCGAGTGCCGAGCACGGAGCACACTACACACACGACACACTCATCGTGCATTAAAATCCTTGAAACTTAGGAATTGAACACTTTTCAAATGAGGTCTTCATTTGGATGTGCAAAGCTCCTTTTGTGGCTCCTATCAAAACATGAACTGGGCTTACCTGCACATCAAGTCTGTGCCAAGCCCATTTCCAAGGGCTTCACCTGTGTCATCTCACTCCATCCTGAAAAAGCCTTCTACAGGGGAGGCGCAATTATCAGCAATTATCATTTTCTACTTTATTGGGGGATGAAGAGGGAGGAAGAAGATTGCTTGCTCCTAATTAGATGAACTGAGCTGACGAACACCATGGTCCACATTGTAAGCTGGCAAACTGACTTGAAAAGGCAATTCTAACTGCTAGATAATATTCTCTCTGAAGAAGCAAGTGAGAGTAACTGATGTATTCAGAAACTCCAAACACCACACACCACAAGGTGTTCGTGATCTGCCTCAGTTGTTTGGTAAACATCAAAACACAGGGGTGTCCTGATGAATTGTTCCAGAGTATTATGTCAAATGAAAGTTAAAAACAGGAAAAGGTGAATGTCCCTCACCAGAAGAGATCTCCTCCCCAGAGAAAGCTCTCTGCTCATGTATAGTGAGTCGCTCCCCGGGGCACAGCATCCCCCAGCATCTGAGCTACCTGAAGGCTCTTGCTGTGACCATGGCAACCCTGGGCTTCTAGTTGGGTCACACCTGCTTGTGATCAGGACAAAGCTTTTTGGGTCGCTAAGGAGCCAGACGTTTCCCCAAATAGTGATTCCAACAAAATAGTTCCCCTCTCCCTCCATTACAAACCAACTTTTCCAAGGTTCAAATTTCAGCCATTTCATGTCTGTTCTTCAGAAATGAAAGAAACCAACAGAAAAAATATACTTCCAAAATGACACAAGGAAGATTTACTCTGGTTTCTTTAAGACTCTCAAGGCAAAAGCTGAGCACACATGTTTTTGTTCCTGGGTTTATTCAACCTTTTCTATCATTTCAAGAGATGACTATTATATCAATGGCAAATTAAAACATGTTATCATTAAAGAAATAATAAATGCAACAACTAATGTCTCTAAACCTCCAAAAAATGATTTCCTAGTTTCAGTGTACATAGAAAAACCCAAATTGTTGCTGGTTTGGCAGGGTTCAGGGCCCCCTCTTTGTTGCTGGGCATAACTTTTTAATGTATAAACAGAGACATAAGTATTATTCAGTTTGGAACTGCTCTGTCAAAATTCAAACTGTGAAACTTTTTTCTTCTGTAAGTCACTATTATCTTCCCTAAATGTTGGTTTATTTTATTACTGCATGCATGCGGGGTAGAGGTAGCTCAGCACATGCACAGACAGACAACTGCTCAGAAGCTGGGGGTTCGGTGACAAGGCTTCTCTATGTTCCCTCTCCAAGGAGATGACTTCTGGGAGCACTGTCCATCCCTGAGGGGTGCAGTGGAATTGATAAGAATGCAGAGCTTGCAGTGATCCATGTGGCTATGCAGAGCCTGTCCAGTGACCTTAACAGAGACACTGTGCTGCAGAGAGAGGAAGAATATGGGACCTGGACTCCCCAGGAGTGTAGACTCTGAAACCCGAGGGTGTTCTCTGTCAGACAGAGGATGGGGTAGAGGAGCCTTTGCTACAAGGAGGCTCTCGGTTGGGCAGTTGTAGTTCCCGGGGCAGAGTGTGGCATCTGATGTGTCAACCTGACCTCTCAGTTGCCCGCCTTAGCGAGTGGCAGTGCTCTCAAGAGCCTGGTAGTCAGACTGACTGGTCAAGGCCGCTGTGGGGACAGAGGCCCTGGCATGTGAGAGGCACTCGGTGGTGGACCTGTGGCCACAGAAGCAATCCATGACTGTTAAAGAGAAGGAGTGGGGGCGTGCGACACTGCAGTAAGGGATGAACTCACCTGTGTTTCCCGGCATCTCTTGGCCACAGGTATAGCAAAGCTCTCATGGTTCAGCAGAGTTCTCTCCTTGACCAGTCCTCAGTCAGGCTCTTGTCTGGCCCAGGCCTCACTCTTGGCCTTTGGATCCTACTTTTACCAAGAATGATGTTGAGTCTAGCATCAGTTGTAACCTGCTAATCCTACCCAAACACTGAGGTCAACTTGAGTTCCTCCTTTCCCCACACCTGGTACCTAACCAAATTCCTAGGAGTTCCCATCCACATGATGCCCTCTCCATCCATTTGCTAGGAATTCCCAGCTGCCCTTGCTGCATTCAGAACTGAATTCAGTCTTACTCCCAAACTGTAAGAACTCTGCCCATTTCAGCAGTGCTGGACAATGCCGTCTTGCCTGTATAACTCTAGAGCAAGTTCTGACAATCATCAAGGCAAAAGCAGTACTCTCTTTGGAAAGTACCTAAGTGGGGCTGTAGGAGAGAGGGAAGGGCAAGGAGCACCCAACCCTCCAACATCTCTTCAGTCCAGACCCACCTTGGTCCTCAGCACCTAGTTAAATGGTCCCAACTGTAGGCAAAGTCACTGAGTTCCACGTGTAGTAAAGGATAACCCACCCATGTTACCCTGAAAGGACTTGGAGCTGAGAAGGTATGGGGACGGGGTGGGAATGGGAACATGGAGCCCATGGAAGCAGAGGAGGGGATCAACTAGGAGGGTGTTGGGAGCTGCGGCCGACACTGGTCGCCTTACTTAGCGGACGTAGGGCCTGTGGGTGGGAGCGGAGCCTGAGCTAGATTGCCCCTCCCATCGAGTGAGTCAAGTTGGCGCCTGCTTCCTGCCCCCTGATTGCGCTGGCGACTTAAACAACCCGCTCTGTAAGATAGTCTGCCTAGCAACAGCTGATGTTAGCCAGTCAGCCCGCATCGCGCGCTTTGAACTGATTGGCTACTGTTGCCCTATAAAAGTGAATGCCTCTCCCGCCACGAGAGGAAGCACAGAGAGAGATAGAGAAAGTCCACCGGTGAGAAAGGGCTGGTGACAGAGCGGAGGCCTCGCGGGGCCCACGTGGAGACAAATAAAGGCAAGGTTGCACACCGCCAGACTTTGTCGTGTGTCTTTCCTGCCGGCCGGGAGCGACCCCGACATTTGGTGACCCGCACGGGGACTGATCAACCCCGAGACACGGCAGTGGTGTGCAACGCTCCAGCGTGGTGCTGCCGGACAGGTGAGTTGGGGATAAGCCTGGGCTCTGGGTGGCGCGCACCTACAGGGCTTTTAGACTCCTCTCAGGCTCACGCATAGGTGACGGGTTCTTTAAGTCACATGCGGTGAGTAACAGCCCTTAGAGGTTGAGGATGGGTAATTTACCGAGCATGGAGGCGCGGCCCTTGGTAAAGGCCCTTAGAAAGCTTTTAAAAGCTAGAGACCTCAGGGTAGGTCAAAAAACACTGGAACTATTCATAACAGAGGTAGATAGGGTGGCTCCCTGGTTTTTACCCACAGGGCATTTAAACCTGCCATCATGGAGAAGTTAGGCGGGGACCTCGCCTCGGCGGAATTGGAAGGGGATATTTCGCCGGCTATTCGCCCCCTGTGGGAAATGATACATGCGTGCCTTGACTCCTATGCCGAGTTGCGCTGCGAATTGTGTGCGTGCGCCGCTCGAAAAAAGCAGAGAGAGGAAAAAGGGCCCCCGAGCGCTCTCTGGCGGGGAGGAGATAGAGAGCCATCCGCTCCGCCCTGGAGCTCTTCTCCAGAAGCGGCTCCCCGCCGAGAGGCCGCTACAGGGAACCCTCCCTTCTCTCAGCCAACACAGGTAGTGACGCCCCGTTCCACTCTGTCGCGACCGCCGTCCTATGACGTTGCGCCGCGGGGCGGACGGTATTTTCATGGGCGGCTACTCTGCCGAGCAGGCTGAGAAAAACGCCGGTTGAGGAAACGGGGGCTGGGGATTTAGCTTAGCGGCATAAGCGCCTGCCTTGTAAGCAGGCAATCGCGAGTTCAATCCCTGGTACCGATAAAAAAAAAAAAAAAAAAAAAAAAAAAAAAACGAAAAAGACCAAAAACAAAAAAAAAATAAAAAAATAAAAAACAAAAAGGGGGAGTAAGCCAAGGCCTGCCTCCAAAGGCGCGGTTATCTATGGCATGACAATGGATGGGCCCGGATCCGGTGGTTAGCTGGAACCGAGGCGCGGTTTGTGTTTTTCCGCAGGAACCGGGACGAAAACCACTGTGGGTCCCAGAGAGGTTGACGCTACAAGTCCCTCAACTGAAGATCAGGCCTGTTCCACCAGGGGCCAACCGCAGACCCAACAACAAGATGAGCCCTAAAAGAACTGCAGGACAATCCCTTTTTGGGGAGCCTGGAATGGCTTGCTCCCCTATATTTTACCATTGTTAGGTCCCCTGTGCTCCTTGCTTCTGCTCTTACTTATAGGACCATGCTTGCTTCGATGGGTCACATCATTTATTAATGGGCGCCTTGCGGCGGCCCGGCGTCAAGTACGCCTGGTTGCCCATGCGGCCCTGGCAGCAGCCCGTGATGGGCACAATGACCCCCAGGCCTACACATGGCTCGCTCCACTGGCCTATGACCGGGTCTAGGTGTGGCGGGTCTTCCGCATTCCTTCCCTAATGACACCACACAGCAGGGTAGGTGAGTCAATGACGGGTAAGAGCGTGCCTCCCCAGCACGACTCGACCTAAGCCAGGCCCTACCCCATGGCGCACGAAAGCCGCTGGATTACTAGAATCTGACCAGATCTAGATGCCTCTCCGAGGGGATCGCACGGAGGGGCATGAGTGCATGCCTATGTGCATCCAGGTTCCGTCCAGTTCACTCCTGGCCCTGGAAAAAGGACGAGGGTCTCAAGGCCTTGGTGGACCCAGGGACGGCCGGCCAGGGTCCAAGCCAAGGGCCTACGGTGGGCCTCAACACAGGGCATAAGCCTCTGCACTCGATCCAGGGCGGGCTGCGATGCATACATTCATTCAAAGTAAATAAAATAGGGGGAGATGTTGGGAGCCGCGGCCGACACCGGTTGCCTTACTTGGCGGACGTAGGGCCTGTGGGTGGGAGCGGAGCCTGAACTAGATTGCCCCTCCCATCGAGTGAGTCAAGTTGGCGCCTGCTTCCTGCC
The DNA here is from genome assembly GCF_034190915.1 of Cavia porcellus. Taxonomy (NCBI): domain Eukaryota; kingdom Metazoa; phylum Chordata; class Mammalia; order Rodentia; family Caviidae; genus Cavia; species Cavia porcellus. Next base: position 55,357,015 of record NW_026947497.1, read on the forward strand.
CCCTGATTGCGCTGGCGACTTAAACAACCCGCTCTGTAAGATAGTCTGCCTAGCAACAGCTGATGTTAGCCAGTCAGCCTGCATCGCGCGCTTTGAACTGATTGGCTACTGTTGCCCTATAAAAGTGAATGCCTCTCCCGCCACGAGAGGAAGCACAGAGAGAGATAGAGAAAGTCCACCGGCGAGAAAGGGCTGGTGACAGAGCGGAGGCCTCGCGGGGCCCACGCGGAGACAAATAAAGGCAAGGTTGCACACCGCCAGACTTTGTCGTGTGTCTTTCCTGCCGGCCGGGAGCGACCCCGACAGGAGGGAAAAGGGAAAGGGTGAGACTGCGTCTTAGAAACATAAATTCACCTCTGCACAGCACCAACAAAGGAGGTGTTGTGCTCTGTGTCAGAGAGGTGTTCTTATCATGTGTAATTTATCAGGACTATTTCTTATCTTATGAGCTTCTCTTTTATCTGTAAATTACAAAATCACAGATTAATAATGACCTTTCAGTGTGATCCAGCCCATGACATAGCTTTGGTGGGACTGACCACTCATGAATATTTATGTCTTTGCCACTGATAATTTACTTCTCTCCCTCCACCTCTTTGTCTCCCACCCTTGCTGAGCACCAAGACTAGCATTTATGTCACCTTTACTGCCCATGACAAGCATTTTTCTAGTGAAAGACTTGGTTTCCTCCAAGATTACAAATTCTGGGAGCAGGAAAATCATCACTTTCATATATTTAAGGATACTTAATAGATCATCTTAGAGGCACTGTATATATATATATCAATTTTACCCAATGGTTTTTGTTTCAAACCCTAGGCCTAAGCTGCCACCCAGAGGTCAGCTGTGTTCCTCCCCTGTGTGACAGCAGCAGTTTGCAGCTCCTTTCACCTGCCAGAGACACAGCTGCAACAGCGTTATCAGAAACCCCACCCCCAGGTGGATAGGAAGGTAACCTCGCTGAAGACAGGAGACAGAAAAGGCAGCACCCTGTGCTGACTCACCGGGCCATGGGTGTGAGATGCACACTACATGGCACCCTGTGCCTGAGCTGTGAGGGCTCTGGGGTCACTGGCACTGGACTGGACAGACCCAGTGAAGCCGACAGTCCTCCAGCATGGATGGCTTCACCGCACCAGCGGAAGCCTGCGTAGAACAGAAGTCTGCCTGAGAAGAGCTTTCTTTCCCTCTGGCTGATGGTCTTCAAGCTGGGATACTGGTCCATCCCAACCCTTGATTTCAAGACTGAGAACAAAGCATAAATCATCCTGGCTTCCAAGCATTGGGCCTCTGATGTCAGCTTTGGGTCAATGCAGTTCCTGAGGCAGTTAGTCTGTAAAGAAAATGACTTCATTCAGCTTATGGCCCTGGAGAGAGCAGTCCCAGGGCTGGCAGCCCTATAGCTTTGGGTCCTGGTGAGGGACCTGGAATGGGAAAGAAGCCTGCTGAGAGTCTGGTCATCCCAGAGGCCACTCTGTCCTGGATCACAGCAACAGTGTCTGTGGCACTCACCAGAACCTCTTCTGGACCTGGCCCTAAGCCTAGAGTTCCAGGTACGCAGCTGTTACTGCCCTCATGATGTAATCATGCTGCACACCATTTTATCAGTGGCAGAGCTGACAGCTTGGATAAGCTCTTTTACTTCCTGACTAGAGCTGCTCTGAGAATGAAACATATTTTTGGCATCCTAGTTTTGCACCATGCATTAGGCAGGTTGTGCTGCCATTGTTACACATAATCAACTAAATGGCTCAAACAACAGGGACATCATTCTCTGGGTTATGCAGCCTGAGGCCAGCTATAGAAAGGGAGGACACAGTCTTCCTGCCACTCACAGTGATAGTTGTTTACCCTTAGATTTTAAGCCACATAGAGAGGCAGCCTCAGTATGTGAGCTCTAAATAAACATGTTTTCTTCAAAGGAGCTGGTTATCTTCCCTGGGCCAGACACCAGGGGACCTTTGAATTTAGAATCTGTTTTCAAGACAGGCTTTAGCTACATTGCCCAGGGCATCCTTGTAATCCTTTTGTTTTACCCTCTCACCCTCTTCTATGGCTGAGATTATAGAAGTGCTCAACTGCAGCCAGCACAGTGGTTAAATTTTAGTGCTAATTCATTGGTTGGCTTTGCCAATTCTATTCACTTCTATGGGTACCCTGGATGATATAGGGTGTGGAAATGTGACAGTGAACTGAGTTACTCAGGGAGGCCCTGTGTCCTTGTTAGCTGTTCATCAAAGAAGGTATAATTATCATAACCCATGCACAGCAATGGCAATCTGAGGAAACTGAGGAAAAGGAGCTCTGGAAATATAAGCTTATCCCACAGGCACAAGAGGTATGTTCACCCCTGAAAACCACAGCTTCGGGAGCACACAGCACCCAAACAAGTGTGTTTCCCAGGCTAATAACAAGCACATGGGGAAAAGGTCACATGTGTCCAGCCAGAGCAGCAACTGGTCACCCCGAGTCCTGTCAAAAGCCCCCACTCCCAAGACAGGGAAGGAAGCCAAGGAGCAAGTGATTCTCAGGTCCAAAGAGCATCTCACTAGTGTGCGCATCAATGCTAATACTTGGCCTGTAGCAAACGCAGCCTGCGCATCCCTCAGCTCCATCCCTGGGTTTGGAAGTCCTCAACCCAAGCCAGGCTGGCCCTGTGAGCTCTCTCATGCACCCTCACCAGGCTGGTGCCCAGGGTGCAGGGTACCTCCCTACCTGAAACACCGCCCTCTTCTCATCCAGCTCCACCCACCCCAGCTGCTCCTGCATCTCTGGGGAAAACCTTCTTCCTGCTGAGCCTGACAAGGCTGTTCTGCCCCACTCCAGGACATTGAGTTAGCATCATTCACCAGTGCCTTTCTTAGTGTCTTGATCATTGTTTAAATACGGGTGTTGCCATCTTTCTAGTGCTTCTTAATATGTCTCATAAACTCGTCTCATAAAACAGCTCTGGCTGTGAGGACTTCATGACACAGGAGCTCCTGAGGTTGGAAGCCTTGTGTTGTCCCAGCCTCGGGACCCATGAAGCCCTCACAAGGGTGACCCTCATGTCCCAGTGTGGTGGATGTGAGCCACACACCCAGGGGACCTTTCCCTAACTCCAACACTCATTTACTTTATATAGTTGAAGAGCAACGGTTTTCAACAATTTCCCAAAGGTGAATTTTCAAAGTCTCTGCGGAGCTTTGGTTTTCACTGGAAAACTGCATCTGAGCTTGGCTGGGTTTCATCCTAAGACTCGGCCACATTTCTGAATGCCTGAGCTCGATGGTGCTCACCTGAGAGTAGTCCCCATCCCCAACGCCCTGCCCCGGGCAGGTGGCAGCATCTGGAAGCTTCCCAGCCAGGGGGACACAGCCTTGGCATCACCACGCCGAGGGCATTAATGCAACCAAGCACACGCAGGACTTGAGGCCCCAGAAGAGCCTTCATTCAGGATGCCGGGAGTCCAGCAGGGTCAGCACTCAGGAGCTCTCTGCTCGGTGAGCAGGCCAGGCCATGGTCCCCTTAGCCCCTCTCCTCTCTGCAGGGCTGGCCTACATCCCGGGAGCCCAACAGCCCCAGGACAGAAGCACAGGAACCCCTAAAGTGACAGCACCCACACTTTCCATACATCAGGTTCCTCCAGACTTCCCAGCTGCTTAACCAACCTGATGTGGATGAATCCTGCAGTGACCCTGTGTATTCGGCACTGCTGCTTTGCAGATGGGAAACCAAATCCCTGCAGGCCTAAATCCCTGCAGGCCTTAAGGAATCAGTCCGACCTCCCCTCCCTGGTAAGTGGCTGTGGTGTGGCAGACTGCAGCCCTTCCAGGGGGAGAACCACCAGTGTCTCCTGAGATCTGCGCCATGTTGGAACTTAGGACACTGGGAAACCAAGCAAGAAGCTCGCCTCCCAGTAAGCGGCTGCTGGGTGGCAAACTGAGGTCCTTCCCAGGGGAGAACCACCAGCAGCTCCTGAGATTTGCACCATGTTGGAATTTAGGATGCTGGGAAACCAAGCAAGTAGCTCCCCCATAGTCTGCAGTGTGCAGACTATGGCCTCTCCAGGGGGAGAACCACCAGTGTCTCCTGAGATCTGCGCCATGTTGGAACTTAGGACACTGGGAAACCAAGCGAGCAGCTCCCTTCTCTGGTAAGTGGCTGCAGTGTGGCAGATTATGGCCCCTCAAGGGGAAGAACCACAGTGTCTTCTGAGATCCACACCATGTTGGAACTTACAAAGCTGAGAAGCCAAACAACCAGCCTGCCTCCCTGCTAAGCAATAGTGAACCTACTGGTGCATGGCCTAGAGTCAAACATCCCCCTTCCCCTACCCACCTTCTTCTGTCCCCCTGTTAGTAACTGGGAACCAGAAATCTGAGCATCTCCTGGGAGGTTGAGCATAGCAAATAAGGGAGATTTCCTTCTACTATGTCTTTGAAGGCAAATATTTTTATTACTGTTTTGCTCTATTCTGATTAATAGTAGTGCTTTATTCAATATTCTGTTTTGATAAGTTCTCTAATGTTCTGCGTTTCATTTTATTTTGATATACATGATTGAAAGAACAACTATTGTAAAGATAACAAAATATACTGTGATATCTATTACTGTTATCCTGATAACCTGTTATGAAGTTCTATACTAATTTCACTGTACTTAGTTGGCTTTATTCTGTCTTGCTCTGTTGTATTTTACTACCTTCAAATAAAATTTAAAAAAATAAAGGAATAAGTTCGAAAGCACACAGCTAAGAAAGACCTGAGACTCAAGTACACTTTACTCTGACTCCAGTTCATTGGCTAAAAGGGTCTCTGTCGTTGGAAATCTATTAAAGCTCAACCCACAGTCCCCAAGTACAGATCCAGAAGTTTGATGACCAAGGCATGTGCACCTTCAGAGAGCAGAGTACAGGGAGAAGAGTATTTTCTCAGGGATCTCTCTGATGCCCCAGTGTGAATGCTGAATGTCCTGGACAGGATCATAGAGTAAAGATCTGCACCATGGTGCAGCACTGCTGTGAGATCAGTGACCCAGAGAAGGACTATGAGTCACTGAGGATGAGGCCTGGAAGGAACCTGCGGGTCACAGCCCCTCACCTTCCTTGGCTCCACTACACTCTGCCACCCTGAGTTTCTGCCTGACTATGGCCCAGCACCATGCAGCCACTGACCATGGACTGAAAACCCCAGCCCTGCATCACCACACTGCATACTTATCCTTTAGAAGCTGGTTACTCCAGGTGTCTGTCACAGTGACAGAAACCTGGTTACCCCACCCAGTGCATGAGCCCAACAATTAAACCCTCCTCCTGATCAGCTCTATCACAATACTTCCATTTTGCAATGCTATGTTAAGCTTTTTTTATATAAAGGCAAACAAGGCAGATTCCATGTTCTAGCATGGTTCATGCTGTATGAAGAGAGAGAAGCGATCCATTAGTTCTGACCCACTGCAGCTAGCACCAAGCTAACTTGTAAAGGAGGCATGGTGGGGACCCAGACTGCCTGGCCTGAGGTGAGCTGGCCACCAAGACTGTAAGAGCTGTAGAAGACCAGAAGGTCACAGTGGCACACAGAGAATAAGAAAGATGGGCCTGGGGAGGCAGGTGCTCTGCCTGGAACTTCTCAGAAAACATCAGCTAAGTAAAAAGTTAAGCAGGAAGCAGTGACCAGATGCAAACTTTGAAAAGAGCAGAGTCACACAGACACGCACTTTTTGAGGCTCACTAGTGTCCTCACAGCAGGGTATCAGAGTGGTGTTCTAGACAAGGACAGCAGAGTACTGGGTGTGTCTCAGGGACAAGGCTGGAGGGAGCCAGACTAGTTAGGGGCTTCCCACAGCAATCCACCAAGAAATAACAAGGACCCACACAGAGACAACCACGGGGAAAGCAGTTGTTCCCTGTGTGATACAGGGGCTGCTGGCTTGAAAGTTTTCCTGAATTTATAGCCCCTGTCCCCCACCATTAAAGCAAAGTATTCACAGCCCTCAGAGTGCAGCTGCCCTTGGGATTCACGACCAAGTCTACCAGTGATGCTAAGGATTTAGAACAGAATCCCAAACCCACTGTATTATCACAAAATGCCCACACTGTAAATAAACCTGAACAACACAGAGGATTTCATTTTGAAAAAACAACTCACATATTGGCATCTTCTGTCTAAGAAGAAAAACAACACACATGCCATAGGTTCACCACCACTGGTCTACTAGACCTTACTCCCTAAAATCCAACAGACCAGGCTTGCACAAGAAGCATTAAAGGATTTAGCAGTAAGAAAGATTTAAGAGTGTTCAAAGAATAATCAGCAATCAATGAAAAACCCTAAATTCCCTCCCCTATGCCAACACTGGATGAAAGGAAAAATTACTTAAGGTACTTGTTAAAGCACTAAGGCAGCCAGCATAAATGCAGGTGGCATTTGGCAGGGGTGGGCAGAAACTCTGCTCTGAATGTATCAGGGGCAAGTAGGAATTAACAACCAAAGACCAGGGCAGGTGCTCAGTGGGCAGAGTTACTAGGAGGAGTCCGGGATTGAGGGTCTTGCTGAAGACAGGCTGGATATAAACATGGGGGCCAGCATCCAGGGCCTTAGCTACAATGGGGAGAGGGTGCTAAAATGAATGCAGGACTTTTCCCGGGGCTGGATTCTAGGCAGAAGTGAACACTGGGCTCTAGGAGATGGTCCAGGGCCTAACATCTGTGCACATTGAGAATTGCTGTGGCCTGTGGTGGGCCTTTGATTACTGACAGAATGAATGATGTAATTCAAGCTCTTCTTTCTCCAAGTTCTCAGTAAAGTTTAATCTAAGTCCTTCATGTTGTGGTTAGACTTCATTTGTTTCCTGTTATTTCTTTGCATTTTGCATGTTGCACAAATATTCATCTCCTTGTGTTGGGAGTGAAGCTGTCAGTCCCGTGGATGCCTAGCACAAGTTCATTGCTTCCATGAGCCTGGCAGGGCCCCACGAGAAGGGGGAGGTGAGGCATAAAGAGACTTGGCCTTCGCCAAGGTAAGACAGACCCTGTCCCTCTGCTCCCAGCATACCACCAAAGCAGGATGCTTCCCTGAAGGTGAGCTGCTCTTCTTGTCTGGGGTCTTAGCCCCCCTTACATTCTCTGTGAATGGCCTCCTCCACTGGGAGTCTGAGCAAAGGCACTGCAGTGTGGGGCAGGCCTCTGCCCCTAGGAGAGGGCTTCACTGACCTCAGCCTACTGAACCTCGTCTGCATTATTTTTTTCATCCTCCATAGTTCTCCTCCATGTGTCAAGAGCTGTGCGGGAGGAGGCATCCTTGGATTTAGGTCTTCTTCTATTTGATAGAACTGTGGGGGACCGGTGTTGGCTGAAAAGATAAGTATGAAATAAAAATGACCTTTATTTTGAGAATGTGGGGAGAGACACCCCAGATCCCCTGGGGTGTGGCATCTGTCCCCCAGGGTTGGTGATCTCTTTGTAGAACACGTGGAGTGGAGGCATATAGGTAGCCTAGGTTTGGGGTGGAACCTAAGGGGCATTAGTGATGCACAAGTAGCCCATTGGTATTCTTTTGGCTCCATAGGTAAATTCCTAGGGGTGGGGGAGATGGAGCTCCTTGGTTCTGCCTGAGGTTTTACCGGCTACAGTGTCCTTTCTGGGCCAAAACACTTTCACTAATAAGTCATTTGTCAACCCAAATTCAGATTTTTCACTTCTAAAACTTTAATATTATGATGAGCTCAGATGTAACTGACAGAAATAAATGCTGAAATATAGCAGCTCCTTAACTCAGGTGTCACTGCTCAGCACTTTCTGCCTCCCACAACCTAAAAAGATGAAGAATTTACAAAGCCCTGGCCTGTCCCCCTGATCTAACTCTCTGTTTACACATCATTTCCTTGGGGATGTGTCTGTCTGCCCATCTCTCTCTTTCCCCCCACCTTAATCTGATCTGATCTGCTAAGTGGGGGGCAGTGCTGGGATGTAGCCGGCCCTCTGCATGTCAGGTAAATGTCTGTCACTACGCTATGCATAGCCCCAGTTCTTATCCACTGAGACATCTCACCAAATTGCCCAGGCTGGCCTCAGTCTTTCCATCCTCCTGCCTCAGCTTCCCATGTAGCTGGGATTACCAGTGTGAGCCCCTGAACACACAGAGAGAACTCTTGCCACCCTCCCTTTGAAGGTCGGTGCCACTGCTGAAGTAGCCATTACTTCCCTACCTAGAAGTTTCTCACCCTTAGAAAAACAGTCCGTTAATGATTGTCCCTCCTCCCCCACCATAGTGCCTCTCATGACTGCACTTCCAGGACCAAATTCAGTGCCTGCTCACAGGAAGGAGTCAGTGCTCCTGGCACAAGGCTCAACCTGCTCATCTGTCCTTTGGAGCGATTCATGAGGTACTCGAGATGGAAAAATAAACACTAACGGCTGCAGTGGAGACTGAGACTTCTTTTTCTTTTCTTCCATTATTTAGGTTCGGTTATTATTTGCAAGTTTTTTTTTAATAATGTGAAGCCTTTTTAATTAAAAATAGAAAAGATTTTAAAAGCACTAATAAACACATTTCTTCTTCTATTTATTAGACCTCTGGGAGAGAAAACACAGTTGGAAAACAGAAAGAACACTTACTGATTGATAAATACTAAGAACTTCTTTATTTCTTAAGTATAATTAGACATGATTGTTTAAAAGGAAACATAGGTTTCCTGAGCATATTTCAGTTTGGGGGCTATCAGAGCAGTCGTTTCAGTGCTCCAGTGTTCCTGAGGTAGGCACTCACTTCCAGTCACTAAATGAAATAGGCGGGAAATAAACGCATCATTTTAAATTGCATTGCCTCATTGAAGTCCTTTCTAATATTCCTTGCTTATAAAATGATCAGAACTTACCCACATCACATCATCCTCTAGGAATGTTTTTGAGAATCTGATCAAAAGTAACTAAATATCTGTTAATATCCAGCCTTTACTCAAGGCTTTATTATTTACAGTTGTCTTTTCCTAACAAAGTCTAAATTTATAACCCCCACATAAAGCACTCCTCCATTGTACCATATAAAGAAATCCTCTGTAAGAGTGACCTTTGGGGGGCTGGGGATTTAGCTCAGCGGCATAAGCGCCTGCCTTGCAAGCAGGCAGTCGTGAGTTCGATCCCTGGTACCGATAAAAACAAAAAAAAGAGTGACCTTTGGAGCAGCCCAGTCCAGGTCCTTTTAATTCTAGATAGCCACCCTGTGGGGAGCTTTCCAGGTGGCTGGCTCTGTGATTCTCCTCACCTCTGCTCTGCCGCCAGGCGGCTGCCCAAGGACATCAGAAGCATTTGCAGCTCACCTCTCCCTGCAGGCCTCCACCAATGAGAGAGGAAACCTCAGAAGACAAAGCCGTGCCCCCCCCACCACCACAAACACACACCCCAGCCTCCTAAACAAACTGTTGGAAAAGTGCACAGCACTGCCAAGGACGCCTCTCTTTTGCAAAGAGGTGGGAATTTGTAGTAAGACACCTTCTTCAGTCTTGTAAATATTTTTCTCTTGATCTATTTGCTTTGGGGAGTAGATTAAGCTCCAACTGCTAGGTAGAGCTTCCTCTGAAAGCTTAACCAAAAATAAAAAGGGCAGCAGCGGGAAGTGGAGTACACTGTAGGCCAGTGACTAGGAAGGCTGGGGCAGGAGAATGACTTGAGACCAAAAGCTCAATACTATCCCAGGAAACCCAATGAGCTGTTTACATGAAAAGAAGAAAAAGAATGAATGAAAAGAGGTAAAAATAAAGAGCTATTTTAGTTGTTTCTTTAATGCCTTACTCAAAGCACTAGGTGATAGAATAACTGGGTAAGATGGTCTTTGTCCACAGGCAGTTTATCCTGCAGCAGAGGACACAGACAAAAGATTAGCTTCAGAGATAGAGAGCCTGTCTTTGGGGGGCTGAGAAAGAGCTGCTGATGGCAGCTAAGTGGCAAGGGTCAGGGTCTCCCCTCACTGGTCAGCCTTATAATCCACTCTTCATTCTGATGGAAGTGGTAATGGTATTTATAATAGAAAATGACCTGCGGTTACCTATAAAAATTCAGTTTCGATTCAGACAGCCCCACCTGCAGTCTTTATGAAATGTTGCAATATAGAGAACCAAAGGAGCACAACCTTCACTCCGAAGAGAGGAAATGGAACTGAGAGGTCACATTCCCCCTTGTCTTTCCTCCATCAAACCTCCATGCACTGGATTGCGGTCTTCTATGAATGTATTTTCCAGAAAATTACAATGTCAAGGGCTTCGAAATCTCAACGGTATTCACAAACCATGAAACCTCAAGGGTGAGTTTATTTTGGTTTTATTATCTTCAAAAAAAAAAAAAAAGTAATAAGAACTGTGGGAATAATTCAACCCAAAAAGTGTAATTGTTATTGTAAAAAAGAGAGGAAAGGAAGGTGGACTAAGGGATATAACTGCAGGTATATTTGAGTGTGTAGGATGGAAAACCATATTACTGAGTTTTTGCTGCATGATTGAACGGAACTGTCTCCAATATCACTGTATGAATGTCCACTTTATAGGCTTTAACTATATAATTTGGACAACTGTTTCTAAGAAGACAATATGTAAGCTATTAACTAAAAAAAAAAAAAAAAAAAAAAAAAAAAAAAAAAAAAAAAAAAAAGGTAAAGCAAGGTATAAAGGCATTAAAATATTTTCCTGCTCGTCCTCCTATGCTGAGAAACTTTAAACGTTAACAGGACAACATACACCTCTGGAGAGATATCAGACCTGAGCACCACAAAGCAGGTGACTGTGTACCAGAACAAAGGCAGAACTGTTTCTTCTCCAGGTTTGCAGTTTCTTAGCTCCACCCAACCTAAGACGTTTTGGTTACAAGAGGCATCTATGATATTGTTCGACTTCCACAGTACACTAAATGGTCCCCTAAGCCTTTAACTGTGGATTCGCTCAATTGTGTGTCTAGCTGGGAACCCACAGCGTGGTGCAGTGTGACCTCACCACAACTGCTTCTGTGCAGGTATCTGTGAGATAATGAGCCTTTTCATCTGAGGCAGAACAACAGCCTCTCACTTGGACTGCGCAGATAGAGACAATCTGCTTCACCCCAGAGTGCCTGCCTTGTCCACTGTAGCACACCTTATTTTCAAGCTAATCTTTCACATTCTGAATTAATTAAAGCATTTTCAGATTAAAAATTAATGAATTCACCTTAGCATCATTTGGGGGGAAAATAGGCACAAAATACCATCCAAGGAATGTCTTGGATCCTAATACAACAGCCTAAACAGGAAGAAAACTACCCAGTGGGATTTATCTGACCTCTCATATACATCCTGATTTTGGTGACTTAGAAGAATAAAGCCTCAGAATGAAATGTGCTCAGTGGTCACCCCAGATTCCAGGAACCATGGAGCCTAAAGTCAACACCTTCCAGGAGCAACCTAATTGTCCCCTCCCACAGCGAATTCTCCAGTGCCACCCTGCTGACACAGACCAAAGGTGATGACTAGCCAGTCACAGTTTGGCCAGGCTGCTTCACCATACACACTTACGCCCCTTCCTTGCACCATCCTGCAGTTTTTGGAAACCCCAAAGAAGCGACTGAGGACTGCTGGATCTGCTCATCTTTTTCACATGGCCATAGGGGTTAAATTTCTTCCTATTTTTCACCATTATTCATTTCTGTTTGATATTTAGGGTGAACAGATGGACTTGATTAGATGGAATTCCCTAAAGCCAGGCCCTCCTAAGGCATAAGACTTTTCACCCACCAGTAGGTTCATATCTGAGAACCACATATTCAAATCCATTTGACCAAGAAAATAGAATTATTCGTTTACGTTTTGTCATCTGACATGAGAGCCTTCTTCAGGAAACAAAAGATCCTAAGAAACAGGGATATCTGCGTATTTTTAAAAATCAGTCAAAACCTGGACACATGCAGACATGAACGCCTTAAATAACAAGGTTCTGACACTGTTTGGCTGGAAGCCCCTGGAGTCACTGAAGGACATTCTGTTTGCAAGAATGAACCTGAGCAGAAGATGCTGGCCTCGTCGGCTCCCTCAGTGACATTTGGCTGTCACAATCTCCAATTCCCCAGGGCAGAACACAGAAGATGAAAACAGTCACCAAAGAACACCAAGCCATGCAGAGGTATGATGCCTATACCTACGCCCACAGAACCCTAAGATGACTCCTCCTCCAGCTGGGCCACAAGCAGCTTCCCTGCTCCTCCCTTCAACCAAAGAGGAAGACAGATCCCAGCGAGACCTCTATCCCCTAATGTCAGCCTCAGGGAAGCTTTTTATCCTTAAAATTCACCAGTTCCATAGTACTGTAGCTCTGTGTGCTAGGAAGTATACGCTTGAAGGAGGAACTGGGAGGCAGTGGTGCAGTTTCATGGTGACGCCAGAGGGAGAGGGCCTTAGCAAGGCCATCTGCTCAGATCTTAGTGTCTCAGTCCCTGGGAAAGGATATTCCTTCCTCCACACACAGGAGAGATCCCCTTAGAATGGGTTAGACAGCCTCCTGTAGAGGAAGATCAGAAGATCCTTTCATAGCTTGCTCTGCGCAAGAAGGACAAGAGGTGAATGAGATTGGGGGCTTCTGCTTGTCTCTTAAACTTCTTTAAGTATTAAGGCCATATTTTGAGGCAATGAGTTCTGAACCCCATCAGGGTAAACCACTCCTGGGAAGTTTACTAGAACCTCACTTGTGTGGGAGTCTGTCATTTTGAGCAACCTGGAATAGTGAAGTCCAGCCAGAGCTATGGAAACTCTTGGTATCACCCAAATGGCACAGCAGTCACTGCTGTCTTCTCACCCTTCGTGCTCAGTCTGACCTAAGAGAGGGAGGCCAGGAAAGCTGGTACTAAATCCTCCATCTCTGCTCTTTTCTATCAGTCAGAATAAACAGAAATCCATTCAAAATAGTATCACTAGGGAGCAATCCTACAAGAAGATTTAGTATAACCAAGCATCATTTAAACTTAAATCAAAGACCCACAAAGAAATCAGAGGGAAAAGTCAGCTTCTGTCTCTTTGTTTCTCTCTCTTCTTCTTCTTCTGCCTCCTCCTCCTCCCTTGCTCCTTCCCTCCCTCCCTTTCTTACTTTTGCAAATAAGAAAAAAGTAAATAAAGTTTAAGACAGTTTTTGAGGCCCATACTTACCTATGGTCATGATGATGGAATAATGTTCTGAGAATGATTTCTGTTTTTGTTATTGTTTTTTACCTAGACAATCAAACATCAAAATAAGCACTCCACTTTCATATGTACACAGCCCTGATTCTGGCAAACTGTTAGCACTCGGCCCTAGCAGATTTATCATCTGCAATGAACATTCAAACATGCCAGAAGCCAAGTCAATAGCAAATGACCACGTGTTTTTCTCCCTGTTATACTTTGAGTCGAGAATGATACGCAAAAGACTCCTGTTAAAGACGGGACTTTTGCAGGGTGATTGAATCACCCTGACTTGTGCTGTTAGGACTGGGGTCTGGTCAGAGGAAGAAGGTTAAGGGGGCCCTACCCAGAAGAGTACACACAGTCCCAACCCCTTCTCTCATCTCTTCTGCTCTCTGCTTCCGGGCCACCATGAGGTGAGTGGCTTGCCCACCCCCATTCCACTGTGATGTCTATACCTTGGTGCCAACAGACCATGGACTGAACCCTCTGAAACTGTGAGCCAAAATAACATTTTTCTATTTTAAATCATGCATGTCAATTATATTATACCACTAATGGAAAAGTGGCCAATATTCCACTATTAAAAGTATTTTCCTTCAACCAAACCAGAAAAATGCATAGCACTAATTTAGATATGGAATAGCCTTAAGTTTCTTTAAAAAGGAAATTGAAAAGAACAAAGAGAATATTTTCTCTTTCCACACTGAACTTAACATAATGCTATCAGCCTCCTAGACCAAGAGAGGAACTGGAATCAAATTCAGTTAGAAATAATGATGATTCATTTCTAAGATCACAGACAGGATTAAGTCACATAGAATCCATGTAACTCCACTGCTCTCTTAAAAGCAAACTTATTCTCATCATAAGCTAACTTAATAAGATGATTTACTCACCTTAAAAGTTATTTATATGCTTATTTTATACATGTCAATAAAGCATACAATATAAAATAGCTAGCTAATATTAAAAGTTGATTAAGTATTACATTTAAAAAGAGAGCTCTGGAAGTCAGATTTCATTTTAATGTAGAGACTTCTCTTAGTTTCTTATTTTTCAACATACATTCTTACTCTCAGCTATTATTTTTGGAGACAGTTGTGCTGAACCTTGTAAGCATTATGACTTGGTATTTTAAGGGACTTTGAAGAGGTCAGAGTAAAGGAATTCAATGTTTTTACTCACTTACATGCAGCTAGACAGTAAAGCAAAAACACACACTGAAGTATCAAGAGATTCAAGACCTGGAGCTGAAACTGAGTACTAATGTAACTAACCAAAATCTGTCTGTTTGATTGATTATATCAGGTTTTTTCTATGAGGTAACCTTAAATCTTTTCAGAACACAATGGAATCTATGAGATAGTAAGTCAGATGAATATGAGTTCTGAAATTTTTCTGCCACAGGAAATAGTCCCCAATTATTCCTGCTCTGCCTTGTACATCTTTCCAACCCTCTTATTTGGCTTCCAAATGGAATTTGAACTTTCAAATCCATCACCCTTGTGAATAACTTCAAAATGTGCACCCCATGGCTACAGGTGGAAATCACAGCACCCAGAACTTGTACAATAAAGCTAATTCATGTTAGTTAATGAAAACTACTGTACTAACATTTGCTGGCCTAAGAACCGCACTTAGTTGAAGTGCATAAATCATTATTACCGATTACTGGACACTGAGATGTTAGAATTGTGAATAAGCCATGAAGCCCTCCTTCTAGCTCCTCCACCTTTCCCTGAGAAGCCTTAGCACAGCCACAGCTTATCTGGAAGCTCCTGACTGTCTGCATCTGTCTCCCCACAGCCTACCCACAACCCACCCTGCCACCAGTTCCCCAGAAGCACCACAAGGATACGGTCTTGGGCTCCAAGGCCTCCTCTTACTCTCAGGACCTGGAGTAAGCCTGCATGGCGTTACTTGCCACCCTAGAGAATATTCACCTTCAACATCAGTGGGCATCATTTCCGCTTCCTCCCTTCCCCGCATGTCTTTAAACTAACAGAAGTCACTAAGAGCAGTATGCGTTCCTATTCCTGCTCCCCGGGAAGCCTTTGCTAGGGCTCTGGGACGAAGTAAGGCCCCCCTGCAGACATCTGATACCCTCCCTTACTTGCTATGCATCCATTCTCATCAATTCCCACACTGCCCTCAGCCACACGGAGTCTGCCCTGACAGGCTGTGATGTCAGTTTATTCTTCTGATTGAGCAGAAGCCTTTGTCAGAAAGAGATCTCTATATTTCCCTGGATGTGGTGTTCAAAGAACTGTAACACTGCTGTAATGAAAGTGGTGGCTTTGTTTGTGGTTATCATACGTTCAACAAGAAGCCAGGTAGCCAAGGAATAGAAATATTCAAGACTGATTAAAATATCCCAGTTCAAAAACATGTACTTTTAAAAAATAAATTTTCATCTTCCCTATATTGTCCAGGCATCATGGTTTGGATCTTAAATGTCCCCAAAGGGCCATGCACTAAAGGCTGGGTCTGCTCTGCCTGCCATGAGGGGTGGCAGACAGCAAGGAGGAAGCAGGGAGGTGACTGAGACACGGCCTCAGGAGGCACTGGAGACACAGCCCTTCCTTCCTCTCTGCTTCCCCTACCTTCCTTGAGGGCACAGCTCTGCCCCCCACCTCCCAGGACCCTCTACCTCCCCAGGATCCGCAAATAACAGGGCCACCACAGCCATGGAATGAAACCTAAGCCAAACAAACCTTTCCTCCGGTTCACTGGTTTGCACAGACATTTTTTCACAGTGGTGCAAACCTGACTGACATGTTGGCAACCAGGTTTTAGGACTTCCTTTTCAACTGTTATTTGCAAAGTTACAAAGAAGGGCTACCCATATTAAAAAGTTATTAAACTAATCAAATAAATAGCTAATTTACATTATTTCCTACTTGGTCATTCCATTACCACATTGGAAAGGTGAAAAAAGAAATCATCCATATGCATAGCTGCTTTCCTTAAATAATGCAGAACGATATACACAGGAAGCAATCTTTGCAGATCCCAACTATTGCAAGGCTAAAAATTAAATTGCAACTCAGCTGTTTAACCTTCATAAATGGATAACCTGCATCACTAACACTAAATGTTTGACTTAATTTGCCTGCACAGGTAGCTCTCGGAGAAGCATTTAACCTTAAAGCTAATGATATCTGATCTATTCCACAGTGTGGGCAGCTCCGATGGCTTTCTATCACACTGCACAAACTAACATTAAGTTCTCATTTTAGTGATATCAGTGGGCAGGAGGAGACATTGTCCTCAATTATCACTGTGTCAACTATCTCTGTCCACTTTGGGCACCATGGCGTGGGCAGGTCCTGTCCACAGCAGGTAACATCCAAATCTGGAGCCAAGGAGGAAGCACTCAGGCCCAGTCCTTTGAGAGTTGGTACTTCTAGGGTAAGTAGTGTGTTGCATGTTTTTAAAGGAAAAAATTAACTACGAAAGTGCTAGAAACATCCAGGAAAGACTTATCTTCATCCCAGAAAGGAAACGTCATTCTGTATTTAAAAAATACAAAGTCAGTGTGTGGTACAGCACACACTGAGGATGTGCAAGGCCTTGGGCTCAATCCCAAGCACTCATGCACACTAATGTGCACACATACTCACATGCTCACACATATGCACGTGCTCACATACACACACACACACACACACACACACACACACACAAACACACATATCTCAGATGTCATACAAATAGAACAGTGAGAGAAAAATGTTTAAAAGGGAACAAATGTAACTAAATTCATAGCCCACATTTCAACCCAGTAAAGTTTACCAGACAAAGGCAAAACATGGCAAACTAGAGGAGAAACTTCGGTGCCCCAAAGGCTTTTCTCCCATTTAGCACACAAAGATTTCAACACACCAGTTTAAAAAGTCTAATGACATGTTCAGAAAATGGCAAAGAATATGTTATTTAGTTCTCTTGTGGTCCACACTAAAGAATTCAGTAATGGACATAAGTGCATCTCTTTTGCAATAATCCCAAGTTCACACACACACAAGGATAAGCCCACTGATGCCAAAATTTCAGCAAAATTCCTGCAGGGGACATGAAGGCCTGACATTTTCGCACAGTGCGCGTGAGCTCAAAATGTAATACTGTCATGGAAGAAAACTGTCAGTATCTAACCAACTATAAATCCTATATATTCTGAAACTTCATTTCTAGAAATGCAGCCTGTAGGTTTTACACACGTATATACCCTCTATATCTTAGAGAAATATATTACATTTTTATGAGAAAAGTAAGCAAACCCAAATATTCACATATAGACTTGTTTAAAAAATTAGATGAAAATACTATTCAATCATTTTTAGAAAGTTAAAAAAGTTTTTTTATACTTTAAAATGAACTTGTTTCAATATATACTGTTTGGTTAAAAACAACAAGATGTGGAACCCTTGTATGTGGTAGTAATATGCAAATATTTGGGAAAAATACTGAAAAAAATATTTCACAATAAGTATTATCCAGTGTTATAGGCTGAATTTCTTCTTCTTGCCTCAAAAAACTAAAATGCTATAATCTACTTCCCAGGATGTCCCCAGGATGATGACGTTTGTACTTAGAAACTTTGAGGAGTAATTAGGTCACAAGTGTGGAACCCTCATGAGGAAGATTAGTGCTCTTGTTAGAAGGCACTGGATTGCAGGCCTGGTGGCCTTCTGTCTTGTACACATACAGGAAGTCTGTAGTCTGCCACACAGAAGAGTCACAGGCCAGAGCCCAGGCACACTCACACCATGAACTTGGGTCTCCAATCTCCAGCACTGTGGGTACTAAAAGTCTGTGCTCTACAATCTTCCTAGCCCATGGCATTCTATCTTACACCAGCGTATACTCACTAAGATATCCATTAAAGAACGTACACAAAACTAAGAGCATTCATTTACTGCACTTACGAGAAACTTGTGGCTGGGCTACATAAGTAGGAGGCAGGATCTGTGATGAAAGACCTTTATTTTGAGCCATATGATTGATTAGCAGTACAGAACATAAATATTTTTAAATTAAAATGAGTCAAGTAAATCAAGTGGCTGATTAAACAATGCATGAAGAATCTCTGTGACTTTCACTTACTAACAGAGGTTTCTAGAAGCTTCCTCAGATCATCCCAAAACCAAAGCCTTTTATCCTCTTGGCTGCTTTCCTAGCTGCTGAGACAAAATATCCAACACTCAAACTTAGAGGAGGAAAGGTTAACTTTAGTTCACAGTCTGTAGAGGTTTCAGTCTACAGTGGTCTGGCTGCAAGGCAGTGTGGCACGGCAGGCAGGTGTCACAGAGAAGAAACAGTTCATGGTGGCCAGAAGACAACAAAAGCAATAAGGGGCCTTAACCCCATCTTTCTGCCCCTTTTCTCTTATCCAGGTGACCAGGATTGGGGAAATGTTAAGCCAATCAGTGAACAGATTTAGTAATTACACACTCTTACTCTTAGCATTGTTCCATTAATCAATCAAATGCTGTTGATCCAGCTCTGAAAAAGCCCCAGCTATGACCACAGTAGGCTGTGGGGTACATCTAGATGCAAGACATAACACCCTCACAAAATGAAACATGGTCAGACAATTTCTCTAGAAAATATGGTTTAAGAACTTACAATTTGTACTCATAATCTATATGGAATTACTCCAAGTCTGCTCAATACCAAGTAATCGACCTTATCAGGATATAAAAAAGAGAAATCAATGTAATTAGGGATAAAAATGAATCACAATAAACACCCATGAAGTCAATGAAATTAATAGCAAATATTTCACAAACCTAAATGCCAAAAAACTGGAGGACTTGGAAGAAATGGAGAAATTCCTAGATACATATGAATTGCAAAGACTAAATGAAGAGGACTAAAAAATCTTGAATAATCCAAAAACAAGCAGTGAAATTGAAGCAGTGAAGAATAAAAAACTCACCAACTGAGAAAAGAGTACACCTGTCAGATTCACAGATGAATTCTGTAAGAACTTCAGGGAAGATCTAACACCAGTATTCCTCAAACTCTTAATGAAATCAAGAGGACAGTGATACTCCCTGAGTCATTCTTATAAGCTAACATTGTCTTGATGTTGAAACCAGACAAGGATTCAACTACAGAAGAGAAGTAAAACCAGTCTCTCTAAGCTATCCTATGCAAGGAAATTAAAGTGGAAGCATCTCAATCCCAGGTTAGAAGCTATACTCCAAATTTACCATGATTAAAACAGCACACCACTATCACAAACATAGACATGTAGATCAGTGGAACAGAACAGAGGAAGCAGAAATGGCATACACTGGAGGAAAGATAGCCTCTCTCAACTGGTGCCAAGAAAATTGCACATCCACATGGAAAAGATTGAGCCTAGACCCATGTGGGTCACTATGCAGTACACTAAAATCAAAACGCATCAGAAACCTAACTGTTGGCCTGAGACACAGCTCAGCACTACAATTGCCTGTCTGGAAAACACAAAGTCCTGAGTTTGATTCCTGGTGCACACACAAAATTCAAATGCTAAACATAAACTCATCACCTGTTAGAAGATAAAATAGGTAAAATTCTTATAAACATAGATATAGGGAACATTTTTCTGAACAGAACCCCATGGTACAGGAAATAATGCCAAGAATCAACAAATATGATCATATCAAAGTAGAAAGCTCCTACACATCAAAGAAAACCAACAGAGTGAAGAGGAAACCTACAAAATAGGGGGAAATTTTGCCAGCCTTCTTCAGATGGAGGACAAACATTTAGGAAACAAATTAGACTCCCCCAAACAAAAGACTCAGTCAAAAAATGGGCAATTAATATGAATAGACACTGCTCACAAGGATAAAGGGCCGATAAATACTTGAATAACTGTGCAGCATCGCTGGCTATCAGAGAATTGCAAACTAAACCACATTGACAGACCACCTTAACCCAGAGAGAATGACTGTCATCAAATAAAAACCAAATAATGGCAAACACTGGTGAGGCTGTGAGGAGTAAGGAACTCTTCTGCATCATTGGTGGGGATGCAGACTGGTGAACACATGATGGAAATCCATGTGAAGATTCCTCAAAGAACTATAACCCGGTTATCACCCTAGAAGAGCTCAAGTCATCCTGCTACAATGTGGCACACATGCCCATATCTACATCAGCACAATGCACTGCACCTAGGTCTTGGAAGTAGCCTATAGTGTCCATCCACAGGGAATGGAGACAACCAAGGAAAGTCAGATGCTGTGTTTGTACAGAGCGGAGCCGTGCCCTGCTGTAACGATAAACTCGAGGCATTCACAGGCAAATGGAAGCAACCTGAGAGCACAGGCTAAGGGAAATAAGTTAACACACAAGCTTCAACATCACAAGTTTTCTCTTACATGAGAAACTCAAGATACACACATACACTAAAGGGGGGAGTGCAAGAGCAAAACAAGTTAGATAAACAAATGTAGATAGAAGTCCAATGATGCCCCAAATTGCCTATATTCATTGTTCCAAAACATTTTAACATATATGTTAATGTGCTTCCTTTATATTACCAATTTCTCTTAGTTCACTGAAGAGAAAGTTGTGTGCTTTCATCATTGTTGCATCTTTTCTTTCTTGAATTGTATTCAGAGTAATAATTTGATGATTCTTTTAAGGTTATGATACAGTGGCCAGGCGTGGTGTCACATGCCCGTAATCCTGGCACCGGGGAAGCTGAGGCAGGGTGAGGGTTAGGGTTTGGGTTAGGATTCTGGTTAGGGTTAAGGTTCCAATTCGGGTTAGGATTACAGTTAGGATTAGAGTTAGCATTAGACTCCATTCTGAGCCCCATAGAGAGTTCAAGTCTAGCCTAGAGTACAGAGCGAGACCTTGTCTAAAAACAGAAAGATTGTGATACTAGTGTTAACTATTGCCACTCTCTAATAATTTTCTAGTGAAACTTTGTTTTCTTTTTTCAAGGAAGGGGTTGTTTATATTTTTATTTTATCTTCTTGTACTATACTAAAATAAAAAGGGTATGATTCCTGAATTTATGAATGGAGATGTCTTCTCTAACAGATTTTCACTATAGCAGAACTTATCAAATGAGGCTTTGTAGAAAACCGGAGATGTAAACTTTTTAAAGTTGGTATATTAGAGTCTCATCACTGTGATAAATACATGAGATGGTGCAGCGGCTGACTTTCAGCACTTTGGGCAACTGAGGCATGATGATCTTGAGTTTGAGCTCAGCCTGGCCAACTTAGTGAGACAGCAAGAGTGAAAAGAGGGCTGGTGGGTTGGTGGCGTAGCTTGTGGTTAAGACCCTGGCCCCACCCTAAACACCACACAAGGAAAGGAGAAAGGTTTCTCTGGGCTCACGGTTTTGAGGCCCACTACACCTGACTCATTGCTCTTAGGACCCTGGGGCAGGAAGAGCAGGGCATCTGGAGAGGGTCAGGACAAGCATAGCACCCCCTGCAACAAGGAGCAAAGCAGAGGAGGACCAGCCGTGGCCCTGTCTCACCCTCCAGGTGCCCTGCGACCTGGCGAGGAGCTTTACTTCCTCAAGTTCTGCAATCTCCCAGTTGACTTCTCAACTTGCAAGCCTTCCACACTCAGCCCTGAAGACATTTAAAATCCAGAATGCAGCATCACATTTAAAGAGAAAAAAATAACAATAACAAAACAGTTTCAAAACAGGTTAGTGGGAGAGTTTCGATAATTAATACATTGCCCTCTTCATAGGAGTTACTCAGAGTAAAGGACATAGGCGTGATATCTTGTCCAACCAATATTAACATCTTTCCCTTCAGTGAACTAGGAGTCACTAGCTGTATAGCTATCTTAACTATCGTGTGTGTGTGTGTGTGTGTGTGTGTGTGTGTGTGTGTTCTCTTTCTCTTCCTTCTTTCCCCTTTCTCCCATCTGTTTTTCTTTTCTTTTGAAAAATTTCATCTCCATTCACAACATCCATTGTATATGTTAGATCTTATTTACTCTTTCAGCTTCTCACACTAGTATCAATATGATATTTACACGTGAGCTTGATTTATTTCATTTACGAGTATGGTCTCAAGTTGTATCCTTTTACATATAAAAGTCTCAAGTTTATACTTCTTCCTGGCTCAGTACTACTTGAAAACAAAAACATATATTTTTTTTATCTGTTTCTCAGTTGATGGACATTTGGGTTCTTTCCAAGACCTATCTACTACAAATAGGGATGCTATGAACATGGATGCACATATATTGCTGTGGTACGATGTTTTTAATTCTTCTGGGAAGATACCCAGAAGGAGAATAGCTAGGTTGAATGAGACTTCTGACCCTAATTTTCTGAGTACTCTCCACCGTGGATGCACCTGTCTGCAGTTTCACCAACAATGGAGAAAGGTTCCGTTTCCCCCAAAGCTCATCCAGCATCTGTTATTGGTTGATTTCTTGATGGCAGACATTCTTTCTGGAGTGCGATGGAATCTCAGTGTTGTTTTAATTTGCATTTCTCTAATGATCAATGAAGTTGAATATTTTTTCATATATTCATTTTCTATTTGTATTTATTCTAAGAAGCATGAGTCCATCTCAAATGCCCACCTTTGATTGGTTCTTTGAATTTGAGGTGTCTGATTTTCTTTTAATTCCTAATAACTTTTAGATATAAAGAGGGAAAGCTGGCTATAATTTTCTCCCACTCTGTGGGTTATCTTTTCATCCTGCTGGTGATTCCTTTTGCTGTGCAAAAGCATTTTAATAAGGTGAGATCCCACTTGTATGTTCTTTGTAGTATTTTCCTTGTAGTCAGGCTCTTGTTCATGATCTGTGCCTACACCTATGTCTTTGAGATTATGTAACACATTTGATAATTATTTGAACATTCTTGGGACTTTTATAACTTCTTTATGCTTGATTTTCATGAAATTTTTTCCATACATTCTTGTTATTTTTGGAGGGAAATATGCAGTCCTACTAAAATAAGGGAGTGATCCATTCTTCCTCAAGGTTAGGATCCAGGAAAGGGCCAGGAAGAGGAAGCCAAGCTGGTGCAGTCAGGGCAGATAGGTGACAAAGTCCTTAAGTCTGCACAGGGCCAGAGAGGGAAGCTGTTGAGGAGCTGAGAAGCAAAATGTCAGCCTGAAGATGGCCAGAGTTCACTCAGTCAAACTGCTGGCCACTCCCGGAACATGAAGTTACTCCACAGTATATTATCATAACTGGAGATAGATGGGTTTAAATGCCATTGGAAAGCCTTGCAGGACCAGCCAGGAGTGCACTCCGTAAGACATAGCACATTTAGCCCAATGAGAGACACGACCCTGATTACAATGAGAGCTCAGCCAGATGAATAATTCTCCACATTTCCATTTTTTGTGGTCCCAAAAAATTCTCTCTCTGGCAGAAGATCTTTTCCCTGTTCTCTCCGCACTGTCTTTTTCTCGCAGCTTGTGATTCGACACTGCTTTCTTGTCATCAGCATCACCTTCAACAAATCATTTTCTTCTCTTGTCCAGTAACACACCACATAAAGAGGCCCGTCCTCAGTGTTTCTTATTTCAACACTGGACCTGACACGACTGGCTATACATCACGGACCTTTTCTGAAAGTTTGGGAAACTTAAAGTTGACTTTCACTCCGCTTGCTGCTTCTCACATCATGTTTCCTGCGGGGACAGCAGAGGAGCTCCTCCCTGCAAGACCCTACTCATCCGCCTGGGTTTACAGCACGGTTCTCTTGGGGAATTTTAGTCTTATCTGGGCTCGGCAGTGAAAGGGAAGAGACTGTCATAAACCTATTTAGCTGTCCTCTCAATACCTGGAAGGACAGGTTCTCCCCTCCTGAGAACTCGGCAACCCAGGCTCCTGGAGGCCACGCACTGCACATGGTCAGCTGTGCTGTGCTGAGACCTGGGCCAGTGCAGCAGGACAGGAGCCACCTCAGGAGGGTGGGAGGACAGCACTTTCCTGTCCATGGATATTCGTGGGGTAACTCCAGGCTCCAAGCTCTGCCTCTGTGTGTGCTGCATCCACGTCCACTGTGGCGCTGCCATGGGTGCTGACATCGAGCAGAAAATGAACAAAGAGCATGCTTCATGTTGCATCTCCATGGGTGTTTTGTTTTATTGCATACTGTCCCGGCCTCCTGGGAGGTCACGGGCTTCTCATTTGGAACCCCCCTTGCCTTTGTCTTTTTTCTCCTTTTCAGGGAGTCTAAATGCTTGGCTCACAGCACATTTGTAGATTTCCATGGGGACCAGAACTCAGCTTGAAATATAAGACAATCTTCCCCCAAGAGTGCTGGACCCCTCAGGGCTGCTGTGGGCACTGTGCTGGCCTTGCCATCAGGCTGCAGTGGGGGAATTTCGGGGCTTTTGGGGGTTCACTGAAAATGTGATCATCTGGAAGTTGAAACTCCCCTCTCCACAGTGCCTGAAACCTTATGTACTTCTTTTTGATCTGAGTGCTTCTGTGTTACTTTCTCTAAGGAAAAGGTGATGTCATCCCAATTCAGACTCCAGAAAGGGTATTTTGTGTACCCTAAAATCTAAACTCTAAGCTTGTTTTAAAAAAATCTAAGATCAAAAACATTTATCAGAGGCAATACTATGTCAATAACCCCAAATAATCTCAATTATAAATGGCTTTTATACTTTATTAATGAATTCCTATCTCATCAAGAATCACTGACTTAACCAACTTCTTTTAAAGCTAGTTGCTACCTTGGGAACACTAGTGTTATTGATTTCAGAGGAAATATCCAAGGCCACTGGGCCAGGGGTTGAGGGCCATGTTTCTTGCTTGCTTAGATGCTCCTGCATCGCTGCGGGCTGGTGTCTGACAGGAGCCTTCTGCTCACAGGATGGTCTGCTTCCCCCCAGGCTGGCGGCAGCTCCACAGCCTGCTGATCAGTGGAGTGAGGCAGTCAGAAAGCAGAGGTGCTTTAATCGGGGTTACACACCGGATTCCAAAGGCTGACTATGGAAAGTAGAACGTAAATTATCTCATCAACAGTTTCTACATAAACTATGTGTTGAAATGATAGGTTTTGGCTTTTTTGAGCTTACAGATATGTACTATTAAATTGATTTCACTTGTCCTTTACTAATATGATTACATGAAAATCACAAATTACATGCATGGTGTGCATTATGTTTCTGCTAGGAAGCATTGAGAAAGACATTTCAGGGGTTCTATGGCAAGATCAGGGTCTGCATCCTCCTTGCTGTATCCTCATGACTGACACAAGTTCTAAATACCCTGGTCCCAGCATAAAATATGTGCTCAATGAATGCTCATCAAATAAACAATTCCTGACCAACAGGCACATTTTCCCAAGGAAATAAAAATGTTTCATGAGTACAGAGGAGCAACTTGAATGCTTGAAGCTCATCTGAAAGAGGTCGAGTGAGAAGTAAAGAAATTATGTTTAGAACAAGAATTATTGGTTTGAAGTTGCAACATCAAAGCAAAAAATATATTTATAAAGTTAATGTATATTATAAATGTACATTTTATAAGGAAGGCAGCCACATAATTAAAGATCAACATAATTTATTAAATTTGGAGCATTTATGATGACTGGCAGTTTATCCAAGGTCATGATTTAAATAAGTTTAAGCAAAATATGGTTTACATGTTGATGGAACTTTTGCATCATGTGGAAAGAAAAACAAGTTAAAAATGACATAATGATGATTACTGATATCATAACAAAGCAGCTATGGATATTAACTAGGCAAAGCTTGCCTTTGTTGGAACTCTAAACTAAGATACCCATGAGTCTTACCAGATAGGGGAAACACTTTGAAAGTGGTATTTGTCAAGTAAGAAAAATTCTAAATGCTGGAAAACAAATTAAGCAATTTGGAAAACCTGCAAAAATCTAATAAGGGAGGAATTTCTGACAAGTCTTCATTGTGAAATATGTAATACTTAATATATGCCAGGCACAGCCCCAAGCAACTTATATAAATTCGCAGTCCACCCAAGAGCTCCTTGATGTAAGGGCAGTGGGTTTGTCCATCTTACATATAACAAAAGGGAAACTAGAGACCAACACATATGCCTGTGGTTACTTAGCTGGCAGGTGGCACAGCCCAAACTGAAACATAGGCCATCCTGCTTAATCACTCGCAATGAGTATTTGAGAAGCTGTCATGTGATAGGTAATTTACATAATTGACCCATTAATTTTATGTATTCCTGAATCTTGTATGATTGCTACCAAGGTAATCAGTTAGATCAGGGCTCAGATAGGCTACCTTGCTAATTCAAAATGACACATTCCTGTCAGCACCAAGACTTGAATCCAAATCCCTCTGTCCCCAAACTCCTTCCATGACTCTGTTTAGTGTGCTAAACTAAACAGAGTCTGAGAGGGACTCTGAACAAACCTCTCATCAGCAAATGCCTCCATCTAGGTGAATTACTTAGATGATTTGAAGCACTTTCTCTTAAGAATCTTATGCTTTCATATGACACTTATGCATTTTTCACCTTAGTGAAACCTGGTTTTTCCTTAGATTTTTATCCTCCTGTGAAGTGTCACAGAGCTGTGTTATTATTTGTACTTTTTGTATTTAATGTTCTTATTCCAAGACTTGCCACATCTGCTGAAGCATAGAACAATGTATACAAAGCTGTGGACCAAGGGTCGTCAGCACCGTGGAGAGCTCCACAGGATTAAGGTCCTGTCTCTCACAAAGGCTTGCTGGATAAGGCAGCCTGCCTTTGCAAACTGTAGAAGCTCTCCTCCCAAACAAAAGAAATTTGCTATGTTCCTTACAGCCTGAACCAAAATACATAAAATCCCCAAAGATCAATGAACAGTTATATAGGGAGACACAAAGCCACCTCATGCTCTTTTCTTAAGAAACCAAAAGAAGAAAGTGAAGGTCGGTTAGTGGTAATTGTGCTGGAGAATTAAAACTTCCTAGAGAATTTCATACTTCCTAGTTAGAAATGGGAAGTTATGCTTCCCCTAGTAAATGTAATTTGGCACATTCTGTAGAAGGCATAAATATAACAGCAAACACAGTACATATAATACTATCATGTATGCAAGGAGCAAGTAATGATGGCTGGGAAGATCATAATTTTGACTTTACTGAATTTTATGAGTTTAAATTCTCAGCCACAACGTTGCATTAATACTTACCAGCTTCTTAGCCAATCTTGACTTGATTTTTGTCTCTGTGTGCAGTCCTCTGGATCTTCTTAGGACTGTGTGGCTAAAACTTTTGAATGCTGACCTTCCAAATTTGACTGTAGCACAAGTTTTGATTTTTGAGGGGAATGAAATGAGAGGCATGAGTATTTTATCTTGTACCTAGTTAAACAAGGAAAGAAAATAAAGGCAAAACTTTCAACTTGGCATAGTTGCTAAACAGTAGGGGAATGCAGAAACTGCTAAATAAAACAAGTCACGCATGGGGCCAGAATAAAAGCTGCAGCAATCATTTAAACCTCCTTGCTGCTGTTTTTATTTAATGCTGAGGGGTGTTTACAATACTGCAATTGCCAGAGAAAGGTTAATCCTGATGAGTGAGACAATAGCAACACAGGAGACTGTTTCACACCAGCTTTTTGCAATGAATATTTTAGGGGCCATTTCGAGTCCATGTCAGCAGTGGAACCATCAAATGAAACAGAAAGAAAGCAAGTGTCACCCCCAGGAATGAATTCTGATTTAGAGCAGAGACAGAGCCATTTTCACTGCCCTCTGCTGCAGTGATGGTCAGATGGAACACAGCGTTCATCATGGTAAAGTGCTCTTTTCCAGAGCCCACATTCTCAACTAGCCACCCTATTTGTGAGCTTTAGAGACAGTGAGAACCAAAACCTTCAGTCGCTCACCTTATAGCCTTCATTTTGCTCCTCTTCTCCCACAAGCTCCAAACAACAGTAGCAATTCTCTGCCTCCAGAGAATCCCTTCACCTCTGCATTGAGCTATGTCAGAAACTGATCATTATTCTAAGCAACTCCACCAGTGCTTGAGTCCCTTTCTGATTTCTTTCCCTGGAAAACACCCATATTGATCTCTCCAAAACCTCAGCGCCAAATGAAAGCAATGACCATGGCATTCTGGAGGGAAATGCAGACTTGTGCTGACCACTTCCTCTTTCCCTCTTTCCCAAATAGCTGTGCAGACAGAGTGATATTAGGGACTTGATACTGGTTTCTCCCTTCTTCCTTCCCCAAGGCTGTGAACAGCAGCCATACATGTTCCTGCATTGAGAACTTCAGGACCAGAGATAACTAGAGTCACTGTTTCAACTCTTTCTCTGAAAGAACCACTGCCAAGCCCATGAATGAAAAGCAATTTTCCCTTTCTCATGTTCAGGGTCAATCTGATTTCTGGGAATAAGTACTACCTAACTTTGTTTGGGTAGGAGATTTTCTACCTAATTAACATTGTTCATGATTGTGGATTATCTTCTGTAAAATTAAGATTCTCATTGTTTTAAAAATAGGGA